>NC_135920.1:12269199-13469199 GCF_964058835.1 Carex rostrata | reverse complement strand
GAAAAATGTAAAATTTGGTCTCCAAGCAGATATTAATATGGAGAATAAGATGAACGGTTCGGATCGACCGTTTGGATTTTGAAAACTCGAATATTGAGCCGTAGCATAGAGGCCTCTATGCTATCCATAGCACCCCAGCCTAACTCTATATATATATATATAGAGAGAGAGAGAGAGAGAGATGGGCTATGGTGCATTGCAATGCATATGCACCCTTGTGCATTGGACCATAAATCACCGATTCAAAGTCCAAATAACCGATTCAAACCGTTCATCTTGTTCTCCATATTAATATGTGCTTGGAGACCAAATTTTACATTTTTTGGAATTTTTTTACTATTTATTAAGCTACTTTGAAAATCGCTAATCCGGTGGTCAAGAAATTTTTACTGTTTTTACTGTTCACCCAGATTTTCAATAAATCTAAAAATATAGTAAAAAAATTCAAAAAAATGTAAAATTTGGCCTCCAAGCACATATTAATATGGAGAACAAGATGAACGGCTTGGATCGGTCATTTGGACTTTGAATCGGTGATTTATAGTCCAATGCACAAGGGTGCCTATGCATTGCAATGCACCATAGCCCATCTCTCTCTCTCTCTCTCTCTCTCTGTATATATATATATATATATAGAGTACGGCTAACGCGCTTCCTCTAGCATATGGGCCGAAATGCTTCCGGTGGAAATTTGAAATTTCAAAATCCAAAAAGTCGATCTGAACCGTTCATCTTCTTCTCCATATTAATATCTGCTTGGAGACCAAATTTTACATTTTTCTGAATTTTTTTACTATTTATTAAGCCATTTTGAAAATCGCTGATCCAACGGTAGCTTCTGATTTTTACTGTTTGGTAAGCCACCGTTGGATCAGCAATTTTCAAAGTGGCTTAATAAATAGTAAAAAATTTCAGAAAAATGTAAAATTTGGTCTCCAAGCAGATATTAATATGGAGAAGAAGATGAACGGTTCAGATTGACTTTTTGGATTTTGAAATTTCAAATTTCCACCGGAAGCATTTCGGCCCATATGCTAGAGGAAGCGCGTTAGCCGTACTCTATATATATATATATATATTTTATCAAACAGTATAAAGCACACCTCTCCTTCGGCATAGCCATCAGAGGAGGATACCTCCTATTTTATTAAACATAATTAAACAAGTTATTACAATGTGCACCTAATACATCCGCACAATACAAATTATTTATAAAATGGAGAATAAAACTTAAGGATTTAAAAATAAAACTATTTATTTACTTGTAAGCAGGGGCAAACCCAGGATTTTCTTCAGAGGAGGGCAAAAAAATATCGAATCGGGTTTAAATAGCTTATCGGATTTAAACTCATTAACTAATTGGGTAGTCGATAAAAAAAACAATGTTTTGACTTATATTTTCCAATACCATGACTTATAATTTCTGATCCTATAGCTTATAATTAATATTACTAATCATAATTTAAAAAATTTATTTTGATTTTAACACTAAATTTAATCTAAATTACAACTCAAACATTCAGAGGGGACAAAATTTTTTCAGAAAGGAGCAAAGTCAATCGGTATCAATAGATCACCACTAAAACTCAAAATCTATGAGAGACGGCTACCCCTGTGCTACAGTAGATCCGTCCCTGCTTGTAAGTCCAGTTTGTTACATTAATCTAAGTATCTGGATATATATAACGCTTGGGCGGTAAGTTCAGTGCATAATAAATATATTTAGCAGGGTAAACCACTAAATATGAATTAATTGAACTACTAAAAGAGATATACAATTTAAAAACCAGGCACTAGTTAAAATTGAGACTTTTACCTGAGGTAAACCTGGCGCCAGAAGTCTCATGAACCGCCTAGCAATCTCTTCCTTGTGTGGATGCAGAATCAACCCCCGGTCATGTGAAGTCTGAAAGCACGGACGAAACGACACGCTATTCTCACGACAAATCGCTGCCCATGTTTCCATGAACCGCCAAAACCCAATACCATCCATAGCACAATGGTGGAGTGCGGTCCCCACTGCAACCCCACCACTGACGAACTTTGTGATCTGAACAGCAAAAACTGGCGTGGGAAGCTTATCGATACTAAAATACGGTACAAGCTTCTTGAATGCTTCGATGTCAATGGTTTCTTCACAGATGAGGCGATGGATGTCAAGGTCTGAGTCTGCCTCGATAACAGAGACACCACAATCGGGGGATGAAGTATCAATGACAAGTTGATCTGTGGAAGGCCAGTAGGTCAGCTTACCGGCAAGAGGGTGGAAGAAAGACAGGGCTTGCATGAGAGAAGTTTTGAACAAGTGCAGAGAAGAAGAGGAGAGGATGGAATCAGGGTAAAGCAAGAGATCTTGTACCGGTTGTCGTAGGTGGATCCACCGGGCGTCCAAGAAAGAAAGCGGTACGATTTTGCCAGGTGGAGGGTAAGGCCCGGGAGGGAGCAGTACATGCGACATGTCAATTACGCGAACTCCTGGCATTTTTGGGGTTGTAGGGTAGTCTCATATGGTTGAGGGGTGAACCGAAAGCCTAAGTTGATGTATCAGCCTTTGGGTTAACACCTGATCATAATAATTGACCTAGAATATTGTGTGGGGTATATTTATTAGTACTGGTGAGCTGTTTTGAGTCAGCATCAATAGATTAGAATATGTATTGTACCTATTAATTAGTAGTTTAGTACCTGATCATAATACTTAATTGACCTAGCATGTGTCGTGTATTTATTGTAGTACTGGCCATTTCATTATGGTTATATTGTGCGTCGACACTGTTGTGCTGTTTTGAGTCAGCATCAATTTTTTTCTTCTAAAATCACTAGAATTTCATCTTTCTGAATTGACATTTTATGTTTGCTTTTCATCAAATAAGTGATAAAATTGACGCCCTCATTTACCCATCCGCCTTTCCGTACCCATGCTCACCATCTTTCATAACCTTTTCTGTTTGTTTTCAATTTTTTTAGTATTATCTCATGAGTGAGTCTATGGTACTATGCATATTACGATTTGGTCCGTAATACAGCTTAATATTTGACTTTTCAAAATCCTAACGGTCGATCCGAACCATTTATCTTGTTCTCCATATTAATATGTGTTTGGAGACCAAATTTTACATTTTTTTAAATTTTTTACTATTTGTTTAGATTTATTGAAAATCACTGTTTTTGGATGGTCCAGAATTTTCAGATCAAGTGATTTTCTAAATATCTAAACAAATAGTAAACAAATTTCAAAAAATGTAAAATTTGGTCTCCAAACACATATTAATATGGAGAACAAGATGAACGGTTCGGATCGACCAATAGGATTTTGAAAAGTCGAATATTAAGCCGTATTACGGACCAACCCATGATATGCATAGTACCATAGACTCACTCTTATCTCATTTCAATTTCTCTTCCAGAAACTAATTAGAGAAACCTAATAAATGAAACGAGTATTCAAAGTGGCGTCACTGGAAATCTGGAATAGGGATAGAGCTGCCACTAAGAAACTAAATGCATATTGAATTATTTGAATAGTCAAAATGATTAAATAGTAATATATATTCAATTAAAATAAACTGTTGGCAAGTTATAAAACTTGTACAATATTATTGTTGTTAACATAACTCAATATTATTGTTGCTCATCATCAATCATAACCTTGCCATTCCATGAGAGTCGGACTGCCCTTGCTGTGCCAGTCCAGCAAGAAATGATTTTGCAAACACCTCCATTTGCCCTCCGGCAAGTGCTACGGTAACCTGAACTGAGCCTTTCTCCTTACCAGCAAACATAGACACCTCTCCATCACAGTTCATTGAAACCAGCTCCACCCGACTCGGCCTTCCCCAACCAAAATCCATCTCATAGGCTCCCCACCTAGCGGACCCTGCCACCATGACATTCATCCCAGCTGGTCGGTTCTTGAACTCTTCGGGCCATCTCTCTACCCTGTCCAGTGGCCTCTCCCTCACTTCTTTCACTGCACTTGCAATTGCTAGGCATGCATTTGCGAGTCCTTTTGGTGAGGTGAGGTCTTGACAAGTTGATCTGGCCTGTACTCCGCGAATGCAGTTACCAGTGAATAAGACATTGTTCTTGCTGTGTTTGAAGTATGCCCGGAGGTCAACGAGCAGCCAGAGGGATGTGGCATCGTTCTCTTTTGAGAGGCATTTGGTTTTGGCCAGACAGACCCAAACATGAGCAGCAATTGCGATGGAGGCTGATGGCGTGTAGATGGTTTGGCCATCGGATTGTATGCTGGCACATTGCTTGAGGAATTGAATTGTTGTGTTGTCAAGAGTGAAGGTGCGTCGTGCAAGCTTGAGGTGCTCTTGGAGCAATGGTGTTGGCGCTTGTGGCAACTGTAGCAAGGATGCAAAAAGTAAAATTCTCAAATAAATTATTAAAGAAGTTGTTATAGTTGCATAAAATTTGAGAAGTTGGCCATTACATTAAAAACTTGCATGTCCATCCATCGACATGTTATGAGATATAAAGAAAAGTGTTCGCTGTAAATGAGATAGTGACAAATGAATTATTTGGGTTTGGTTCGGGGGGTAAAAATTCATGATTCATAAATAATTCGGGTATAATTCAGAAATTATTTGGAATTATCCAAACTAGAGATCTCAGTCCTACAAGAGAAAAAAATTAAAAAAAATATATTATGGGAAAAATTCACGAATAATTCGTAAAATTTGGAGAAAATTTGTAAATTTCATGAATTATTTGGGTTTAATTCGGTCAACCGAATAATTCGGCGTTCGATTCGGTATCACCAAAAAAATAAATTATTCGGGTTTAATTCACAAATCTTGTGACTGTGAATTATGAGACTAGTTTCTCTAGAGGTTACTGAACTATAGGTAGCAAGCAGGTCCTGCCTCATGTATGGATTCAAATGATATATGTGGAAAAAAAATACTCTGCTGAAAAAGACGGGAGAAAACAAGTACAGCACGACAAGTTGCAGTAATCAAATCTATCAATGCAGCCTTGCTAGTCAATACCAAGTTTTCAAGAAAAAAAAAAACGAGTACAGCACTAAGAAAGTGCTTTTCTGACAGGGATCCTGACTGAAATTCTGGCGCTTCTTTCAATTTATTTTTATTTTTATTCCAACTGGGTTTCTAGGAGGCGCACCACTGGATAAAATATATTTTGAGCAAGGACTGCAATAGATCAAATATTTTCCTCGCATAGGTCCTAATCAAATCCAACCGTCCACTCTCTGAATGGAAACACATCGATCCTCAATTTCTGAAACAGCCTTCTTTGATAGCCATCGCGTTTCTAAACCTCGTAGGAGAAGACATCTTAACGGGGATAGAATTTGTAATTTAAATGTTTCTTCATTCATTCATTCAACAGAGATACTTACATGTACCCATATTTCTAGAGTAATGAACATTGATTAACAGAATCACTTGGTATAACCGTATAATGGGCTCCTAACCGAGCGATTGGAACTTCGGCCTATTTGAATTATAGGGGGTCCGCTTTAAGTTTCGTAGAAGATTAATTAAAATTGACGACTCAGATCTCATTCTACCCGCTCGGTATTGCACTGGATCTAAATTCATCAGTTACAGGCTTACAGAATATTGTATAGTCTTTAATTATTTCTAGTACATCTAGGATCAGAGCTGAAGCCACTATTACTAATACGGAGGCAAGGCTGTACGAATAAAAAACATTTGGTCAACTAGCTAGGCAGTTCAGAAGATAATGTGTATATATATATATTTTATCAAACATGATAAAGCACACTTCTCCTTCGGCATAGCCATCGGAGGAGGATACCTCCTATTATATTAAATATAATTAAACAAGTTATTACAATGTGCACCTAATACATCCGCACAATACAAATTATTTATAAAATGGAGAATAAAACTTAAGGATTTAAAAATAAAACTATTTATTTACTTGTAAGTCTAGTTTGTTACATTAATCTAAGTATCTGGATATATATAACGCTTGCGCGGTAAGTTCAGTGCATAATAAATATATTTAGCAGGGTAAACCACTAAATATGAATTAATTGAACTACTAAAAAAGATATACAATTTAGAAACCAGGCACTAGTTAAAATTGAGACTTTTACCTGAGGTAAACCTGGCGCCAGAAGTCTCATGAACCGCCTAGCAATCTCTTCCTTGTGTGGATGCAGAATCAACCCCCGGTCATGTGAAGTCTGAAAGCACGGACGAAACGACACGCTATTCTCACGACAAATCGCTGCCCATGTTTCCATGAACCGCCAAAACCCAATACCATCCATAGCACAATGGTGGAGTGCGGTCCCCACTGCAACCCCACCACTGACGAACTTTGTGATCTGAACGGCAAAAACTGGCGTGGGAAGCTTATCGATACTAAAATACGGTACAAGCTTCTTGAATGCTTCGATGTCAATGGTTTCTTCACTGATGAGACGATGGATGTCAAGGTCTGAGTCTGCCTCGATAACAGAGACACCACAATCGGGGGATGAAGTATCAATGACAAGTTGATCTGTGGAAGGCCAGTAGGTGAGCTTACCGGCAAGAGGGTGGAAGAAAGACAGGGCTTGCATGAGAGAAGTTTTGAACAAGTGCAGAGAAGAAGAGGAGAGGATGGAATCAGGGTAAAGCAAGAGATCTTGTACCGGTTGTCGTAGGTTGATCCACCGGGCGTCCAAGAAAGAAAGCGGTACGATTTTGCCAGGTGGAGGGTAAGGCCCCGGAGGGAGCGGTACATGCGACATATCAATTACACGAACTCCTAGCATTTTTGGGGTTGTCGGATAGCCTCCGTTGGTTGAAGGGTGAACCGAAAGCCTAAGTTGATGCATCAACCTTTGGGTTAGCACTTGATCATAAAACTT
Organism: Carex rostrata; assembly: GCF_964058835.1. NCBI lineage: Eukaryota > Viridiplantae > Streptophyta > Magnoliopsida > Poales > Cyperaceae > Carex > Carex rostrata. Next base: position 13,462,340 of record NC_135920.1, on the reverse strand, counting down.
GACCTAGAATGTGTGTGGTGTATTTATTAGTACCGATCATTCCATTATATATGGTTCTTTTGTGCATCGACACAGACACTGTTGTGCTGTTTTGATGAGTCAGCATCAATAGATTAGAATGTGTGTTGTACCTACTAATTAGTACTTTATCATAATACTTAATTGACCTAGAATGTGTGTGTACCTACTAATTAGTACTTGATCATAATACTTATTGACCTAGAATGTGTCGTGTATTTATTATATTACTGGCCATTCCATTATATTTATATATATGGTTATATTGTGCGTCGAGCATTGTTTTGCTGTTTTGAGTCAGCATCAAGCCATCAATAGATTAGAGAGAGCATTGGTCCCTTGATTTCTTTTATTTATATATATCATCAATTTAATGAGTAAGCCTTGGGTGTTATGGATAACATAAGGTCATCCGTGTTATGGCCTCAAAAACCTATTGTATAAACTTCAAACTTCGATTTAAATAGCTCAATAAATTGGTTATATAATAAACTTGTAGAATACTAATTTTTACTATTTTTTATGATTTATGAAATATGGCCCATAATAGCCTAAAAATAAAATAAAATAAAATTGTCATATTTTAGACTATTTTTTTGTCATCTTTCATAAATCATAAAAAATAATAAAAAAATTTCAAAAATAGTAAAAATTAATATTCTACAAATTTATTATATAGCAAATTTATTGAACTATTTAAATCAAAGTTTAAAGTTTATACGATAGATTTTTAAAACCGTAGCACAGATGACCTTATTCTATCATAGCACCCAAGCCTTACTCCAATTTAATTATGTATATACGTGTCGGATGGAAGAGAAGTCTGTACATTGTTTACACAAGCCCAATAGGCCTTTAAACATCAAAATTGTAAGCCTAAATAGAGGTGTTTTACCTAAAAAATAATGAGAGACATGATGCTTGTGTAGTTGTGTTGTGAGTTTTCTACCATAGTTATACTATTTTATTTACTATTTAATTTAATAATGTAAAATGTTTAAAATTTTAAAAGGGATTATTGATTTTATTTCATTCTAAAATGCATTCACGTAAAAAAGAAGAAGAAGGTAACTTTCGGAATTTGTTTTATGTAAGATCAGAAGTCCAAAATTAAATCAACCATTCGTTGTGGTTTCTATTTTTTATTTTGTAATTTCTAAATTATTATTCAAAACTTACTTTGAAATGGGTCACAAAATTTAATTTATGATGGTATATTCGATAGCCTTAATTGTCATAAAGTACAATTGAGTACACAACGGCATATGATGACTGTTGGTCAATTGCTCTAGCTAGTAATGACTTATGAGGTTTTTGAATGATTTAATATCAATGTTATGCACATGTGTATATATATTATTCTTTTCAGAGCAACTTCCCGTATGACAAAACGAATAAAAGGAGTTCTCATGAATATAATTCGTGTGATACCCATATATATTCGAATAAAATAAATTTAAGAATAAAATCTGTGTTATCACTTACTCGTGTAATAGACTTTTGAATTAGCTTACGAAATATACCATTATGTTGTTATATTATTTGCAATTATAGTCATATTATAATCAAACTTTGAATTTTAGACCTTGTAATATTATTTTTGAATTTCAAACTTTATTAATATGCATGGGCGACAGGGCGAGTCATCATTGTTCTAAATTTCTAATTATTTTATTTGAGACTATGCTGCTCCCCTCCTCCGGTTTTTTTTTTATTAATAGAAAAAATAAAAATAAAAATAAAATATACCGTTTTGCTAGATTTTGAAAAATAGAAAAAACGTTATGGTTTATAACATTCAGGACACTGTAGCTGGACTTCATAGATTATAACGTGCAGCTACAATATCTTTGATTAATTAGTAATCATTAACGATCGGATTAATTGGACGTTATAGGTCCAACTACAGTAATCTGAACGTTATAAACTATAATGTTTTTTCTATTTTCCAAAATTTCACTAAAGTGTACCCATAATCGATATTTTATTTTTATTTTCCTATTAATGAAAAAACGGCCAAAATTGTCAGAGTTCCAAATAGAGCAACCACCAAAATTGTCAGAGGTTTCTTCTCTTTCCTTTAAATGTACGTAGGCTAATCTGTGCCCTACATCTGTTAATTTCGAAGAAAAGCAATGACAATGTGCGCCTGGCAGTACTAAAAGCTAATCATTGACTACTTCAGGTCCTTGGTTTCCTTTGGTGGGCAGTGGGCTGGTGGGCCTTTCTTATATGATATGATGCTTTCACAGTTGCTAATTTTTTGCAAAAGAAGCAATGTAGTACAAATAGTGCTGCTGTATTATGCAGTAACTTTTTACAATATAGTACAACAGTTACTATTTGATCTCTTTCACAGTGTCTAGTGGTGGCCTGCGCCGCCAGATCCTGCAAAAGCATGAAAATAGGATTACCATATTTTATTTTATTTTATTTTAATAATGGTTTATCTGGAAATCTCATCCTTAAAACGTGCATATTTTATTTCTGGCAAGGATTAATTAGCTAAAAATAACTTCATACCGTTGGCCGTATTTGCAAAGTCATTTATAATGTAAAAATATAGTTTAATTTCTCAAGATCATTGTTCAAATGTACTTAATTTACAAAAGTGATAGTACGAAATTTACACGATTTTTTAAATTAGCATGTACGAGCAATTTAACTTTAAATATGCTACATATATAATTAAGCCTAGTTCTATATTCCTCTCAGAACAAGAAACCCCATTAACAAATACCACGCAAAATTTGTGGTTATACATGAAAACAGCACATGTGGAAAGAAGATTTCAATTTCATCGGAAGCCAACAGTAGATATTGACAATCGTTACAATCATAATAGGCACTAAATAAACCTTACAGTATCATCCAGGTTGAACTAATCTTAAAACTAATTAAAGGGTTAATATAATTTACTACAAAGCCATTAGATCTGTCTTAATCCTCTCTGAAGCACCGGCCTCCGAAACGTGCGCTGTGACTGTGATACGAGTAACACCAGAATCAGAAACAATGGTGACCATGAAGACATCTACCAAATGCATCACAAAAACTAGTAAAACTTGGGAAAGCAACCCGGGTCGAGAAGCAAAGGAAATGCCGAAGAATGTCATATTTTCTGAAACTGTAACCTCTACTGCGGATGTGTTATTCTGCTGAGTCTGTGGAATTGGCCGCAGTACTGGAAGTGCCATTTGCTGTTGTTTTAAAAACACAAGTTTACCCTCAAGGTATCGTATGTATTTGATCGTTTCATCAACGACCTTCGACCTTGTTGCCTGAAATCAAAGTGATTTATATGAGCAGCAAAATTTCATCTCTATATTCAGTTCACAATAAATTCAATAAATGATGGATGTGAAAATGTAATATATAATAAAAGGTCACACATGTACTTGCGAAAAGGAGTATATAGCATAATATTTTTTTAAATTCCAAGCAAGTAAAATGAACTACCAGACAGAAGGAAAAGAAAGTTTTACAGAAAGCACACAAAAGAAAAATTAAAATAAAATTACCTTTAAGATGAAACGAAAGAAAAACGAAGGATGTGTTATGATAGAGAAATTAAAGAGAACCTTTGGGAAAAGAGTGGGAACCAATGACTGAAGTACAGTGTAGTACACGGCTGCTTTCTCCCTTCTCAACCGCTCGGTGATCGGAGCATCATTTTGATCTCTTTTTCTTTTTGGCGAGGTAGAGACCTGCTCCATTCTCTGTCTCTCTTTCTTTCTCTCTGCTCTTTTCCTTTGGAAGATGTTTTGCAATTTTTGAGAGAGATTGGAGCAACATATATATATATATATATATATAAAATTACTAATGCCTTGGTCAAGAGGAAAGTTTGTTGGTCAAACGACGACTTGCTGTAACGGCTCTAGAAATACAGTTCAAGCTAGCTAAGCTAGCATTGCTGAGTCTGAATTAAATAACGAATCTTGTCCATTATTTTTTCAATCAGACGGTCTGAAATAGTTTTGAGCCGGTCTCCAAGGGGTATATAAGCAACCCGTTACGGAAATAAATCTGCTCCGATTCTAAATAATCCACCCCTTTACTTTTTAGAATGCACAAATCTCAAAAATTACTTCTTTTTTATGCACGAATCTCCAAATAGATGAATGGATAGATTTAAAATAGCAGCGTGATGTGATTTCAAAGAATCACACCAGATTTGTATCCGACTATCCGTTACCTAATAGGTCCTCAAAAGAATTCCAGTTATACCCTTAATTAATTTCAAAAGAATTACGTCCTCATTGAAGCAAAGCTCATAATTGCGTACTTGTGGTTGATTCAGCCTAATTGATATATAATAGTATATCGACATAAAGATATTTTTTTATTAGCGATCGGAACATTCGTAAGGATATATCGACAATATCTCTTGTAGATATTGTCCCATTTTTTTACTTGATTTTCGATAAATTTATTGAAATACGTTAGATTAGTATTATAATTAATTGGATTATTAAGTAAACGAGGAACTCACGGATTCCATGATAATCCATTATCAATCTAATCATGCCTATGTAGTTTGGAAGATGATTAATACAGTATTATTATTTTTTTGCTTCAAAATACAAATATTAATAACAAACAAAATAGGAGGTCTACTTTTTAATCGTTTCCCTGGAAATTGTATATATGTATCTTCCCGGCGCCATAACAACTAATACTCCTTTATTAATTAGCGTTTTATCTTGTTCACTAGTAAGTATAAATTGTTACCAGAACATTGTTAATGTTTGAATGGTACGCCGAGTCCAGGTACCATTAGCTTTTTTTTCCGCAAAATTTAACCTGATATATAAGTTCTGAATTCTGATACGCTGATCTGCTAAATTAGGAATGTCGACATATTGACCTTGAAGTATGCCTCATTGCCTTGTGAATTCAGATACGCACCTCTTTTTTTTTTTTTTTGAGAACTTAGCAGCAGCCAGCAGCTGCCAAGGAGACTGTCACACACTTTCATAGTACGTAGCTGCAAGCCAGCAACAGTCAATATTTGTTAATTTTTAGTAAAGGGTATAGATGAACTTTTTTATTTGATAATTAAACAATATGAACTCTTTTATTTGATAGTTTTTAGTAAAGGGTATAGATGAAAATTTGTTGAAAGATAAAAATTAACTTTAGGATTGTATTAATTAAAGCACAGTCAATATTTTCATTACCGAACAGACTAATTTGAATGGAACTTGATATTAGGCCCCATTAAATGCCGTTGTGTAGGGGTGAAAATGGGTCGGATATTATTCAACAGAATATGATCTGTATTCGAAAATTAGATGCGGATATCTGATATCCGAATATTCATGCAGATAGTGGTATGAATATAGTTGTGAATTTTAGTTATATGTATCCAAATAGTAGATGTATATCATATAATTTAATATATATTATGAAAATATTTATGTATATATCTACGGATATCTGATATCCGATCCGTATCCGTACCCGGCAAAAAAAAAAAAAAAAAAAAAAAGGATACGGATATGTTTTTATCACTATTTGATTCGTTTTCAACCCTATGTTGTAGTAAGCTACCGCATTTAAGGATGCAAACGGATCATATATTATACGTCCATATTCAGATCTGTATCCAAAATTAGATATACGAATATATGTGCGGATACATATACGATATGATTTTGAATTTTAATTAGCTGTATCCGAATAGTAGATATGTATCATATAGTTTAATATATATTATGAAAATATTTATGTGTATATTTTTGAGGAGGGTTCAAATGCCTCCATTTTTTGTGCCTCCGTCATGCCTCCATTTTTAAAAACTTAAATAACTCAAAGTTTAAAACTTAAACGTCAAAATAAAACCGTTAGATGTGATCTATGTTATTTTCTCTATGTGTCCATAAAAAATTATCACATTTTGATTTTGCTTTTATATGAATCAATAAGTTAAAAAATCAACGTCTAGAAATAATTCACATTAGTATACATTTTTACAAGCTAAGATGATAACCAAAACAAAGTTGAAATGCCATAATTTTTTACACGTGCATAAATAAAATGATGTAGTTCATATCCAACGGTTTTATTTTGAATTTTAAGATTTAAATTTTGAGTTATTAAAGTTTTAAAAAATGGAGACATGATGGAGGCACAAAAAATGGAGGCATTTGAACCCTCCTCATCTATGAATATTCAATATCTAATCCGTATATGTTTAATATCCAATATGTATCTGTATTAGAAAAATAAAAACGAATATAGATATAGTTTTACCACTATCCGATCCGTATCCAATCCGTTTGCACCCCTAAGTCCGGGTTACTCATAAAATACCTTCCATTAGGTTTTATTATTTTAAATGTTCAATTTGATTTGTGTCTTGGTGTAATAGTGTGTGTATAGTAATACCTGATATCTGAGAACAGTAGCAGAGCTTGTTACGTGTCTTTGAGGAATTGTAATATTGTATCTATTAATTTTTTTAACGGATGGTATAATTCACTAATTATAATATATATCAATTATATAAGGATTTGGACTTTTTAAAGCATAAAATATTATAAAAAAAATTAAGGGCTGAAGGCTTGAACATAATTAAAATACTAGAGCAGAGACAAGCCTAGAAAAAGCCCAAAATAGATCCCAATCCTAGAGCTGATTATATACATAAAAAAAAAAATGAAATGAAATTATTTGGACAGGCAATAAATTTGAAAGCCCAAAGTGCATCTGAATCCTATGTCCATGAATTCACTTCTGAAAATCCAAGCAATTTGCAAGATTCATTGAGGCAAGGAAGAATTTGCATAAAGCAAGCAATGTTTTTTTACAATTACGCAAGTACAAAAAAATTAGTATTTGATCCAGAAGTTTTGTAAGTTCTTGTTAGGCTGGTTAGTCAATTTTTTTTTTTTTTTTTTGGTTTCTGGTTAGTCAATTGTTTAGTCAGACTTAGTGTATGCGGTGGAGATTTTTTACATTTAAGTTCAGTTACCAGTGGTCGTCAAATTTAATTAGTTGACGGTCAAACCTACTTAGTCACCTATGAAAATTAATTAATCAGTCTAAATTTTAAAATTGAAATAATAAAAAGAAAGTCTTTATCCTCCTCTCCCTGTGCTTCCAAATTTTCATTAGAACTCTTCAGCAAAAAAAATATTTAGAAATAAGTTGCAAGAAAATAACATCAGGACTTAGTTGCAAGGTAAAATTTTCAATTTTCGATTTACCTTATTGCCTCATTTTTCATGATTTATTGAAAACCCTGTCGTAATTAATAATTATTCCAAGGTCCATAACCTTATTTTCCAGACCTAGCGGTGCTTAGGATTGAGATGTTTTTTTATTCCACACTTGATTTGACTGTAGCTGAAAAGCACCTCTCTTACGAGTTGGTTATTCTACATCTCCTTGTTACCAACTTTTTCCTCTTTCATCAAGGCGTATCTACAAATTATCACAAACATCTTTTTGTAATTTTTTTTGCACTAAAGGATAGCAACTGTCTCTTCCATTTTAATATGAGAAAAGATTCCCTCACAACATTTGAAAGTTACATCTTATTACAAATCAATTTTATAATTTTTAAAGTCTAAATAGTTGATCCAAACTGTTCAACATGATATTTATATTAAAATGTAGTTGAAGATCAAGTTTTATATTTTTTTTGAATTTTTTACTATTTATTAAGTATTTTACAAAGTGTTGTTTTCAGACAATTATAAATCACTGGAAAAACATTAATTTTGTAAAATACTTAATAAATAGTAAAAAAAAATGTAAAATTTGACCTCCAACCACATTTTAATATAGATAACATGTTGAACGGTTTGGATCGACTGTTTAGACTTTGAAAATTGCAAAATTAAATTGTGGTAAGATGTTGTAAGTAGATCCCTCCTCTTTTAATATATCATCCAAATTTTATGAATTTTTTTTTTGAATGCTTGGTAGGGACTACTAAGTTGTATAAAATAAATATGTTTACATCACAGCATTCTAGTATCCCTCAACACTATGCTATTTCTTACGAAAATAAATTTGTTGTAATTCTTGGGGAATTTTAGGACCCTGTAATCCCGATTCCAACCATTGGTCTTTCTCGAGATGTGTGCATGAAACTTACTTTTTTTATAAAGTTTTCGAGATCTGTGCACTGAAAAAATTGATGGTTGATATTGGAATTTCAGGACCTGTAATTCCTCCCAGAATTACAGCAGATTTGGTCTCATTTCTTGCACCGGTCTTCTTACATAGTGTCGTCTTCTCAATAATCTTACTAGCCAGTAATACCGGTGACATAACCGAACCTCTGAAGATAGCCTCATTCTACTGCTTTCACACATACCACACCACACATGAATTTTGTTGCCCATTTTCTTTTTCTCTTCTTCCCTCCCAATATCATGAATGAAGAAAAGATCCATATCTACAAAACTGAGTCCCCTCTTACTCAACCCTACTTCAACTAAAACCCATACACAATTAATACACTCACAGTAAAAAAAAAGAAAAAAAAAGTGTAGGGAAGTTTCTAAACTAAAATACTTACAAATTTAATCAAGGCTATAATATCTAGCACACAATTTCAATTGGTCAAGGCAATTAGTATGAAGTACAAATAATATCATGTGTTCTGTGTTCATGTGTCATATGACTCATATCTTTGTTTGCAAAAGCAAACAAAAAGGTTGGTACACTTGCACGCCAAACATATAACCGCCCAATATCTGAGCAACACTCCGGGGCAGTGCCATCATTTTATAAACTAACACGGGCCCCACAGACCTAATTTTATTTGGTGGGTCATGTGGGTCCCACCTGCTGATAACGGCATTATTGGTGAAATATATATATAACTTGTACCTTGTATTGTAGTTTGTAGATCATTAATATGTCTTGTTTTTTTTTTTGTAATGAAAATTAGTCAGTGAAAATTTTAGTACCCAAAAAGTTGTGCCTTTTACATATAATTATTGCATTTGTAAATTGAAAAAGATACCATGTCTTTAAATTATTATTTTTTTTGTTGAAAATAGATGATTTTTTATCCTAGAGGATGTAATTTGCAAAAGGCGTTTTCAATTTGGTAGTGTTGTATAAGACAGCATCTGATTTGTTTATCAAGTTAATTTATTTCCGAAATTTTTTAAGATCAATTTATCAATTTTGATGTTTACTTCAATTTAAATTTCATTAAAAGAGTATGAATGGTTCAATTAATGATAGAACTAGTATAATTTAATTAGAAAAGTTATTGTAATAAAGCCAATCTATACAAAAATAATTTAAATTTCCTATCAAAAAAACTACTTGGTGATAATTGGATCTCTTTTTATTTGCACTCTTACAAGTCTCCAATTGTGTTCATTATATTTCAAAAAATATATATACATTTGTTCACAAAAATATGTATATCTTACTAGAATTAAAAATTCTGAAAGCTGTGTTTTTACTTATTTAACAAAAAAAAATAACTTAAATATTACCGATGATTACTTAAAAAAAGATCACAGAACTTTATAAACTAGGTAAATATTTTTATGCATATAGAATTATAGATATAGTTGTTTTTATGTTAAGGATAAATACAGATAAGATACAAAACATAGTGTATGAATTATTTCCCGATCAAATTTAATATTTTACTATAAAAATAGTACACAAAATAATAAGTTTTTAATCTAGTGACAAAAATAACTTTCTAAACATTAAATAATAATTAAAAAACTAAATCTTTATCTTTCTTTTAAAAAAAATAGAACAATTTTGTTTATTTATTTCCCGTGACACAAAATAGTACACAAAACAATATACAAAATAATCAGTTTTTAATCTAGTAACAAAAATAACTTTTTGAACATTAAATGATAATTAAAAACTAGAATAGTACAGATTTTGTTTTAAAAAAATCAAAGGGGCACGCAAAACAGAATTTTGTTTCTTTATTTCCCATAGGATTTCATCGCCAGGTGTCCGCCTCAGTTGTTACTTGTTAGTTTAACAATTAGGTAGATAGTTCCGTACCGGATTGAAACTGGTATAAAGTCTCCCATATGGATAAATTATTTTCTAAGTATATTTTTGAGAAAATACTGTTTCTAGTATATAACAGTTGAAAACCGGTAGGCATAATAATCTATGTTAGTTGTGTTTGGTTGGGAGACAATCATCATCTCTTTCTGATAAGATCTTTCGTCATATTTTGCCACGTGGATGGATCAACCTTTTCCTCTTGTCCTCTTTCAGTGATAATGATAAAGGCTTCCGCCCCAGCGCCCCTGTATTAATTTCAAATTTTCAATACACCCTAATGAATGAATTTCATTATTTTGAGAAACAAGATTTTTTTTTAATCCAAAATTCAATTGTTCATCATATATCAACAAGGTTGTCATTTCCCAAAGAATTGGGAGTGATTATTAATTTTGCCATGATTTTTTTTTTTAAATTCGGATCGTTCTTTCAAAATTTTATATCAGTCCGGACTAATCTGGTTGGAAATAGAATTTACGGACCTCTTTAATATTCGTGCGGATTCTGATTTAGTGGTCCTGATCTGAACATAAATATTCATCTATCAATACTTTATGGTTAGCTTCAAAAAAATATAACTGTAAGATAACTTTAAATATTAGTATAAGATAAGAATTGATTTTATCGTCGGTAATAAAATTGAAGTCAATTGTATTATGTGTGATTAAAAAAAAAACTAGTTCATTGAATAATTTGAGTTACCTTGAGAAAAAAAATCAGCACAAATTGATTTGGACTAATCAATGTCTCGGTGACCACACATACTTTGTTATCACCATTTATATTCCAAATTAAATAAAATGTGTTACTAAAGATTGAACACGCTAACGATTAACGAAGTCAAAATCTTAGAAGGAATGACAATCAATTTTCATGACTCATCATACTCCATTACATCATGTCTTGGAAAATATTGAAGAACAATTATTTGGTACTTGATTTTAAGAGTCACAAATTCACAATGAAAATATCAGAACTAATACAAAACATCAAAATCAATCTAAAATCTGAAAATGACAGGGGCGGCTTGGAAATTTTCGGATTTCAAATGAATTGCTCTTTCATTGAGTTTTGCAATATAATATGTTACCAAAATCAGCACGGTGTAGGGTCCGAATTTGAGTTCTAGAGCCATATAATTAAGCTGAGTCTATGCAATCACATTCAAATTGGAAAATGAATATGGAGCAAGTCACTGTCAAGTTGGGCCCACTAGTCGACATCCAGTCATCCACACATGACCCGTGCGGCACACTCTTGGTCCAGGAGAAACCAATGCGGTGCACCGTGTGCACCACAAAGTTGTGATAAGGGGCTCCACCAATTCTCTGGAATTTTTACAGGTGGAATCTTTCCCCAATCAAAAAAAAAATATGAACATCAAATCAATTGAATTGGTTTATGTAAAAAGAGGTTTGTGCTGCTAAGAAACGATATTGGCAAAATTATATCACCCCATAATATTTGAATGTAACACAATTCTTTTGATAAACAAAACATACACTAGCATAAATTAAATGCATATCATTTTTCTAACTGATATTTAGTAATAATATTGGGACAAAAAAGTCGCACTTACAACATTTGAAAGTTATAACATCTTCCAACAATTTAGTTTTGCGATTCTCAAAGTCCAAATCATCGATCCAAACCGTTAAACATGACCTCTATATTAAAATATGCTTTAAGGTCAAAATTTACATTTTTTTTTTAAATTTGTTTATCATTTATTAAGTATTTTACAAAACTGTTGTTTTTAGACAATTCTGGACCATTGAAAATGACAGTTTTGTAAAATACTTAATATATAGTAAAAGAGTTTAAAAAAAAAATGTAAAATTTGATCTCCAAACACATTTTAATATAGATATCATATTCAACGGTTTGAATCGACTGTTTAGATTTTGAAAATTACAAAATCAAATTGTTGTAAAATGTTGTAAATGGATCCCTCCTCAAATATTAATCGCCTTTGTATACTTTCATACAAAAAAAACAGAGAAATTTTAAGATGATCCTCAAATATTAATCGCCTTTGTATACTTTCATACAAAAAAAACAAAGAAATTTTAAGATGATCAATATTTTAATTTATTGTCCTCAACAACTCTCTACTTTTTTTTTGTTAGCTATTTAAGAAGCTTTGTTAGTTCCTTTGGAAATTTGGCCATAAGTTTTTGTAAAAAAAAAAGGATAGATAAGATGTACTATTTTACAACTCAATAAGAAAAACTAAAAAGAGAAGTATTCTAGAAAGTAGATAAGATAAACCCATATCAAGTGAAAGGAGAGACCCAGGAAAAGACCAACACACACAAAAAAAAAAAAAAAGCCAAGTCTCTCTTTTCCTATTTTCTCTTTTTTTTTTTAATACATAATTGACCAGTCCAAAGGAAATAACCTGCCATATTGACATTGACACGGCATGGGTCCATGAAATGGTATAATTGGAACTTGGAACCTTCTCTGAATAGTCTTTTTTTTTGAAACATTGGTAGCAGCTCCTCTGAATAGTCTGAATAGAGGACTCGAGATTGACCCGGGGTTATAGTCTAGGTGGGGGCCATCCATACGGACCAGTCAATTTCAAAAAACAAATTTTAAGGAAATTCAATTTCAAGTGTTCAATTATGCATAGTTATCCGTTATCCCAAGAGACCGGAGCACCCAGCCTAACTGTTTTAACGGTCAACCAATATGGAAAATGTTTCACTGTATTGAAAAATAATTAGGAAGTGTTATGGGGTAAAAGATATTCCAAAAGTCAATTTAATTTCACGGAAGATCGTTTGACCTTCACAATTCTACCTCAAAAAAAATAATAATAAATTCACACAAGATAGAGATAAGATGAAAAAAAGTATATAATTGATGCGTTGTGTGAAGTTAAAATAACTCTGTCAATATATTTATACTTTATTATGTTTTATTGGATAGAACTACGGTGTTCTTAAATTTATCAAGCTCCATGGTGAACTCAAATCTAAAATCCGTTAAATTGGCTTCAAATGGCGAATCCGAACCGTTGAAACCCGCCTACCTTATAAGTGATTCGTCTACATGTGAAAATTTTAAACATATGAATTAATTTAGTATAAAGTCGAGCGGTCAAAATTAGAAAGTTAATAAATTAATTGTAATGCATTCATTTTTTGAATTTTTTTATTTTGACTCTGTGCAAAATTAAATTTTTTTTTACATGTAGACGCATCCCTCGTAAGATGTAGGCGGATTTCAACGGTTCGAGTTTATCATTTGAAGCTCATTTAAAGAGTTTAAGACTTGAGTTCACCAAGGACTTGGTGAACTTAAGAACACCCTCGTTCTACTTTGTTTTATTTATCTCAATCATACAACTTTCTACTATTGTGTTTGCTACTATATTAAAAGTAATCAGAAATTTGTGTTGTTATGTTTAGATGCAACAAATTCTAATCAAGTACTAACTTTTATAATTATATGTGAATTAGGCATGAAAAGACGCGACACTCGTCACGATGACCAAGATCAATTTTCTAAATTATTCTTGCAAGAGAAAGTCAAAGTATTAGAATATTGTTGTGTATTAAATTACATTTAAAGAAGGAAATTCTAATACCCTCTGTTTTATATTATTTGTGAAATACAAATAATTCAATTAATCATCTTTTTTAAGAAAAAAAATCTAACAAATCAATCTTGATACATACAAATCTGAACTGCTTCGGCCCTACCAACTACCAAGGTCCATTTATATATGCGACACGAATTGCACTGAAATACTAGAACTTTACTTCTTATGCATGCAGCCAAAACTTGAATCATACTAACAGAATCTAAATTAATATATAATTATAGTTCATAAAACAAATATCCATCCATCTAAGAGCCTATAAATCAGAACTTCATGAAAACATAATATGAAATTAAGACCATAAATAGAGTAGGCACAAGCAGCCTTTAAAAGCTAGTGCTTTTGTGTGGTAAGTCAGTTGGTCACCAAACGCTGATCAAACCATAATATGGTCTCCTTTGTGCCTTGTGCCATATATCCATCTCTCCATCAGATTCTCCCCTTCTATTCCCCACACCTTTCCCCAAACTAACCAAAATTATACCAATTCCAAATAACGAGAATAACCATCTTTATTCTCAATTACACCTCCTGTGCCTTCTCCCTCCTTAATTCCCTTCAAAACCATTGCTAGCAGCTAGCTATAGCACTTGATGCCCCCTTTTCTCCTCCTCATCCCCCATCTTCTCTTGGTACCAATAATTTTCTCATGCCATGTGACTCTCGCAAGACATGCACCGGAGACAACTGCATGGCGATCGTTCAGCCATCTCGTAGATACCGAACGCGGGAGCCATGTGACAGGCTTGTCAGAACTAAAACAGTATTTCGCACGGTTCGGATACCTCCATATGCCCGACCCGAAAAACCTTACTGATTCGTTTGATGATCGGTTTGAATCTGCGGTCAACCTGTACCAAAATCGTCTCGGCTTACTGGTCACAGGCAAGCTTGATGCAGCTACTTTGACTCAAATCATGTCGCCACGGTGCGGTATCAGCGATTTCACTAGTACACCGGGCAAGTTACATAAGGTGCAACACTTTGCCTTCTTCCCGGGCAAGCCGAGGTGGAACAGCCCGGGACCATTTGAATTAACATACGCAATATCCCGCACTGCTGCTATAAACTACCTATCATATGATGATGTCAGGGCTGTCTTTCGCCGTGCCTTTGACAGGTGGGCTCAAGTGATCCCGGTTCGATTTTTTGAGTCAGAAGATTATCAATCAGCTAACGTGAAAATAGGATTTTACCAAGGTGATCATGGTGATGGCGAACCATTCGATGGCGTCTTGGGGATTCTTGCACACGGTTTTTCGCCAGAGAGCGGCAGGTTGCACCTGGATGCAGCTGAGACATGGTCGGTTGACTTCTCAAAGGAGAAGTCAAGTGTGGCCGTGGATTTGGAGTCGGTAGCTACGCATGAAATCGGGCATGTGCTGGGGCTTGCACACTCGCCGGTGAAAGATGCGGTGATGTACCCGAGCCTATCACCACGCTCAAAGAAGTTCGATTTAACCGTGGATGATGTTCAGGGTGTACAGATGCTTTACGGGTCGAGACCGGGTTTCACTTATAGTGAACTTATGGAGTCCGAGAAGTCATCGGCCGGTACCAGGCCGTACCAGGGCTGGTGGGGTTTCAGTAGGGGTCTGTGGCTGGTGGTTTTGGGGGTGTTAGTAAAAATTGTGTTATTGTGATTTTTTTTTTTTTTTTTATGTTTGGTTACAGAAGGGTAAAATTAGAATTTTTAGGAGGAATTGAAGAAACAATTTCTTCCTAATTCTTTGTTAGGTTTATTTAGTTTTGTATAGAATTGTAGACACAGAAATTGAAGAACAGTAAATGAAAATACTTTTGAGTTAATGTCAATTAATTATGTGGACTTTGAGAAAAGAAGATAAAGGTGATGCAGATTGATGTGTAATTAAGTAGTTAAACGATTATAATAATTTTTTATATTAACTTTTGAAAATATATACTAAACTGCGACATAACGAGCAACCAATTTTTTTATTATACTTTCTCGAACTTTGTTCTAATAAGAATTCAAGTTGTTAATCGAGTAGAACTGATTGTTTTTAAGTTCACTAATTATTTTTTAACCCAATTTTAAAATTTATCGAATTAAATTTAAATGATGAATTTTAATCGTTGAAACTCTTGTACTTTGTGTTTACATGCAAAAAAAATTTTAATTTTTGAATTAATTTAACATAAAGTCAACCGGCTAAAATTAGAAGGTTCATAAATTAATTTTAATGCATTCATTTTTTGAACGTTTGTTTATCACTTTAACTTTATACAAAATTATTTTGAAAATTTAAAAATTTATATGCAAACATATTATTCGTAAGTAGACGGATTTCAACGATTCAGATTTTAGAATTGAATTCACAAATAGCCATTATAAACCCTTAGTTCTACTCGTGCTGCCACCAACATTAAAAAACTTTAATTTCACATGTCATGAATTTCCCGGATATTAAAATTATTAATTAGTTTAATAAAAATATATGTTTTAATACAAAGTTACATGCATTACACTTCCACGTAGGATCTAAGTATGTGGCACAAATCGAATGGATATATTTGTAGAAGATCTCGTTGAGATTCGTATCTTCCCTCCACCTGTCTCCCAAGATCAAATGGCATGCCATGCATAAACAGTGAATTGACCAAAAAAAAAAAAAAGTTAGTTGATATTTTACTAACCAGACCCGAATTCGTTAAGGACAATTAAAATCCATATCCTCTATGGCGAACTTTTTTCTAGAAACCACAAATAAATAAATAAATTTTATCAAACTAACTTGATTATTTTGTTTTTTACAAAAACTATAAGAATCAAAATATCATTTCGGTCCCTCTTTTTTTTGACCGAATTATCATTTTGGTCCCATCCGTTTTCACAAATTTTGAGAAAAAAATACGTTAAAAAATTAAAAATTGTGAAAATATTTGGGACAGAATTGTCATTTCGGTCCCAAAAAAAAATTCATAACCAAAATGGCATTTCAATTCTTATGATTTTTTGTAAAAATAAAAAATAAATAATCAGGTTGGTTTTATACAAATCTTTTTTTTAATTATGATTTATAAAAAAAAAAATTCCTCTATGGCACCAAAAAACCAAGCGTAACTAAAAAACTGCGGGGTTCATTCATGATATTTTGACACATGTCCCTTTCTTAAAATGGTGGGGATGGACCCCACGTGGCGATTTCTCATTTTTTTTTTTTTTTTTAATCTTCGCAGAAGCTAAACGTGGTGATTTCTCATCCAATTTTACTCATAATAAGCCTCTTTCTATGCGTATTTCTAAGAACTTGTACTGTATTTTGAGAAAATCCTCAAGCCCTCAATTCGATACTGAGGATTTTTGTAAAAAAAAAAAAAAAATTCAATCAAACTCTTTTATTATAATTTTTTATTATATTTTATAAAAAAATCCTTACATGAGAGATTAACATTACGTACTCTACACAGAGGGACTCTTTTTTTTAAATAGAATCAATTTTAATTATTTTAATAAAACAAGCACTATTAATTTGATTTTTATAAAAAGCAGCTCCACTGGGAGAATTTAAATTTTATTATAAGGAATCTGCGTTGGTCATTTCTACTTATTCTTTGTCCGATGAAGCTGTTTTTTTTATAAAAATCAACTCAATATTGCTTATTCTCTTAAAATAATTAAAATTGATTCTATGTTTAAAAAAAACATCTCCACAGAGTTTCTATTTTTTGTCCTTTTTTCATTTCTATGAGGAAATCATGTAGTATATATATATATTAAAGTAAATATATATAGAGTTAGGCTGGGGTGCTATGGATAGCATAGTGGCATCTATGCTACGGCTCAATATTCGAGTTTTCAAAATCCAAACGGTCGATCCGAACCGTTCATTTTATTCTCCATATTAATATCTTCTTGGAGACCAAATTTTATAATTTTCTGAATTTTTTTACTATTTATTAAGCCACTTTGAAAATCGCTAATCCAACGGTTTTACTGTTTTGTGCAGCCACCGTTGGATCAACAATTTTGTAAAATACTTAATAAATAGTAAAAAAATTCAGAAAAATGTAAAATTTGGTCTCCAAACAGATATTAATATGGAGAATAAGATGAACGGTTCGGATCGACCGTTTGGATTTTGAAAACTCGAATATTGAGCCGTAGCATAGAGGCCTCTATGCTATCCATAGCACCCCAGCCTAACTCATATATATATATATATATATAGAGAGAGAGAGAGAGAGAGAGAGTGTGACTAATGTGCATTCGAATGCATATGGGTCGAAATACATACAGTTCAAATTTAACTTTTCAAAATTCAAACGGTCGATCTGAACCGTTCATCTTGTTCTCCATATTAATATGTGCTTGGAGACCAAATTTTACATTTTTCTGAATTGTTTTACTATTTATAAAGTATTTTTAAAAATTGTTGATCCAACGGTGGCTGCTGATTTTACTATTTTGTTAAGCCACCGTTGGATCAACAATTTTTTAAAATACTTTATAAATAGTAAAACAATTCAGAAAAATGTAAAATTTGGTCTCCAAGCACATATTAATATAGAGAACAAGATAAACGGTTCGGATCGACCGTTTGGATTTTGAAAAGTCAAATTTGGACCGTATGTATTTCGGTCCATATACATTCGAATGCACATTAGTCACTCTATATATATATATATATATACAGTCCTTGAATTATCATCCGTTTATCCTTAAAATTTAAAAATATCATTCTTGTCCTTATAAATTTTAGTTTCTGTTTAGTATTCCTATGTTTAGAATTCATTGCATATAATGATATTTTTAATCAGACTTAGTGTCATCTTTTATAATTATAACAAGTGCAGATAGAGTCACCAAATCATACTAATAATATGAAAATTAATATAATTTTTCATAATGTCAAATAGCAAATAAATTGATATTGACATCAATATTCCTGCCATCATAAATTAATTAAAAATAACATTTACATACATGCATCTTTTCATAAATATTTTTACCATATGGATGCGACTGCATATCTTTATCTAGGTCTTTAATTGGTGATAATGACAGCACTATTTGTTCAAAATAAAAATGTAAGGATCAAATTGATATTTCTTAAAACTTTAAGGATTAAAATAATAAAATCAGTTACCATCTGTCATTTATGAATGGGCACAGTTCCTTTCACAAAACTTTGGTGTCACCTTCTGAGTTCTGACCTCACAATTCTGAAATCCAGACCAAGTTTTATCACCCCATCTCTATCATTCATTTTTATTTTATTTTTCCTTTTCTTGCATATATTGCGTGTTTTCTCTGACTCTAATGGTCTAATCCAATTTATATTTGAATTGATGAAATAGAATGTTAATAGCGTACGAGTTGTGACAAGTGACAACCTTTCATTTCTAATTTAGTAGAGCAGTTGATTGGTCAATGGTCAAACATGTCAGGTGCCAATTTGAGATACAAAATTGCGTGGAACAATACATGTGCTGTTAAGCATCGATCCATGATGAAATGTTACATTCAGTAGCACAGTGACAAATGAATTATTCGGGTTCGGTTTGGCGAGGTTAAAAATTCGTAATTCAGGTATAATTCAGGAATGATTCGGAATTATTCGGGCCAGAGATCTCAGTCATGTAAGAGAGCAAAAAAACAAATGTTCTGAAAAAAATTCGCGAATAATTCATAAAATTCAGGAAAATTTCGTAAAATTCACGAATTATTCGGGTTTAATTCGGTCAAAATTCAGTCAACCGACTAATTCAGCGTTCGATTCGGCATCACAAAAAAAGACAAATTATTCGTTTTTAATTCGCAAATCTTGTGACTATGTTCAGTCAAAGTTAGGTCAACCGAATAGTACGCTAGGAAATCAGAAGAGCACAAATTATTCTACAAAATTTGGGGCAGTGACCTGCTATACAATTGGACACGAAGTGACGGCCACAAGAAATCCAGCAAAGGAGATTTCATAAGTCATAACGGCTATTTCATGTGTAAAATGGCAACTAGGCAAAGTCTTAGTCACCCACTAAACCTCAAGTCGTGCTTGATTACATCATTAGTAGAGATTAAAACGCCTTCAATTAATTAATTAATCCACCTATTATTATTAACAAAGGAAAAAAAATAGAAAAACACTAAAAGGTTTGGTACCGTACCAACTCTGGCAACAAAAACAAAACAATGAAGTATCCTGCTGTGGAAAATATATAATATATTTACTTGTAAGACCTTTATTTGTTTACAAAATTTTGTTAATACTATAATTAAATTAAAAAAATACATTTATATCCAGAAAGTGATAACTTTAGTTAAATAAATTCTTAAATACTCGAAGTCAAATAACACAATAATTTAATATTTGTAGCAAAACCCTGCGAGGTCAACTTAAATAATTCTAGCAGTCAAATTTAGGCTTGCCAAAATAATTTTATATAGTAAAAATCTATACAATAAAAAAATGACCCTATTGCTAAAAATTAAAGTGTTTATATTGTTAGATTGGTTTGATTTATTTTATATTTTTTATGCAAAAAAAAGTATTTACTAAGACCAATTCACTCTAATATAATGATCTCTGTTAATAGACTCAATTCAACCAGCTGCATTTATATTTGTATTTATAGATTTTAGTTAATTCAAATTAAATTACCCAAAGAGTCCTATCATAAAAAAGGAGAAACTTTATCTTATTATAATAAAAAGAAAGCAATATAGTTTTTCTTAAAATTATAAAAATCCAATGTATTGAACACGCATTATTTTACTTGTGCAGGTCTCTCCGAAATTTTTATTCTTACCATAATAAAAAAAAAATTAACCAAACCCTTTTTGGGGATTTCCACATTTATTCGGGTCGCACAACCAATCTGCGACCTATTTATGGGGGGCTATAGATTGACTTAGAGGTCCCCAAAACTTAAATATATTCAATATTACATTGCATTTTTGTGCTTTGGGAAGACATCTAAGTCAATCTGCGGCTCCCCATAAACAGGCCGCATATTATCGAAATCCCCCAAAACGGAGGTGTTTTGGTTAATTTTTTTTATTATGGTATTAAAAAAAATTCGGCAGGTCTCTTAACCTTAAAAGGGAATTAATTGATTTGCATGCCAAATTTTTATAGATATAAAGAGTTATAATAAAAGCGCGTGTAGAGGAAATAACAAAGGGACAAGTCAACTTGAGTCAATAAAAATAATAATGAAAATATTTATTTTTTTATCAAATAGAAAATATCCTGATGTAGATCCAAAGGTCAAAATTTTATTATGGCGTGGCTCTGTTGAGAGAATAAGAAATCTAATTACCCTCTTGATGAAGTAATATATTTCTTTTGTAAAAGCCTGATACAACTTTATCTGCGGTCATTTTTTTTAATACCCAAAATAAAAAACAAATTTACCAAACTAACCAATCTTTTGATTTTTTTTTTATTTCTACCCAGACCGCCTGGCATACTGGCGGTCCAGATTTGTAGTGAACCGCCAGGTGGTGGGGCGGTCCACTAGGAGACTTGACCGCCCACAGTCCAGGCGGTCCACTATGCATCAATTAAATCTGAACCGCACATCTTAATGGGTAACTTAATCTGGGCCGTCGGTTAAAGGATTTTCATGCAATTTGACTTCTCAAAATTAAAATTCTCCGGGCTCTGTTGGGCGGTGCTTCGTAGCCTTGTATGTAAAATTTTAAATTGTATACTATTTTGATAAACTATGTACTATTTATTTTGTTATATTTTGTTTTGATAATTTTTTATTGAGGAGGGTTCAAATGCCTCCATGTTTTTATGCCTCCATCATGCCTCCATCATGCCTCCATCTCTCTCCATCATTTTCAAAGTTCAAACAGTCGATCCGAACCGCTCAACCCAACCTCCATACTAAAATATGTTTGGAGACCAAATTTTATATTTTTAGGAATTTTTTTACTATTTTTTTAGATAGGTACAAAATCAGTAAATCTGAACCATCTAAAAATAGTATTTTTGTACCTATCTAAAAAAATAGTAAAAAATTCCTAAAAATATAAAATTTGGTCTCCAAACATATTTTAGTATGGAGGTTAGATTGAGCGGTTCGGATCGACTGTTTGAACTTTGAAAATGATGAAGAGAGATAGAGGCATGATGGAGGCACAAAAACATGGAGGCATTTGAACCCTCCTCTTTTTTATTTGATAAACTATGTACTATCTACGAGTCACGAGTCGACTCGAGTTAACTCGGGTTCTTCGCGAGTTAAATTCAAGTTGAAATTTCTGACTCGAAACTGAATGAGCAATTCGGACTCATAAGTAGCCCTAGGTACATCCGCTGAATCAGTGATTCCTCTTCTAGTTATGTGGTATGGAACAAAGTATCAAATTAGTTTGTGTAGCATACGGATGGAATTCATGCATAGCTGATGAATATGACAAGCTGCCTGACATGAGAAAAGAAGCTGTTCTATGCTGGATTTGGGTTTTTCTTGTAACTAAAGAAGAAGTATAATCTGTTGTTTCATGTGAATTTGCATTGATTATTCCTCCCCAAAAAATAAATAAATAAATTGCTCGTCTTGAATAGGATTCCCTTTTGAAGGCCATGTACAAAAGCTGTTCAAATTAGTTAAAAGGTCCTTAAATTTTCAAACTTAGATTTTTATCCCAGTTTATTACTTTAATTCAAAGTATACTTTACCAAGGGTCAGATAAAGCGGTCATTTTTTTTAATACCCAAAATAAAAAACAAATTTACCAAACTAACCAATCTTTTGATTTTTTTTTTTATTTCTACCCAGACCGCCTGGCATACTGGCGGTTCAGATCTGTAGTGAACCGCTAGGTGGTGGGGCGGTCCACTAGGAGACCTGACCGCCCACAGTCCGGGCGGTCCACTATGCATCAATTAAATCTGAACCGCACATCTTAATGGGTAACTTAATCTGGGCCGTCGGTTAAAGGATTTTCATGCAATTTGACTTCTCAGAATTAAAATTATCAACAGAGTCCGGAGAATTTTAAATACATAATTAAATAGTACAAAGTCTAACAAAATATTACAAGGTTTATCAAATTAATGAATCATCCAAAAAAAAAAAAGGAAAAGGAAGCTAAGTGGGTGATTGGTGAACCTTCAGATACACACAAGCTCAACATTTTGTGGACCATTTTTTCCTTCGACTTGCCACATGTTGCACCTAAAACATCTAGAACCACTTAGGACAAATGCAAACACAGAAAAATTTGCGCATTATTACAGGCCTATTTTCCTAGTCACTAACACGGCACAGTATTACAGGCCTAATTTTCTAAAGAGCCCAAAATTGGGACTCATTTCACTATTTCATAGGTTTAGGCCCACAAGCCTGCATTTATATAGAAAGACAGGCCCAATTATTTTTAATGGCCCAATAAAGCTCAATACTTGTAGTGAAAACGGAAAATCAAAATCCTTTGTATGAAAAAATTAATAGGGGAAAACTATCATGAAACATTTATTTAGAATAAATCACGCTTCTGTATGACAAAAAAATATGTAGGATGAGATTACTAGCAATTTTGTAATGCATAAAATTATTGTATGATTAATGAAAGTCTGAAAGTGATAGCCTTGATTCTCTTATCTGTGAATTATTTGTCACTTGACAAATTTTTATTTTTAACAAACTGGTCATTTTTTTTAACAACGATTTACTCATGATAATATTATATAATTTTTTTGAAAGTAATTAGAAGCAAAAATATATTTCACGACCAATAATTGGAGCGAAAAAATATTTTCCAGTCCATAATAGAAAATGAAAACTGTTGCAAGGAAAAAATTGATAGAGATGGAATTAATATAAAAATGGCATCATTTTTATCGAATAAAGCAAGTCAGACGAGCAAAATAATAACATGTAATTTACAAGGGGTTTGTCAGCTAAGAAAAAAGAGGTGAGAAAAACGATTAAGATTAGACAAAAGAAAAAAAAAATATAAGATGAAGAATTATTAGACAAGTCAGTGGTCAAATGTTTGACTGAATCAAACAGTTGTAGTTAGAACTCTATAACAGAATTAGTTAGTGGTTAGAATGTTAGATAGTTTGTTATGATATAAAGCTCCCTTGTAAATACAGGGATCTGTAACAGAGCAATTCAAGAAATGAAATAAATAAATTCAGTGTGATTAACATTATACATATTTCACATTCCAACAGAATTATTCCTCAAAAAGGTTATTTTTATTCGAAGTCCTTAGTAGAAAGATAGAAAATGGATTGCATTCAGGTATTATCATGGTGTATGTACATCATAATGTTATCCTTCAATAATTAAAGCCCAAATAGGCCTGCTTTCTAGCAAACACCAGTGGCCTGAAATGCCTAAAATGTGGAGAGAATCCAACATATTAGACGTTTAATGTATTACTAATAATTCACTTGCATCTTTGGCACCAAATTACATTTTATATTTTAAAATTTTTCAAAGTCCAAACAGAAAGATTCAAACTGTTCAACACGATGAACATATTAAAATGTGCTTGAAGATCAAATTTTATTCTTTTTTATTTTTTTTACCATTTATTAAGTATTTTACAAAATCATTGTTTTCAGACCATTGAATTTTTGTACTCATTTTAATAAATAGTAAAAAAATATTTAAAAATGTAAAATTTAATTTGCAAGCACATTTTAATATATCCATCATGTTGAATGGTTTGAATCAGCTGTTTGGACTTTGAAAATATAGGGTATAATCCGGTATCGCCAAAAAAGAGTGCAAATTGATCCCTCCTCAGGTTTAACAATTGTATCTCTTTCCTGCACGTCCTATTTACAATCCGGATATGTTCATTTATTTTTCCGAAAAATATTTATATGTAATAATAAAAGTGTTATACCATGCATTAGTTGGATTAAAATTTCCCAAAATTGTATTTAAACTTATTCAACAAAATCACTAAAAAGAATTTCCGCACAAACATTCAGTGAAAAGTGATAAACACTTTGTATATTTTGTATAAACATTTTAAAATTAAATATAAATAACTACTGCGAATACTTTTGAAATACAAAAAGAATACATAAATGGAGTATAAGAATGATTTTTCTATATAATTTCGACTCCTTTCATAAGAATTCACATCAGTTACCTAACTGAGCACAATTACAATCAGACGGTTCTTTTAGCCTGACACGGATCTCAAAACGGACCCCTACAGTCTCCACAAGAACCGGATTGAGTCTGGTTCGACTGGGATTAGGATATCATTTTTAAAAACAAGAGAGCACCACCCTGGTAATATTCTATGCTCCATAATTGTGTTACTAGTAATCGTGCCCGTGCACAGCAACGGGAGCAAATTATGTAGCAGAAAACATTAAGCTCCTTAATAAAGAGGAGAGATAATTTAAATCAAATTTGTAGAGAAAAATAGTTAGATACTATATTTATCTACAAGATAACACATGTGAACTCTAGTGTAGTAGTAAGAATTTTGGCACCAACAGAATCCAACTAGGTTCGAATCCCGCCTTCAGCAGAAAAAAAAAGAAAAAGGGTGCGCGGTGCACAAGCTCGGTCTGCAGGTGCCGTGCGTGGTTCAGAGGCTCGGTCCACGGGTGCGGCGTGCGGTCTACGGGCACTGGGATCATATGTGGCGCGACCAATGCATACTTAAGTGTTGAAGCTCATAATTTGGAAAATTCATCTATGTGCGATCTGAAAATTCAACGGCTGAGCATCATTCTGAAAAAAAAACAGTAAATCAGAATCCTTGTAGGATCTAGACATTAAGCTCCTAAATAAGGAGGAGAGATGTACACGGAGGTTAAAAATACCAGTTTAATTACATGCCCAAGTGGCCAAGTTGAAGTCTTTACTTCTAGTTGGATCAAACAATTTTTTTTTACTAAGCCTACCTATGCTCATTGTTTAATTGATTATTAAATGATTTTTCTTAGTGATAAATTGCTTCCACTTGAATAATCCAAAACTTAGTATTTATTACGAATGCATGACGCTTCCTTAAAAAAAAAATAGATATATAAATTATTGTTACGTTGGATACAAACTTGCATGAACAGTGTCCAAGGTCAACACTACCAATGGTTTTGTAGAAACCCAGAAAATAAAAATATTTTAAAAGCCTCGGTACCAAACATTTTGGGGATAGAGTTGCATGCATTGATTGTACAAATGCAATTTTTACATTATATCTAATGTTGTCAAGTTGTCATTTACTGTTTGTGTATTTGGCGACAAAGCACTGGCAGTATGGTGGATAAATTTGTCTTATTACAGTAATAATTTTTTCTATGAGATAACAGTAATAAATTTTAACTTGTTATTCGTTTCTTACATGCCGAGCTGTATTTTCACATGCGTATGTCGTGTACCACATTTTTTGAAATATTATATATATAAGAAAAAAAAAATTAAAGCTCAAAAATAAAATAAAATACAAATAAATAAGAAATATTTCAATTTTTTTTGTGCATGCATAGACGACATTTTAATTTTATGGGATGTTGTCATTCCTCTCAAGTCTCTACACACAGGTATATTAAACGAGGACGGTTCAAATGTCTTTATTTTTTGTGCCTTCATCGTGTCTTCATTTTTGAAAATGTTAATAAATCAAAATTTAAAACTTAAAAGTCAAACTAAAACGGTTGGATATGATCTACGTCATTTTATCTATGCATGTGTAAAAATTGTGACATTTCAACATTATTTTAGTTGTCATCAAGAACTTGTAAACACGTACTAATGTAGATAATTTCTAAATATTGATTTTTCAAATGATTGATTCACATGAAAACAAAATTAAAATGTGATAATATTTTTTTATGAGTACAGAGAGGAAATAACATAGATCACATATCACGGTTTTATTTTGACATTTATGATTTAAATTTTAATTTATTAATGTTTTCAAAAATGAAGGCATGGTGGAGGTACAGAAAATGGAGACATTTGAACCCTCCTCATATTAAATAATACATTTCTCAATTACTGTTAATTTATTCATCTTTTGTCTTTTAACCTGCCAAACATAATACATTTACTAATTAAAACTAGCTCATTATTAAAATGAGTTCAAGTTTTGTCAACGGACACCTCGACCGGTTTAGTGAAAACCTCGACAAACAACTTAACACTGTTTATTAATTTTTAGTGTAAATATATTAACATTGCTATTTTGATTTTATACAACACACAAATAATGAAATGAAAATGAAAAAAAATATATGACTCGCGTGACATATGAACTTTTTCGTTGCCAATATTTTAGGTCCCAATTAGTTCCTGATGTCAAAATTTGATCTCAATTTTTAATGGGCCTTAAAGTATCCTAATTTTATGAGCCATGTGAGAATTTGGATGGAAACCATCAAAATCAAAGAAAGCAGAATAAAACAAAGCTTCGAGGCTATATTTGGTGGAGAAATGTAGCGGAGCGATAAACAGATCCTCGAGCATTCGAGTAATATTGTCGTAGGCTTCATATTTTATTAATTTATGATTACACTGCTTACGGTTCAAATTTTTTACATTGGCTTAGAATTGTCTGTTTTTATTCACAATTGTTGGAGGTAAAGTTATTAAATTATTTAATATTTATAAAGAATTTTTCATTTGAATTTTAAATCTGGAGATATATTGACATGTCAAATCTAGGGGCGGATTCATGTGGTGGAGATCGGGCTCCCTCTTGAAATTTTTTTTGCCCCCTCTGGATATTTAATTTGTAATTCGGGTTAAATTTTGGATTAAAATGAAAATAAATTTCTTAAATTATGATTGGTAATTAGAATTATAAGTTAGAGAATGAGAAATTATAAGTTAAAGCATTGTTTTATCGAGTATCTAATTAGTTAATGGATTTAAGTCCGATTAGTTATTTAAATCTGATTCGATATTTGTTTGTTCGTCCTGACGAAAATACTGAGTCCGCTCATGATCAAATTTGGAGATATAATTGATCAAAATACTTGAGAGGAATAACAAAAGCAATCATGCTAATATTGACATGTCGATAAAAGAAAAGAGTTTCATATAACTTAATATGTACAATATTATTTCTGTTTGATTACAAATTAACAATAATATATGCTTGATCTAATTAACGAACTTCTGCAAACTTTATCCCAGTTATCCGGTACCATTATTTATAGGGGAAATTAGATCCATGCCACTTCAAAACTTCAAATTTAGAAATATGCCACTTCAAAGTTTTGATTTTGTTAAATGCCACTCCAAATCTCACTTATTAAGATCCATGCCACAAATACAATATGAATGTATAATTTTAACTTAACAATTTACATAATAATTGAAGTTACCAAAATAACCTTGATCCAAAACCCTCCTCTCCACACAAAATAAATGGCAGTTTGGGCGATAAAAACAAAATAAATTGAGTTTGAGAGTTCAAGAGAGTCTGAGAAGGAGCTGGTTAAAATTGAGGAGACTTTAGAACGGATAAAGAATGAGCTAAGCGAGACTAAAAGGACAGAGCTGGAAGCTTCCATGAACATGCGTTGGCCCAAATTGGTGACCTGAAATTAGCCCTGAAAAACACAAAGAAGAGTTTTGAGATTATGCTTGATGAAGTAGTGTGCCTCCGTAAAACTGTTGAAAAGCTTGAGACTGAAGCAAAAGCTGAGCAAAACAATCGTGAGTTGAAGGAAAATGAGGTTTTAGACTCTAAACAACAGTCTGAAGAGGAAATCGTGGCCCTGAAGGTGGAGGTGGACAAGGTTGCGGCATCTCTCAAGGGCACAGAAATGGAGATGCAAGCTACAAAGGAGGAGAAGGAGCAGCTGCTGGAGAAGTTACATCAAGCAGAGTTGCAAATAAATGCAGCAAGCAAGGCAATGGAAGAGGCAAGAACAGAGAGCTTGCAATTGAAGGAAAGGACGTTGTTGGATAAGGAAAATGAATTGCAGAGTATCACGCAAGAGAATGACGAACGACGGGTCCGTCAATCAAAGGCTGAAGAGAGGATAGATGAGTTGAGTTCTAAGCTCAAGGAGGTGACTGTAGAGAAAGCCCCAGAAATGCTTGAGGAAGCAAATTCCGTGTTGCAATAGAGAAGCCAAAAGTGGACGAAGAAGAGTCTCTTGATAGGTGCAAAGAGGGTATTTGTGGAATATACGAAAATAATACTCAAAATACAACATTTTATGTTTATTTTTTATTAGAAATGTATAATAATTTGGTATTAGTGACATGGATCTTAATAAGTGAGATTTGGAGTGGCATTTAACAAAATCAAAACTTTAAAGTGGCATATTTCTAAATTTGAAGTTTTGGGGTGGCATGGATCCAATTTCCTCTTATTTATAATCATATCTCATTTTAATATACATATTTTAAGGCAGGCCTACTAGCCAATAGCACTCTTTGGTAGCGATGTACTTCCCTAGAGAATCCAAATTCTCTCTGTTCTATTTCTTCATTTTTTTTTCCTTTAATGAATGCAATCCAAATTCTCAAGTCTCAACTGAAGCAAAGGATGTCAACGGTACCAGCTTAAACGCATTGGAAATGCAGCCCATGGGCCTTCTAAATAAAAAAAAAATATATATATTTAAAGCATTGTAGTCGAGAAGGTCAGCGGTCAGAGAGAACTTTGCTGCCCGAGTCTTCTCTCTCTCTCGTATCTCTTAAGCTTACGTTATAACTTGACTTTAATTTTGTGCTTATGATTTAATTAATTATAATTTAAGGTGGCGGTGAGTTGTTCCATGATTGAAGGAGCTAATTTAGACTAGGCAGGCTACCTTCACCTTGCCTTTGTCTTACATACATACTAGCTAGACTCGAGTTAATTAATTTACATGAGTAGCATCCGTAGAGTTTATTTAATTCATTGTCAAATATATGGAGCAACTTTGTCAAATCAAATTAATTTGATACGATATGATTCTGGTTCTGTCTCTTTCGCTGAATATACAAGCCAAGGCATGTGATCAATTTTCTTTTCTTTTTTATAATTGTTGTGTGACGTGAAGTGGTTAAAATTGTTGTGTCAAATCTCAGAGTATTTAAATTTCAAAACTCAAATCACATGATGTTTTAACATACCGCATAGATATAATTATAAAGAGACGGTTCAAATGCCTCCATGTTTTTGTGTCTCCATCATGCCTCCATCTCTCTCCATCATTTTCAAAGTTCAAACAGTCGATCCGAACCGCTCAATCTAACCTCCATACTAAAATATGTTTGGAGACCAAATTTTATATTTTTAGGAATTTTTTTACTATTTTCTTAGATAGGTACAAAATCAGTAAATCTGAACCATCTAAAAACAGTATTTTTTTACCTATCTAAAAAAATAGTAAAAAAATTCCTAAAAATATAAAATTTGGTCTCCAAACATATTTTAGTATGGAAGTTAGGTTGAGCGGTTCGAATCGACTGTTTGAACTTTGAAAATAATGAAGAGAGATGGAGGCATGATGGAGGCACAAAAACATGGAGGCATTTGAACCCTCCTCAATTATAAAAATATATTTTATTTCTTCCGAAATTTCACCAACATTAATTTACGTGATAATTATGTTCAATTAATTAGATCAAAATTTATGCGGTTTTAACATCCTTTTATGCGGCAATAGTACGACTAGAGTGGAAAAAACGTGCGATGTCGTGTTGTGCCATGACTAAAAAATCAAGGGGTGGTCACGAGACGCAAACGGCCACGTCACGTGAGTCACGTCGTGCCCAAACATGCTGTGATCAAACATGTCCCGCGTGACCATTTAATCATAATTTAAGTTAGTTTATTCAAGATTCACCATTTAATCAATATCTAATGATTTTAATAACACATGTGCGTTAAAAAAAATTAATTAAAATGAAAGGAAAAAATATCACCTGTAGATAGGGGTGTCAACGAGCTGGCTAGGTCCTGGCTCAGCCTTTTAATTCTGGATCGAGCTACAGCTGACCGAGCTGGATCTAGGACATCCGAACTAAAACCTTAGCTTGAATTCGTGACAAGCCAATCCGAGCTAGTTTGTTGGGTCTGACTGGATCTTGTTTTAACAAAAAAATAAATTCTACAAACTTTTTGAATCGAGCTAAACCGAGCTAGACAGTATAAAATGCACACAAATTCATACAAATTCACAAATTGATGCATAGCCGAGCTAGCTCGCGAGTAAGCTTGACCCTAGCTTGAACTAGTTAATTCTGGACCGAGCTAGTGGCGAGCTAGCTCATTAAAAGCTTGGTCCAGTAATGAACGAGCTGTTAGCACACGAGTCAGATACGAGTCACAATCGAGCCACGAGGTACGATTTTTTTTTGCCACCCCTACCTGTAGACTTTGGTTGATGCTACCTCCAATTGTGAATTTGGTGTAATCTATGTAATAAATAATTAAATGCACAAAGAAAATGTGAAAAAAAGAGACTAGAGTTGTAATCAGAATATTTTAATTTGGAAAACGAAGGTTCTCTCGTTCTTTCATACGCAACCTTAAGAATTTTATATTCTGGTATTTGTCTATGGTGGCTAAGTGTTGCTCTTATACAGACGAATTGGTACTTGGTTACATTTGTTATGAATAAAAAATATATAGAGCTGCTCATATGTATGGGTTCCAATGATATACCCTTTTAACCGTTTGTTCGATCCGTATTGTATTCAATAAGGACTGTATAGATAAAGTATTTTTTTTTAATTTATTGGATATGAATATCGGTAAGAATTTTTTTTCTTAACTTATTGGATAAAATTATGGATAAGAGCTATTTTGTACCCATTACTTTAGGGTAATTAATAAATTAAATTATAAATGTCATTTTTTTTATTTGTACATATAACTATATAATTTGATTATTATAATTAGATTGATTTATATTAAATCTAATATTTTTTATTGAGTAATATATAATAAAATTAGTTTTTTCCAACATTTTATGAAGTATTTTTAATTAGTAATCAATGAAAAAAAAATTATAGAGTGTTATATAATTTTATTTAATTAATAATTTATATCTTATAAAATAATGGAATAATAAATTATAATTTTTCATATGTTATGATATTAGGGATCTTAAGAGTAAGATAAAGATAAAACCAATTTTAAGTTGGACATAGTGCAATCAATTATGATGATGTTATAATTTTTCATATGTTATGATGTTATGTTATAATTTTTTCATACACACTCTTTCGCAATCAGTTATTATATATTTTGCTGTGATCAAACATGCCCCGCGTAATCATTTAATTATAATTTAAGTTAGTTTATTTAAGATTCACCATTTAATCAATATCTAATGGTTTTAATAAAACATGACTCGCGTGACTATGTACCGTACCGTGATTAGATTCACTATTTTTCACGTGACGTGCCGTACTGTGCCAAAGTTTCAAAGAATAATCATAGCACGCGAATGATCACAACATAGAACACACGAATCATGACATGTAACTAACACAAGTACCGTGCCGTGCCTTAGCCATCTCCGCCGTGCCATTTTTTCCACTCTAAGTACGACGAATATAACATCACTCAGTAAATTAATGTGTGTGTGTGTATATATATATACACTTAGTAACAAAAGAAACAAGCACATAAACAAAAACCATGAATGCTTCATGGAAATATATAGCCGAAAATTTCGGTGAAAATAGATACACGATTGACACTGATCACTAGCGGAGTAGAATAATTTTGATATCTGACCTTTCACGGGAAAAAGAAATGCGAAGAAATTAATCAAAGCATGCGGTATCGAATTCTTCCACCGTTCCACGTGACATTGATTATCCCTCATTTATTAGCTTAGCTGTTAATCCTTGTAATCCAATTCATGGTCAATGCTAACTTACATGCCTCCTTTGACAACAATATAGTAGCATCATTCGTGTACAGTTCAAGTTTCTCCTAAATTTTTTTAGTTAGAATTTGAAAATAAAATATAAAAAATCAAAAGTTGGCAGTGTATTGAAAAAAATAAATAAATACAATTTAGCTAGCAGGGTGGAACTAGATTTTCGAACAATGAAAGTCAAATACATAATAAGCTGAAATTTTTATTTATACTATATTCCAAAAAAGACCACAAACTCACGTTTTTCCCAGGGTCGCTAATTCAATCTGCGGCCCCATTCTTGAAGGAGGGGGAGGCAAATTAAATTGGAGGCCCCCTAAAAACCCAAAATGCACTGTAATATACTGATATTTATGTTTTTGGGGGCTCCAATTCAATCAACAGCCCTCTAACAATGGAGTTGCAGATTGAATTGCAAGCCCTGGTATTTTTCCAATTCCCCAATTTCATAGGGGTTTTTTTTTTTGAAATGGTATTAATAAAAATTTCGATACAATGAAAGTCAATCATATAAGATTTCTATGCAAAAGATGAAGATCAATTTTACAATTTATTCTAAATTATACACAAAATCACAAAAATATTTTGAATAAATGATCTGTCCTGGTAAATAGGACTCATATTATGTTTGAGTCTCGCCCCTTGACAACACACATACAATGTTTGCGTACCCTCAAAAGAGTAAAATCCAAAAAAGATATTCACAATAAAATTTAAAAACAGTGTGCATACATGTTATTTGTGACATTGAAAAAAACAATTAGTAAAGTTAAGATAAAGTTAGACTAGCATCTACACCCTAGCAACTTAAATGAGTTTCTAAATAATTGTTAACTGCCTTTTAGAAATTAAGATATCTAAAATTTCTAACTCTCACATCCTTGAAATTAATTTTAGAGTTTTTATTAAGTCACGTCAGCAACAAAATAAAAAGGAAAAGCAATTTTAGCCAATTATTTGGTCGGCATATAGTTTATAAACAATTTCTTAATAAAAAAAATTAATGCATAGTTTCTAAATAAGAAATTCTCTCACATTCGTAAAACTAAATTAAAAACTACCACATTATATTATAAACTCTAATAATTTCAGAGATGTAGATGCAATATTTACGAATAATTTTTTATTCAAGATTCAAAACATATAACTTCTGACACAACGGTATTGTTTTTATTCTATTTTACTTTATTTTAACTGTTGTGTGGACCGTAATAATCAGTCTTAAAAATACTCTTTTAAAACCCCAGTGAAAAAATCAACGGCAATAATTTTGAAAAACTCAAAAATTTCGTCATTGTTTATATTCATTGCAAACTTGAGGACTAATATGAAAATTCTTTGCATTCTCATCTCGCTTTCCGTTGTTGGTGATTTGTGGTAACCTTCACCTTATTGATTAAAAGAAATAAGACAAATAAATATATTCTATTGAAAAGGCCCTTATCAATTCAGTACCATATAATCACAACATGTACCTTTCTTTCTCCAAAAAAAAAAAATGCACCTTTCCTTTTTTTTTTACTTGTTCCATTTATTTTTTAACCCCATTAACACTCCCCTTAAATTCTCTCCTTATCTTAATTTGATTCTGATAATATTAACAAGAGATTAGTGTTGGGATTGACTCTCTCCTTCCTGTTTTGTATCCAAATAATGAAAATAAGTTTCTTGATTCTCCCCCAAATATTTTTTTCATGTTTTTAATTCAATTAAATTCAATTGTTGGATATTGCATAGTCATCGTCAGTCACTTCTATATATTGTCGTACTTAAGAAGTGAAAGTTCCGGATTATCTTAATTGTGATTTCAAATTTTGCACGATAGAAACAAAATATGTTTAAAAACAATGTTTCATGCGATCTAATAACTCTATTTAAATTGCATTTATTTTGATAAATTTCTTGACTATCAAAATTTTTTACTCTGATAGAAATTTGAAAGATTAGACAGATTAGACGGCCCTCCATCTTTCTCTAGAAAATCAAATCATTATATCCTTATGTAGACAAATATTAATAACTAGATTTTGTATAAGCGAAATCGAGCAAAGTTATGACTCTAGCATATATGTAAAGCCCACATATTTTTTTTTAGCCAATTTTTAAAATATTTTAATAAAAATAACCAGGGTCTGATAAAAATTTTAAAAATGTCTAAAACGTGAAAAAAATTCACGGTCCTGAATTTTAATTCGGAACCACGAAAAAAATCCACAGCTCCGAATAAAAATTCGGAACCGCGGCAAAAATCCACGGCCCCGAATAATAATTCGGAACCGCAGAAAAATTCACGGCCTGTTTTTTTTTTTTTTATGAAATCATTTTTTTTATAATATATGTATAATGAGGAGGGTTCAAATGCACCCAAATTTTTGTGCACCCAAATGCATCATATCTTTCAAATCCTTTTTCTCTGTTTTCAAAGTCTGAATAGTCAATCCAAACCATTAGATGCGATCTATATATTAAGATGTGCTTCGAGACGAAATTTTACATTTTTTGGAATTTTTTTACTATTTATTAAGCCACTTTGAAAATCGCTGATTTTACATTTTCTGGACTATTGGATCCACGATTTTCAAAGTGGTTTAATAAATAGTAAATAAATTCCAAAAAATATAAAATTTCGTCTCCAAGCACATCTTAATATATAGATCGCATCTAACGGTTCGGATTGACTATTTGGACTTTGAAAACGGAGAAAAATGATTTGAAAGATATGGTGCATTTGGGTGCACAAAAATTTGGGTGCATTTGAACCCTCCTCATGTATAATATATTATATATGTATATGTATATATAATATATGTATATGTATAGTATATGTATATGGAGATAGGCTAATGTGCTTTCGGTAGCATATGGGCCGAAATACACACGGTCCAAATTTGAAATTTTAAAATTCAAAAAGTCGATCTGAACCGTTCATCTTGTGCTCCATATTAATATGTGCTTGGAGACCAAATTTTACATATACATATACATATATAGAGATGGGCTGTGGTGCATTGCAATGCATGGGCACCCTTGTGCATTGGACTATAAATCACGGATTCAAAGTCCAAATGACCAATCCAAACCGTTCATCTTGTTCTTCATATTAATATGTGCTTGGGGACCAAATTTTATATTTTTTGAAATTTTTGTACTATTTATTAAGCCACTTTGAAAAATCACCGGGCCATGGATTATATATACATATACATATACATATACATATACATATACATATACATATACATATACATATACATATACATATACATATACATATACATATACATATACATATACATATACATATACATATACATATACATATACATATACATATACATATACATATATCGCTCGGGAAAGGGAGGACGAGACGGATCCGAATATCGCTCGGGAATTTTTTTCCGCGGTTGCAAATTATTATTCGGGGCTGTGGATTTTTTCCGCAGTTCCAAATTTTTATTCTGGGCCATGAATTTTTTCCGCGGTTCTGAATTTTATTCTTGCCGTGAATTTTTTTTATATTTTGGGCATTTTTAAAATTTTGATCAGACCCTAGTTATTTTTATTAAAATATTTTAATAATTAGATAAAAATAAAAATGTCGGTATGTAAAGTCTACATAGGTGGAATAAGTTTGTCTCAATTGATGTTTCGGTGGTATTCGTAATTCATATGAAAATTTGTATTCTTTTTGTGTTGTTGTTGGTAATATTTGTGTTTATTGGCACTTTTGTTTGGTAAAGTTTGAAGTCAAGTCATTTAATTGTTTTAATATTTATAAAGAATTTCTCATTCAGGTTTTTAATATGCAATCTTTCACACGGAGAGCATGGCTTTAGCCACTAGACTAAAAGTTGATTTTCTTTTTATTGGCACTGTTATTGTTGTCTTTCTTGATATTATTGTTGATGTTGTTATTGTTGTTGTTATTATCTCCTCGTCAGCTACATTAAAAATAAAGATGAAATAGAAATGTAATGTAGATATTCTTATGTTGCATAATGTAGCTGACGAGGATACTAAAAAGTGTTGCGGTAAAAGAGGGTCGATTGCAAACTTTTGTTGGGATACTGAAAAATTATTCGAATAATTTGATCTCTTAAGCATATTTTAACGTGGATATCATGTTAAACGGTTCAGATCTTTTGTTTGAACTTGGTAATCAAAAATAAAATTAGGAGAGTCCGATTGGAGCATGAAACAATGGAACATTTGAGTCCTCCTCTGATCAGATTACACCGTATCAAAATATATATTGTCCAAGCTACATGAAAAACGCTGGGTTGAGCCGAAAAAACACTCTCGAAATAGTAAATTTCTAATGATGTATATTCTCACAATTGAAATATAAAATATTTATATGCATAAAAAAAATTCTAATGTAAAATCGAAGACGAGCTGGATCCCACATAAGATGTTAATTAAACCATTCTTTCTTGTTATTTTATTTTGCTTAGGAGGTCAGTCAAACCATAAAAGGCGATTATATAAAGCTATTAATCTTATTTTATTGTTGGGGAAGTTAATTAATACCAGTTGGACCCTTTTCTGACAAAACGACAAAAAGAGTAGCGCACTATGCTTCTTTCTCATGTTGCGTCGTTAATACAGTGAATAAGGTTCTATATACTTATTATAGTACTCTAGTTTTTAAAGTTTGAAAAAACTATAGCACGGCTGCTAGCTATTTAGAATTATTATATATATAAAAAAATAGTTAATAGCGTTATAACTTTTGAACTCTCAAAAAACTATAACGTAACTATTGTGTAAATATAGCTAATTATTTAGAACCCTCATAGTGAATAATATATACAATAGAGGGAGAATCCATATCCTTTGGGGTTTTTTTTCAAAAAAGAAGGAAAAAAAGACAGAAGTCAAGACTCCAAATTTCATACTCATGTTGAGAAGCGGATTCAGACTTTCAAATTATTACGGGTCAAAATGTAAAGGAGATCAATCATAGAGATCAATTTTACAATATTCATAGTATTTTACTCAAAACTATATCAACAATTATGTATAGATACAAAATTTTTTAAAAAAAATTGGAGGTCATCAATTGAGAATTCAGATCAGCTGAAATTCCAAAGGGAATTTCAGGGTCCTGCAATTCCAAACTCTCCCTATCTCTCTCCTCTCTATTCTTTCTCTCTAATCTGTTGGTTGAGCAATAATCTTTTTCATCTATTTGACTAATTTGTAAAAACATACAATTATTGAATTTTACGATATGTTCTATTTTTTGAAAGATATGTAGGTTCAATTCGAATGAAATTACATTATGGAATACTTTGACTGAAGAAGACATGAAGACACTTATTAAGAATACAAATTGTAAAATCAGAAATTTGGTAAAGTATGTTTGAGGCTGTCTAAACAGGGATAAAACGTTGGTAACGTTTTATACTTGTCAGAAGTAACAAGCTGATCAAAATCAGAAACAAGTTACAACGTTATAACGTTTTATAAACGTTGTGACGATTTAAAAACGTCGTAACGTTATATAAGCGTTGTAACATTTTATGATGTGTTTATTACAATACAAGTAATAAATCCTAGTTGATACTCAATTCGGTTGCAAGTGTACAAACTTGTCAAGTAGTACTTAGGGATCGTCTCCACAGGGACAAGTTGGAATATCAACTCTAACCTAACAATTTAATTTAGTAAAAGCCAAATAAAAAGGTCTTTTGTTTGTTCAAGTGGTTTGTTTGATAGTGATCAAACTGAATTAAACTAAAGTCTTAAGGCGAAATTCGGTTTTTAACAAGAATGAGAAATTAGGGTTTCTTAGTGTCCCTATCCACTAATGTCATGATTAATTGGTTTATTAAATTTGTTCTTATAATTATGAAGGCACAGTTGGATGTTATAAGTACAAAGTGATATCTCTATATTAATACCATCTTTAAATTAAAATAAACGTCACCTCTCGGTACTTAGCTACACTAATCTAAAGTCATTAAGTTCTTTACTGTCCCAATTGATATACAAAGCTATTCTTCACCTCTTGGTACTTGGTATAATTTTCTAACCTATTGGGTAAAGCCCGTAT
This sequence comes from Carex rostrata, assembly GCF_964058835.1. Taxonomy (NCBI): domain Eukaryota; kingdom Viridiplantae; phylum Streptophyta; class Magnoliopsida; order Poales; family Cyperaceae; genus Carex; species Carex rostrata. Next base: position 13,423,825 of record NC_135920.1, on the reverse strand, counting down.
AAGACAAGCGTCGCCTCTCGGTACTTAGCCTATCAAATACCCTGTTCTTTATGGTCGGGACTTAATATTCAATCTCTCAATTGCAAATACCAAATCCTAGGGTTTCATGCGATTTCGATTAAGTCTTCACAATCAATTAAAATAAAGAATAGATCATAACAAAGAACAAGAACATATAAAATAAAACCAACTAAATCATAACAAAAGTTTCAAGTACAGCCCTAATCAACCCTAGAAAAGCCCTTAGCCAGTCATGGCTAAAACACAAATGAAATCAAAAGAATAAAAGAGTTCCAAAAGAAAGAAAATAATAAAACCGGTTGATCAATGGTGTTATCTCCTTCCTTCTTCTCTCTTCCTTGCTTTTCCTTGTTCAAAATCAGAAATTCTGCCTAAAAAAACGTCCTCAATCTATTCTACAAGTCCCATTTTATACCCCCTAGCGAAACCTAGAAATAAATCCCTAAAAATAGCAAATTTGGGCTCTGAACCGCCTTATTGCGGGCTGCAATAACATCTATTATGGGTCGCAATGAGTGGAGGCAGTTAAGAATTTGTCGCGCAGAAAACTGTAAACTCATTTCGGGCCGCAATGGATTTGGTTACGGGCCGCAATGAAAGTGCAGGAAACTGTAAAAGTCAATTTGAAACGTTGTAACGGTTTACAAACGTTATAACGCTTTATGTATGTCAAAATGTTAAGTACAGCTGTACCAAAGATTAAAATTCAAATTTAAACGTTGTAATGTTTTAATTAAATTTGAGCTTCAAAGAGCATCTATTTTGATCACCTTTTTACAGGCGAAAATGTTACATAACGTTTTGCTGAGCTGTCAGAAAATTTAAACCCTAAAATTGCACTTTAGACTAAAACGTTGTAACGTTTTATGTCAAACAACTCATTTTTTAGCTGACTCTATAAATAGGTGATTGGGTTTTCTTCCCAATTCACCTGAGCCGACCCTAATCTTCTAAAAAGCGATTTTCTCAGAGCTTAGCCTACTCCATTGTTGTGAGAGCTTAAAACTTTAAAATCCCTCAAACAACCTCAAACACACTTCACTAATCTCAAATTAGATTAGGCTAGAGTGATCTATTGAGTGTTTTTCTTGAGTAGCTTGAACTAAGAGACCTTGTTCTCATCTCTTTAAGTTGGCCGTTTGACTTCTCTCTTGGTGTGTAAGGGCTCAACGGTTCACAAGTTGTAATCTTTTCGTATTGGGTAATAGAAATGCGCACCACTCAAGGTTGCGAAGCCCCGGAGACGTAGACCTTTGTTTTGCCGAACTCCGTTAACATCCCGCGTGTCAAATTTCTCTAAACTCATCTATTTACTTTCAATTGCAATTTAATTTCCGTTTTTGTTCAATTAGAGGTGCACTTAGTTTAACATAATCAACTCTTTGATGAGAGAGAAAGAAGAGAGAGGAGAGAGATAGGGAGAGTTTGGAATTGCAGGGACCTGAAATTTTCTTTGGAATTTCAGCAGATTCAGATCCATCAATTGAACTCCCATAGCTTGACCATACCTCTGACTCTGCCCATGTTATTATAATAAAATATTTTCTTCATCCGGATTTCAAACCTATGATCTCTACATCAATTGAACTCCCATAGCTTGACCATACCTCTGACTCTGCCCATGTTATTATAATAAAATATTTTCTTCATCCGGGTTTCAAACCTATGATCTCTACATCAGAGACCATATATTTTTGCCACTAAACTAAATGCTAATTCTTCCATATTATTTTAGTTAATGAGATAGAATATTTCAAACTGAAACTAAAATTAGTTCGCTGTCTATTTAGAATATAGAGGGTCCGTTTTAAGATTTGTGACGGTTTGAAATTAACTATTCAAATCTCATCCTGCACAGTCAGTTATTGTATTGGATTGATTTGAATTCATGGAGATGTACAGTGGGACGCTTTCAACTTTTTTTTAAGGATTGTAAATTGATAAAGATATAGTGAAAATAGGTAAAAAGGTTTATCATATAGATCTTAATAGAATGCAAAAAAAAATTAAAAAAAAATGCATTCAATTTGCGCTAAAAAATTTCAATTGAAGAAAACAAAATGTATATCTTGCAAATAAGTTAAACAAGACAATATTAAGTATGTTGAATTTAGATTCTACAAAGTGTGAAATAATATGTAAATATAGTTATCAATATTTTAAAAGTAAATTTTACGCAATATAACTAACAATATATATAAAAAAAAAATTAAAAAATTATTAATTTTTGGACATCATAATTGTTGGACATCATAATTCTTAAAATATAAATGAAGCAACAAGAATAAATCAAATTTGGTTGAGAAAAAAACCAAAATCACCTTTTCAATGACTCTCTAGTGTAATTTATATTTTCCCATCTACAATATAAATTAATTAATTTTATTTATCAGCATGATCATGGATATCCATTTCTCTGTTAGCATAGTGACTAGATACATGCATTACAAGTTACAACATTGGATTGCAACAGGAAAGAAAATTTATTCTAGATTTTTCTTCCTTCAATGAGATTACGCCAACACAGGAAACACAATTTTTCATGAAAGCTACAATACAGACCGTGGTCCATGTACACCTATATGGCGTGGAGCATGCTGAGGGATAACACGTAGGCCCATAACAAACAAGGGCCTATTGGGCTAACTGAGATTAAAGTTAAACAGGACTCCGTAGTCTATTGATTGAACAAGTATTAATTTATTGTTTTTGTGCTTTAATTATGTCTCATATTATTATTTTTATTTTAAAAATTTAAACAGTTGATATGGACAGCTTAATGTGATGTTCATTATAAATAATGTGCTTGGAGAACAATTTATTTTATTTTATAGAATTTATTTACTAGCTAGATAGATACAAAATCACATTTTTTGGATAGATCAGATCTTCTGAAAAACAGTGATTTTATACTTATCTAAGCACATTTTAACATAATTTTTTTAATTATAAATTTAATCTCTAAACATATTTTAATACAAAAATAATAAGACATTTTATCCTTATTTTTGATAGACATAGAGTACCATTACTTATTATGTGCTATAATAAATTAATAATTGAGACACGAAAATAATAATATAATTTAAGCCCTCTTGATGGACGAAGCGTGCCTTTACTTGTTATTTGTTATAATAAATTAATAATTGGACCAAAAACAATAAGACATTGTATCCACACTCATCCATACAAACAACCGAATCTAATATTATAATTTTGTTTTAAAAGGCATTTGAGTATGTGGGCCTACAAATTTTTAATGAAAAACATTAAAAGGAAAGAAAAAAAAAATCTTACATCATGCATCATGCATACCGGCTGATATTAACCCCAGGTTCTGTTTAGGTCAGTCTTGTAAATAACGGTATGCAGTTGTCCGACAGACAGAGTATCGTCAAGTGATTAATCGAAAATAATATAGAATAATCGGTTATAGTCGGAAATAATCAGTTAATTAGTCGAAAAATTCATGACAGTTTGGTCACCGCCTACGACTAGTCTGCTGATTAATCAGTCTAAACGGACGTTTTTTACAACACTGGTTTAGAGTATTTATTTGGTTCATATAATTTGATATCAAGGGGATCAAGTTTTGGCCATAACTTGAAATTAAAATATGATAAACTACCTTACAGATCTCTTTACTAACAAAACATAATTCAGAACTTGCTTTTGAGTGGGTTGAAAACTTCTTTCATTTATTTCATAATAAAAATTTTAAAACTGTTCACACTTGGAGAAGATAAAATGGCAAGAAAAAAAAAGAGTGCAATTTAAACGTTTTCTTTTAAATCTTAGTAGAGAGTAGAGACTACCTAGTCAAGAGCAATTTAAATATTGTTCACACATACGCATGCAGTGACTTCTCTGGTAACACAAATATTTTTCTTTCAAATTTTCGCAAAAAACTGAGAAGTCGTGAGAAAAAATCAACACTAGAATATAGGATGGCAAGGCTGAATTAAGGGCTTTTATGTTTGCTTTAATTTTTCTAGTGCCTTAATTGTAACCAATATCATTTTCTTTGTAATAATTAATTTAGTTGTACTCTAATTTCATCAGTTGCTGGACTTCATTCCCATCATTCTACTTAATTAACGAGCCTTCATTCATTGATTTAATTCCATTCTCTTTACACCCTGTTTGGATGGAGAGTAGGAAAGGAAGGGGAGATGAAAAATAGAAGAGAATGAAATGAAATAGAAAGGAAGATCATCATATTTAATTTCTTTGTATTTAAATGATTAATGAGAAAAAATAAATTTAACTTTCTTTTCTATCTTATTTCTTATTTGGTCTCCAACATAATTTTGTCAACTAAATACTATTTGACAAAAAAAATTCTTTTCGTTCCATTCTCTTCCTTCCTCTACTCTCCATCCAAACAAGGCGATCTTCTCAGATATCCATCTCATTAATATGTTATACCAAACTTCCATGCATGGATAAAAAAAACAATTAAATCTAAAAGAAAAAAAATCTACCAAAAACAGTGTGAAAAAAAAAATTCTCAGAGTCCTGACAAGCAAACCCAATTATGATTGACAGGTGGCAGCAATCAGCACCATTCCTTGGTTAGCAGGGAAGAGAATAACGAGGTGCTTTTGCTTCCTAGTTGTTACCATGAGCAAGCATAATAAGGGGAATAAATTAACGGTGGCTGGGTTATAACCGACACGTGGCAGTCATACGAAAGAGGTATGAAAGCTACTTCCACATGCTTTTCTGCACCATGTCAGAAGCCGAAGGTGGAGCAGGACCCATTCTATGATTCTAATCCCCATAAAAAAGCCCCCTGAGAAGTTTCCAACCGACACCTTCACGTTTCCATATCACTTCTAATTTACTGTACCAATTTCAACGAATCACAAGACGCTCAATATAACAATAATAAATGACGCCATGTCAAACAGTTTTACACAGACAGGGAGCGGCTGTAATGGTTCCATCACACTATGACAGTGATGTAAAATGAGTTGTAAAGAATGTATAAGATATACTGTGTAGCTCCCACATGGTTCTCAAAAAAAAAAAAAAAATGTATAAGATATTTAGTGTATTTAATGTGCACATATTATATACGATATATATCAAATTAATTAAATAAGAGTGCATAAAATATTTAGTATATTTAATGTGGATATATTATGGACGAAATATATAAAATATAGGAATTAATAAGAATAAATAAAATATTTAGTGTATTTAATGTGGATATTATAGACGATATATATAAATAAATTAATCTAAGATGGGCAAAACAAATAATAATATGAAATTCTCTATAGCCTTTATATATGCACGTATGTGAAAGTCACATTTCGATTTTATTTTAAAAGAATTCAAGAGCCTGAATTGTTCAAAACAAGAGCATCCTGATTTCATTGATCAAAATTAGATGAATTGTGTACATAATCATTTTTTTATGTCGTAAAGAAAATAGAGTAATTGTGAATACTTTTGAAATTGGATTACGCGTCCTCTACAATAATGTACTGTTTGAGTTCATTTTTGAACTGTAAGATCAGAATTCATACTAATTCGGTCCACGCTCATAACGTTCAGAGCGACCCCTATAATATTAGTATGGATTTAAAACTGACGGTCCAGAGCTTAATTTAAAAGTTGAGTTAACTCAAAGGATACGAATTCTTCAAATCGTAGGTTTATTATGTGGAAAATAAGAACAAATCAATTTAAGATTAACCATGGTTAATTTGTCTAGAAGAACGCCTTAATAGATTTTTTTTTTTTTTTGCTTTTTTCGCGCTCCATATAAATGTACCAACAGTTTACTTTATTTATATGCATTGTTGGGACTTCCGTTATATGCTAAAAAAAATAGAAAATTTACGTCAATTTACAAATTATAAGAAGATTAGCTCATGACTCATCACAATTTGATCATTTGAATTTTTTTTCCTGTATATAATTTTGCGTACTGTTTGGTACTTAATATAGATATGAATTGTTACACTGACCTAAAAATAAGAAAATATCTTTTTCCTTTTTTTTTTTGGTCTGGCCCACGGATTTATTACACATAAAAAATCTACTTAAAACGGAAACTTTTTCGGAGCATATGCTTACATGATCTTTTGATTGGACACAAACTGTTAATTTACAGGTGAAGCTTTTTAAGTTTCAATCAAAAGATTTTTTAAATATCAGCTGAATTTGTCAGATTGTGGGCCATTGAAAATTGTCTGGATAGTTCCATTTAAATTTTCCTATCAATATCATATCCCATCCCAAGAAACAAGTACTTGACATTTGGAACATTTTGTAATGGAAGTTGAATTAAAAATTCTAACCTATATACGAAAAACCTCATTTCGATGAACTTCATTCATAAATAGAGGTTGAGAATACTTAATCTACAATAAAGGGTTAAAAAAAATGCCGACAAAAATGTATTAAAAAAGACGATCTTAATCCGCAATACGAAATCGGTGTTCAGAAAAATTAAGTCAAAAAAATAAATGATATCAAAAGAGGTTTTATCGAACAATGTCATCATATATAGAAAACAAGATCAAACGAGTCTCCTCCACTTTTCAATTGTGACATATCAGAGGGAAGGATAGATCTGTGTAAAGTTCTTTTTTCATTAGCTAAATTAGTAAGTATATTGGTAAAGACTGTTACACACAAGCTATCTTCTAAGGTCATTATAGAAAATAAAATTACATATATAGATATATGCATATGAGATAATCCAAAATTTAATTTAATTTTTATATATTTTCCAAATACCAACTTTTGAATCTAAATACCAGAGTTTAAATTTATAAGAATCTTATAAAATTTATTAATTTTGTACTTTTTCAGTACAACTTAGAGTCGTATAAAATTTAATTGCAATTAATTACACGTTTCTATTATGATTTTTATATTAAATAGCTAATATATATGTGTAAAAATAATATAGTTTTTTTAACAATTCAAATTGAAAATGCCCATGAAATTCGTTTATCCAACAAAGTAAATGTTATCCAACTTTTATGGTATTCATTCGTTATCTTTAAATTTCGGTTAGATAAGTATGGGTCCCCTCGGATCCCACGGTAAATATCAGAATTGTCCAGACAATTTTCATTTAAGTACTTGAAGTTAAGTTGCTCGCTCCTAACTAGGGGTGTAAATGGATACGGATAATCCACTCTGTATTCGGAGATTATTTTAATTCAGATTAAACAGATACGGATAATTACGGATATAGATATGCATATTTTTTGCATATGGTGAAATAATGATGGATACGGATTATTTCATGAAGGTGAATATGTGGGAATATGCTAGCATGCTACACGCAGCATAGAGGTCCTCCGTGCAACGGCTTAATATTTGACTTTTCAAAATCCTAACGGTCGATCCGAACCGTTCATCTTGTTTTTCATATTAATATGTGTTTGGAGACCAAATTTTTTATTTTTTGCAATTTTTTTACTATTTTTTTAGATTTATTGAAAATCGTTGTTTTCAGCAAATCTGGACCATAAAAAAACAGCGATTTTCAATAAATCTAAAAAAATAGTAAAAAAATTCCAAAATATATAAAATTTGGTCTCCAAATACTTTAATATGGAGAACAAGATGAACGGTTCAGATCGACCGTTAGGATTTTGAAAAATTAAATATTGAGCCGTTGCACGGACGGCCTCTATGCTACACGTAGCACCGTAGCAGGCTCCTGAATATATGTATTCTTATCCGCAATTATCCGAATCCGAAATTGCTCCCAACCAGCTCCAACTTTATTGATTCTGATGGAAGTTGTTATATAATTATCTCATATATATTTTAGTCTTGGTTGTGGGATAAATGATAATACGATATGATTTTCAATTTAACATCTTTTTCGTTAGTGCTGGTGCTAAAATAGAGTTATTTTATTTCCTTTTTACCTTCATTTCTTCACTCTTCATTCTTTTCCATTCAACACTTTAGTCTATGAATGTAGTACGCTTTTAGTCTATGTTAAATTGGTTTTAGCCATTGTTTGAAGACAACAACAATGAATTCTTTTGTATCTTAAAGTGTGTATAACTAAATTATCCAACAATTATTCGTTTCATATACATATTATGTATTTGTAGATTATTCGTTCCGTATTCGTATCCGTTTAAGGCGAATTTAGTTTTAAATTTTAATATCTGTATCCGTATCTGTTCATTGAAAAGTGAATACGGATATAATGTAAGCATTATCCGCTTCGAATCCGCTCTGTTTACACCCGTATTCCTAACCCCCAATAAATTAAATAAAAATAAATAAATAAAACGATAGAAAAACCTAATCGAAAATATCACAACTAATAAATAGAGCATGAGCGCACCGGAGCTAGGATGGGGCCCACAATGTCAATGGCAGCGCGTGCTCTTATCTTGTTAAAGGTCTCATTAAGGAGACAAAGCTAGCTTTTTTGAAGGTTAATAATTGAAACAATATAAGCAACTCCATAGGTTCAGTCACGTGCGTGCAACAGTGCGCACGAGAGAGCACGTGACCCGTTGATTCCGGGCCCCCGCTCCTCGGGATCCTCACCCTCGTCACGTGATTCGATGCCCCCGCACACAGACTATATCCTCTGCAATTTTATTCCCCATCGCACCAATGAAATCATAGAATTATTTTAAAAATAGTTGTTTCCTTTCACAACATCTTGGTACGATATACTGCAGGACTAGGATTCTGAAAACATCAGATCAAAGAACAATAAATAATTTGGCTTGATTTTTCTAACAATTAAATTGACAAATTATGTAATTTCAAAATTCGATAATTCGGAGGAATTGGAGAGGACACAGGGTAAGTGCACTTGGGTAGACGGGGGTAACCTGCTGCTCTGCCGAGAATTTTAAAATACCATTTATTTATCAATTTGCTAGCATTTGTCAAAAGTTTGTAATTTAATCACATACTGTACGATTAATTCTGTCGTAAGTTGGTCAAAATCGGATTTAAAAGTTAGCCATGTGCAGGAGCAAAATAAATTTTCTCATGTGAATTCCCCGTACCTTATTGTATCTGTTACTCAAAAAGTTACAACTCCTTTTGTGTTGTGAACATTAAGGATCTGTTCGACCGTTTATTGTGCGTGTGGAAAAAAAAATATTTACTCAGACTTCTCAAAAATCAGTCTACACGCACATTATTTTAGCCATTCAAAAATTTATATTCCCGTTCTTATTTCTGTTCCCTTTAGACGGCCGAACAAACCCTAAAAAATATGATTCTGATGGGAATTTTGGTTTGACTAAAATTACCAAATTTTACTCTGCAAAAAAATTATATTGACAAAAATTATATTCTAAAAGGAGATTATTTTATAAAATTGGTTTTATATCTAGTAATTGTTGGAGAAAATATATATTTTTTTAAAATATTAAAAAGGTATATAAAATAAGCAAATACGTTTAATTGGTGAAATTTTTTTTTCTCAAGTGGATTTTGAATCATAGGTATATCAAAGATAATTTTAAATTAAGACAAGAGAAATTAGATATACGAGTTATCTAATATATATAAATAAATAAAAGACAAACCAAATTAATGAGAACACATGATGTGCCGTGACTAAAGAGTTTGAAACTTAACCCTCTATATTTATTATTATAAATTTGAGAATCTAGTAATTAAATACATCTAGATTGACAGAAATTTTAACAAGTAAAAGATTAATGGCAAACATTCATTTCTGCAAATATAGTCATATATTTGTGTATATCAAATGTCATTAGTGCGCATTACTACGAAAATACATTAATTACTTTTTGACTTTTTGGTGTTATAACAACTATAATTTTAATTTTGTGTGCATATATTGATGCTCCAATATTGTAATTGAAGTCTTTTTTGACAATTTCGAATTTAATTTAAAATATAAATCATAAAATAAGGAGAAACACATGCACAATCTACTGTGCGTGCAAGGGTGAAAGGGGTGCATATGATGGATAATACTTGCCCTGTTGCCCAATGCGTTGCACACTTGTACAGTTGTACTTATCCATCATAGAGTGTATCAATCCAATAAGTTCAATTTAAGATGAACGGATGAAATTAACTGAATTCAAAAAGGATAACGGTGTTTCATGATAATTTTTGAGCAAAGCAATAATACTGCTTTTGTTGGAGGATTTTGGAGTGGTCCTGGACCGTACAACTGGCGGCCCGATGCGTCTAGGACCTGTGAGAGGGTAAAATGTGGGGCCCGCTCTACCAGTTGTAGGCGCTCAAGTTCCAGTTGCATAATTTATTGGCTTAAGTCTCTCAGGATGTTGTTATAATCTGTGTAGCCTTTCGTGTGGTATATTGGTCGTTTAAATAGAAAACCTGACTGGGTGGATAGATACAGAAAGTAAATTGAACATAATCAAGAAAATATTTTATGTATTGAAATATTTACATTCAAAATGTCATCTATGAAATTAAATTTTAACTCACATTCTAAAATAGAATAGCTAGAGTTTCTTAATTTATTATGGGCTATTAGAATATATAATGGTTATTAATTTCTCAAATTTTAGACATAATAGCTAGTGTTGAGTTAGACTTTTCAACAATAAAATAGTTAAGATAGATAGGGAAATTTTGGTCTGTTAAAATTTCAAATCGAATTTAAAATTTGGTAGTTTGAGAATTGGATCTCGAATATGTAATTTTGGAGTCAAATATTCCGAATATTAACTACTAACTAGGTTACAAAGTAATGATCATTTTTTTTTTCAAAAACTCTCCAAATTATTTTTTGAATTGTACATGCAACAAGATAGTTATCCAATATTATACATGAACTTAAGAAAAACATTTAATTTAATTTTAGAAAATGTCAATATATATATTGATAAAGTTTTGCATAACAAACAAACAAAATATTTTTATATTATAAACATATTATATTCCAATTCTAAATTGGACTAAATAGATTGATTTCCAAATCACAACTTGTCATTGGGGGTGGAAAAAAAACTTGTAGGTCGTCGCTCGATCATAACTCGTATCTGACTCGCTCGTTAACAACTTGCTTGTTACTGGACCAAGCTGTCAACGAACCAGCTCACCACTAGCTCGGTCCATAATTAACGAGTTCAAACAGGGGCCTAGCTTGTTCGCCAACTCGCGAGTTAGATTGGCTAGGCATCAATAAAGAAAGAAAATTGATTAAAAAGATATAATCAAGAATTTGATGTGTGTACAATAGCTATGGGATTAGCAGGGGCATCTTTGATCCTGGCCGGAGGAACAATTACTAGATGGCCCCTATGTAGGACAAATACAAATATAGATGTATTAATGATAGAAGCAGAAGATATGCTTGAACTTTGTAACACAATTACAGATATTTATGCAAAAAACACAGGTAAACCTATAAATATTATACAGAAGGATCTGGAAAGATACTCTTTTATGTCGGCAACAAAAACTTAAGATTATGGGATTATCGATCGCGTAGCAAAGTTCAAAAATGAAAATGAATTTGTGAGCATTTTAAACTGCTTAGCTCGGTCCAGCTTGGTTCAGCTCGATCCAAAAAATTTGTAGAATTTATTTTCTTTTTAAAGTAAGATCCAGTGAGCCACCTTGTCAGCTCGCGAGCTAGCTTGGGTTGGCTTGTCACCAATTTAAGCTGAGGTTTTAGCTCGAATGCCCTAGGTCCTGCTCGCTCGGTTCAAAATTAACAAGCTGAGCTAGGACCTAGCTCGGACCGAGGCAGCTCGTTGCCACCCCTACTTGTCATTATGAATTATGATTCTGAAATATTTTAGTAGTTGCAGCTGTGGTCTAGATGCCAGTGACTCGGTGCGTCAGGGTGGTCTCTTAACCCCGCCACGGAGGATAATGCTATGAACAGGCTGTAAATGTCGGCGTTATCGACCCAATGCAGGGGAGCAGCACACAGCCGTTTCATTGGTGGAGACCTGACTGCTATGTTCGGATTAAGCATGTATGTTCCTCTCCATTTCCGAGAATCACTTGTGCCTCCTTCACTCAAGTTAAAGATGTCTCAGTGTAATTTTAAATCTAACCTCTCCTAAACTGAACCACTCATTTACCTTGTGGGGACAAGTAGAGCAAAAGAAAATGGAGACAACCATTAAAGAAAGGAATGGCGAATATTACCAAAAGGAACTTTTACCGCTGGAGCCAGTTGGCGCGCGTCGGGACTTTGACGTCGGATAACCAGTGTTTAATTTGATAAACTGCAATTATTTTTCTACTCTGGTGCTCCCAACGGAACTTTGGTATGGGGATGTTGAAAAAAAGTATACTATTCCTCTACAATAGCTCTTGGTAGAATTAACATGTTCTTCAATTTCTCTAGGACAAGCAAAATTGTGTCGTGGCAGTTTTTAATGACAACACATATGTTTCCTTGAGCTGTTTCCATTTATACCTTAGAAAAAAAATAAGTATAGATTTCTTATTTGTTATTATTTTGTACTTCCAATTTTTTTCTAAACAAGAATTAAATTGTAAAAAAAAACACAGAAGAATTCAGGAATTAAAGGAAATTCTAGAAGAAAGAATTCTACAGCACGCTCTGACAAGGAGTGGGCCGTGGTCACTTGGGACAGGTGAAAGAAAAATAGTTAAAATTAAAAGTAAACGCTACGGAGGGGGGAGAGAGGTGCGGCGGTGGTCCCAGCCTGCGCCGACACTGTCCACGTGTCATGACGTCAACACCCTTTATCTGCGGTAACAACCTTGGTATCTTCTTTGCTCTCTTGGCCGGGTGCCAAACAGAGAATAACACCAATCAGACATCTCATTTTATATCCAATCAATCGCGTTTCGTGACGTGTTGCGCAGAGAATTGTGTTTGGTGTTTCTAGCTCTACAGGGATATTTTCAACCAATGCTTAAACAGCATTACCGCCGCAGTAACTGCACAGCCAGCAATAGCACTGCCAGTTGGCGTCACCACTATCATTTTGTTGTCAGAAGTTGGATGGTAGATTGATAAATGCACTCCTGCTTTTGGGCTTGTCATAAAAAATTGCTTAACCGTATATCTTTCACATTTTACCAATGCCGCAACGCGTAATCAATCAGCGATTCAGCGGTCATTAAACTCTTTCATGCAATTTTTTTTTTCTTTCTAACAAATTTATAGTTACTGGCTCAGAGCATCTCCAATCCAGCAATTAAAATTAATTGCTAAATTAATAATTATGAAAATTTTAAAAATTAAGCAATCCACTCTTACATTAGTGCAATCAACCAAATAATTGAGAATTAAACATTTGGTCAACTCATCTTTAGAAAAAAGATTTCTTATTAAGCAATTCTTTCCAACAATTGCTAAATAAGCAATAGCCATACAACCCAGCAATTACAAAAACAATTGATACATCAGCAAAAAGCAATCCATAAGCAATCACTGTTGGAGATGCTCTTACTGCACTCTGATCGAGTCATCCAGGGATCCGTATTCTCTCAGGTACCTGAATCAACACAATTAAAATGGACGGTTCATATTTACTTTTAACCGGTGCCTGCTCAGGATGCTGTAGGGGCAGAATTATTTGTGCTTTGAGATTTGTGTCAAGTTAAAAATTTCATCTTCAAGCCGTCCTATTTAATTGTACGGAGTCGGGTGACCTGAGAGGATGTCCAGTACTCCACCCTACTCCTTTCCAACTTTAGAGTTCGTATCCTATATATACTGCAAATTTCAAGTTCGGAATTTAGACAGTGTGATTATAATTCGAATCAATTCAGTTCAAATTGAAAATTCAAGAGGCCTTGTTAATATTTGTGTCAATACAAATCAAACTGTTCAAATACTCAGTGGCAGAACTAAGACATCTATTGATCATCTAGCCTCCCATATTTCAATTTTTTAGTTTCATACTGCAAATGCTTTCTTTAATAACTCAAATTTTGAATTACTGCAGATGATATGAATTTTCCAATTTCATAGGTCATGTAACTTGGTTCCTGCTAGAAATTAAACCAAGGTCCTTACCATGGAAAAAAAATGTCGCGATTAGACTGTAGTCGGTAGCGATTTCTTTTTTTAAATCAATAAGAGTTGATGATCCCCATAAATTTTTTTTTTCAAATCTGATAATTTGTTTAATTTTACTGTATATATCTAGGTCTACCACCATATTTTTTACTAAAATACTCCATTAATTGAACACTTTACTTATAGGAACTATATATATATGATTAAATTAATAACTATGGAATTCTAAAGTAGTAAAAGTATATAGTTGGCTTATTTGTTTTTGTTTTTTTGCATCCATCCATGACAATAGAATCAGTAATGTTTAACTCACCCACCGTAATCACTTTATTTTGAGGTCAAGATGAAAAAAAAGATAACTAGCCAGAGCAAAATTGGTAAATTCGTCAATCGCCTTAATATACCCGAATTCATATCCTCTGCATTAACAGAACATCCGTCAGTATATAGATCTGGATCATCCAATTTTGATCCGCACTAATATTAAAGAGCCTCGTACATCATAGATTCATAGGCGTGGGCCGGATTGGCTCCAATCCTGATCAGACGGTCGAGATGAATTGAACTCAAAAGATGCTCTTTTGAGTTAATGCAGAAGATACAGACTCAATATACCCCTCGTCTCATTGGGGAGGCTACAATATATTTACCACTTCAGAGTACTGCCTCATGTCATTCACTATACTAATAAATGTAGTACCCGTCCTTGTACATTGACAGTTCTTGTACCGTATGTACCATTTGGTACCAACCTTATAATTATTGAGATTAGCCCTACAAGCCTGTAAGGTACAAAATTAAATTAAGGTCATTTTCTAATATATACTTTTGTGTAGGAATTGATGTGGTTGTATGTTTTAAGAGAAATTGCATTTACACCTTGTTTGGATGGAGAGTAGAGGAAGGAAGAGAATGGGAAGGAACAAAAACTTTCTGTTGAATCGTGTTTGGTTGATAAAATTATATCGGAGGTGAAGAATATAGAATGACTACATTGTTTCCTCTCTCTCTCTCTCTCTCTCTCTTTTTCTATTGCGCTTAGTTATTTTGAAAGCTTAAATTAAAAATGTTTAAAGTACTTTTATAGTCATACCAATTCACACAATTTTAATTAATTTTGTCAGTAATGGATTATTCATTTTTTTAATTTAATTGCTATATTTTTTTTTGAACCTTTTGGTAAATAATATTATTAGTTAATTCTAATATCGTTTGTGTGGAATATAATACTTGATTTGACCCACAAGGAATTGATTTCCAAAAAAAGGTTAAGATGTTATATCCCCAAAATTTTAGAACTATTTTGAGAGTAGTTTTGTACTTATTTCAAAACACAAAAAAATTACAACAAATTATTTTTGGATATGTTTAATATATTTATTATGGTATTGAAGAGAGTCGTAACTCGTAAATAACCAATTTTAGACATTTCTAGTTTTATCTTGTATAAGTCTCTAGTCAAGTCAACCATACAATGATCACTGTATATATACTTTAAACCGAATTGACATGTCACAACACCTTAAAATAAAGAGTGGTGAAGTAAAATTAGTACAGAAAACGTGACGTAATTAATGATATGAATACAAGTACAACTATGGGAGATGTGATGTGAGTAGAATTGCAAGTAACTAGGGGTGCATTTATCAAAAATAGTAGAGTTTGATGGCAATTGTCCCTGTTAGTTACCATTGATCACATCATGCATGTGCTGATGTGCAATAGATGGACTTTTTATACCAAAGTGAACTCTGAAGGATAGCAAGGTACGTAAAGGCCGGTGCTTCATAGCCTTATAATGTACTCTAAATGTTCCTCTATATATGCTTCTCCCATTCATGCCCTTTACGGTAAGCGACAATTTAACAATTATATAAAGTTACATGATCAATAGCTATGCAACTTTTTTCTCATAATTGAGCTTAGAGATTTTCATACTAATGTATTTATTCCCCATTTCTGTTTGAGACTTTTGTATATCAAATAGGCATAAATAATTGAGAATATTTTTAACATTTTTTTTTTCCAAGGTCCTTTCCACATTCATTTGTAATTAAATTCCAAGTCCATGGATGATGGATGTATAAATCTAACAAGGAACTACGTAGGTACGTACGTAGGACTTTTCTCTAACTCAATAAAGTGTGTCACTATTCCCATGTTTTGAGTGGCAACCGAACAGTCCTTACTGAAACCAGTAGGAAAAGGGAATTAATGTTGTTGGCGATATATAGCTAGTAAAAGTAAATTGAAGGGTGCATTGAAAATTTGCAACGTACTTGTAACAGTTAGAGTGTACAGTCAGTGTGCCAGTAGTCTCAGCTTCCTAAGAGGAGCCGCCCCTATGAAGCTAAATTCTTTAAAGGGAAAAAAGCGCGTTAATAAATTAACCTCAAGTCATGCAGTCACATGGACAGAGAGATAAAATAAATTTATGAAAGAGAGAGAATCTGAGAAGAGAGAGAATAGAAGCGGTGAAAATAATTAATTAACTAGAATTTAAAGAATTACATTATAAAGGAGTACTTGAGAAAGAGAATGGGACTTGGTATGGATGCATTGCATGGGTCACGTTGCTCCTGTTGTCATCCTGGGTTGCAGTCTCTTTTGCTCCATTATTACCTCATCCTTTAACCCTTCCCTTCTCTCTCTTAAATTTATCCACCATTATTTTTTTTCCTTGCCAGCTCAATTTAAGGTGCCAGATTAAAATCCCCCAAAGCCTCTCTCACTATTTCTCCTCACCCCACTCTCACTCCTACTAGGGGAAACAAAAGTAAAGAAACGAAAGCACAGTCGTACCTTGAAACAATGGCACATCAATGGGAAATGCAAATGACAATGGATCACTATGGCATGGGCATTGGAGGTTCCTACTCAAATTACTCAAATATCAACGCTGCACAGATGAATAGCGCCAGTGTCTCTAATGTGAATCCAGCTTACTATTATGGGGTGCCATCAAATAACGATTCTGTTCGCGTCGACGAAATGCTGGATTTCTCCCATGCTCAGGAGTTGTTCCCCATTGCTTCGGCCTCGCCTTTGGCCGATCATAACCATCTAATTGCTGTGAAGGCTGAGCAGTCTCAGACCGCCAGCGCCAGAAACTCCGTCTCCTCCTATGATTCCTTCGCCAATGAATTTTATGTACCCGTAAGTATTAATTGTTACAAAACCCTTATTAATGAAAATGTACATCGTAATTAAACAAACTCATATTTCCGTGTTCTAAGTTCTAACGAATTATATTTTTTGTTGTCGTGAAATTGTAGAGTGATGAGGCAGCAGAGCTAGAATGGTTGTCGAAATTCGTCGATGATTCGTACTCCGACATGCCTTCCAACATGGGCGCCAACATGGCCAACTTTATGAATGTGTCAAATGAGACAGGCCAACTCGGTGCGGAGAATTCATCTGCCTCGGCAGGCCGTGGGGCTCGCAGCAAGCGTTCTCGGGCCACATCTGCAATAGCAGCTGCGTGGCACTCGCTAATTCCACCGCCACAGTCGTCCCCCTCAACCTCTTCCTCTTCTTCAGATTTACCCAGTAAACCCTCCAAGGGGGGCTCTGCAAACCGAGGCAAGAAGGCCGGCATCGGAAATGGAGGCACCGAGGTTGGTCTCGAAGGAGGCGTTAGGCGGTGCACGCACTGTGCGTCAGAGAAAACCCCGCAATGGCGAACCGGGCCTCTCGGGCCCAAGACGCTTTGCAATGCTTGTGGTGTCAGGTTTAAGTCAGGTAGGCTCATGCCCGAGTATCGGCCAGCGGCGAGCCCAACTTTCGTTCTGACTCAGCACTCCAATTCGCACCGCAAGGTAATGGAGCTGAGGCGGCAGAAAGAGATGATTATGATTCGTCACCGCGACAATCCTTCCGCGGCAGCAGCCGCTGCAGCAAACGCAGCTGCTGGAAGGCCTGAGATGCTCTACCACGACTATGGCGTATGTTAGTGTGTTCTCAGAGTGTCTTGGATACTTCTCTTGAGTAGAATTGAGTTCGTTTTTCCATTTTTTTTTTCCGATCCTGTTAATTGTTATCTTCTTTTTTCTAATTTTCTGATGGAACTTTTATGTCAGCATAAAATTCAAAATTTCTGGGGGTTTTCTTGGACGATAAATTGTAATGATCCGACGAAGGAAATTTTTTTTTTCGCGTATTTTGGCACAATTTTCCATAAATTCCAGTTTCTTGTAATTTGCGACCATATTGTGTTTATTATACGTGCAGCATGTAAACTAATTTGATCGTAAAACTAAGAGGAGAGATGCTTTCCAACTTTTAATTTTTTTAACTTGTGAAGGGGAGAAAAAAAAGGTGGGAGTTGATTTCAATAATGGAGAGAGGAGAGAGAGGAGAGAGAGGAGAGAGAGACGGGGGGAACGGGTGAGGTGGGGAAGGGGGAGTGGGAAGGCACGTGATCACGTGACTTGCTCCAGTGGGGGACTGAAGCCTTTGTCAGGAGAAAAAGGCGAAATAAAAATTCTGGTCACGTGATAGGTCCGCTGATGACGATAGATGAGGAAAAAAAATCGAATCTGAACCTGGCGTGTCCTCTCTTGTGGCCAACTCTGTGGGCTGTGGCTGCCACTCACTCTCTTTGTTGGCTTCTGTGGACAAAAACAAGTACGGTAATTTGTCGTAAATAAAATACATATATATAAATGGGATGCTATTGTTCTCTATTCAAACTTCCCTAAATCATGACGCCACACTTCTTTTATGTTATCCGTTTATTAAAAAAAAGTAGGTCAAACTTGTATATGTTTACTTTTGAAATGTACAAGTTTACATTTGGAAACAAACTTTTTTCATGCCAAAAGACTCCACACCTAGGAATTGTCATCATTGGACGGTATTAGATTCGCTATCTCGTCTCATCCCGCATTCCCGTTCATCTTTTAAAACAAGCTACACACTAGTAAACTTACCATATTTTGCATAGTGTTTACGTACACAGTCATATTTTGCAAAGTGAATGTTGTGCTGCTTTTCATATTGTTACCAAACTTGAGGGAAGCCTTCACAAAGCCCTTCCTCATATAATGGGCATCATAATTTTTAAAACACGCCGGCATTGCTACCGTCTTGTTTAGTTTTATAAATTTAACAAAAAGTTTGCCTGCAAATTATTTCTTATACTTTTCTTATACTTTGAAGGATTGGGCCTAGGCCTTGCTAACGTTGGGCCATTGATGGAAAACGAAATTTTGAGAGAATCGGTATAATTGATCAGCCTCTAAAAGTCTTTTTTATTTTATTTTTTTATTTTGTAAAGTAGTGGATTCAAAATACACCAATTTTATTAGAAACTATAAAGACCAAGTTCAAGTACCTAAAACAGATAATCTATAATTCCTTAATAATTTCCAAAAAAGGGTCCTGGTGACTGTCTTCCTCCATCTCTGCCAGGGATGTGCGGATCTCCACCACCTCCTCCTCCGCTCGGATTTGATCTGGTAATTCCTTAACATTAGAGGAAATTATGAGGTTCAAGTTAAAAAAGAATCATCATTCTGAGATTGACACCAGAAACAAGTTAAAGCTATAATTTTAGTCCCTAAAGCTTTGGCAGTGGAAGGGGCAGTCTTGACTTTGTTACGCACAAGTCAAACTGTCCAAATTACTGCCCCTATGACCATTTCTAACAATAATCTATCTTTAAAAGATATACATGCATCTAAACCATAGATCCTAAAAGTCTGTTGTCAGTGAAAGCATTTTCACTTTTTTTTTATGATAACATGCAATGATGCACATGTACTGATGTCCACTTGGATAAAGATATTGATAGAGTTAGATTGACATAATACAGTGCACAAGCTATAAAGTCAAAGTGAAAAAGTATATTACGGTTGCGCTACAAGAAGTCAGTACAGCTCTGTCAAAATCTTTACTCAGTACACTATAGGTTCATTTCAATTATTAGCGGCGCACTACAAATCGGGCTAACATAAATGTATTTCCATAAAAAAAAAACATAAATGTATTGGATTAGTTAGTTTCATAAATCTTAAGATGCTATGAGTTGAAGCAAAAATTGGTTAAATTTTTTTTCCCTTTTTTTCTTTTTATCTTGAAGTCACACTTGCCGCCACCGGGACAGGTTTGTGGAGCTATTAGGTCATAGATCATCTTCTCTTTGAAATGGTTACACAGGCTTCTAGTTGTTTGTTGTCGGGCTTGGTGAACAAACTGTTTGACACCTAGCAAGTAATTGTCAGGTATGGAACAGATTTAGAAGAATTTTACCTGGTCACTTGAAGAAAAAAAAAACACAGCAACATACCTGGTAGAAATACAAGAAAAACGCATAATAGTACCAGTGTACCAGGGGCACAGTTACTGTTTAGACTACAAGTGAGGTAATAATTTGAGTACATTTCATTAATTCACCTTCTAAGTACTTTATAGCACAGGGACAAGAACCAACCAGGTACTGAGATGGGTGAAAGCGTACCAGAATCAAATGCATGAGGTAACTGCACAAGCTGGAACGATAGTTGAGGAGATGGTCATGCTGTCAATCTATTTGGTTGTTGCTTTGAGCTGGAAAATAGAATCATAAGCAGTTTGGGACCTCTGGCGTGATTTACTGGATTTAATCTTTTTTATTTACTCTTATGCCCCTTTTGATAGAGGTTATCGAAAAATACTATAATTAATGTACTTAACGTCGTCAGCATTTTTATTTCGAAAAAACCACTGTACTGAAAGGTGGATAAATATTTATATTTGCAATTTTGTAATGGATCTAGTTGTCTAATTCCACAGAACAGTGATTAGCTATGAACTTAATTAGCCGTATCTAACTCAAACTATGTCAACCTGTATGTACAATTTCATAAAAAAGATTTACCCTCTCCTTTCTACACAGATTATGAGTTTTATAATTTTGAAACAAAAAAATACAATACTTTGACTTAGCAATTTGCCTTGACAAGAAATAGAGGTGGTCTAAATCCCAAACCTAAAGTCCATATAAAAATAAGGGGAAACACATTAATGTTTAGTGAGATCATGATTACAAAAGCTCCTCAATGACATTGTACTTTGAGGAGCCACGACGAAACAGAGGCAAGGAGATCTCTTGCTAGACCATTTAAACAGCCATTTGGTTTTGATTGCAAAATTGGTTTTTCACAATTTCACTTCCATATTTTAAAATTGGATTTAAGCAGCAATGAGACACAATGTTGTGAGCTCCATTGGCTTGGTTTCTATTTGGTTTTATCTTCTCGTTGCAGTTCAAGCTATGCTTTATAATCCAATGATTGGCAGTAGCCTCAGAAAGAAGAGATTGAAGTAGATGCCTATCAATTTTTTATATATAGCAAGTAAGCACATATCATTTATCAGAATTCACAGATAATCGACATACAAGTACTCAGAAATGATTTTTGTTTGATCATCACAACCACATTAGGGTTTCTAGCGTCATATTACTTGGCAAAAATAAGTGAAGATTCAAACTCTTGCTATTAGATTAAAGCATTACCAGCCTACACAAGGTAAAATTAATACAAAGAGGGAAAATTGAACCAAAGCAAACCATAAAATTAGGAACAATCATTCTGATAGTATAGGTGTGTCATATTTAGATTGGAGTGTCTGCTTGGGATCAGATACAAAATTACTTCCCTATCATGAAATTTGTAAGTAATGGAGCAATTCAGATTAAATCAGACAAACCAGACTCAACAAAGGCACAAACTGATGCACTGTAGAAACCAAAGTACAGAATACCAAGAAACTTATTATCCATGCTTATATTGAAATCAGCCTGATATATTAAAATTAGGTGCAAATACATGTGCAGTCAATAAGTATAATTAATTGTGAGTCTAGTTCATGTACAAGGCTATTGCCTCTGGCTATCAAATTGCCGTGGTATACTCTGAAATGATCACCAGCATACATTATCAAAATAAATATGTCATTGCTTGTGATAATTAAAAAGAATTAGTTAGATACGTTAGAAATCAATGGTAATAGACACAGGCATCTGCCTTAATGTCATATACCGATGCAATGCCAATGGCTTGGATAAGGCAAGCTTCTCGTCCTCTGATTTTGTTGCTTGAATCAAGCTTGCTCTTAAGCTTACTTCCTCCATCTGTATGAGAGGAAAAAGAAAACGAATTTAATTTCTTGAGGGTTTATTTCATAAAGTATTGATCCTTGATTGCCTTAACCAGTTCAACACTATACCATCATCGGCTACATCATGTTTTAGCAATTGTTTTGAAGAGAAATTAATTTTAAAATAGTATAATTCAGTTAAGTTTAGTAAGGGTAGGAAATATCTGCAACATTCTAAGAAAACAAACTGTATTAAGTAAAAGTATCAAGGTTCTTGATTTTATGTCGGAATTGTGCAACTTCAGAGGAAATTAACTTAAATCTTAAATAAGAGAGAAAACCAACTCTTTTTGTCAATTTTTTTTTTCTTTTCAGTAAAGAAAAATATGCTATGCAATAAAATTTAGAGGAAAAACTCAAAAGTTTACTTGTAGCCGAGTTATCTTTTGACATAGATTTGTTAGCTGCTGTAAACCTTCCATCTCTAATAGGATTGTCTTGGTTAACTCGACGAACATTAAGCTGATAGTTTCTGCCTACAATTTAAGAAAAATGAAAAAAAAAAATTGGCTATAGTTTACAGAAAGATTTAATTTCGAACTTAGATAAAAATTTGCATACCATAGAATAGAATATCTTGGCTTTAACTTCAATATCTTTCATTATATCCATGGATACACGCAAGCATCTGTGCAGTGATACAATATTTGCCTACAATATATTAACATTACACATCGATCACAGCAAAAACAAATATAAGAAAACTAATTTCTAGATAGTAATTTTTTTTTTAATTTTGCAATAATTGAAGAAAAATGATGTTTCTGGATGTCTCTGTACCTGAGCTCCCTGTACCAAAGGAAGAGAAAGGCAGGTGACACCTAAGACCTTGCCAAGCACAGCCACGGCATCGACGTGAGGTCGTGCCACTTGCTCCCATTTCATAAGCAATTTCACTTGTACTATAAGCATCGATTGCAGCTTCAACTTTAGCCTCCCTCTCTGCAAAAGAACTCGCTTCGCTGTCACGACATTTCTCATTTCTGCAAGCCTCAGCCAAGCATAGAATAGCTTCCTCTGTCCATTTAACCCATATGAGCATCAATTTTTTGAAACTCCAATACTTTAAAATCAATATTATGAAAGAAAAAGATTAGAAGGGAAAGAAAAATGTAACCCTGTGTTTTCTTTATGGTACGACGCTTAACCCTTTGATTTCAGTATTTATTATTTATATAAAATTTCTTGATATATAAAAGAAAATCGAAACGGTTTTACCTTTCAAATATATAGTTTAGTTCTGCATAGTAAATCAGCCCGTAATTTTGAAAGCCCAAACTTACAGCCCATTTTGATATATGGGCTCCTGTTTTTATTTCGTATATCACAATTTGACCCGCTAAATTTAAGGGCTTAATAATAGAATCCAACAATTAAATGCTTCCCACAATCCCACGTCTCTCTAGGAAAAGACAAATCTCGTTCTTTTTCTCCACAGAAATATTTGTAGTGAATTACTGTATTACTGATTAAT
This sequence comes from Carex rostrata, assembly GCF_964058835.1. Lineage (NCBI taxonomy): Eukaryota > Viridiplantae > Streptophyta > Magnoliopsida > Poales > Cyperaceae > Carex > Carex rostrata. Next base: position 13,400,210 of record NC_135920.1, on the reverse strand, counting down.
GAACTTTTATATGACTAGTCACATAATTTCTGCCACATTGATATCCAGACAATTCAACAACGAGGCGGGGCTCCAAGCGCTACAGTCCAAAAAAAAAGATTCTTGCCAATAGTCTGTTCTCACTTCTCAGTTCCCGTACAAAAATTAAATCACATAAACAACCCATTAACATTTAACCATAAAAAGCAACATTAATATACTAATAATCAAATTATTAGTTGTATCCGTCAACCTATCTCTCAAAAGTCGACCTTCCCTTCTTTAAACACCGAAAGTTGTGATAAATTAATTTAATTGGAAGAAAACCTCCCTTGCACTTACAATGTTGCCACGATTCTTAATGCGAGTCAATGAATTGCAAACATAATTTTTTTGCATATTTAAAAATAAAATAAAATAAAGAATAACAAATATGCAAATTTGAAAACTTCCATCCAACCTACCTGAGACACAAATTGCTGGCGGTTCTTCACCGCGTCGGCACGGGCATTGACGAACCTCCATTGCACCAGCTGCGCCAAGATAATCCTCAACTGATGCACCGTCTCCTCCTCTGCCGGGTCCACTTTCTTCCTCCTTGCGAACAACCCCATGACACCTCCCATACCGCTTCCAACTCTTCCTAAGTCGAGACTTTTTCGCTGTGGTACTGCTGTCTCTATCATATCCAATGACCGGCCTGGAGAGAGCGCCCATGCAGAGGCGCCACGTCTCGGGCTTGGCTTTCGACATGAAGTCTCGGTGCAAAAAGAGCGCCTCGGTGAAGAATAAGATGTGCCTTTCAGAGGAGAGGTGGCAGTTTTCGTGAAAGAGCGAGTGATATAAGATGCGAAAGGAGAGGAGGTGTGATCGGGCGAGGAGGAGACCGAGTGACGGTAAGGGGATGCAACGCTACGGCTGATCGTTGGGTCTTCTTGTTGTTTTTTCTTCTTTTTCTCTGATGTGATCTTTGACCTGAAATCCATTGTATGGTTTAGTTGTAGATCAAATTGAATTTTTGGTTTGGTTTGGTTTTGGTGCGGAGTTTCTGGCGGGAGGGGTTGCGAAAAGGGAAGGAGGACTTGTTCTTGTTTTATTGTCGTTGTTATTTTAAGGCTTTGGTTATTATTTAATTATTTGATAAACTGTCAACCATTTTGGGGTATACAAATAGGTGAGATATAATTTCTCTGTGTACTCTCCAATATTAATTAATTAAAGATAAAGACATTTGATAATTGACATCTCTTTCTCCAAATGTAAGTTTTCCTTGTGTACTCTCCACGATATTTTGTAATGATCTTCGCTTTGATAATCTTCATTACAAACTTCTATAACATTGACGCGACACACTAACATATAATATTATATAGAGAGGGTTCAAATGCCTTCATTTTTTGTGCCTCCATCATGTAGAACTTTAATAATTCAAAATTTAAATTTTAAAAGTTAAAATAAAACCGTTAGATATGATCTATGTTATTTTCTCTATATACTCATAAAAAATTATCACATTTCAATTTTATTTTTATGTGAATTAATAAGTTGAAAAATCAACGTCTATAAATTATCCACATTAGTACGTTTTTTACAAGCTCTTGATGACAATTAAAATAAAATTGAAATGTCATAATTTTTTATGAGTACATAGAGAAAATGATCTAGATCATATCCAACGGTTTTATTTTGACTTTTAAGTTTTAAATTTTGAGTTATTAAAGTTTTAAAAAATGGAGGCATGGTGGATGCACAAAAAATGGAGGCATTTGAACCCTCCTCATAATAATATATTATAAAGAGTGAAACTATGTTACTTTGCAATACACATATAGATTAATGCATGTGAACTGATCAATATATTTGTAGACAAAATTTTATAATTATTTTAAAAATTACTAATTTTTACAATAGATAGAAATTACGTGATCTAAAAATTTTAGACCATTCAAATATAATAATTTTATAAATATCTAAACAAATAATGCAAAATTTCTAAAAAAAAATATAAAATTTAGTCTCAAAATATATTTTCACATAAAAAAATTCATATTAAACAGTTCAGATCAACTATTTATAATTTTAAAATGTAAATATAAATCTATAACACAAACTTTATCCGCATGGTAAAGTATCATAGCCTCACTCATAAATTCATAATAATAAAAATGCATTAGAGCAATTGGAATATCTAAGAGGAGTAGAACTAGGGTGTTCTTAAGTTCACCAAATTCCTTGGTGAACTCAAGTTTAAAACCTATAAAATTGGCTTTAAATGACGAATCTGAATTGTTGAAACCCGCCTACCTTATGTGTGATACGTCTACATGCGAGAATTTTAAACATTCTAATTAATTTAGTATAAAGCCAATCGGTCAAAATTAGAAGGTTAATAAATTAATTTAAATACATTTATTTTTTGAACATTTTTTACCACTTGACTTTATACTAAATTAATTCGAATATTTAAAATTTTCACATGTACACGCATTACTCGTAAGATAAACGGATTTCAACAGTTTAGATTCATTATTTAAAGCCGATTAAACGAATTTTAAACTTAGGTACACCAAAAAACTTGGTGAACTTAAGCACACCCTAGTTCTACTCCTAAAAGCAGAGCTCTTGTCATCTAGAGACAAGAGTGAAAAACGAAGACATGAAAAATTAAAAATTTCATTCAATACAAGGTTAATATCTAGGTTGACTGTTAGCACGAATAACTAGATGTCAGGTGTATTTCCAATCTTTAATTTTGTACAAACTAGGATAGTGTTGTATTGTTAAAGCAATACAGTATTGGGGAACGGGAAGCCGACCCTGGCCTAAGAATAAAGTTTATTGAAAAAAAAAAAAGAATAAGGTTTTTATTTTAATGTTGCATTTATGAAAGGAGCGCTTTTAACAATGCAGATAACGATTGTGATTCCAGTATTGAAGTATCTGTTGTTAAGAAATAATTAAGGACGAGATAATTGAATAATCTTATACATAAAAAAACACAGGGAAGGTGACTAGAGAATTTTCTTCAAGTATCCGATGGTGACACGGTGGACATTGGAGATGGTAAATGGGACCTACTAGAGTCAATTTGATTCTTCTACCGGATTTAGAAAATTGTAAGTTTTGCAAAAATTGAAGTACAAGTATGGTGTTTTTAATTTTATTTAAGAGGTTTGATGAGCTTAGCTCGAAAATTTATCGGATTAATTTCAAACAACTAATTTAAGTAGTTGTAAATTATTGACTTTACAATTCAAAATTTAGTATAAAGTTAAGCATTAAATAAATCTCTGAGCGTCCTTTCAAGTATTTAATGTCTAACTTTCATTTTTAACACTCATATCAAAGTGTTTAAAACTATGTTTATAACTTTTTATAATATTACTCGCAAATTTTTAACCTCTATCTACAAACATTTAAATCCTAAATCTGGATAATTTTAAACTTCTAACAACTTTTGTTTTAAAAACAAAAAAATCCTTTTACCTATTAATTTTTCCAACGATTCATTAATAATTTTGCAAATCTAAAAATACGAATATTTTCACTCGATTTTCTCTTTAAAATAAGATCCATGAAGAAATATTTTTGAATTATTTTCAAGTCATTGTTTTTAATTTATTTTTTTTAAAGTAAAGTCATGAGCACTTTAAATTCTCAAACTTTTAAACCTATAGACATCGGGGTGCTAGATGCTGTGGCGAGAGCGTAACAGGAAACTACTCACGCGACATAACAAAATGGTGATGGATCTTGCCAACCACACCGCATTAGATATTTTAAATTAACATAAAAATATATAGACGAGTTTGATTAAAAAAGACATGATCCTAGAGTGGACGAATATATAAATAATTAGCTAAAACTTTTGTAAATAACTATTTTCTTAATCAATAAAAATGTCAGCTTCCTCTAATTTAAAAAAAAAAAAAAATCTGTCACGAATGTTAAAAAGATCCGTAAAATTTAACTTGGTAAGATTGATGCGCATTATGATCAAGTTTATTTATTTGAATTGAAAGTAGAGGAAGGAAATAAGAGAATAAGATAATCTCGTGGCTTATTCTTATTTGATTAGATGTTTAATGAAAAATTAAGATTAAATGGTATCAATGTTACTCTTTTATTTTTATTTTAATATTGTAAAAAATTTATTTTGTTAATTTTCAAATCGAAGTGTAATAAAAAGTAAATAAGAGAATGAAAAATATAATAACTTTTCTTTCCATTCCTTTTTCTTTCCCTCTTACTTTTCACCTCCTTTTTCTTTCACTTTATGTGAACCAAATATAGAAATTTTTGTTTATAAACTATAATTAGAAAAAAGATTTTGATGAAACCAACATGATTATCTTTTTTTTTCTTACAAAAATCATAAGATCCGAAATGCCATTTCGGTCCTAGCCATTTTCACAGATTTCAAGAAAAAAATACGTTAAAAAATTATAAAAGTACATGGGACCGAATTGTCATTTCGGTCCAAAAAAAAAAAAGAAATTCAGGACCGAAATGCCATTTTGGTTCTTATGATTTTTGTAAAAACAAAATTAATCATGTTAGTTTCATCAAAATCTTTTATCTAATTATGGTTTATAATTTTTTTTCCCAAATATAGTGTTAAGAGATCCGGATACCTAGTGATGAGAGGAATCTAGCAGGGGGAGAGGGGGGGTGTCCGATTGGCATCAGACCAAATCCCGTTCGATGGGCTGATGGAATCGTCGAATCTGCTTTAGGATTCGCGCCCGCAATTTCGCGTCTGCTTTAAAATCCGTACACACGAATCCTAAAGCAAATCCAACGGTTCCAACAGCCCATCGAACAGAATTTGGTCTGATGTCCATCGGAAACCCCCCTCTCCCATCTAGCAGGACCTTTTTTCATATGTACCGAAGCCTATACAAATACAATTAAAGAAAAATAATAAATAAATAAATAAGACTTAAAAATATTTTTTTAATATACAGGACCACTAAAATCAAAATAATACCACATCAAACCACAATAGATTATTCTGATTAAAAGCAATTATTGCAACCCTTTTTAGTATTTTTTTCATCTTCATACAACAAACATTTTTTTTAATTCACATCATTAGCCAAAAGGCTCTAAACCGTTGACTCCAGGTCACCCCCAATGCAAGTAACTTAACATTAAAAAAAAAAATCTAAAAATATTTTTTATTTGTTGGAATTAAAAGCATATGAATGATTTAATTAAGACTTCCAACTATTTTAATTCCGACCTAGATTTGTTGATTTTTTTTATGAGAAATTTGTTTGAGGGCCATTATCTTTAGAGTTGGGAGTACAAGGACATGTACTCTGACACTCTACCTATACTTTTAAAATTTAAATATTAAAACGAAATATATATTACACTGTAATTAATAATCTATGATGAGCACTTCATGAAATTGAAGAATTGCCTGTATTAATTTGGTTATGGACTATTCATTATAAATGTGGTGAACGACACCTGTGACCAAACAAATTTATGAAATCAAAATAAGAGGAAAGATGCATGACTTGCTTACCTCAAAAAAAAAAAAATTAAATGAGAGAAAAATCATTAATTTTAACGTTTTATTTGTCTTCAATCATTAGAGACAGAGAGAGCTAGCAACATTGGTGAAGGAAACAGACAAGTTTTTATCTCTCTCTGTTTTTTTAAGAATAAAATGAAGGGTTACAATTTTCGAATCATTGTAATAATTTTGAAGTTACAAACTCTACCGTAGAAAATAATATTTTAATTATTAAATAAGACATGATTTTTCGCTTACTTTTTTTATTGTTTTCTCTCATTTCAATTATTAGAGACGTGAAATGGGACCTGATCATACTCAGCTCATTAAATAGTCAATTTGAGTTGATAACGAGTGAGTTATTAATAAATTTTAGCGAACAAGTTACAAACTATTTACATGCACTCTGAAAATTTTGAGTTATTTGAAATTATGTTTGAAAATACAACATAAAGCCCTTCAATATTTTTTCTTCATTTAAAAATAAATTTTCTTCTAATATTTTTCAGAATTCTGACACCTTCTCGATTTTATTCAGACATAACTTAAAAATATGAATGAAATAACTAAACGTGAAAAGTCATGTCACATGAGTCGCAACATAACTGAACGTGATGTTTTTTCTCTGGTTAATTTTGACACATCACGTCACATAGCTGAGTTACGATATATTTTGACACATAATATCGTGTTATGGAATATTTTCGAACAATAGAGACTAGACTATATCTGATTATTCTCTCTTTTGTGGGTTCATACAAATTATAACTACAATAAAATCAACAAAAGTAGAATTAAATTTTAATCTACACTAAGAAGCTCATTTAAGTTGCCTTAATTCCTAGATAGAAGCTAGGAAATTTAATCTAGAAATAGAAGCATTAAGCACAAAGATTTAGATTTTAAGTAAAAAGAGACTAAATAGAGTAATCTTAATATCCACTGACAAATTAATATTTTAAAGAATTAAGTGATTAAGAAAATCAAAATAAATGTTGGCCTTCTCGGTAAACACACAAATTTTGTAAATGTTCAAGTTTGCTAAATAAGTTGAAATTAAGAAGGAAAACAATGAAATATGTTGGAAGCACGCCCGAGGCTGTTAATTCGATGAAAGAGATGGAAACCAGTTTGCAAAACAAAAGTGCACACATGACCTAATTAATTTGAGATCATACTAAAAGCAGAGCGCACGTCATTGTAAAATATATTTTAATAAATGTCAACATTACACTAGGTCTTCTTTCCTTTCGGTTGTGACTTAGAAAGAAACACTGTTTCCATCCAGGGACCTACAAAGAAAGATCCAAAATTTTTAAATATACCATAACCCTAAAAAAAAAAAAACAAACCACCACATTTTCTGAAAATTTTGAATTTTGACACGGCCGCATCCACAAAATGCGACCACTTTTCTGCGGACCGCATCTAGGAGATGTGGCCACCTTTTTTTTTTTTTTTTTTTTCCTTCTCGTGCAGTTCAATCTGAACGGAAAAAAAAGGGTGGCCGCAACTAGGGGATGCGGCTGTGTCAAAATTCGAATTTTTCAGAAATTGTGGTTGTTTGGTTTATTTTTACGAGTATGATATATTTAAAAATTTCAGAAGAAAAATACTTTTAAACTTTTTTTTACAGCCTGAATCTGTGAAATATTTTCCCAATTAATTGGGAAAGTTAAAAATGAATGCATATTTGGTTAAAATTGGTTAAAATTGAGGTAATTTTCTAATTGGTAAGTCATCAAAAGTCTTCCATGTTTTGCACATGAATATTATAAATTAAAACTTATACATCAATACTAGGGAAATTACCTGCTTATCTTAGATTGAAATTGGCATCTCATCTTTCAAAGCACTAGTTGACAAGTATCACCCAATGAACCGACGCTTGACTAGGGACCTTTTTGTTTATTCTTTTGCACTTAACATAATTCCCCAGATCACATTTACTGCTGATCAAATGTGGCCCAAAAGAAGGTTATTGGTACCTTCATCATCATTTCATTAAAATAAATTGAAGTATATTAGAATGCTCATATATGTTTTGTTGACTTTTTATAAAAGATAATGTTCTAAATACTACCGACAACCCGGTCTTCTACCAAGTTAGGCTGGGAGTGCCTTGAGAGCAGGTATTTTGAAAAAATAAATTATGTATCCAATAAAATTTGAATACAATGATGATGAAGGTACCAGCATTTTTAGCTTTTGAAAAGTATATTAGAATGTTCTTTCATGTAGGGGTGGCAACGAGCTGGCTTGATCCGAGCTAGATTTTAGCTCAGCTTGTTAATTTTGGACCGAGCTACAACCGAGCGAACTGGACCTAGGGCATTCGAGCTAAAACCTCAGCTTAAAATTGTGACAAGCCAGTCCGAACTAACTTGCTGGGTCTGACTGGATCTTGTTTCAAGAAAAAATTAATTCTACAAATTTTTTAGATCGAGCTAGACCGAGCTAGACGGTATAAAATGCACATAAATTTATGTCTAGACAGAATTTAACAAATTGTGATAATTCATTTTATCTTTTTTTTATTATTTTGACAATAAAAACCCGTAGTAGCATAAAGGCTTATCCAAAAAGAAGATTTCTCAATTCTCATAAAGTTTATCCCCAGAAACTAGAATAACATCAACATATTACAAAATTTCTCACAAAATTAAAATAGAATTCAAAAGCCCCCAAAAATAGAGCTTAACACATCAAGTGACAGAAGCTAACATTGCTAAATAAAATAAAGTTTTATAAAAAAAAATCCATTTAACCTTCGCTAAGCAAATTAAACAAAATGCGACAGCTATCTTCTTGTCAGTTTTGACAGCCCTACATGTGACATACACACAAATATCTCCTTGTCAAATACCTACAAATTTGCATTATCAAAACAATAATAATATGTTTATTGCATAATTAAACAAGCAACAAGTAGAGTGGAAAAAAGTGTCGTGCCGTGCTGTGACTAACACGCCGTGACTTTGGTTTCGTACCGTGCTGTGACCAAAATGTCAAGGGGTGGTCACGACACACGAGTCACGCCGTGACTCGCGTGCTGTATCCAAACGTAAATGGTCACGTTTAACTATTTTTTCATAATTTAAGTTAGTTTTTTCAGGATTCATCATTTGATTAAGACCTAACGGTCCTAATTACACGTGAATCGCGTGATTACGTCCCGTGCCTTGACCAAAATATCAAGGGGTGATCACGGCACGGAACAGTAACACATGCCGTTCCGTGACAAAGCCGGCTCCGCCATGCCATTTTTCCCACACTAGCAACAAACACAAACCAGAAATATACAAATTTATTGCATAATTTAGAATTAAATCTTACTTCATCTATCATTGCTCGTTGGGATTTCAAATTCCAAGTTCTCTTCCTCTTTTGCAAATTGCTACAAAAAAATAAAACAAGTATTAGTCTACATTAAGTATCAAGAAGAATTTAAATTCTAAATACATAGAAAACTGAAATTCAAGTCTTACCTCTAAAGTTTGTATTGCAGTTTTTAAGATATTTAACTCCTCTAATTTTCCCTAATTTATTTGAGATTAAATGTGGCAAATTTGTAATGAGCGAGTTATGAGCAATTTACTCACCCCTACTCTCAATCAATCATTCTTAGAGCATCTACATCCCTAAAACTATTAGAGTATCTGACGTGGCAGTTTCTAATCCAGTTTCAGAGTTGTGGGAGAGTTTCTTATTTAGAAACTATGCAGGAAAGTTTCTTATTAAGAAACTGTTTATAAACTCTATGTTAGCCAAATGATTGGCTCAAATTGTTTCTCCTTTTTAATTTGTTGCTGACGTGGTTTAATAGAAACTTTAAAATGAGTTTCAGGGATGTGAGAGTTAGAAACTTTAAAGACTATAATTTTTAAAAAATAGTTAATAGTTATTTATAAATCATTTTGAGTTTTAGGGATGTAGATGCTCTTAGATTGTATTCTCTCTAATTTCTCTTTTATTTGTTCTCCCCTTAATTTTTTGTATTTTCTCTGATTTTTCTTTTATTTCCTCTTCCCTTAATTTTTTGTATTCTCTCTTTTTTAATCTTCGAATTACATTCAGATTGTCGGATTCTACACTGTTTTTTCTTTCTTTCTTCATTTTTTTATTAATGATTTGGTGATTATTGATAATATCAGTATATCACACTTTTTATTTACGTTTTTAGCTGATGCAAAGCCTTGATCTTGTTTACTAATTATCCGAATTTGAGGAAAAAAAATTATTTTTTTCGTGTGGGTCCAATCTTGTAGCAAAATTTTCTTAAAATTACATGTTTCAACAATTTTGCAAGAATGACCCTCACATTTTAACATTTTTTGTACCGATGGTTTTAATTCGAAAATTGTCCATTCGGATTATGAGATGAAATAACAATTTTACTTGTTCCTCTTCTCATCTCTTTTCTCCATTATTATCGAGCTCTAGCTAAATTTCTGAAAATTGTCCAAGCAGCTAGCTTTTTTGGCTCAATTGCAATTTCAGGTGGCATCGTCAGATTAAGGATCTGACAGATTTCTCTGATTTGTAATTGAGTTGATTAATAGTGAGATAATTGCTTTGAAAACGAAAAAATTGCTTGAATCTTACAGTTTACCCCAGCATGGAGGATCGACTATATCTGATCTTACAGTTTTAATCAAAAAAATTTGTTGTTTGTTTTCTGTTTCACATCTTTTAATTAGTAGACTACGATAACATCTAAAATAATTAGTAAATTTAAGAGTGACATGATGCTTCTTTGGTGTTTCTGACAATTAAAGGGAAAAGAAGTGTGTCAGAATTGCCAAACCAATATTCCAGAAAATTTAGAATATAGAAAAGTAAGCAGCCCCATAGTTGATGCCATGCTAAATTGCTAATGGCAAACATCGCTAGTTTGGTTAAGTAGTTTGCTTTTATGTTTACTATCTGGTGCAGCAGAATGAATTCTGAAATTTTAAAATTCCTATTAATGGAATGGGCTTTGTCTCTTTTAAAAGAAAAAATAATTGTTAATAGCCATTTCGTAGAATTGTAATTGATATAATTTTATTTTCTGAATTGGTCTGCTGGTATAATTTTATCTGATGTCGACATTTACTATACTAGAGCCGGCCACAAGCAAACAAACAAACAACATACATAACACTGGTACAAGGCTTAGCATTAATTGCGTTGGCAGATCTTACTTGATTAGGTGGGTCATTTAGAAATTTTATAGGTTCTGCAGCCTGTGGCCTGGCTATGCATTATAATATTGTACCTGTGAATAGTCTAAATGAAATATATCAGCTATAGCTTAAGAATTTCTCAAGTAATATTTCTTTTGTTGCCAGGGACTTGGCCGTCTGTCAGTTGATGCTGCTTCTGCTGCTCAGTCAGCAGCAACCGTTGTTCAGGTTGGAACCAAGGAAGTTCAATCCAAGGTACCATTTAATGTCTCATGCCTTTTAATAAAATTACTATTTTATGGATGAGTTTCCAACTGTTCTGGAAGAGCTTGGCTTGTATGCTATTGTTATTTAACTTGCTTCATTTTGTTATTTTCGTCTACTTGTGTGTTGTATTGTCACTGGCTAGCACTGACTCACCTAAGCTGCTATGAACTCTCCAATCTTGTAGCAATTTTTTTTTAAAATTACATGTTTCAACAATTTTGCAAGAATGACCCTCACATTTTAACATTTTCTGTACCGATAGTTTTAATTAGGTTTGAACCGAATGAACCGAATTTAATTACTTCCGTTTGTTTGGTTCGAGTTTTAGTCGGTCAATATATTAATTCAGTTCGATTCGGTTCTATTTTTGAAAACTAAAGAAAAAATTGGTTTGATTTTTTTTATTTCGGTTTTAACCGAACCGACTGTTTGAACACCCCAGTGTTACGAGACGGAGAGACGGAAAGAGGTTCTAGCGGGTTTTATTTTGCGTTTGATCTATTAATCAAGCGAAGTTACAAAATCCTGATCGGACGGTAGAAACTGCCCATCGAACTGACACCCCCTCTGCCCCTTGTGTGCCTGGTATTAAAAAAATTCCAAAACCCTAATTCGGGTGACAGAAAAACCAACACTGATAGACAGATAGAGGGAAGAGAAGAGAAAGAGAAAACACGAACAGCCGGAAATTGACGAGGGTTCAGTCTTGGACGGTGTTCTCTACTTCTCTCCGCTTTCATTTTTCTTTTCGAGAAGGTGCTTGTTCTCCTCTCCTCTTTCCGATGAATTACCTCTCTTCAACTTTAGTGGTGAAACTTTTAATGGCAATGGTAGTAGATAGACGAAAATATCTGAGTAATTTTCATATTATCCAAACAGATTTTTCTTCTCTCAATGTTGCTTCCGATCAAATAAAATTAATTCGAAATGAACTCCATTCTATTTTATTTTACTGAAATCAATTCAATTCTAACAGGTTTAGCTTCTGATCAGAGCCTTAAACCTCTAATTAATAATTTCCTTACAAAGGAGCATGCTGGAGGAGAAAAGTGGCGAACAAATTAAATTCAAGGAAAAGAAAGACAAAAAGGAAAAGGCTTTACAAGAGGCTGAATCTGCTGAAGATGACCAATTTGAAGAAAAATTGAATGGAAGGAAAGAGAAGAAAAAGAAGAAGAAGAGGAAGAAGAACGAAGAATTCGGATCACATGGTACTGATTCCCCTTCTAGGGTTAGTGAAAAATTGGAGGGAAGTGAAATAGATATGGTTGCAGAGAAAAATAAAGAAAAATTGGATGGAAGGAAAGAGAAGAAAACGAAGAAGGAAGAGTTCGGATCTCATGGTACTGATTCTGCTTCTAGGGTTAATGAAAAAATGGAGGGGGGTGAAATAGATACAGTTGATAAGAGAAATAAAAAAAAATTGGATGGAAGGAAAGAGAAGAAAAAGAAGGTAGAGTTCAGATCACATGGTACTGATTCCACTTATAGGGTTAGTGAATTTGATGTGATTGAGAAGAAAAATAATAAACGAAAGAGAGCAATTAACAGAGAAGATTTAGCACAGAAAGAGAAGAAGAAAAAGAGAATGAGCAAGGGGAATAGTGCTGGTTTAGATAAGGATATGCTTGATAAAGAAATGTTTGATATTTCTCGTGACAATTTAAAAGTGAAGGAAAAGAAAAAAAATTTGAGCGGTGCAGGCGCTATTGAATCAGAGGAGAGAAATAAAGATGAAAATGGAGATGACAGGTTGGAGAAGAGAAAGCAAGAGAAATATGAGGCTGAAAAGAAAATGAGAAGGAAGAAAGAGAAAGGTGGGAACTCTGGTAATGTGGAGAAGGAAATCATTGAAGAGGAGAGAAACTCAAAAGAAGGAAGCAAGACAAATAAGAGGGTCAAGAAGGCATTTAAATCTGAAGAGAAAAGTAAGAGTGGAAACAAAAAGAAACGGAAGAAGACAACAACTGGAAATAACAAGGAGAAAAAGAACAGTGAAAACCGAAAGGAAAGAAAAAAGGTTCAGTTTTCGGATAAAGTAGAAGTATTTTCTGAACCAAGCAAAAGGTTCAGGGATGAAAGCGAGGGCTTTGTATGGGGTAAGAGATATACAAAAGAAGAAGATGCGACGCTCCTAAAAGCTATTGATGATTATATAAAGGTTTTTAGTTTCAACTTTAGTTGGTGCATTTCCGAAGTTATATTTCATGAAATGGCTTAGTCTTGTATGGCAATACTTTACATCCGATTTCCTGTCGAATTGCATGATTTATGTTAAGATTGCAAAATTTGGAATAATGGGTGTAATTACAGAATTGCACTTGATTAAATACTGACATCTGTCTGGTCTAAATACATGCGTGTATGCTCTTCCTGTGTGCCCTTCTAAAGATTTGAAATTTCACATTATCTTCGCAACTTATAAATTCTTTGATATTTAAGAATAACTCTTGAGTTAATTTAACTTCAGTTAAAATTGAATGTACTACCATCTACCCTTGTTTTGTTACAAGATATCAAGTTTTATGTTTACGAATTCACTATAATTGGATATTATTGTTTTCAACTAACAGGATTTGTTGCAGGTTTTAAATTTTGTATTTTTTCTTTCAAATTCTTAAGTTATCATTTATTTTGCATTATTGTCTGTAATACTCTTATATTTTACAGGTTAAGCAATTGGGAGAAAAGGGAAGGGAGATTGTTTTTGAATCCAGGAAGCACAAGCTGGAGAAGAATTTGTGGTCAGAAATTGGTAAGCCTTGAAAACTGTACTTTGCACCCTCTTTATTTTGTCATTATTACCCCAGACCTGTAGTTGAAACATTTTTTAATTACCTTGACAAAGCTCCTGTAGGCTTTTCCAAAGAAACTTGAGCAAGCAAACTCTCAGGGGTGAAGATGGAAATTACCATAGTTTTTAGGAGTATTGGAACTTTTTGGCCTGCTTGCATAGATTTGGACGAATACCACCTGTTTATTTGTTCAAATTTAGAAACTTAGGAGCCTGTTAAAACGTGAACAAAACTTTTTAATTGACTTGGAAGATGAGTCTAACCCATTTTGGCTTTAATTCTTGAATAAAGAATACTAGCTGCACTGTTCTGACTGATTTTCAACCCCACCTTCCATTAATTAGAGATCTGGTTTGACAGTTTTTTATTTATAATTTGCAGCTACTTGCTTACCACAACGGCATAAGTTATCGATATATTTAAGAGCCCGAAAGTTGCTTCAGAGAAATGCAACTGAATGGACCCCTGAAGATTATGAAAATCTCCGACAGTCAGTATAGTATTTATTGCACTTAATTTTGCCCAAGTTAGGGTTCCTTTTTGGCCATGACCTTATGTGCAAGCTTTACATGGATCAGACTGCAAGAGTTTAAATTCATGAGATCTATATATTAATTGAAGTTTTAAAGAATTAAACATTCGGTAAACTAGAATTTGGTCTGTTTTTTTTCAACATTTGGTTTGTAAGACAGTACATACAACCTGACTGAATGGAAAGCTTGAACAATCTGTAACAGATTAACAACAACAATTAATAAAACATCAAAATAACATATATTTAGCTAGAGCATTTGATGAAAATAAATAAAAAAGCTAGATTTATAAACAATTACATGATGTTACTAGTTTAACTAATATTCATGTAAAATTTGTTTCCAAATAATCTGACTTTTTTATTATTATCTATAATTTGATTGTTAATTATTAGAGACAAGTGGATACCAAAAGGTGAAGTTTTTTCAACTGAATTTAAAAAAAGAATTGCCCTGAACCAAATAATATTAATTCTGCTCAGAAAAACAAGACACTGGACTGAACAAACATACCTACCCTTGAATCAGGTGCTACTAAAATGGTACTGAAATCCAAAATCATCATGCATTGTTGCTATAGTGATGTACTAATTGAAAGACTTAAGTATGCAAGTGAGTATACCAAAATAACTTTCTACATTAAACAATAATTTAGCATGCTTGACTCACATAATGTAGAGTGAAATACTTAATGAATTTACTTTGGCACTCTTGTTCAACAATTTATTTCTTTTTTACTATAGGTTTCAAGCAGCCCATGGTAACGATTGGAGAAAATTTGCAGATTTGTATTCCAAAAATTGTGGCTCTGTAAAAGATGCATGGCGAATGATTAAACTTTCAAATCAGAAAAAAGGTTTAGTGTCTAATATCTTTTATTATTTCATCGTTGAGTGTACTTTTAGTACAGATCAATTTTAGGAATGTTGCATGAAGAGCTTCATAGAGTTATTTGTTGGTTGTTTGCTGTTAACCTTTGGGGCATTGGACGGGCACTTTGATAAGTAAAAATGACAGGAAAGTTATTTGCATGCATTAAATTCTAGATCTGACATATTAATTCGATTGGGTTTTAATAAATGGTTTTGATCTGGTCTCATCAAACCCGGTAACTAGTTTTGTATGCATAAGTGCTACAGGAACTTGGAGTCAACAGGAGATTCAAAATTTATTTGACTTGGTCAACTTGGACTTGCGGCTAAAAGCTTTCTCCAAGGAACCCGAAACACATCACGTGGTTAGTGCTCTCTCTCTCTCTCTCTGTTCTCTTCTACTTCCTTTTATGGGCACACATGGTTGTACGTGTGAATATAAATCTAGAGTGAGGTTATGGTACTATGCATCACGCAGATTTATCTGTACTATGGGTCAATATCTTCGTTTTCAAAATTCAAATAGACGTTTTCAAAATTCAAATAGATGATCTGAACTGTTCAATATGATCTCCTAGTGAAAATGCACTTGCATATATTTTACCATTTTTATATTTTGTTTACTATTTATTTAGATAGATAGAAAATCACTACTTTTGAATGGTCCAGAATTTTTAGATCAAATGATTTTCTACCTATCTAAAAAAAAGTAAATTTTTTGTCAAAAATGTCTAATTTGATGTACAGGTACATTTTTATATGAAAATTACGTTGAACGGTTCAGATCGACTATTTGGACTTGTAAAATGGTGATATTGATCCATAGTACGGACCATACCGCGCTATACACAGGGGAATGGGCACATTCATGTGATATGTGCATGTGTTTCTTACCTGTTTGTTTGTATGTACATGTACAGATTGTACATTCATAGACAACTGATGACATAGTCTATGTTTCACCGAAATTCAATCTTTAACGTATCCATCCTTTTGAATAGTTACGGGACAATATTTCTTGGGAGGCAATAAGTGCCAAGTTAGGAACCAGAAATTTTTTTACATGCCGCCATAAGTGGTACGTTTTGAATCTGATTGTTTCTTAATTGTCATGTATACTGGTATTTTGTTTGATAAATTCAGTTGAATGTTTGGATATTTTGTGATTTATGCTTTTGATTAGATGGATTTTTCCTAATAATTGTTTGTTTTGGTTAATTTATGTAAGAGTAAAGATAATAGAACATATTCCGTAATCTAGCAAGCAATAAGTGTCAATATTTAATTAGTGTTTGCAGCTTGCGTTCCATTTCTTACTAAACAGATATTCTTGGTAATACCTTTTACATTCCAGCTTTAATACATTTTGTACAGATGGCCTGTACACTTTTTGGTATCCCTTGATTGATTACACTCCAATAATATAAATAATATGATTGGGTTATTTAGGTACCGTGAATTGACCTCATCATTGGTTCATGATGGTCTGTGGGCTGACACCGATGATTATCGATTGATAACAGCGTAATTCTCTCTCTCTGGTTTTTTTTTTTTTTTTTTTTTTTTTTGAAAACTTGACAGGGGCTGTCAAGCGTTGCATTGAATAATAAGAAGTTTTACATCACATTATAACAGTCTCTAGTGCCCACTTAGCACAGCAAATAAAATAAAAAATTACAACTCTACATCTCTCTCTCTTACTTGAAAGATTGGCAGAAGCTGCCAAAATATATTAAGTAAAAAAATTGAGTACAATTACGACAAACACTTCACTTCATGCTATACTACAAACCACAGCTCATTCTGTACTACAAGTACAATTACGACCTAGCAAAGAAATTCCCATTGAAAAAACAACTACAAACAAGACACTGAAACTGTACCAGAGACTCTCACTCTGGTACCAGTGATCGGTACCACTATTTCACCACAACAACAGCGTTTGGTGCTGTGTTAAAAGAGTACAAACCAAAGGACCTCAGGGAATTTCAAAGTTAAAAGTGAAATCAGAGTGAAACAAAAAAAGAAAAACTGGTTAAAAAAAACAGCACTTCATCGTGTTCCCTTAGCAGACCCCTTAACAGTACTTTGCCAAACCTGTTAAGATTTAATCCGGATCCGGTAACAGGTTTGTGCCCATTAAGCGCCTTATACCACAATTGCAGAATTTCAGCCACATTGTTCCGTTCTGCACTATCATGTCTGCCAGCAAGCGTGCCGGGATGGTCCTTGCTGCGAAGATTGTTTCATTTCTTCTCTTCCATATCAGCCAGCATGCACACCAGAAAATAGGGGCCCATTGTCGATAACAGTCCCTTCCTCTTGATTTCGCATAATCCCTGGATTTCAACCAAACTTCTTCAACAGATGGTGCCGGCTGCATAAATCTGTATCCAACAGCGATTGAGACTTCATACCATACCTCAGCTGAGGTCGGACATAAGAAGATGAGGTGTAAAGCTGACACCGAGGGGAAGCTTAGACACATTTGGCAACCCCCATCGACACCCATGTTTCTCCTCTGCATGAGTGCTTGCGTCAGAATTTGGATTTTGAGCAGGAGATATGCAAAGATTTTGACAGTAGGCAGAATCGGAAGCTTCCAAATTGACTTGTGAACTGCTGCAATTTTTCCACCTGCTATCATGGTGCTGTATGCTGAGGCTGCTGTGTATACCCCTCTATTTGTCCATTTCCATAGGTGTGCGTACCTGTCATCGGTAAAAACAACAATGTCAGTTTGTACCTGCTGGCCGTTTCGTGTATGCTTGATCGGATAGGCATCTCTTAAGGACAAACGAGGTTGTGTGGGTCTCTGATTCTGCTCTAGGCCATGTATGAGGGGAGTGCCACTGTGCCACTCCATGGGTCCTTCCAGTAAGATGCTTCCCGTCCATTTCCGACGCACCATGTAATTGAGAAGTTGTAGATAGGCATCAGTGCTAGCAACTTTTTCCAGAAAAATGGTCCCTCGACTGACCAGAACTTCGGGCCAGTTACATATGCACTGGTTGATCCAATTACCAAGACCACAGAGGTCCATAGGCTCGTTGGTGAGTTGTAGGCACGCCATCACCATCTCAATAAAAGTGCCACATTGTGTAGCCTTAAATCCTGCACACTCATACCCTCCCACCTGATCGGCAAACATGTTGTATCCCAATTGGTTAATGAGATCCCCCTCGAGTCGCCGCTATTTTTGCCCCAAAGAAATGACCTTCTAATGTGGTCAATTCTTTTCACCATCCATACGGGAAGCAAGAAGCAGGCCATGAAATAAATGGGGATCAAGGAGAGGGCATATTTGATCAATTGCAACCTTCCACCTCTCTCTCTCTCTCTGCAAACATGTGAATTCATTCTATCACTGACATATTATTAATTTTGTGAATGTTAGGCTGCAGGATTTAGATGCGAGTTGTATTGAAGAAGTTGACTGGGACATTCTCCTTCCACACAGGTAGAATTATATTTTCCTAATTGACATCTCTTTCTCTCTCCCAAATAATTGTTTTCCCTTGGTTGAAGAATTATGGTGATCTGGGATGGAATTTAGGCCAAGGAATGTAGTTTCTGGCCAACAATTGTGTGCACCTCTCAGTACCGATTTGATACTGTGACACCCCGAAATTTTTAACATCATTAGAAAAACCATTTTTGTACCTATTAGTATTTTCAGAAAATTTTAAATTAAATTGTAAATTTTTAATACTTGGTATTAATTACATAAAAATTAGAGGTTTAAATTGTTCTGAAATTGGTAATGGAATGGTTAGATCCAGGGCACGTGTGCCCTGAGCTAAACTTATAAATATCTATCAATTTATTTAGTAATGCCATTTTATTATTAATGATTGTGGGATTTATAATGGTGTGTTACTGATATGATTTGGGCCCATATACTTCTTTTCCCAGTAGGGAAGAAATATAATTATGGGGCCTGTCTGACTGAAGTGAGAACCCCGGGATGTTATCCATTTATTCACACATTTGTAATATGACATAGATTAAAAAAAATGGAGGTTAAGAAAATGCTATCAGAGTAGAGTAAAATAAGTTGTTCTAAATAAGATACAATCAGGCTTTTCAAAGAAATTGGTGGTTTCGGGCGAGATGAACAAAAGATTGCTAAAACACAATTATATACTGAAATAGAAAGTGTATGCATTATACCAGAAAAGATGGCTGCAGATAGTTGTATCAAATTATATATATGCTCATATTTAAAGTATTTGGTTGTATCAAAAATTTTCTTAGGGATGGAGAAATATGCCACAAAAGATGGCGGCAGATGGTTCGTTACATGGGAGAGCACAAAGAGAAGCCCTTCATCGAACAACTTGATATTCTTTCTAACCGCTACTGTCCAGAAATGCTAGAATATAGAGCTGAAAAAGATAATCTCTAGTAATTTTTTTATGGCCCTTGCGAGGAATGTGTTGAAAGACATGCCTTCTTGCACAAAATGTAAATCTAGCGGGATAGTTGTTTATTCAACAAAGACTAGATGGTCTTGCTTCTAATTTCAGACATTACATTGGCGTTTAGGAGGAATGAGAATTTTAATCGCAGAACGGTTTTATGTTTCATTCCAGTTGTTTTATATGCTTCTAGGGGAGTACTTAGTTTGTGCTATTTATGTATACTGAACATTGGACTTTGTGCAGTGTATTGGTGAGTATATCTGCTGTTTCTTCTAAAGCTTCTTTGTGTTCTTTTTGAAAGTAGTAGCTTCACCGATTCTATTGATATGGGATTTTTTGCAAGTTGGATTGTTTGACTTCTAACCCTCTTCTCAAAAACTACCAAAAACAGATCCCTCTCAAAGCCTATTTTGAGATCTTGAATTAAAATGAACTGTTCATTTCACTTGGCACGAATCTCAAAGCAGGCCCCTACAACCTCAACAGTTACCGGATTGAGTTTGGTCTGGATGGAATTAACCTGGGCCGTCCGGTTTTATTAATTGCACCTCAGGTACTTGGGGTTGGGGAGAAGACTCAGCTGAGGGACTGCAACAAAAACACGTGGATGTCTCAATTTGCTAGTAATCATCAGACAAATCCGGTAGCTGCACCGTACCATTCATCTTGCCACATGCCCAATATGTAAAATGGAAAAAGAGTAAGAGAGGTCAATAATTGGCAAGATGTTAGTATCAGATCTCTGGAGTTTGTATTTGTTGTCATAGTTGTAATGGCAGAGCAACTATGACATGCAATCTCGACTATTGGTTGCAGCCCGCAATGTGTTTTTTTTTTTTTTTATGGAGATTTTCTGAGATTGCATGTGAATTCCTTATTTCTCTACCTGAAGATCAGCTTAATTTTTTTCACCCCACTGCTCACAAAACTGGGATTCATATTTTGTGCAGTAACTCAAATTTTGAGTTCCTGCAGATTGAATGCCCGTCCACTCCGTATTGGCATGAATATTGAATATAGACATGGACCGGATTGGTTCGGATTCTGATCGCATTCGTTAATGATGAAATTAAATTGTTGATCACGATTATCTTACAAAATTGTTGCATTTTATGTGGAGTAAAAGTTGGAGCTCAAGCCATCAAACTATTTAATATCTATGTTATTATAACAAATAATTTTTTTCGTTTGAGTTTTGAATTCATGATCTTCCATATCAGAGATCATGTCTTTGTCACTTGATTAAAGATTTGTTCTTAAAATTGTTGTATTAGTCTTGTGAAATTTGTAAACAGTTGTATTAGTCTAGTGAAATTTGTAAAATTTCGTGTTATTTTTATACACTAGTATTTAATAAATATTTTTGACCCGCAGCACAAATTTTGATCACATTAATTAAAAGGCTCCTGTATAGAGTCCGGCCCAACAAGAAACATCAGGCCCACTACTGAATTTTTTTTTTTTTTGAAATAGTGGGGAATCCCACCAGTTTTTATTGAAACTTATAAAGGATGGCCATAAAAAACTCCAAATTTGGAGAATGCAATAGCATACAAGATCCACATTACAACACATAACAAAAGAAATAAGAAATTCAAACTACAACATATAACAGCTTGAAACCCTAAGCTAAACCACCACAAACTACAAGAATGACAAAACAAGGCATATTAGCATTCAATTCAAGTCAGAGCCAGAAGAAGGTCGGCACCAAGCATAAGGGTTCCATCGTTGTGTTCCAGGGAAGTTGGTATAACCTCGGCCTCTTCCCCATCCTCTTCCTCTGCCGAAGGAGGATTCATATCTGTTGTATGAATAATCAAAGCCTGACATGGCAAAGAAGTAGTATCGATAGGCAAAATTAGATGTAAAGAATGTAACAAATTATTACTAAGAGTTGAACACCAAAATTTTGTCAAAGAGATTATCTTTGATCCCACTGTCTGCAAAGAAGGAATATTAGAATTTTGAAAGCACAATTTATTTCTTTCTAACCAAAGTGTCCATAAGACTACTCCTCGAACAAGTTCAATTAATAATGGTTCCTTTAAGGGAATAGGGGCTGCTAAGGACCATATATTTGACATAGTAGAACCAGAAAAAGTGTAGTTATTATGAGCTGCAATCCAACTCCAAATCTGAAAAGCAAAGTAGCAATTAACAAATAAATGATCAGTTGACTCAAAAGCACCACAAAATGGACAAGAGGTATCTCCAGTCCATCCTCTTTTAGCAAGATTGGCCTTTGTAAGGATTTTATTCCTTTTCAGAAGCCAGAGAAAAATTCTTATTTTTAGAGGTATTTTGGCATTCCAAATGGAGGCATACTCCATATTAATAATTCCTCCATACTCAAGCCACTTGTAAAAAGAATGAACATAAAAATTACCACCTGATGACCATCGCCATAACAAAGAATCAGATTTAGATGGGTCAGGACTAAAAGCACTTAGTAGAGAGTGAAGATCAGTCCACTCTGTTAACAGTACCCCTGTCAATTGTCGATTAAACTGAATGTGCAAAAGACCCGATGAATAGGCCTCAATAACTAAGAGGTTAGGATCACATGTGATAGAAAATAAGAATGGATAAGTAAGAGATAATGGAAAATCTGAAATCCATCTATCATGCCAAAATAAAATTGTTTGCCCATTTCCTAATTGCTTCAAAAATCCCAAGTGAACAATATGAGAACCCTTAAGAATATCCTTCCAAAAAGGAGAGCAATTGGAAGAGTAACCTGTAAAGCCATATTTATCGATAATAATAGATTTCCAAAGACCTGTAATTTTAGGATCTTGAAACCGTACCCACCATTTCGCTAAAAGAGACTGATTAAGTCGGGAAAGATCTAAGACTCCTAATCCTCCCTGATTCTTACTCTTGCAGACGGCCTCCCATGAGACCAAGTTATATTTTTTCCTTACTGAATCACCACCATACCAAAGAAAACGTTTCCTTAATTTATCAATTCGCATTCTGATTTGTGTTGGCATTTTAAAAACAGATATCCAATAAATAGGAATTGCCGATAATACAGAATTTAATAAAGTAACTCGCCCACCAATAGATAGGAGTTTTTCCTTTCCACCCCTGAATACGATTGGCAATTCGATCAATAATAACTTGCCAATCAGCAATAGAAGGTTTCTTATAATGCAAAGGGATACCAAGATACTTTAGAGGAAGGGAAGAGATTGGACAGCCAAAAATATCAGCCAAAAAATTGCCTTCATTTTCAGAAATATTGAAAGGAATCATTTCAGATTTGGCATAATTAATCTTCATTCCAGAAAGATTTTCAAAGGCAATCAAGTGCAATTTTAAAGCTTCAACCATCCTAGGATCAGCTTGTAAGAAGATGAGAGTATCATCCGCAAATTGCAGATTCAAAACAGAACCAATACCTGAAAATTGGCCCAATCCTTGAATAAAACCGGCACCTTGAATTTTTTGAAGCGATTTATTTAACACATCAGCAACTAGGTTGAAAAGAAGAGGGGATAGGGGATCACCCTGACGTACCCCCCTCTTACAATGAAAATATGCACTTAATTCACCATTAAAATTTATACAAGATTTACCACTCAGTAAAATAGCATGTATCCAACTTATAAAAAGATTTCCAAAACCTCTAGCCCTTAAAATTTCAATTAAGAAATCCCAATTAACCTTATCAAATGCTTTCTCATAATCGAGTTTAAAGATAACACCTTTGAGATGTTTCTTTTTAACTTGATGGAGAACTTCATGAGCACTAGCAATATTATCAGTGATTAACCTGCCCTTAATGAAAGCTGTCTGAGAATGATCAATCAAGGAGGAAATAATTGTTGATAATCTTTCAGTAAGGGCTTTTGTAATAAGCTTGAAAATGCAGTTAATCAAACTGATGGGTCTATAATTAGTAACCAGTTTAGGATCATCCTTTTTAGGTATCAAACATATGGAAGCTAGATTAAGCTTTGATAGATCAAGAGAATTGGTATAAAAATCTTGAAACAGATGAAATATATCAAGCTTGACTGTGTCCCAAAAAGTTTGATAAAATTGGAACGAAAATCCGTCAGGGCCAGGAGCCTTATTAGGATTACAAGAGAACATAATTTTTTGTATTTCATCCATTGTAAAAGGAGATTCCAAACTGGTTGCTTGAGAAATAGTTAAATTTTCTGAAGAGGGCCAAAGATTTGGATCTAAAGTGATGTCCCTACTAGTGGTGGTGCCAAGCAAGGATTTATAGAAGTCGACAACATGCTGTTTTAGAATCAAAGGATCAGAACACTGATTGCCATCAATTTCCAAAGAAAAAATAAAATTTCTCCTCTTACGAGAAGAAGCGGTAACATGGAAGAATTTGGTGTTTAAATCTCCCTGTAAACACCATTTTAATCTAGCTCGTTGTTGCTAATATATCTCTTCATCTAAATAAATTTTATGAAGAGAAGATTGACATGTCTTCCAATTTTCTAAGTCAACTAAACTAAGATTATTAGCTTCATCTAACTCTTCATAATGAGAAATTTGAGAAAGTAAACTATGTTTTGTCCTTTTTTGGGCACCCATGACATTAGCATGCCATCCACGTAATTTTCTCCTTAAAAATTGTAATTTAAGTTGCCATTGTCTGCCTAAATTAGGCAGAATTGAAAAAGAGTTCCACCATGTGATTAATAACTCATGAAAGCCCTCTTGAGCAAGCCATACTTTCTCAAATTTAAAATTACTAGTATCATGAAATACAGAAGAAGAGGTTTGTAATATTAAAGGGTTATGATCAGACATGAACTTGGGAAGAGAAGTTAATTTATGAGAAGGATATTGAGCCTCCCATGGAATTGAACAAAAAACACGATCTAATAAAGCTTTAGAGGTAGAAGTGACTGATCGGGACCAAGTAAATCGTCTATCACTTAGGGGCAATTCAATAAGAGAAAGTCGAGCTATAAGGGCATTAAATCTGGTACTTAAAGTATGATTAAAAGAAGGTCCTACTCGTTCAGATCTGTGACGAATAAGATTAAAGTCACCACATACTAACCATGTCGAAATATTATAACTAGCAATCAAATCTAACTCACTGAAAAAATCACTACGCTTAGATGAGAGAACAGGACCATAGACCAAAGAATATTTCCATTCAAAAAGATTATTTTTGTTTTGGAAATGAATTGAAATAGTAAACTCGCCTATCCAACTATTAATCAAATTGAATTTAGAAGAATCAAATCCCACAAGTAAACCTCCAGACCTCCCCACAGAAGGTTTTTGAATCCATGTAGTTAAATTGGAACCTAAAGATGAGAGTGTTCTATCCTTGAAGGATTTTGTTTTCGTTTCAACAACACCAAGAATATCGATAGAATGATCTTTAACATAATCTCGCAGGACACGGCGTTTTTTAGACATACCTAGACCCCGTGCGTTCCAAATAAAGAGTTTAAACATTAAATAACAATCAATTCCCAAAAGATTGTGCATTAAGCACAATCTCACTAATATCAGTAGGTAAAGGCAATTTCAAAGTGAGGCGTTTTTCCTTAACTTCATCCAGTACAGAAGCTAACGAATTTTTAGAAATAGTCCTAAACTTATTAACCACTTGTAATTTAGTAGCCTTGGACGAGCCCAATAGAAAACCCCCTATTTCATACATCTCAATAACCCCAGAATCAGTCAAATGTGCATAAGGAAATTGATCTAAATATTTTTTGGTACCTGGACCAGCAGTACGTCGGATGGGTTTGGTGATCTCATCCTTCTGTTCAGAGGTGCTCATCAGCTTGACACGCAAACTGCTTCTAGTATCAACTGACGAAGCCTTGTTCGTACCCTTTTGGGGTTGATTCTCAGGAATAGGATTGACAGGAAGCACACCCGAATTAGCACCCCTCTCTTCCACCACACGGTGATCAGTGATTTGTGGGACCACCTTCTCAGTTGGCACAATAGTTGGACGCACTTCGACAACAGGTGGTTCATGTGGAGCAGACTGATCCCATGGATCATGGTCAAGGGGCTGAATAGCAATTGTAGAGGGGTCTGGTATTGGATTAGGGTCATCGCCTAATAGATCCAAATCGTCATCAGCAAAAGCTGAGAACCGATTACTAGTAGAAATCGATGAGGCAGAGGGGTGGAATGGCAGAGGGGGAGGAGGGGGTAACGCCTCAGAAGAAAAAAGTGGAGGTGGGGGAACCATAGTAGTAGGAAGGGTAGATGCTGCTTGAGGCTGGAATGTTGGTGTCGGTGGTATCAGAGGTGGGGGTACCACCGCTGAATCAAGTAAAGGTGGTGCAGGAGGCAGCACTGGTGGTGCTCGGGATAGGAGCGGAGGAGGTGGGGGTACCACCGTCTGATATGATACTTGAAATTGCGGCTGATCGCTAGAAAAAGAAGCGGGAGTCTCCTCGACAAAGAAAAAGCAATCATGGTAGGTGACAGTTTTATCTTCGTCAGTAAACTGAAGTCGTCGACAAGAAGGTATAACCGAGCGATCAGGGACCCCAATTTTAATACGCAAAATTTCCAAATCAAAACAATCATATGATTGAGGGTCAGTTGCAATCCAGAAGCCGCCAATATTTTCGGCTAACCTTCTGATCTCAGCCGGACACCACAGATCATGTGGAACACCAAAAACATTGATCCAAAAAGTCTGAGGTTTGTACCCCTTCGAAAACCGAGCGAAAGAGTAAGATTCAAGAGGAAACATCACATCACCTAATGAAATGCACTTCTCCCTTAGAGCAATAGCTCGCCATTCCTCATCAGGAGGATCAATTAAGTAGAATCGGGGGGCAAGCTTGCGCGGAAACCAAGGCCAATCCTTCTTATCATGAAAACGCGCTCGAAGATGAGACTGAATGAATTGGGAGCCGCGATTCTGTTGATCAAACAGAACAACGCCCCTAGCAAGAGTGACCCGGAGAGTACGAGTATCCTTATTCGAATAAAACTTCATATTAGTACGAGAGTTCAAGGACTCCATTGATCCAGATGAAGGAATATTAAACAAAGAAGGTTTCTTGCAAGTAACAGATCGATGTCCTACTTTGCCACAAGCAAAGCAAACAAGCGAGCTACGGCATTGAGAGGCTAGGTGACCACGCTCCCCACAACGGAAACAAGATCTGATTCTAGGTTTAGTGGTTGTGCGGAGAGAAGAGATTTTTCGAGAAGCCTTTGATGGAGAGATGGGAAAAGGAGGTTTAGAAAGAGCTTTGTTAGGGTTAAGAGGGTGCGGTTGAGTATGGGGATGCGGCTGTGTAGAGGGACACGAATGAGTAATAGGGTGAGAATTGTGCCGCTGTAGTTGAAAATGGTGTTGTGTAGAAGGATGCGGGTCAGGATGTGAGAGAACGGGAGATTGACGCAAGGAGGAGGTAAAAGGTAGAGGCACAGTAGATCCGGAATGAGCATCGGGGAGAGGAGAAATGGAGGGCAAGAAAAGCCCATGACTGGAGGGTTGTGGTTGAACGGAAGGCCGTAGAAGAGGAGGATACGATGTATCAGCCGCTTGAGCAGAGAGGGAAGAACGAGTCGCTGGAAAATCAGATGGACCACCCCGATGGAAAAAGTTCAAGATGCGCTTTACCGAAGCTTCTAGGTCAGAGAAGGCATTAGAAAACGCCATCAATCGCGAATAGGCAGGAGATAAGCCCGCAAAAGCAATGGGCCGTGAGTCAAGATCCAAAATCTTGAAAATCCGGCCAACTTTCCACCATAGACCTTTTTGCTCTTATCTCGATTGATATCGAAGAAGTCTACCAAAAGTAAATACTGAATTAAAATAAAATAATGAGCATAGTTAGACTCACCTTATAATTGAACCAGTAGATCAACCGCATTCATGAGTGTGAGGCGGACTCAACCATGTGGCATGGTGTACGCTCCGCTCTATGCACCGCGCACGGCTTGATTTCTGCCAATGCGCAAGCTTCTATCCCAGTCAATGTGTTGGGTTTTCGTGAACGGTTCAAACCCATTTAATTAGCTTAAGCTGCGGAAAGAGTAAAACAAAATTTTTTACATCTAACTTAAGCTACGGATTAAATGAATCAAGAAGATTCGTTTAATCCTATTTACAGATCTACTCCATAATTGATTTCCTAAAGCATTAAATCTATTTACAAATTAAATAGATTAATATAACAATTTATACCTTGATTCCAAATCTCAGTTGGAATGCAGACCGAGCGAGTAGAGCCTCACCAGGGATGGAATCGACTCGCAGTATCACACGTGTGAGACCTCTATTGGTTATCCACCAGGACTAACCGGAGAGCGATTTACTTCTTCTGCCAGAAATACCGTAAACCGCGGAATTCTGCAGAAACACTATTCACCGAAAAAGGGACAATTTAAATATATTTAAGAATGCAAGTTATTCCGTTTTACTAATAAAGCAAAACATGAAATACCGCAGAATCTAAAAATATATTTTTCCGAATCTCGTAATAACCGAAATCAGGGAAGAGAGGAAAACCGATTAACGAAGTAATCAGATTAACACGTGAATTAGTGAGTCTTTCTCTCTACCCCTACCCCTCTATTTATAGACTTTTGAGGAGGTTGGCAAAAGACCAAAATACCCCTCAAAACAAATCTATTTACCAAAAGCCCTTGACACCTCATCCTTTTATCATGTGAAATGACCAAAATACCCTTGCCACCTCACATGACACATGTCAACACAAGGGAAGTCGGCATAGGGTGGAAATGACCAAAATACCCTTGGCCCATTAAGGCATGAATAGTGTTGGGCTTTGATTTTGGGCTTTGACTTTGGGCCTTTAATTTTAATTAAGGCTTTGATTATTTTGGGCTTTTAAATCCATAATTCAAGCCCATAATTAACAATTAAAATTCCAAATCATATATATATAATTGTCATGTACAATTATATTTCTTTTCGGTTATTGTTCGGTAGCTTTTATACAACGTAACGTGTACGTTTATAAATTAACCGTTGTTTCTGCTTGTCATTCTAAATGACATTTATAATTTAATTATATCACGTATAATTAATTATAACCATCTTAATATTAATTATAATCAATTTATAATTAATCAGTAAGATTCTCCGAGTAGCTCCTATATGGTGTGACCCAATAGGATCTGTGTTATGTTGGTAAACAGAGTTAAAACTGTTTTAACTTCTGTTAGTCATGGGTGGCATCTGGCAACACATCATGACCATCCAATTACACAGATGATGCTGTACTGTACAATATCACGATCCAGTAAACAATTTACTTGTGTCAGTTCTTCTGTCTCATAGCTATCAGATCAGTTTCAAGGTAGATGTGTGTCATCCTTGGTAACTGTATCTTTTCTTGATCTTGAGTAGATTATCAAATATAATTACTCTTGTAATTATACCGCATGCAGATAATCTAACTCTATCAAGGGGCCCAGTGATGCTATAGCTCGTATAGAGATACGAGGGACAAATAGTATTCTTGGCAGACTATCACTTCCTCAGCTAAGTTATATATATGGAAATGCTACCGTTATGGCTGCTTTTTACGGACAGCGGTAGATAACACTCACTCATATATATTTCTTAGTGGGAACGATAAATACCTCATACTGTAGAACTTTGACACTGAATGAAAACATTAATGACATGAACACAATTCTATTTAATGTTTCATTCGGGGTCTGTCAAATACCATGTTCCTAGAACATGTATCTATGTGATTAAAATGACATCTCGTGTCAAGTGGTTTGTAAAACTTAACCATCTTTTAATCCACATACTAACCTTATAGCGGTAATTAGTGTTCCTGCTAATTACCTTGGTTAGTGACCTTTTAAGAGTATATATCATCTATATTATGGAGTTTCACAATTTCAGTCATGAATTCGAAATGATCCATAAATGCAATAATACTCACGGCAACAAAATGATATAAATAAACATTCAATTCATGAACAAAGCTTTATGATTAACTTATCGTATTATTGACTTCTAGATTATTACAAACTAACAATCTCCCACTTAAGCTAGGAGCCAATCATCGTAGGCCCTAGTTACACAAATCTCTAGTATTCTAAAAATCTCGTAGATCTAAAGAAAAAACTCATAGCCAATCTCCTATGTGTCTCAGACCCATAGAGGCAATATGCATCTGGTGCTTGGCTTGAGGAAGAGGTTTCGTGAGTGGATCAGCTGTGTTGCTGACTGTGTCAACTCTACATATCTTTACATCACCTCTATTTACGATCTCTCGTATCAGGTGAAAACGCCGTAGAACATGCTTGGATTTCGAGTGCGATCTCGGTTCTTTGGCCTGAGCTATAGCTCCATTGTTGTCACAGTAGAGGTCCACAGGGCCTTGAACACTGGGAACCACTCCAAGTTCGCTAAGGAACTTCTTGATCCAGAAACCTTCTTTAGCTGCCTCGGATGCAGCTATGTACTCTGCTTCGGTGGTTGAGTCTGCTGTAGTCTCTTGCTTTGAACTCTTCCAGCTCACAGCACCACCGTTGAGTATGAACACATACCCAGACTGTGATCTCGAGTCATCATGGTCAGTTTGGAAACTGGCGTCAGTGTAACCATTAATCACAAGCTCGGAATCACCACCGTAGACGAGAAACATATCCTTAGTTCTTCTCAAGTACTTAAGGATATTCTTTGCAGCAATCCAGTGCTCTTTGCCTGGATTAGCCTGATATCTACTCGTCACACTCAAAGCGTACGAGACATCAGGGCGAGTGCACAACATGGCGTACATGATAGAGCCAATAGCCGAAGCGTATGGTACTCTACTCATAATGCTTCGCTCATCAGTTGTCGAAGGACACTGAGTCTTGCTTAGCTGAACACTATGAGACATTGACAGGAATCCTCTCTTAGAATCCTGCATGCTGAACCGATTCAGCACTTTGTCAATGTATGTGCTTTGACTTAAACCTATAAGTCTATTTGATCTATCTCGATAGATCTTTATGCCTAGTATATAGACAGCCTCGCCCAAGTCTTTCATTGAAAAGACTTTCTTCAACGAAGACTTGGCTTGTTGCAAAAGAGGAATATCATTTCCCATTAGTAGTATGTCATCTACATATAGGATAAGAAAAGCGATGGCACTCCCACTAGTCTTTCTGTATACACATGGTTCTTCTTCGCATCTGACGAAGTCAAGCTTTTTGACTTCTTCATCAAA
Source organism: Carex rostrata (assembly GCF_964058835.1). Classification (NCBI taxonomy): domain Eukaryota; kingdom Viridiplantae; phylum Streptophyta; class Magnoliopsida; order Poales; family Cyperaceae; genus Carex; species Carex rostrata. The sequence continues at coordinate 13,369,468 of NC_135920.1, read as the reverse complement.
TCGAAGATTCCAACTCCGTGATGCTTGCTTCAGTCCATAAATGGATTTAAGAAGCTTGCACACCTTCCCAGCATTCTTTGAATCCTCAAAACCCTCAGGTTGTGTCATGTACACATCCTCTTCTAAATTTCCATTTAAGAAGGCGGTTTTGACATCCATTTGCCATATTTCATAATCATGAAATGCGGCAATTGCTAGGAGTATCCGAATTGACTTAAACATAGCCACGGGCGAAAAAGTTTCATCATAATCTACACCGAGAATCTGTTTAAAACCTTTCGCTACTAGCCGTGCTTTGTATACAGTCATCTTACCATCCATGTCTGTTTTCATTTTGAAAACCCACTTGTTAGCTATGGGTTTTATCCCATCAGGTGGTACAACTAGGTTCCAGACCGTGTTGTCATACATGGACTGTATTTCGGATCTCATGGCCTCCAGCCATTTATCAGAGTCGGGCCTATCCATTGCTTCCGCATAGGTCAAAGGATCTTCAGTGTCATAGGCTGAGATCTCGTGCAGTCCCAAGTACCTTTCAGGTGCATGGACTACTTTTGTTGACCTACGTAGTACTCGTTCTTCGGGCTGTTGAACTTGATCCACAACTGTCTGCGGATCCAGTTCTACTTCAACTTGCGTTGAAGTACTTGAGCTCGGGACTAGAACCTCATCCACAGCTACTTGTGGATTTGGAACTTCCAGATGCTCATCAGCCGAAGTATCAAGAGGTGGGTTAATCTGATCTGGTTCAGATATTGTATTATGTGATGTATCTTGAATTTCTTCAAGTATTACATTACTCCCACTACTTCCTTTTGCGAGAAACTTGTTCTCCAAAAATATACCATGACGAGCAACAACTATCTTGTTCTCGGATTGGTAATAGAAGTAATATCCTTTTGTTTCCTTAGGATATCCTACGAAGAAGCATTTGTCAGCTTTGGGATCAAGTTTGTCAGACGTCGGACGTTTGACAAATACTTCACAACCCCAAATTTTAAGATAAGACATAGTTGGGATTTTCCCAAACCATAACTCGTATGGAGTCTTTTCTACTGACTTGGATGGAACCATGTTTATTGTTCGTGCAGCAGTTTCTAGTGCGTGCCCCCAGAAGGATTTCGGCAGAGTGGCTTCACTCATCATGGATCGAACCATATCAAGTAGAGTTCGATTCCGTCTCTCAGAAACACCATTCCATTGTGGTGTCCCTGGAGGTGTGAGCTGTGAGACTATCCCACATTCCTTTAAGTATTCTTTAAACTCAAAACTCAAGTATTCGCCTCCACGGTCAGAACGTAGAGCCTTAATACTTTTGTTCAATTGATTTTCTACTTCAGTCTTGAATTCTTTGAACTTGTCAAAGGATTCAGACTTATGTCTCATTAAGTAGACATAACCGTATCTACTGTAATCATCAGTAAACGTGATAAAGTAAGAAAAACCATTTCTTGTGCAAGTACTCATAGGTCCACATACATCCGTGTGTATAAGACTTAACAAGTCACTTGCCCTTTCGCCCTTTTTGGAGAAAGGCGCTTTGGTCATTTTACCTCGTATACAAGATTCGCATGTGTTAATTGATTCCAGATCAAATTTACCAAGAAGTCCATTTTTATGTAACTTCTTGATGCGTTTCTCATTTATATGACCAAGGCGACAATGCCACATGTAAGTCGTGCTTTCATGTGATGCTTTGAGTCGTTTGTTATTTATGTTAAACACGGGTTTATTCATTTCCAGTATATAAAGACCATTCATCATATAAGAAGATCCATAATATAATTCATCTTTGTATATAGAACATCTATTGTCCTTTATCACAAAAGAGAAACCATTCATCTCTAAACATGAGATTGAAATGATGTTTCTGGAAATGCTAGGAACAAAATATACATTTTCTAATTCCATTACAAGCCCGCTGGGCAAATACAACTCTATACTACCAGCTGTTACGGCTGCAACTCGTGCTCCGTTTCCAACTTGGAGTTGTATCTCCTTGTTACGTAGCTTCCTTCTATTCTTTAGTACCTGCATATTTGAACAAATATGAGCACATGATCCAGTATCCAATACCCAATCATTTATAGAGGTAGCAACGTTAACTTCAATAACAAAAATACCTGAGGTTGAAGCCTTGGAAACCTTTCCAGACTTCAGATCCGCTAGGTACTTCAGGCAGTTCCTCTTCCAATGACCCTTGCTATTGCAGTAATAACATTAAGAGGAAGCAGCAACCTTTATCTTGGGAGGATTCGGTTTAAGAATCTTTTTCCCTTTGCCTTGATACTTGGGAGCCACCTTCTTTGGGGCTTTCTTTATCTTTTTCCCACCAGCTTGGATCATGAGAACAGAAGACTTTTTCTTCATGTCCCCATCAGCGATCCGAAGCATCCCTTGGAGCTCTTGCAGACTTTTATCCATACCAAGCATATGGAAATTCATGATGAATCCCGAAAAGCTTGGAGGAAGTGAGTGCAGGATAATGTCCGTAGCAAATTCCTTGCTTATCGGAGCATTCAGCTTCTCGAGCTGCTCAACATCGCTCGTCATACGGAGCATGTGAGTTCCCATAAAGCCTCCCTCGGTCAACCTGTGACCAAGTAGAGATTTTGTCACTTTAAATCTCTCGATACGCGCTTGCTCTTGAAACATGTTCTTGAGCTGATCGCATATGATATAAGTTTTGGTATCCATGAATCGGCGTTGCAATTCAGGACCCATAATACTTACTACGAGACCTTGTACTTGTACATCAAGCTCATCCTCTTTGTGCTTGTTGTACTTAGTGACGTCCTCTGGTTTGCCATTTGTTCCTGGCTCAGCAGGGACAGGTGAGTTTAAGACATATTCTTTCTTTTCACGTCTTAGTACAATGGTGAGAGCACGGAACCAATCAGTGAAATTGGATCCGTCCTCTTTCAGTGTTTGTTTCTCGAGCAGGGAGCGTAGAGAGAAGGATGTTTCTTTAGCCATATTACTACAATGTTTAAATGTAAAGATTTTAGCTTTGTTCATGTAATGTTTTATTCTAATGATAAAACTCCCACTGCAAATTTGTTTTATTCCCGTTTTGCAGTAGGACCAAGATCCCTATTTTCACCAATAACCAAGGCAGTGTATGCATATCATGGCTATCAGTTATCTTAGGTAAGCAAACTTGCTAATCACACCTCTTTGTGATTCTTGGTTTCGTTAAAACATCACGTGTATTTAACGAAAACTTTGCTAATCACCCAAAACTGTTTTGGAAATCATTGGTAAGTAACCTCACTCTATTTGGTTTGATATGTCGGACATAACCCTCGACCACCAAAGGTAAAAGGCGATGTCTACTGAGTAGTTTAATCATCAACCAATGAACAATGGTTTGAGGAGGATAGAGTGGGAAGGGCATACTACTTAGTATTTAATGGGTTGGTGTTTATGCTTAACAGTGCCAGCAATCTCTAAAAGAGATATGTCAGGAAGAATGATTAATGTGATTCTATTCGTATCTTTAAGCGACCTCTTTCATATGCTTCATTAAGCAGTCGTGGAAAGGAAGTCTAGAGTACGAAATGTGATCGCATTATTTTCTATCCTTAACGTGCCAGAAAGAACGACTAATGTGATTTTATTCGTATCTAAAGAGACCTCTTTCATATGCTTCATTAAGCAGTCGTGGAAAGGAAGTCTAGAAAGGATACCGAATATGATCCCCATTACTTTCTATTCTTAGCGTGCCAGAAAGAACGACTAATGTGATTTTATTCGTATTTAAAGAGACCTCTTTCATATGCTTCATTAAGCAGTCGTGGAAAGGAAGTCTAGAAAGAATACCGAATATGATCTCCATTACTTTCTTTTCTTTTAGCAGTATCTCTTTCATATACTTAGCTTTTGTTAAGCAGTCAGTTCTTGCAACTGACTTTAGACATTCTAGCGGACACGTGAAAGTCGTCTGCCAGAAAGACAACGGTGAGTTCCTTCACAAATCTTTCTTTGACATCACGTTCTTTCACGGTTCCATGAAAGCGATAAATCTAATTTATTCAGTTCATATCAAAGCAGTAAATCTAATTTACTTATATACGGGACCAAGTCAGGTATTTATATTTATCAGTTCCTAATTCTTTATTTTGCAGCTATGCTCAGTTCTTTATTCTATACCGTTTAAAGCATATAAACAGTTTACATGTTTTTAAAACAGATATTCTTTTCGTTCCATAAAGCAATTTGGTAACGTGACAAAGTTCCTTTTCGGCCAGCCATTAGGACATGTAAAAGGGGCTCCCAGGAAAGATCGGGGTCACGAGGACCGCTTAGACTCAATCTTTCCTAGACATAACCATCTCCTTTACGGTGTGGAAATGACAGTTCTTACTAAGGTACTTTATTGCTTCATCACATTCTTCGATGAACTTTATTTTCCGAAGGTTTTCGAAAAGGCAAAAGATTTACACTAAATTTTGCCATTTCAAAAGCGTTAAAGCAATTTGGTAACGTGACAAAGTTCCTTTTCGGCCAGCCATTAGGACGTGTAAAAGGGGCTCCCAGGAAAAATCGGGGTCACAAGGACCGCTTAGACTCAATCTTTCCTAGACAGAACCATCTCTTTTACGGTGTGGAAATGACAGCTCTTACTAAGGTACTTTATTGCTTCATCACATTCTTCGATGAACTTTAACGCGATCAAAAGTTTTTGAAAACGAAAATATAAAGAAAGCATAAAGAAAGCGTAAATCTAATTTAACTTTCTTAGTCGGAAAAACCGAACCAAGAAAATCTCATTTCTAATCGGTTTTGGACTTGTGCTGCAAATGTAAGAATTTAAACCGATACGCGGTACATGCACCTTTTTTTTTTTTTTTGCATAAGTTATAACTTTAGAAAATCAATCAGCGGGAGAGCCTTGAGCTCTGATACCACTGTTGGGTTTTCGTGAACGGTTCAAACCCATTTAATTAGCTTAAGCTGCGGAAAGAGTAAAACAAAAATTTTTACATCTAACTTAAGCTACGGATTAAATGAATCAAGAAGATTCGTTTAATCCTATTTACAGATCTACTCCATAATTGATTTCCTAAAGCATTAAATCTATTTACAAATTAAATAGATTAATATAACAATTTATACCTTGATTCCAAATCTCAGTTGGAATGCAGACCGAGCGAGTAGAGCCTCACCAGGGATGGAATCGACTCGCAGTATCACACGTGTGAGACCTCTATTGGTTATCCACCAGGACTAACCGGAGAGCGATTTACTTCTTCTGCCAGAAATACCGTAAACCGCGGAATTCTGCAGAAACACTATTCACCGAAAAAGGGACAATTTAAATATATTTAAGAATGCAAGTTATTCCGTTTTACTAATAAAGCAAAACATGAAATACCGCAGAATCTAAAAATATATTTTTCCGAATCTCGTAATAACCGAAATCAGGGAAGAGAGGAAAACCGATTAACGAAGTAATCAGATTAACACGTGAATTAGTGAGTCTTTCTCTCTACCCCTACCCCTCTATTTATAGACTTTTGAGGAGGTTGGCAAAAGACCAAAATACCCCTCAAAACAAATCTATTTACCAAAAGCCCTTGACACCTCATCCTTTTATCATGTGAAATGACCAAAATACCCTTGCCACCTCACATGACACATGTCAACACAAGGGAAGTCGGCATAGGGTGGAAATGACCAAAATACCCTTGGCCCATTAAGGCATGAATAGTGTTGGGCTTTGATTTTGGGCTTTGACTTTGGGCCTTTAATTTTAATTAAGGCTTTGATTATTTTGGGCTTTTAAATCCATAATTCAAGCCCATAATTAACAATTAAAATTCCAAATCATATATATATAATTGTCATGTACAATTATATTTCTTTTCGGTTATTGTTCGGTAGCTTTTATACAACGTAACGTGTACGTTTATAAATTAACCGTTGTTTCTGCTTGTCATTCTAAATGACATTTATAATTTAATTATATCACGTATAATTAATTATAACCATCTTAATATTAATTATAATCAATTTATAATTAATCAGTAAGATTCTCCGAGTAGCTCCTATATGGTGTGACCCAATAGGATCTGTGTTATGTTGGTAAACAGAGTTAAAACTGTTTTAACTTCTGTTAGTCATGGATGGCATCTGGCAACACATCATGACCATCCAATTACACAGATGATGCTGTACTGTACAATATCACGATCCAGTAAACAATTTACTTGTGTCAGTTCTTCTGTCTCATAGCTATCAGATCAGTTTCAAGGTAGATGTGTGTCATCCTTGGTAACTGTATCTTTTCTTGATCTTGAGTAGATTATCAAATATAATTACTCTTGTAATTATACCGCATGCAGATAATCTAACTCTATCAAGGGGCCCAGTGATGCTATAGCTCGTATAGAGATACGAGGGACAAATAGTATTCTTGGCAGACTATCACTTCCTCAGCTAAGTTATATATATGGAAATGCTACCGTTATGGCTGCTTTTTACGGACAGCGGTAGATAACACTCACTCATATATATTTCTTAGTGGGAACGATAAATACCTCATACTGTAGAACTTTGACACTGAATGAAAACATTAATGACACGAACACAATTCTATTTAATGTTTCATTCGGGGTCTGTCAAATACCATGTTCCTAGAACATGTATCTATGTGATTAAAATGATATCTCGTGTCAAGTGGTTTGTAAAACTTAACCATCTTTTAATCCACATACTAACCTTATAGCGGTAATTAGTGTTCCTGCTAATTACCTTGGTTAGTGACCTTTTAAGAGTATATATCATCTATATTATGGAGTTTCACAATTTCAGTCATGAACTCGAAATGATCCATAAATGCAATAATACTCACGGCAACAAAATGATATAAATAAACATTCAATTCATGAACAAAGCTTTATGATTAACTTATCGTATTATTGACTTCTAGATTATTACAAACTAACACAATGGGCCCGCTCTTTGTCATCCCTCGGATTTCTTGTTACGTCACCGTCTTATTTTTGGGTCCCATTCGTCAGTGGAAATACTACATTGTCTCCCTACGATTAGAAGAAAGAGACACTTTCTTATTCTCTCGTGTTTGCTGCAATTTGTTGGTCTCAAGACTAAAAGAAGGTTGTTGGTACCTTCATTATCATTTCATTAAAATAAACTGAAGTATATTAGAATGCTCATATATGTTCTGTTGACTTTTTATAAAAGATAATGTTTTAAATACTACCGACAACCCGGTCTTCTACCAACTAAGGTTGGAGTGCCTTGAAAGGAGGTATTTTGAAAAAATAAATTATGTATCCAACAAAATTTGAATACAATGATGATGAAGGTACCATCATTTTTAGCTTTTGAAAGTATATTAGAATGATCTTTCATGTATTACAAATTAAGGATGGCATTTTTCTAGTGTTTTGCTAAATCCGTTAGGGGTTCAACCCGTTTTGCCCGGTCCGTATCCATTACCCGAGATACCCGTACCCGTTGCCCGGGTACAAACAGGTAGACGGGTACGGGTAATAAATGGACCGGACTACCTAATTTGAAAAAAAAAACCCGTTGTACCCGTACCCGTCTACCCTTTACCTGTACCCGTACCTGACCCGTTACAAAATTTGAATTTCAAAAATTTTTTGGCAGCCTACTTTTAGAATTCAGATCCAGTGCAATACCTGACTGAGTAGAATGAGATCTGAGTCGTCAATTTTAATTTGGCATGAATCTCAAATTTGACCCCTATAGAATTCATATCCAGTGCAATACCTGACTGAGTAGAATGAGTCAATGAGATCTGAGTCGTCAATTTTAATTTGCATGAATCTCAAAACGGACCCCTATATCTAAACGGACTCCGGGATATGTCCTTTAACTTGGCACGAATCTCAAAGCATAAAAATTAAGAAAAAACAGAAAAAAAAACCCTCCCGTACCCGTCAACCCGCAACGGGTACGGGTAATAAACGGGTAGGGTAGAGGTTTTGAAAAAACTACCCGTCTACCCGTTGCGGGTTGTACCCATACCCATCCTACCCGTCTACCCGTCCTACCCGTTAGCAAACCACTACATTTTTCATTCACTCATTATGGTTCAGATTTTGATCCGGTTTCTTGGAGGTCTTGAATGATTATTATTTTTAGCTCCAAACAGGCTTAAACCTACATCTAAGTAAAAGATCCTTAAATTTATGTAAAGGAATACTTCCGTGCTAAATCAAATTAAAGGAAAATTGGAGAGGAAATTATGATTTGGTCCGGCCCAATAAAATGTGAAAATACGAAGATAGGCTTTTATGGTAAGGCCTCAAATTAGTTAGCCCATGATCACTTGATTATTGAACCTTCTGTGAATTAATATCCACATAAGCATCTCATTGTTAATAAGAGTATCTACATTCATGAAACTATTAGAGTTTCTAATCTGACGTGACAGTTTTTAATTCAGTTTCAGAGATGTGGGAGAGTTTCTTATTTAGAAACTATGCAGGAAAGTTTCTTATTAGGAGAAATCTTTCACAAGCGCTCAGGATGACATTTCCCTTGATATTCTTCACAGAGCACGACATCATAATAATTTCAATTTGAAGTTCAACATTAGAAAAATAGCAACTTTGGGGGGAGGGGGTTAGATGAACTTTATACTAAACAAATTGAAATGTTTGGGAACTTCCAACTGATGAATCTACCTTGACACTGATCTCGTAGATGAGGTAGTGACGAACATAGCTCCGAGCAGAGAAAAAAAAACAAATATTTAAGTTCTGAAATCGCAATTTCTAAATTAAACTTAGTGAAAAAAATAACAAAGAGATAGAAAGAGAAAGGGTGAGACCTTAAAACTTGAGAAGCGTTGACTGAACACACTGCTCCGTCTCTTGACCACAAAGAAGCGTTAGGGTTTACACTTTGGGACGGCGGGGAGGAGGTGGTACATAGGAGAGGCGTGTAGCTAGGGTTTGGGTCTGGCGCTTGATTTGTGGTGAACTTTGTGTACCGAGAAAAAGAATCCGAAGAGAGAAAAGAGGGAGGAGATGGAGGAGCGGGTGGAACAGAAGAGAAGAAAGAAAAAGGAAAAAAAGACGCGTTTTCAGTGTGTTGGAGAAGGAAAAAAGTGGAAAAAGAGATGCAATTTTCATGTAGTTTAGTATGTGGCGAGTTATGCATAATATCTCATATTTAAAATTTGTTGTTTGTTTTCTGTTTCGCATCTTTTAATTAGTAGACTACAATAACAACTAAAATAATTAGTAAATTTAAGAGTGACATGATGCTTCTTTGGTGTTTTTGACAATTAAAGGTAAAAGAAGTGTGTCAGAATTGCCAAACCAATATTCCAGAAAATTTAGAATATAGAAAAGTAAGCAGCCCCATAGTTGATGCCATGCTAAATTGCTAATGACAAACATCGCTAGTTTGGTTAAGTAGTTTGCTTTTATGTTTACTATATGGTGCAGTAGAATGAATTCTGAAATTTTAAAAGGGTTTTGTCTCTTTTAAAAGAAAAAAGAATAGGTAATGGCCATTTCGTGGAATTGCTAATTGATATAATTTTATTTTCTGAATTGGTCTGCTGGTATAATTTTATCTGATGTCGACATTTACTATACTAGAGCCGGCCACAAGCAAACAAACAAACAACATACATAACACTGGTACAAGGCTTAGCATTAATTGCGTTGGCAGATCTTACTTGATTAGGTGGGTCATTTAGAAATTTTATAGGTTCTGCAGCCTGTGGCCTGGCTATGCATTATAATATTGTACCTGTGAATAGTCTAAATGAAATATATCAGCTATAGCTTAGAATTTCTCAAGTAATATTTCTTTTGTTGCCAGGGACTTGGCCGTCTGTCAGTTGATGCTGCTTCTGCTGCTCAGTCAGCAGCAACCGTTGTTCAGGTTGGAACCAAGGAAGTTCAATCCAAGGTACCATTTAATGTCTCATGCCTTTTAATAAAATTACTATTTTATGGATGAGTTTCCAACTGTTCTGGAAGAGCTTGGCTTGTATGCTATTTTTATTTAACTTGCTTCATTTTGTTATTTTCGTCTACTTGTGTGTTGTATTGTCACTGGCTAGCACTGACTCACCTAAGCTGCTATGAACTCTCCAATCTTGTAGCAAATTTTTTTTAAAATTACATGTTTCAACAATTTTGCAAGAATGACCCTCACATTTTAACATTTTTTGTACATATAGTTTTAATTCGGTTTGAACCGAATAAACCGAATTTAATTACTTCGGTTTATTTGGTTCGAGTTTTAGTCGGTTAATATATTAATTCAGTTCGATTCAGTTCTATTTTTGAAAACTAAAGAAAAGATTGGTTTGATTTTTTTTATTTCGGTTTTAACCGAACCGACTGTTTGAACACGTGTTACGAGACAGAAAGAGGTTCTAGCGGGTTTTATTTCGCGTTTGATCTGTTAACAAAATCCTGATCGGACGGTAGAAACCGCCCATCGAACCGACACCCCCTCTCCCCCTTGTGTGCCTGGTATTCAAAAAATTCCAAAACCCTAATTCGGGTGACAGAAAAATCAACACTGATAGACAGATAGAGGGAAGAGAAGAGAAAGAGAAAACACGAACAGCCGGAAATTGACGAGGGTTCAGTCTTGGACGGTGTTCTCTACTTCTCTCCGCTTTCATTTTTTTTTTTCGAGAAGGTGCTTGTTCTCCTCTCCTCTTTCCGATTAATTACCTCTATTTAACTTTAGTGGTGAAACTTTTAATGGCAATGGTAGTAGAAGACGAAAATGTCTGAGTAATTTTCATATTATCCAAACAGATTTTTCTTCTCTCAATGTTGCTTCCGATCAAATAAAATTAATTCTAAATGAACTCCATTCTATTTTTTTTTACTGAAATCAATTCAATTCTAACAGGTTTAGCTTCTGATCAGAGCCTTAAACCTCTAATTAATAATTTCCTTACAAAGGAGCATGCTGGAGGAGAAAAGTGGCGAACAAATTAAATTCAAGGAAAAGAAAGACAAAAAGGAAAAGGCTTTACAAGAGGCTGAATCTGCTGAAGATGACCAATTTGAAGAAAAATTGAATGGAAGGAAAGAGAAGAAAAAGAAGAAGAAGAAGAGGAAGAAGAATGAAGAATTCGGATCACATGGTACTGATTCCCCTTCTAGGGTTAGTGAAAAATTGGAGGGAAGTGAAATAGATATGGTTGCAGAGAAAAATAAAGAAAAATTGGATGGAAGGAAAGAGAAGAAAACGAAGAAGCAAGAGTTCGGATCTCATGGTACTGATTCTGCTTCTAGGGTTAATGAAAAAATGGAGGGGGGTGAAATAGATACGGTTGATAAGAGAAATAAAAAAAAATTGGATGGAAGGAAAGAGAAGAAAAAGAAGGAAGAGTTCAGATCACATGGTACTGATTCCACTTATAGGGTTAGTGAATTTGATGTGATTGAGAAGAAAAATAATAAACGAAAGAGAGCAATTAACAGAGAAGATTTAGCACAGAAAGAGAAGAAGAAAAAGAGAATGAGCAAGGGGAATAGTGCTGGTTTAGATAAGGATATGCTTGATAAAGAAATGTTTGATATTTCTCGTGACAATTTAAAAGTGAAGGAAAAGAAAAAAAATTTGAGCGGTGCAGGCGCTATTGAATCAGAGGAGAGAAATAAAGATGAAAATGGAGATGACAGGTTGGAGAAGAGAAAGCAAGAGAAATATGAGGCTGAAAAGAAAATGAGAAGGAAGAAAGAGAAAGGTGGGAACTCTGGTAATGTGGAGAAGGAAATCATTGAAGAGGAGAGAAACTCAAAAGAAGGAAGCAAGACAAATAAGAGGGTCAAGAAGGCATTTAAATCTGAAGAGAAAAGTAAGAGTGGAAACAAAAAGAAACGGAAGAAGACAACAACTGGAAATAACAAGGAGAAAAAGAACAGTGAAAACCGAAAGGAAAGAAAAAAGGTTCAGTTTTCGGATAAAGTAGAAGTATTTTCTGAACCAAGCAAAAGGTTCAGGGGTGAAAGCGAGGGCTTTGTATGGGGAAAAAGATTTACAAAAGAAGAAGATGCGACGCTCCTAAAAGCTATTGATGATTATATAAAGGTTTTTAGTTTCAACTTTAGTTGGTGCATTTCCGAAGTTATATTTCATGAAATGGCTTAGTCTTGTATGGCAATACTTTACATCCGATTTCCTGTCGAATTGCATGATTTATGTTAAGATTGCAAAATTTGGAATAATGGGTGTAATTACAGAATTGCACTTGATTAAATACTGACATCTGTCTGGTCTAAATACATGCGTGTATGCTCTTCCTGTGTGCCCTTCTAAAGATTTGAAATTTCACATTATCTTCGCAACTTATAAATTCTTTGATATTTAAGAATAACTCTTGAGTTAATTTAACTTCAGTTAAAATTGAATGTACTACCATCTACCCTTGTTTTGTTACAAGATATCAAGTTTTATGTTTACGAATTCACTATAATTGGATATTATTGTTTTCAACTAACAGGATTTGTTGCAGGTTTTAAATTTTGTATTTTTTCTTTCAAATTCTTAAGTTATCATTTATTTTGCATTATTGTCTGTAATACTCTTATATTTTACAGGTTAAGCAATTGGGAGAAAAAGGAAGGGAGATTGTTTTTGAATCCAGGAAGCACAAGCTGGAGAAGAATTTGTGGTCAGAAATTGGTAAGCCTTGAAAACTGTACTTTGCACCCTCTTTATTTTGTCATTATTACCCCAGACCTGTAGTTGAAACATTTTTTAATTACCTTGACAAAGCTCGTGTAGGCTTTTCCAAAGAAACTTGAGCAAGCAAACTCTCAGGGGTGAAGATGGAAATTACCATAGTTTTTAGGAGTATTGGAACTTTTTGGCCTGCTTGCATAGATTTGGACGAATACCACCTGTTTATTTGTTCAAATTTAGAAACTTAGGAGCCTGTTAAAACGTGAACAAAACTTTTTAATTGACTTGGAAGATGAGTCTAACCCATTTTGGCTTTAATTCTTGAATAAAGAATACTAGCTGCACTGTTCTGACTGATTTTCAACCCCACCTTCCATTAATTAGAGATCTGGTTTTACAGTTTTTTATTTATAATTTGCAGCTACTTGCTTACCACAACGGCATAAGTTATCGATATATTTTAGAGCCCGAAAGTTGCTTCAGAGAAATGCAACTGAATGGACCCCTGAAGATTATGAAAATCTCCGACGGTCAGTATAGTATTTATTGCACTTAATTTTGCCCAAGTTAGGGTTCCTTTTTGGCCATGACCTTATGTGCAAGCTTTACATGGATCAGACTGCAAGAGTTTAAATTCATGAGATCTATATATTAATTGAAGTTTTAAAGAATTAAACATTCGGTAAACTAGAATTTGGTCTGTTTTTTTTCAACATTTGGTTTGTAAGACAGTACATACAACCTGACTGAATGGAAAGCTTGAACAATCTGTAACAGATTAACAACAACAATTAATAAAACATCAAAATAACATATATTTAGCTAGAGCATTTGATGAAAATAAATAAAAAAGCTAGATTTATAAACAATTACATGATGTTACTAGTTTAACTAATATTCATGTAAAATTTGTTTCCAAATAATCTGACTTTTTTATTATTATCTATAATTTGATTGTTAATTATTAGAGACAAGTGGATACCAAAAGGTGAAGTTTTTTCAACTGAATTTAAAAAAAGAATTGCCCTGAACCAAATAATGTTAATTCTGCTCAGAAAAACAAGACACTGGACTGAACAAACATACCTACCCTTGAATCAGGTGCTACTAAAATGGTACTGAAATCCAAAATCATCATGCATTGTTGCTATAGTGATGTACTAATTGAAAGACTTAAGTATGCAAGTGAGTATACCAAAATAACTTTCTACATTAAACAATAATTTAGCATGCTTGACTCACATAATGTAGAGTGAAATACTTAATGAATTTACTTTGGCACTCTTGTTCAATAATTTATTTCTTTTTTACTATAGGTTTCAAGCAGCCCATGGTAACGATTGGAGAAAATTTGCAGATTTGTATTCCAAAAATTGTGGCTCTGTAAAAGATGCATGGCGAATGATTAAACTTTCAAATCAGAAAAAAGGTTTAGTGTCTAATATCTTTTATTATTTCATCGTTGAGTGTACTTTTAGTACAGATCAATTTTAGGAATGTTGCATGAAGAGCTTCATAGAGTTATTTGTTGGTTGTTTGCTGTTAACCTTTGGGGCATTGCACGGGCACTTTGATAAGTAAAAATGACAGGAAAGTTATTTGCATGCATTAAATTCTAGATCTGACATATTAATTCGATTGGGTTTTAATAAATGGTTTTGATCTGGTCTCATCAAACCCGGTAACTAGTTTTGTATGCATAAGTGCTACAGGAACTTGGAGTCAACAGGAGATTCAAAATTTATTTGACTTGGTCAACTTGGACTTGCGGCTAAAAGCTTTCGCCAAGGAACCCGAAACACATCACGTGGTTAGTGCTCTCTCTCTCTGTTCTCTTCTACTTCATTTTATGGGCACACATGGTTGTACGTGTGAATATAAATCTAGAGTGAGGTTATGGTACTATGCATCACGCAGATTTATCTGTACTATGGGTCAATATCTTCGTTTTCAAAATTCAAATAGACGTTTTCAAAATTCAAATAGATGATCTGAACTGTTCAATATGATCTCCTAGTGAAAATGCACTTGCATATATTTTACCATTTTTATATTTTGTTTACTATTTATTTAGATAGATAGAAAATCACTACTTTTGAATGGTCCAGAATTTTTAGATCAAATGATTTTCTACCTATCTAAAAAAAAGTAAATTTTTTGTCAAAAATGTCTAATTTGATGTACAGGTACATTTTTATATGAAAATTACGTTGAACGGTTCAGATCGACTATTTGGACTTGTAAAATGGTGATATTGATCCATAGTACGGACCATACCGCGCTATACACAGGGGAATGGGCACATTCATGTGATATGTGCATGTGTTTCTTACCTGTTTGTTTGTATGTACATGTACAGATTGTACATTCATAGACAACTGATGACATAGTCTATGTTTCACCGAAATTCAATCTTTAACGTATCCATCCTTTTGAATAGTTACGGGACAATATTTCTTGGGAGGCAATAAGTGCCAAGTTAGGAACAAGAAATTTTTTTACATGCCGCCATAAGTGGTACGTTTTCAATCTGATTGTTTCTTAATTGTCATGTATACTGGTATTTTGTTTGATAAATTCAGTTGAATGTTTGGATATTTTGTGATTTATGCTTTTGATTAGATGGATTTTTCCTAATAATTGTTTGTTTTGGTTAATTTATGTAAGAGTAAAGATAATAGAACATATTCCGTAATCTAGCAAGCAATAAGTGTCAATATTTAATTAGTGTTTGCAGCTTGCGTTCCATTTCTTACTAAACAGATATTCTTGGTAATACCTTTTACATTCCAGCTTTAATACATTTTGTACAGATGGCCTGTACACTTTTTGGTATCCCTTGATTGATTACACTCCAATAATATAAATAATATGATTGGGTTATTTAGGTACCGTGAATTGACCTCATCATTGGTTCATGATGGTCTGTGGGCTGACACCGATGATTATCGATTGATAACAGCGTAATTCTCTCTCTCTGGTTTTTTTTTTTTTTTTTTTTTTTTTTGAAAACTTGACAGGGGCTGTCAAGCGTTGCATTGAATAATAAGAAGTTTTACATCACATTATAACAGTCTCTAGTGCCCACTTAGCACAGCAAATAAAATAAAAAATTACAACTCTACATCTCTCTCTCTTACTTGAAAGATTGGCAGAAGCTGCCAAAATATATTAAGTAAAAAAATTGAGTACAATTACGACAAACACTTCACTTCATGCTATACTACAAACCACAGCTCATTCTGTACTACAAGTACAATTACGACCTAGCAAAGAAATTCCCATTGAAAAAACAACTACAAACAAGACACTGAAACTGTACCAGAGACTCTCACTCTGGTACCAGTGATCGGTACCACTATTTCACCACAACAACAGCGTTTGGTGCTGTGTTAAAAGAGTACAAACCAAAGGACCTCAGGGAATTTCAAAGTTAAAAGTGAAATCAGAGTGAAACAAAAAAAGAAAAACTGGTTAAAAAAAACAGCACTTCATCGTGTTCCCTTAGCAGACCCCTTAACAGTACTTTGCCAAACCTGTTAAGATTTAATCCGGATCCGGTAACAGGTTTGTGCCCATTAAGCGCCTTATACCACAATTGCAGAATTTCAGCCACATTGTTCCGTTCTGCACTATCATGTCTGCCAGCAAGCGTGCCGGGATGGTCCTTGCTGCGAAGATTGTTTCATTTCTTCTCTTCCATATCAGCCAGCATGCACACCAGAAAATAGGGGCCCATTGTCGATAACAGTCCCTTCCTCTTGATTTCGCATAATCCCTGGATTTCAACCAAACTTCTTCAACAGATGGTGCCGGCTGCATAAATCTGTATCCAACAGCGATTGAGACTTCATACCATACCTCAGCTGAGGTCGGACATAAGAAGATGAGGTGTAAAGCTGACACCGAGGGGAAGCTTAGACACATTTGGCAACCCCCATCGACACCCATGTTTCTCCTCTGCATGAGTGCTTGCGTCAGAATTTGGATTTTGAGCAGGAGATATGCAAAGATTTTGACAGTAGGCAGAATCGGAAGCTTCCAAATTGACTTGTGAACTGCTGCAATTTTTCCACCTGCTATCATGGTGCTGTATGCTGAGGCTGCTGTGTATACCCCTCTATTTGTCCATTTCCATAGGTGTGCGTACCTGTCATCGGTAAAAACAACAATGTCAGTTTGTACCTGCTGGCCGTTTCGTGTATGCTTGATCGGATAGGCATCTCTTAAGGACAAACGAGGTTGTGTGGGTCTCTGATTCTGCTCTAGGCCATGTATGAGGGGAGTGCCACTGTGCCACTCCATGGGTCCTTCCAGTAAGATGCTTCCCGTCCATTTCCGACGCACCATGTAATTGAGAAGTTGTAGATAGGCATCAGTGCTAGCAACTTTTTCCAGAAAAATGGTCCCTCGACTGACCAGAACTTCGGGCCAGTTACATATGCACTGGTTGATCCAATTACCAAGACCACAGAGGTCCATAGGCTCGTTGGTGAGTTGTAGGCACGCCATCACCATCTCAATAAAAGTGCCACATTGTGTAGCCTTAAATCCTGCACACTCATACCCTCCCACCTGATCGGCAAACATGTTGTATCCCAATTGGTTAATGAGATCCCCCTCGAGTCGCCGCTATTTTTGCCCCAAAGAAATGACCTTCTAATGTGGTCAATTCTTTTCACCATCCATACGGGAAGCAAGAAGCAGGCCATGAAATAAATGGGGATCAAGGAGAGGGCATATTTGATCAATTGCAACCTTCCACCTCTCTCTCTCTCTCTGCAAACATGTGAATTCATTCTATCACTGACATATTATTAATTTTGTGAATGTTAGGCTGCAGGATTTAGATGCGAGTTGTATTGAAGAAGTTGACTGGGACATTCTCCTTCCACACAGGTAGAATTATATTTTCCTAATTGACATCTCTTTCTCTCTCCCAAATAATTGTTTTCCCTTGGTTGAAGAATTATGGTGATCTGGGATGGAATTTAGGCCAAGGAATGTAGTTTCTGGCCAACAATTGTGTGCACCTCTCAGTACCGATTTGATACTGTGACACCCCGAAATTTTTAACATCATTAGAAAAACCATTTTTGTACCTATTAGTATTTTCAGAAAATTTTAAATTAAATTGTAAATTTTTAATACTTGGTATTAATTACATAAAAATTAGAGGTTTAAATTGTTCTGAAATTGGTAATGGAATGGTTAGATCCAGGGCACGTGTGCCCTGAGCTAAACTTATAAATATCTATCAATTTATTTAGTAATGCCATTTTATTATTAATGATTGTGGGATTTATAATGGTGTGTTACTGATATGATTTGGGCCCATATACTTCTTTTCCCAGTAGGGAAGAAATATAATTATGGGGCCTGTCTGACTGAAGTGAGAACCCCGGGATGTTATCCATTTATTCACACATTTGTAATATGACATAGATTAAAAAAAATGGAGGTTAAGAAAATGCTATCAGAGTAGAGTAAAATAAGTTGTTCTAAATAAGATACAATCAGGCTTTTCAAAGAAATTGGTGGTTTCGGGCGAGATGAACAAAAGATTGCTAAAACACAATTATATACTGAAATAGAAAGTGTATGCATTATACCAGAAAAGATGGCTGCAGATAGTTGTATCAAATTATATATATGCTCATATTTAAAGTATTTGGTTGTATCAAAAATTTTCTTAGGGATGGAGAAATATGCCACAAAAGATGGCGGCAGATGGTTCGTTACATGGGAGAGCACAAAGAGAAGCCCTTCATCGAACAACTTGATATTCTTTCTAACCGCTACTGTCCAGAAATGCTAGAATATAGAGCTGAAAAAGATAATCTCTAGTAATTTTTTTATGGCCCTTGCGAGGAATGTGTTGAAAGACATGCCTTCTTGCACAAAATGTAAATCTAGCGGGATAGTTGTTTATTCAACAAAGACTAGATGGTCTTGCTTCTAATTTCAGACATTACATTGGCGTTTAGGAGGAATGAGAATTTTAATCGCAGAACGGTTTTATGTTTCATTCCAGTTGTTTTATATGCTTCTAGGGGAGTACTTAGTTTGTGCTATTTATGTATACTGAACATTGGACTTTGTGCAGTGTATTGGTGAGTATATCTGCTGTTTCTTCTAAAGCTTCTTTGTGTTCTTTTTGAAAGTAGTAGCTTCACCGATTCTATTGATATGGGATTTTTTGCAAGTTGGATTGTTTGACTTCTAACCCTCTTCTCAAAAACTACCAAAAACAGATCCCTCTCAAAGCCTATTTTGAGATCTTGAATTAAAATGAACTGTTCATTTCACTTGGCACGAATCTCAAAGCAGGCCCCTACAACCTCAACAGTTACCGGATTGAGTTTGGTCTGGATGGAATTAACCTGGGCCGTCCGGTTTTATTAATTGCACCTCAGGTACTTGGGGTTGGGGAGAAGACTCAGCTGAGGGACTGCAACAAAAACACGTGGATGTCTCAATTTGCTAGTAATCATCAGACAAATCCGGTAGCTGCACCGTACCATTCATCTTGCCACATGCCCAATATGTAAAATGGAAAAAGAGTAAGAGAGGTCAATAATTGGCAAGATGTTAGTATCAGATCTCTGGAGTTTGTATTTGTTGTCATAGTTGTAATGGCAGAGCAACTATGACATGCAATCTCGACTATTGGTTGCAGCCCGCAATGTGTTTTTTTTTTTTTTTATGGAGATTTTCTGAGATTGCATGTGAATTCCTTATTTCTCTACCTGAAGATCAGCTTAATTTTTTTCACCCCACTGCTCACAAAACTGGGATTCATATTTTGTGCAGTAACTCAAATTTTGAGTTCCTGCAGATTGAATGCCCGTCCACTCCGTATTGGCATGAATATTGAATATAGACATGGACCGGATTGGTTCGGATTCTGATCGCATTCGTTAATGATGAAATTAAATTGTTGATCACGATTATCTTACAAAATTGTTGCATTTTATGTGGAGTAAAAGTTGGAGCTCAAGCCATCAAACTATTTAATATCTATGTTATTATAACAAATAATTTTTTTCGTTTGAGTTTTGAATTCATGATCTTCCATATCAGAGATCATGTCTTTGTCACTTGATTAAAGATTTGTTCTTAAAATTGTTGTATTAGTCTTGTGAAATTTGTAAACAGTTGTATTAGTCTAGTGAAATTTGTAAAATTTCGTGTTATTTTTATACACTAGTATTTAATAAATATTTTTGACCCGCAGCACAAATTTTGATCGCATTAATTAAAAGGCTCCTGTATAGAGTCCGGCCCAACAAGAAACATCAGGCCCACTACTGAATTAAAATAAAATAATGAGCATAGTTAGACTCACCTTATAATTGAACCAGTAGATCAACCGCATTCATGAGTGTGAAGCGGACTGAACCATGTGGCATGGTGTACGCTCCGCTCTATGCACCGCGCACGGCTTGATTCCTGCCAATGCGCAAGCTTCTATCCCAGTCAATGGGCCCGCTCTTTGTCATCCCTCGGATTTCTTGTTACGTCACCGTCTTATTTTTGGGTCCCATTCGTCAATGGAAATACTACATTGTCTCCCTACGATTAGAAGAAAGAGACACTTTCTTATTCTCTCGTGTTTGCTGCAATTTGTTGGTCTCAAGACTAAAATTTTCGAGTTTTTTTAAAATACACATTTTATAAAATATTTTAATAAAAATAATCAGGTTTGAAATGAAATTTTAAAAATACTCCAAACCGTGGAACATATCAACGGTCTGAAATTAAAATTGGTATCTCATCTTTCAAGCAGTAGTTGAGAAGGATCACAATGAATCGACGCTTGACTAGGGACCTTTTTGTTTATTCCTTTGTACTTAACATAATTCCCCATATTAGGGGATGTTCAAACAGTTAGTTAAGCAAAATAGGGTTTTAATAAGATATAACCTTAGTAGAAGGGAGTGGTTTGGTAATTCACAATGTGTTTACTGTTATGAGATAAAGTCTGTTGATTATTTATTTGTCAATTGTCATTTTGCTAGATCTATATGAGCTTGGATTGCTACGTATAATATGTTTGTTTTTGTATGCACTTGTGTTGTTGATTTATGAGATCTAGATTATGGCATCCCTCTTAAAGATGCTAATCTTGTTGAGATAATTCGGGAGTTGTTTTATGGAACATGTGGCTGGACCGAAACAAAATTTTATTTAATGAAGGTCATATATACATTGTATAGATTTTAGGAGCCAAGATTATTGCTGTAGCTAACTTTTGGGCTATAAATCAAAAGTCTAATCTTACATCTCAACTTAATCTAATATTTCCTTCTGATTTGAAGGACCTCATAGGTTCCACTACGGTTTCCATGGAGATTATACAGAATTTAATCCATATGCATGGACCAGGGATAGCTTTGATGGATGACGTATCCGATTCCAGCTCCTCCATATCCTCTACCAATTTATAGACGTACATGGTCTTTTTTACTATTGGCATGTCTATGATGTTTGTGGTGTTGTTATAGCTTGTTACTTCGTTGATTACTTGTTTTGGTTATGCTAAGTTGTAGTAGGTTTATATGTGTTGTTTTGTTTTGTTCATGTATCGATCTTGTCCGGTTGGTACTAATTGAATATTGTATGATTTTTTGTTATATGAAAATCGGTGGCTAAGCCACTTCTTTCAAAAAAAGGGGGGGGGGGGGGGGGGGGGGGGGGTGTTCAAATGGTTTGATTTGTTCAGTTTTTAACCGAACCGAATTTTTTTGGTTTAAATGGTTCATTTTTTCGGTTTAAACGGATTTGTTCGGTTGAAATTTTAAATTATTCCGGTTTAAATGGATCGGTTCGGTTTAGATTTTTCAAAACCGACTAAACCGAACTGACTGAATTATATTAGTTTAATATGATTTATATTTTTTTTAGTTCAATCATTTTTTTTTAGTTTAAACATTTTAGAATATCTACATATTTTGTATGAAATTGAACAACTTGTGTATGGACATGTGTAATTTTCGTCAATAATGGTATCAATAGGTTTACTTCGTTTTGAACCGAACAAACCAAAATCTACTTTGGTTTGTTCGGTTCGGTTCTTAATCAGTTCGATTCAGTTCTATTTTTGAAAAGTTTGATTTAGTTATTCTAGTTCGGTTTCAACCGAACCGACTGTTTGAACACCCCTGGCCCAGATCACATTTACCGCAGATCAAATGTGGACCAAAAGAAGGTTGTTGGTACCTTCATTATCATTTCATTAAAATAAACTGAAGTATATTAGAATGCTCATATATGTTCTTTTGACTTTTTATAAAAGGGTAATGTTCTAAATACTACCAACAACCCGGTCTTCTACCAAGTTAGGTTGGAGTGCCTTGAAAGGAGGTATTTTGAAAAAATAAATTATGTATCCAACAAAATTTGAATGCAATGATGATGAAGGTACCAGCATTTTTAGCTTTTGAAAGTATATTAGAATGATCTTCCATGTATTACAAATTAAGGATGGCATTTTTCATTCTCTCGTTATGGTTCATATTTTGATCCGGTTTCTTGGAGGTCTTGAATGATTATCATTTTTAGCTCCAAACAGGCTTAAGCGTACATCTAAGTAAAAGATCCTTAAATTTATGTAATGGAATACTTCCGTGCTAAATCAAATTAAAGGAAAATTGGAGATGAAATTATGATTTGGTCCGGCCCAATAAAATGTGAAAAATACGAAGATAGGCTTTTATGGTAAGGCCTCAAATTAGTTAGCCCATTATCACTTGATTATTGAACCTTCTGTGAATTAATATCCACATAAGTATCCACTTGATTAGTTAAAGGTATATTTGGATGAAGTGAGAATAGCTAGAATAGAGAGTTATTCTAGAATAGGGGCTATTCGGAATAGCAATGTGCATCCAAACAACATTTTTGCTATTCTCTATTCCTTCTAAATGTTGGAATAGCTACTATTCGAAAATGTGAAGAGAGAGAGAAAAAAATGCTTCATTCTCATATTTCCGCTAACACAATCCCAGAATTATAAAATTGACACTACTTCTGTTATCTCCACGTTGTGACAATTCATTTGAAACCCCACTTGCCTATCTTTCCTCTTAATTAGAATCTTGTTAACACTGTTCTTTATCGATTACAGCTATTCACTATTCCAAATTTACAATCAAAACAACATTTTTACTAATTTAAATAACACCATTTTTATACTAATATGAAAATCACTATTTATTTTCTATTCTCATTTTCTATTCTTAAATTTCACTATTCTAGCTATTATAACTTTCATCCAAACCTACTATTTATGGATAGAAATACATCTCATTGTTAATAAGAATTTGAGAGCTGATATTCTACTATCTTTATTTCTATTTTTTTATAATTTACTTGGTAACACTATTATTAAATTTAAATGACTTCACTATTTTTTTTCTCGACAATTCAGTTCAATAATAACAAACAAATGCAAAAAAAAAAAAAAATGGCCAGAACGGGGCACATATTTTTATTTAATCACTCACAATTTCATAACGTGTAATTTCTAAAATAAAGGCTACTGTAAATGAGCCGAGTTCGAGCAGTTACTTCCAATTCGTACTTAGCTCATTTAGTAAATGAGTGAGTCAACTCGAGTTGAGATATCAATAACGAGCTGTAAAGCCAACTCGAGTTCAGCTCATTACAAACTCAAGTTGACTCACAATTCATTTATAACTCGTTTGATCGGTCAATTTTCTTAGTTATAGTTATATATTAGTAAGAGTTTATCTAAGCACAAACAATTTAAATGATTTAATAAAAGTTTATTTAAACACAAACAATTCAAACATAAATAATAAGACAACTAACAAATAAAAAAGAGGAGGGTTCAAATACCTCCATTTTTTGTGCCTCCATCATGCCTCCATTTTTAAAAACTTAAATAATTCAAAGTTTAAAACTTAAACATCAAAATAAAACCATTAGATGTGATCTATGTTGTTTTCTCTATGTGCCCATAAAAAAAATATTACATTTTGATTGTTGTTTTTATATGAATTAATAAGTTGAAAAATCAACGTCTAAAAATTATCCACATTAGTATACATTTTTACAAGCTTAAGATGACAACCAAAACAAAGTTGAAATGCCATAATTTCTTACACGTTCATAGATAAAATAATATAGTTCATATCCAACGGTTTTATTTTAAATTTTATTATCTAAATTTTGAGTTATTAAAGTTTTTAAAAATGGAGGCACACAAAATGGAGGCATTTGAACCCTCCTCAATAAAAAATTCAAATAACAACTTATGAGTCATTTAGAAGGGCATGAGATTTATTGTGACGAATTTTGTGTAACTCGAGTTGTTAATAAACGAGTTGGGTATGCTCAAACTCAGTTCATTTATTAAACGAGTCAGTTAACTCGAGTTGGAACTGATTCGAGTTATAAATGAGTGAATTAAAGTGAGCGAGTTACAAGTTTGAGGGATTTTATACAGCTCTAATCTGAATGATTTTTGTTAGAATTTAGAAAGAGTAGTTTGATCAGATACAGCGATGAGTCAACTATGATTCCCGCCACCAACGAGAGGGTAATTAATTTTGTGTTAAGTAGATGGACAACTAACACAAAACCACATGGAGGGTTGCTCATGGTCGGCGAAGGCCATGCCACGTGTGCAGACAGAAATAAATTCAATGTTTTATGTTCCCACCAGATCTGCTAACACTTGCTTATCTGGTAATTAGCAATCCAGCATATCAAGACCCAACCCCGTTTTGTCTATTTTTGTATGTGCGGGAATTTCATCTATATCCCTCAAAATATTGAAATTATGTAATTTTTTTTTAATTTATAATATCATATTTACCCTTTCGAATTTCTAAATCTCGCAAATTACCCAATTAATTGTCTTTTTTTTTAATTTATTAAGATGTGTTCCATTTTCTGATTTGTTGGTTTGTGAGAACAAAATATTTATTTTCCTTCTTGTTACACACACAAGCATATACTTAAATGTTACTTTATACATGTTATAAGTAAAGAAAGAAACCATTCATCTATTTTTATTATTATTTATTAAAGGGTAAAATGAAAATTTTATAAATTTAAAATGATTTAGTAAAAAGAAGTAATAAATTGGATAAATTTGAGAGTTTTTGAAATTTTAAAAAGTATATATGAAATTGCCCCCTTTATATATTTATTTGTCAACTTGCCTCCCAACCAGCTATTGGCAGTTGGCACACTAGATAAATATGAAACAATTTTTTTATATTATATATCAGAATCTATCCACAGTCCACACTCTCTTGTGACAACGAAATTGACGGAATATAAGATAACAGCTTCCAGTCAAAATTGAATAGTACACGCGGTAAATGCATCTTTTCCCAAGGACTTTTTGTAAAATAAATAAAAAACAAACAGACTTATTGGACTAAAAATTACGCTGCGAATCAGTCATGAAAAGTCGCGTGGAACTATCTTTTTGGTAGAATATAAACTTTGCAAAAGAAAATTACATTCGTTGTTTACATATCTCAAATTTTGTTTGTAGCAATAAGATTGGACCTATTTTGATATATTAAAATAAATCACAAAATCTCTACTATTGAAGTTGGGCCGCATAATATATTACATTACATTAATTTCATGAAAATAATATGTGATTTTAAGGGAAGCAGGGCGCATCCAATTAGTGTTTGGTAAATGCCCCCGGGGCTCAACTCGGACCGGACCGTGCCCGTGTCATGGGTATGCACGGGTACACGGGCACGAGTATTAAACGGGCCGGACCCAGACCCTCATACCCGTGAGTCCGTGCCTGTGAACCCGTGCGCCCGTGCCCGTGCTTGTGCCCCTGGCCTTGCTCGTGAGCCCGTGGCAGAATTTTTTTTTACTTTTGGTTTAAAATTCAAATTTTAAACTCAAATTCCCCCCATGTCAAATGAATAGAGTTCAAATATAAGAAATTTAAGAAATCTATTGATTTAAGAAATTTATTGATTCAAATATTATTTTTTAATTTATTGATTTAAGAAATCTTTGATTTATATTTTATTATAACAAAAATTATTGAGTTCAAATATACAACCATGTCAAATGAATTTTAATTGGTATGAATTTGGATTTATAATTTATTGGTTTTCAAAGAAAAAAAAAGAAAAAAAAAACATAAAAAATAGAAAAAAATCAGGATCCGGACCGGACCGCCCGGCCTCCCGTACCCGGACTGTCCTGCCCCCGAACCCGTGATGGGCACGGGTATTAAACGGGCAGGGCAGGATTTAAAAAAAAAAACCCGTGATGCCCGGCCCGTTGTACCCGTGTGCCCATGACGCCCGTGACCTTGACTACCCGTGCCCGTGCCCAGGTTTTGGCCGGACCGCCCGGCCCGGCCCGTTTACCAAATACTACATCCAATGGATATTGAATTCAAAATCATCCGATTCGTTTCATAATCCGCACAAATATTGAAGAGGTGCGCACAATTATTGAGACATCAGACCGATTTGAGTTCAATATCTATAAGAGGATCCACAACAGTAATTGTTTTAAGATTACTAATGTGATGTGTTAATTGCTAACATAATTACTAAAATGTATTATAATTGCTAAATTAACAAATTTATTTTATAAGAAAACGTTTGCTTAATAACACGCTGTCTAATTAATTGGCTCAAAATTTTTCTTAGTGTTCTCTCTCTAATAAAAAAGAAAAATGCGCTGATGTAGACATAAAAAATAATTTAATTTAATTGCACTAATGCAGCAGATTAATATCTAAAATTTCTATAAAAAATATTTAATAATTAATTTTAATTGCTGAATCGGAGATACTCTGGTAGACGCCCCGCTTCTGATTTCATGTGCCTAAACAGTAACCATCCACATCAAGGAAACAAACGAGATGATATCACCAGTGATATGCTCCTTTCCATTGCGGACATTTCGTGTCAGGTCACAATTGGATTTTGCTTGGAGCCTTTGAGCAATAAAGCAATTGACCATAAAGGTCGGCTTTTTTTTTTCTTTATTGAGCGATAGTGCTTTTCATTTTTTATGAGAGCTGATACAGACTGGTCAAGAGAAAAAAAAATCAGATATTATGAGAAACGTGTGCGGTGTAACAATGCATTGTTTGACTAAGAAAGATAAGGCCATAAGGGCATGCCCGTTGAAAATTTTGGATAGAGAAAGGTAATTTAGTTTATGGTAAAATAAAAAGAATGAGCTTCCGAAATTTGCGTGTTACGTTTCATGCTATGAATATAGAGTAGAACTAGGGTGTTTTTATGCTTACCAGAGTGTTTGATGAGCTTAATTTTAAAATTCATCAAATCAGTTTCAAATGATGAATTCGAACCGTTGAAACTTGTCTATCTTATGAGTGATGCATCTACATGTGAAAATTTTAAACATTCGAATTAATTTAGTATAAAGTCAATCGGTCAAAATTAGAAGGTTAATAAATTAATTTTAGTGCATTCATTTTTGAACGTTTTTTGACCGCTTGACTTTATACTAAATTAATTCGAATGTTTAAAATTTTCACATATAAATGCATCACTCGTAAGGTGGGTGGGTTTCAACAGTTCGGATTCATCATTTGAAACCGATTTGATAGATTTTGGAGTTAAGCTCACCAAACACACTTTGGTGAGCTTAAGAACACCCTAGTTCTATTCATGAATATATATCTTATTTTTAAAGTTTAAACAGTAGATTCAAACTATTAAATATGATTTTTTTTATAAAATTATATTTAAAAATAAAATTTTATAGATTGAAATCACTATTTTTAGATAGTATGTCAAAACACAATATGACTAGGTTACTTGATGTGATGCGTCCAGAGGCAGATTCAAAATTTCTATTAGGATAGAGTATTAATCGGATTTAAATAGCTAATTGATTTCAAACCTATTAACTTATCGGATAAACAATTAGAACTCAATCTCTATAACTATGTTTTTTTTTAAATATGTTACAGTTATAAAATCGATTGATACAGTACTGAAATATTTTTCCTAAACTAATTAAAAATTCGTTTGGCACAGTTCAAAGTGGGACTTTTCTTAACAAATTAGCAAATTGAAGTCAAAACTTTGATACAAATTTAATTGAAATCCAATTTCTTATAATTGTAATGATAGGTCCTACTATCAAACCTTTCTTGTTCTCTTCTTTTCCTTCATTGTATTTACAAAATATATTGAGCATCGCCGATCCAAAAAAAAATACTCAAAATCAACCAAAGCTTAGAAGAAATCGGTTAAAGAATCAGACTAACTCAGCTCAAGAGTAGGCACACTGAATAATTAGTACCGGGTAAAAAAAAATGTTAAATCTAAGGATAATCAAGTGCCTACATCTGTTTCTTGGATCCGCCAATGGATGTGTCAATAGCTGAGAGAAAACATGTCACGTCATGTTGCATTTAGTCATAGAAAATATGTTACAAGTTATAATTAGTCATGACTTGTATGGCGTATCGGTTCAGAATGTTATGTTTCATATGACGTGTTGTTCACAATTACTTTTTTCTCTCTCGATTTTGAAATCGTGATAAATAAAATTGAAAATACTGAAAAAACAATGTTTTTAAAATGAAGAAAAAAATACTGGAATTTTTTTGGTCACATTTTACGTTATCAAATAAGCTTAAATTTTTGTATTGAGACAAAGAGAAAACAAATTGATGTAAAAAAAATGTAAATAAGTGCCTAAATTCGACAATATTATATTTTCTGACTTGTCATGTGTCGTGTAGAGTATGTATTAACTGCTTTTTTTAGGGAAGAAATAGGACCATATAATTTCAATTCGAGCCATGCTATTTAAAACAAATGCACTGAATTAATCCGATTTAGATTTAGAATTTAAGAAACTCTTTTACATGAAACTAGTTTGCTCAATTTGATCGAACAGTTAGATGTGATCCTATATATTTTGATTTATTTTTTCACTAAAAAACCACATTGCATAAAATTCATGTCATGTGACGAGCCACGTTAAGTAATAGAAACATATGACGTAACGTGCCGTTTATTTGTTATTCGTCTGGTTTTACGATGTTAATATGTAATATGACATAATATGATATTTTTTTTCTTAGATATAAAGATGAATACACGTACCTATATTTGATTTAATTTATTTATTTATTTATTTATTTAGAAATAAATAAATAGATTTAAACGAAACAGATAATTTAGGTGTTGGAATTTTGAAAAACAACTCTACTGAAGTACAGTGGAGGGCAAAAACATGTCATGAACCTTAAAACTAAATTCTCCACCCTCTATCGAGACAATACTTTGGTATAACTGTTTTTCAAAAGGAAGCTGATAATTGTACTCCAAATAAAATATCCGTCTGTGTCCTCCAACCTTCTAGAATATCAGCGACAAAAAGATCAGGTTTTACTTCATACATAAACATTTCTCTTTTCAAAATTCTAACACCCAAGATACTTGATTCGTTTAAATCAATTTATTTATTTCTAAATAAATCCTATATTTGGATTACATTAGAGAGCAAGTCCAATATTAATAGGTCATTGATCAAATCCACAATGGTTTCTGATCCTTGCTTGCCTCCATGTAATTACTGAGTTAAAGATTTTGACGTTATAGGTGATTAGGTGTCACATAAAGAACAGGTCAACATGATAAATAACTCTCATTGATTTCAAGCTTTATAATTATAGTATACAAGATATGAACAATGCTATTGGCTATAGTTTATATCCTTTTATTTTTTGTATGCATTATTGTGTCTATCTTTATCCTATATTAATATATATTTAACGATTAGAGATGCAGCCCCTAGAAAACAGAGACAGCTAGCAACGTGTCGAATAAAATTATATTCAATTTCATACAGAATATAAGTTTGAGAATTTATTTTATCCGTATGTGAAAAAAATTAATAATGGATGGTTGTTAATTTAAAGATTTAAGAAGTGATGTCGATGCTCTGGGAGGTAAAGAGGGTGTTTAATTTTCGCTTATATCTCTTTTTTTTTTAAGTTTAAACAGTCGATTTGAATTTTTCAACATAATTTTCATATTGTAACATGTTTGGGAGACCAAATTTCACATTTTTTTGTTTATTAAATATTATTATATTGAATTCTTGGCGAATTAAATTTTGATAATACGGGCAAATTTTGATATCAGGATGAACAAGAGAAGAAGTAAACTAATAAAAATATGAGAAAAGGTTATCCGATTTTTTTATATATATCCAAAACTTCAATCAAATTACAAAAAATAACCGAAGCACCGTTGAAATTCGATTTTTACCCAATCCGGTTATCCAATAACCGGAATTTATAGAAATGTCCGGTTAACCACTCCCCGGACTCAAAATGCACAAATCCGGTTAATGGTTAACCGGATTTGTGCATTTTGCCTTTTTTTTTTTTTTTTTTTTTTTGAAAACAGAATTTTTTTTTTTTTTTTGTATTAAAATATTAGAAATATTGAATATATTTCTTTGAAAACAGATATAATACAATATAATTTGATTTATTAGAAAGACTGCAACAAATAACCCGGATCAATATTTTTCAGATCCGATTTTTCACGGCTGTAAGAAAAATTAATATATTTCTTTATGTGTTATTGGAAAAAAATAAAAATAATTAGATTCCGAGTTATTGATCCCGGTTCAAAAGTCACTCCTAAGTAATCCAGAAAATATTGTGACCTTTCTAGTACATTTAATTAATAAAAAGTTGTATCTATTTTGAGAATTCTTTTTGAAAAACAATAATTAAATAAATTAAAGTTTTTGATTTTTTTCAAAAATAGATACAACTTTTTATTAATTAAATGTACTAGAAAGGTCACAATATTTTCTGAATTACTTAGAAGTGACTTTTGAACCGGGATCAATAACTCAGAATCTAATTATTTTTATTTTTTTCCAATAACACATAAAGAAATATATTAATTTTTCTTACAGCCGCGAAAAATCGGATCTGAAAAATATTGATCCGGGTTATTTGTTGCAGTCTTTCTAATAAATCAAATTATATTGTATTATATCTGTTTTCAAAGAAATATATTCAATATTTCTAATATTTTAATACAAAAAAAAAACAAATTTCTGTTTAAAAAAAAATAAAAAATAAAATAAAAAAAGGCAAAATGCACAAATCCGGTTAACCATTAACCGGATTTGTGCATTTTGAGTCCGGGGAGTGGTTAACCGGACATTTCTATAAATTCCGGTTATTGGATAACCGGATTGGGTAAAAATCAAATTTCAACGGTGCATCGGTTATTTTTTGTAATTTGATTGAAGTTTTGGATATATATAAAAAAATCGGAAAGGTTATTGTCCATAGGTTTTTGTCCACGGTTTGTCCACAACTAACGAATTAGTCTACTTCTAACGAATTTTATCCGATTCCTCCGACCTTCCTTTATAAGAAGTTTTCTTTTTAATTTCCGATCTATTCTTCAGATCTCTCCTCTCTCTCACCTCTCATCTCTGCTCTCATCTCTCCTCTCTCTGTCACCTCTCATCTCTCATCTCTCTGTCCTCTCATCTCCTCTCTTTGTCACCTCTCTCTCTCACCTCTCATCTCTCCTCTCATCTCTCCTCTCTCTCACCTCTCATCTATCCTCTCTCTGTCCTCTCACCTCTGATCTCTCCTCTCTCTCATCTCTCTACCGACGGCCGCAACGGCAACGAGAGTGGATAAGAAAGAGGTGATCGGATCTCACCTCTCGCCTCTCATCTCTCCTCTCTCTGTCCTCTAATATGACAGATGAGCAACGCGACGGTGATCGATGAGAAGGTGTTGAATGAGTGCTTGAACGAGATCTCTCGTGCGTTGCTATAATCAGATGTACAATTCCGTATGGTGAGAGAGATGCAAACGAGATCTCTCGTGTCGAATCATCCAGCAGGTTGGTGATGATTTAATTTAAATTGAGGGAATATGTATTTGATTAGATCCTTTAATTTTATTGTATTGCCCCGTTAGTTTTATAGTATTCATTTTGTCATTTTACAGTATTCATCTTGTGAAAATCTAGAGGAAAATAGATGATAGAGAGGTGATATGGAGTATTGATTTGTTAATTTTACAGTATTGCCTGGTTAATTTTTACAATATTCATCTTGTCATTTTACAGTATTCATCTTGTGGAAATCTGGAAGAAAGAGATGATAGAGAGGCGATATGGAGTATTGATCTGTTAATTTTATAGTATTGCCCCGTTAATTTTACAGTATTCATCTTGTCATTTTACAGTATTCATCTTGTGGAAATCTGGAGGAAAGAGATGATAGAAATGCGATATGGAGTATTGATTTGTTAATTTTACAGTATTCATCTTGTAATTTTACAGTATTCATCTTGTAAAAATATGGAAGAAAGAGAAGATAGTGAGGCTTCTTACTCATCCGAACAAAATTCAATTGAAAATTCTACTGTATACAAGATTCAATTTTACATTTCTGCTGATTCAATTTTGCAGTATACAAGATTCAATTGTAAATTTTACTGTGTAAAAGATTCAATTTTACAGTATACAAGATTCAATTAAAAATTTTATTGTATACAAGATTCAATTTTACAGTATACAAGATTCAATTTTACAATATACAAGATTCAATTTTACAGTATACAAGATTCAACCCAGTGCGGACGCTAATAACTAACTCTAACTGCCAATAACTTCCTATAACTGTAATTTCCGAAAGTACAGTTTGAAAGTACATTTATTTTGTCCTATTGTGCAAGTTGCAATCTTTTTCTAACTATCATGGACCACTTCAAATAGTTGCTGGATGTTTTGTGATTAACTGATATATTTTATGTGATATATTGTATAATTATACAGCATGTAGAAGTAATTTTACAGTATTCGCGCAAGTCAAAGCTGTGGACAAATGGTGGACAAAAGGCTGTGGACAATTAGACGCTTCCAAAAAAAAAAAGATGCAACTAGGCAGGTGTTTCCTAGTGTAGGGAAATTAATTAAATATTAAAATCATAATTTAAGTAAAAATAAATAAAATGCAACTAGACCGGTGTTTCCTAACTATCTAATAAATAATAAAATTATTTTATTTTTGAAGGTTGATTGTTCAATGTTCAATGTTCAACAGAATAAAGAGTCTTATAGGACAAAAAAATTATATAATAAGAAATACAGATGAGAGAAGATAAGTAGAATAAATGAAGCAGCTGTCAATTTATTTGAAAAATATCTTCCCCTCATTCCATAAATGTCCAACATATAACGATCAAAAATGGAATTTTATTTTCGTGTTGCATCAGCAGATAGAGAAGGATGGTTTTTGAGCCAATTTTTTTTAGGAAATTAATTGTAATAAAAGCTATCGTTCAAATTAGAACGAGACACAAGAGCATTCCAAAATATTGGTAGGTATATTAACACCACACACATTTATATTAACACAACATCTTTACAAAAATTTAATGTATGAACAATTTTAACCCTCATTAAATCTCTTCCTAACTACCATATTTTTTCATAATGTAATTAATATAGCGATCACTAAATTATTTGATTTCCATAATTGATAGATTTTTATTTTTCCTTTTTTTATATTTTGCATTCATATGAAAATATGAAATCAAAAGTTATGAACACTTTCGACGTACAATGCACACAGTTTACATTATTAGGAGGAATTTATTTTCTCGCAATGACGTTTTTCCTAATAAGTTAAATCATTGTTATCAGAACTGGACCGCAAATCGAACGGTAAAGGTTCGGATCAACGGTTTACCAGAAGAATCGATGGTTCAACCGGTTCAATTGTTGATTTATTTAATTACTCACATACGTATGAAATATGAGAATTGTTATAAAATAATATATAATAAGATCAAATTTAACATTGAACTTAAATGAAAATACTACATTTATTAAAAGGAACTGAATGTTTTTAAATAAGGTAGAAGAATATAACAACCAATTTTTTTAATCTAATAATTACCAAGACGTTATTTTATAATAACAATAAATTTTGTTTTTTTAAAAGATAATAACAGATGCTTTTTTAAAATATCTTCAATCTTGAGGTCTCATTTGTAAATTTTATAATATGAAACAGATTATATAATCCAGCAATATTGCAGCACAATTAGCCTAGTAAATTTTATAACGTGACTTAACAAGTTCACATGTTGTAATTTAAAAAAAAAAAAAAAGAGCTCACATGTTGTAAAGTACCGATCTATAGTCTAGCTAGTAAGCTAGTTAGCTTCTTTTTTTTTTTAGACGATAAGCCCTTAGGCAAGTAGGCTAGTTAGCTAATAGTGATTCTCTACTTTTTCTCTCATTTAATGCAAGAAAAAGCACAACATCCCAAGCACGACGAACACATATTTCTTATTAACGAGAACTGAGAAAAACGACATATGATGACATGAATGATCTGATTAAGATAATTAAAAGAGGTATAAATGAGGGCAGAGGGTTTTTGACTTGTAATATGGTCATAATTGTCTCTGTCTAAATTCGGTGACAAATTGTAGGGAAATGAATCAATTAATGATTCCATCGATGGATAAGATTGATGCTGAATTTAGTTACGACTTACGACCTAGCGCCCTCTCTTGACCTCAGGTGGACCAAGTCAAAGAATTTAGTATTATTAAATTCTCTATTTATTTTAAAAGAAACTACACGGTGGATGGTGAGTCGGCAGTGGTGTCAACGGGTAAGAAACGGGTTGGACGGAACTACGGAAGCAGGAGCGGATCCAGTAGGACCCTGGAATTTCAAAAGAAACTACATGTATATATAATATAATATATGTATAATATATGTATATGTATATATAATATAATATATGTATATGTATATATAATATAATATATGTATATGTATATATAATATAATATATGTATATGTATATGTATATATAATATAATATATGTATATGTATATAGAGGTTGGCTAAGATCAAAGCGGTAGTTCCTGAGCTTTAGTGCTACCAATTCGTTTTTCAATTTTCAAAGTTCAAAACATCGATCCGAACCGTTCAAGTTGTTCTCCATATTAAATTGTGTTTGGAGACCAAATTTTACATTTTTCTGAATTTTTTATTTATTTATTAAGCCACTTTGAAAACAGCTGATCCAACAGTGGCTTCTGATTTTACTGTTTTGTTAAGTCATCGTTGGATCAGCGATTTTCAAAGTGGCTTAATAAATAGTAAAAAAATTTAGAAAAATGTAAAATTTGGTCTCCAAGCACAATTTAATATGGAGAACAACTTGAACGGTTCAGATCGACGTTTTAAACTTTGAAAATTAAAAAAGAATTGGTAGCACCAAAGCTCAGGAACTACCGCTTTGATCTTAGCCAACCACTGTGTATATATGTATATATAGAGTAAAGCTAGGGTGTGATGTGCTCACCAAGAGAGTTTGGCGAGCACAACTCCAAAAGTTCATCGGATTGACTTCAAACGTAAAATTCAAACCGTTGAAATCCATGTGCTTCATGAGTGATGCATGTGCATGCAAAATTTTGAAAGTTTTGAGTTTATGTGCTACACGGTCAAGCGGTCAAAGAAATAATAAAAATTGACTATATAAAACAACTTATAAATTAACTTAATAAAATGTTCATTTCTTTGACCGCTTGACCGTGTAGCACATAAACTCAAAACTTTCAAAATTTTGCATGCACATGCATCACTCATGAAGCACATGGATTTCAACGGTTTGGATTTTATGTTTGAAGTCGATCCGATGAACTTTTGGAGTTGTGCTCACCAAACTCTCTTGGTGAGCACATCACACCCTAGCTATACTCGTATATATATGTGTATATGTATATCAAATTTGGCCTTTGCTGGTAAATCAGCAAGTCTGGACTGATACAGGGTCTGCAAAAGTGATTAGACCAGCATGTAGAACATTGAAAAATACACAGAATTGACACAAATTTTAACTTTTTTGGATTTTTCTACAGTTAGTTATGAATTTTCAAAGTTTAGCTTTTCGAAAAAACTTCAAACAGCCATAACTTTGGCTACGAGAGTCAGATTCGCGCGTATGATGACTTTTGGAAAGGGGGGACGAGACAAATGTGATTTGTCCGATGGAACACCGGACATCAGAACCATCAGAATTTCAAAAAAACATCTTTTAGTGCCTCAAAAATGCAATTTAAGTTTTCGTATGACGGTAGGCATAAAACGATCGGTACTTTGTTTGGTATCATTTAGGTTTTTATAGTGTAATTATTAATTGTGGAATTTTTTAGTTTGCATGTATATAATTATAGAAAAACCTTAATTATATATAATTATATGTATAAATATAATATATACATGAGGAGGGTTCAAATGCCTCCATGTTTTTGTGCCTCCATCATGCCTCCATCTCTCTCCATCATTTTCAAAGTTCAAACAGTCGATTCGAACCGCTCAACCTAACCTCCATACTAAAATATGTTTGGAGACCAAATTTTATATTTTTAGGAATTTTTTTACTATTTTTTAGATAGGTACAAAATCAGTAAATCTGAACCATCTAAAAACAGTATTTTTTGTACCTATCTAAAAAAATAGTAAAAAAATTCCTAAAAATATAAAATTTGGTCTCCAAACATATTTTAGTATGGAGGTTAGGTTGAGCGGTTCGGATCGACTGTTTGAACTTTGAAAATGATGGAGAAAGATGGAGGCATGATGGAGGCACAAAAACATGGAGGCATTTGAACCCTCCTCTATATACATATATTTTTTTCTTTCTCCAAACTCTAAAAAAAAAAAAAATTCAGGCCGCGAAAAAAATCCGCGCCCCGGAATAAAAATTCTAAAAAAAAAAAAAATGCGCAGCCCAAAATAAAAATTTTGGGTCGCGGAAAAAATCTGCGGTCTGGGTATTTTTAAAAATTCTACCGAACCGTGGTTATTTTTAATAAAATATTTTTTTTTGGATAAAAATAAAAATCTCGGGATAATGGATAAGGAACTGTACTCTTATCCTTATTTAGGGACGGACTTGGTAAGAGCAGAGAGGGAGTGAGACAAAATCTTCTAGATTTTGAAATTTTATGAAGATTTTTAGATCCAAATCAAGTTTATCCCCATTCTCTAATAGATTTGAACCCGATTTGTTATTCTCTCTCCCTCCCTCTACTTCCATAAAAATCCTAAAACTGTCTCTGTTCTTATCCATACTCAATAAGCTAAACGATTTTTTTTTTATTTGTATCCGTCTTATCGAATATGGTCTAGATAAATAAACAGATGAAAAGGTGCCATTTACCCCTCTAGTAGTGACCATTAAGCACAATTGGGATTATAAAGACTAGTTAGTATTAATAAACACAGTAATAAATTAGATTAAAGTTGGCCAGCTTTTTATGCTCGTATAATGCACCAAAACATAATGTATTATGAAAAAATATTATTAATTTAAGTGATAAGTATTATTACTAAAATCTTATAATTAACTAAAATATAGAACAATAAATTTGATTTATTACCTCACAACAAAGCTTCTGTGGTTGATCATATCATTGCCTACTTTGTAGAAATTAAGTACTGCCAGTGTGGACGCTGCTGCCTCTTTAATAATATTAAAGAAACTTGGTATTGTAATTGGCGCATTATCCCCAAATTAAATTTTATAATTGCTGGCTGAGTAGATGTCCTGAAAGCTAACGACGGGGGAAAATAAATAATATTTGAAATTTTGAATACATCTTCAATTAGTTGGTTTTGTATGGCAATTTTTCAAAACCCTATATTTGATAGTCTTTGTTGCATTTTTTTCTTTTTTTAAACTTGGCAGAGGCTGCCAAGCTAAACTTTGTTGAATTTTTTAGTGCAGTTTTTGGTGACATTTACACAAACAAATATATAAATTTTGATGAGACAGCGTCCCGTAATTTTTAAAAATATCATACCCCAAAAAATAATAAACCAAACAACTACGTTTTCTGAAAAATTCGAATTTTGACACGGCCGCATCCCCTAGATGCGACCACCTTTCTGGGAGCCGCATTCCCTATGCGGCCATGTCAAAATTCGAAATTAAAAAAAAACATGGTTGTTTGGTTTATTATTTTTTGGAATATGATATATTTAAAAATTCCGGGGTATCGTCAGTTGAAAAATAGTTAATTTAATGAAAATTAATATTAAAAATAATAGAGTGTGAAATAATTATTATTTTAATTTAACAAATCCAGAGAGCAAGCTATAGAATTTTATGAAAAATAGTTGCAACTAGCCAACTACGCATGAAATTAATATTTTTTTTAACTACTGGGAAAACTTGGCCATTCTTGGTCCCTTTAAATCTGTCCCTGAATTCGTGCTAAAAATATATACATTTCAATTATAAACAAGGGTTTAAATGGCAATTATCGCGACATAGCAGAAAGGCAAAAAAAAAAAAAACTATTGCGAATAGCGTAGCTATAACGAAAGCTATCCATTATAGCATTTTTTGTTTAAAAAATTATATTTTATATTTCTACTAATTATCAACATATTCTAAAATCTTATAGAACACTAAGTAATACAAAATTGATTAAGAAATTCGAATATTAATATTGCCGAAATTTTTAAATATACCACTATCCCAAAAAAGATAAACCAAACCACCACTTTTTATCAAAATTTCGAATTTTGACATGGCCGCATTCCCAAAATGTGGCCACTTTTCTGCGGCCCGCATCTAGAGGATGCGGCCACCTTTTTTTTTTTTTTTTTCCTTCTTCGTGTAGTTTAATCTGAACGGGAAAAAAAGGGGTGGCCGCACCTAGGGGATGCGGCCATTTCAAAAATCAAATTTTTCAGAAATCGTGGTTGTTTGATTTTTTTTTTTTGGAAGTATGGTATATTTAAAAATTTCAGTTAATATTGAATTAGTACTGTCATGACCCCGCCGCGGGGCCGGAGATCACGACAAGAGAGGCACCTATGCATCCATCCATCGTCCTGTCCACCTACATCGCAACAAAAATAACAAGTAGAAACAATACGATGTCAGCTACAAAGCTCAGTAACCGGTTATTTAATGACGCGCTTCTCTATAATTGGTTCAATTAAACAACAATTCAAACAAACTAAATTAATCCACACAAATTAATATCAAATTATGCCTGCATATTTAAACGATGATAGCACAATATTCTCACTTTTGGAATGTCTGCCATAGACAATTCCCACATTCACAGCACACATAATCTCATCAGTTCAATCAAATTCCAACCTCAGACCCGCTATCCCGTTGAATATGCCCTCATAATCCAATACCCAGTTCAAATATCCAATTCAACCATACAAATCAAAACAACATATTATAGAGAAGTCCGGTTACCTGTTAGTGATCAGTTCAGAAATCCAATTTGAGTTGCAACGACTGCTCAAAATCAACGCAACATAGTCGGAATTCCAATCAGATATAAAATCGAACAGTAATCAATATCAAATTATTTACAAATATATCTTTCTTTTATTTTTTATTTTTCTCTCATTTCTCGTTTCTTTTTATTTTCAGGTTTCATTTTTTTTTTTGCTCTTCATGAACCGAATTACAAGAGAGAGAAGGAGACATATTATACGGGGTAAAAGAACAGAGGAGTTTACCATGGAAAAAGCCACGTGGCAAGGAGTGCCACGTTGGCACTTTTTTATTATTCTTTGCAAAGGATAAGATGGAATTTTACATATTAAACCTTCATATTTACTAATATTGTAAATAAATTCAAAATAAATTTCATAATAATAAATAAGATTACCGGATGTTACAAGTACAAAGTCCAAATTGCTATTCAAAATACTCATAATAATATCATAAACTATCTATCTTTTTTCATTCAAAATAACCTAAACATCATGGCATAAAATATATATTTTTTTTTCTATTTAAAAAAAAGGCATCATGAAATAAACTATATATCTTTTTCTATTTGAAAGCAAAATCAATCTGGATTTTTGAAAAAATTGATCTTTAAAATTAATTTCAACTTGGGCCATCATATAAAAGTTTATGTAGCATAGCGCGTAGCGCAGATAGCGGACCGCTATTATCGCTATAGCGGTCGTAGCTGAAATAGTGCACTTTTTATCCCATAACGTAGCGTTCAAGGTCTGAAAACACTATAACGCACTATTTAGAACACTGATTATAAACTTTTTAGCTCGGTGGGAAACATTAATGCAAACTTTTCAAGGACACTCAAGAACAATTAAAACAAACAAATTATTTTTGCTCCCCCTCATAATCAGAAAATACTCTTTGTATTTCTTCTTTTAAATAGATTAAAAAAAAATAAGACTTAGAACTTCCAAATCTTTGTTGATGTCTATCAATCTTAGAATCCATGCACAAACAGCACTATTCATTAAAGTCGGCCAAACTATACATTTGTACTTTATACACAAACTATAAAAAATTAATTCTACACATTAATTCGAAAATTCAAATTTTCTGTATATACAAACTAAAATTTGTACTGTGTACACAACTACACAAAATTATAATTACTTCATTTTTAACACAAAATTAATAAACACTTGCTAGAATGAAAAATATAATTTTAGATGTTTTGAGTTCTTCTAATAAGACAAATCTTAGAATTATGCAATGAAAATGGATCCCTCCTCATAGTGTCGCTGTACACGGTACAAAAAAAAAATGAAATAAGCTCTCACTATAAAAAAAAAGTGCTAAAAAACAATGAAAATAACACCGGGAAATTGATGGAACACATGTCCATATATCATTTGGAGGCGAATCTGACAGTTGAAACTTGAAACTGCTGGCGAGAAAAAAAAAACCTCTCTAAATTATAATAATAGAGACGTTGAAGAAAGTTTACCAAGAAGGCAACAAGAAACAACAACTCTCTATTTTAACTTTTTTGTTTTTGTTTTTTAAGGGGGACTTTTGAATATCTCCATAAATATAGGGACTCTTTCGAATTTTTCATATTTCATAAAAAGATATGTTGCGTGGATTAAATTACCTGGTATTAGTAAATTAACTCCGAGTTCGGATCTGATCCTGAAGTAACTCAAATTTTGAGTTTGGATCCAGATTGTTCACAATCCTATTCAATCCATTCCAAGTAGAATATACGAAGTTCTTTTAATATTTGCATCAAAACATATCACAATCCGGATTTAGATTAAAAATTTGAGTTACCTGAGATGATACGAATTTCATTTACTAGCAATCTAATTAGAGAATTCAAAATCCATAAAGTAACTCAAATTTTGATTTTGAATATGAAAGTTCAAATCCGCTATGATCCTCTTTCTTTCTTTCTCTCTCCTAAGAGAGAAAACAAAATTACAGAATTATGCTATTTGTTGAGTATAACAATAGAATCATGACCATTAAATATGTTTTGACACAAATATTGTAAGAATTTTGTACATTCTACTTCGAACCAAATTAATCCATATTATTATCTAACGGACGGATCTAAATTCAAAATGTAAGGTACTTCAGAGGGTCCGGACTCCTTGCTAGATGCATCTAGCATGGCTACTTGAATGAGTTCGGATCTCCCAAAGTAACTCAATTTTTAAGTTTAGATCCGGATCGTTAGATTCGAATCAAACCGTCAGATTAAAAGAGTCCCGTGCGCTTCACTTCAGACCAAATTGGCCCGGATTTGAATTGAACAGTCCGGACCTAAACTTAAAAATTGAGTTCCTTTAGGGGATCTGGACCCTGCTTGAATTACCCATTAAATAGTTGCAAATTTCCAACATGATACAAGAAACCTGAAAGTTCCAGAGAATCTGCATGGAATAACCTCCAAAGATACCACGCGACTTTCCTCCGTATCATTTGAGGAATCAAATCTCCTGTCCCCTGGGGTGCAGGAAATTCCTGCCCCTAGAGTCACTGCGGGGTGGGCCCGGTTACTGTTAAGGGTTTAGGATTAAAATGGTTTAGAGTTTAGGGTTAAAATGAGGGCCCACTCTGCAGTGACTCTGGGAGCAGGAATTTTCTGCCCCCAGAGAGGTAGACGATTCGGTTCCATCATTTGATGTAAAGCATGGGCCATGGGCTCAACCGCTCAATAGGTTATTGCTATCAATTTATCCCATTCCCAAATTTAATGGCAGTTTGTATATTAAGGAAATATAATAATATATGGTATCTACTTCGGAGGCATTTATCAAAATAAAATCTTACATATTTAAATATTTTTAAAAAAAATTTAGGTGTTGACCTTCTATTCTTAGTTCAACTTTCAATGTCAGTCACCGTGTGGCCTCCATGTCATCATATTATATTCCAGTGTTAATTAGTATATCATTAGATGAAATAATTAAATAAATATCAGCTTCAAAACTACCGGACAACCATTTTATCTTATTTTATCGTCTATTATAACAATTGAGAAGTACTTTGGGAGGAACTGTTAATATTTTATTCAGGGTGGTGTCCTTAATAGTTTAAATTAGCATCTTAATTAATATAGCTTTTCTATGTTTTCATTCCTTTCATATGTACAATCTTCTTAATTTGGCTTTCCTATGCATTATGTTTTTCTGATATCAATATCATGTGTGTATAAATTAACCAAACTAGTCCTTTCCAAAAAATAACCGAATTCTGAACATGAAGAATTGACATTTTAATGGTGAAGTATAAATTGTCTTTGTTTACTATTAAGGGGAGTCAGGCTTTCAGACAATGGGGGTCAAACATGAATAGAGGTCAAGTATATAAAATTGTATACTATAAATGGGGTCAATTTCACACTATCCATAATATTTTAGTTTAAACTATATTCAAAATGAGGTCTAAAAATAAAAAAATAAAAATAAATGGGGGTCAACTGATCCCCATTCATTAATTGTGTATTCGCCCCTGTTTACTACTCTGATCACTTATCTTATCAATAATGTAATAAGGGGAAGAGTTTAGTCAGGAAAAAAAACTAACACCTTGTTTGGATTGGATTGTGTTTATTAGATTAAACATGTGCATTTAATTTAATTTTAATTTTAATTTTTATTCAAATTAGGTTCTATAATATCTCCATTTTGTTCAATTTTCAAAAAAAAAAAACATTATCTTTCATTCAAAAATAACAAAACAAAAAAAAGGGTCATGCTCACTTCAGAGGTGCACATGAATGTAGTGCACAGCTCTGAAGTACGCACTTAGTAACATGTGAATTTTTGTGAATTTTTTATAAACTAATAATAACATCAGAATTTTAAAATATTGGGATGGTAATTGAAAATATTTCGTTGCATTTAGCCAGTACTTTTCAGTTTTCATATAAACTAAAATTATACTGCACTTTTTTTTTTTTTTTTTGTCATTCAAAAGCCCGTAGGCATAAATTATACTGCACTGGATTATTCAGCTCTCAATATCATTTTTAAGGTTTTGTCTCTAAGGGTGTGCTCCGTAATTGAGGGTGAAAACCTTTATTAATGGAAGGGGAAGGAAGACGCTCACCCACGAACAGTAATCTTTACACCCCGATTTGGGGGTGAAGATTGTCGCTAAAAATCAGTACGTGTTCACCTCCGCACAGTATGCGTTCACCTCCGCTTCCTCTCCGCTTCTTCAGTTCTGAAGCAGGCGAAACCTTCGAGCAGCTGCGGTCTGAGACACCGTTCACCTCCGCACAGTGTATTTTCCTTCTTCTCCCTCCGCGTAATCTCAATTGGAGCACACCCTAAATGTACTGTAGTTTCAAATGATATTTTTTTTTTCCCACTCGAGTAATTAAAACTATTTTTTTAATTAAATTTTTAATATTAGACGATGGTCACAGTGCAACTCACTTTTAATATCAACATTAAATTGCCTACAATTTTTTACATAAAGATTAATTCCTTAGTCACTAGTCTAAATATGATTTTTTAATTCTTCCTTTAACAAAATTTGCAAATAAATGTTGTTTTTAATTCTTGTTTAAATATAATTGGCAAATAAACTTTAAAACCACGATAATTTTTTCTTTTCTTTTTGCAATATTCTTAGAATTGAAATTTTCTACAAACTGTTACGAACAAACGCTCATTCCTCGCAAATAAATCAAAAATCAAAGCACAGCTCAGGAGCAAGACCTATTCCAATATATGATGCTCATAACCACAACTGGTCAATAGAGACCAAAACCCCTCTTTTGCGACTTAGTCAACGGTCGATGCTTCATTCATTCAATGACTTGTTTGTTGTTTCTAGTGTATACATGCCTGTCATGCCTACGGCTACAACCCCACAAGTCTCTATATTTTTACAACTATTCAATTAGGGAGAGGGGGGTGTCCGATGGGCATCGGACACAAATAGGGTTCGATGAGGGGTTTAAACCGTCGGATCTGCTTTAGGATTCGTGTGTACGGATTTTAAAGCAGACGCGAAATTGCGAGTGCGAATCTTAAAGCAGATCCGACGGTTTAAACCCCTCATCGAACCCTATTTGGTCCGATGCCCATCGGACACCCCCCTCACTCATTCAATTAAGCATT
The DNA here is from genome assembly GCF_964058835.1 of Carex rostrata. Lineage (NCBI taxonomy): Eukaryota > Viridiplantae > Streptophyta > Magnoliopsida > Poales > Cyperaceae > Carex > Carex rostrata. The sequence continues at coordinate 13,325,335 of NC_135920.1, read as the reverse complement.
TCGTACGATTTGGTCTACGCACATGTACTCAGCGTGTCCGGACCCACCAACCATCCCATCTGGTTGGTTTGGAAATAAATCTGCTGCGATTCTTTGGGATCGCAGGGACCCTGCAATTTTAAATCTCACCATCTATTTTGTGGAATCTACGAATCTTAAAAGCAATTATTTTCTTTGCACGAATCTCAAAATAAATAAAAGGGTGGATGTGGAATTTCAGGGTCCCTGCGATCCCAAAGAATCACAGCAGATTTATTTCCGGTTGGTTTGCTTTTATCTTAAGGTCATAGCTAGGGGTGGTAACGAACCGAACCGAACCGAACTTACCTTAGGTTTGAGTTTGGTTTGAATTAATTTCGAACCGAACCTGGTTTGATTCGTTTCGAACCAAATCCATTTTGAATCGAATTAATTGCGGACTACACATTTTTCGAATCGAACCCGAATCGAAATCACGAACTAAATTATTTTTTAGCAGTCCTAGTTATACCGATAGTTTATACATTAATTTTTTCTCGCGGGACAATTCACATGGCTTCCTTTTACCGGTATGAACTATGAAATGAGTGTTTTTAAGTTGAAAAATTGTTCATGAAAAAATACATCAAAGACGACTTTCCTGGTATGAACTATGAGAGACGATCGAAGAGAGAGGAGAGACAGTCAGTCGCCGAGAGCGTCGGCTAGATTTTAGAGCTAGAGGGAGAGTGAGTTAGGGAGAGGTGGAGAGAGAACTAGGTTATTGAGATTTGAGAGCGAGGGAGTGTCAGCTAAGTTAAATTATGATTATCTATCTTGAATTTTAATTTCATCAGGTAAATGGACGGCCGATGTTATTATGAGATTCGAACCATAAAAATGATCGAACCCATTTCGATCGAACCAAAGTAGGTTTGGGTTTGATTTGAATTAATTCCGAACCGAACCTGGTTGGGTTCGTTTCAATTCGAACCCATTTCGAATCGAATTAAACTCGAATCAAACCCGAATCGAATCACGAACCTCGAATTTTTTTGCCAGCCCTAGTCATAGCTACCGACTTAACGGAGAAGCAAATTTAAAAATTTCATTGGATGATTTCGGATAAATGTGAACGTCATTGCAAATCACGACCAAGCTTTGTTTGCCTCATCTTCATTGTTCATATACCACGAGCTTTTAGATCATGAGTTTATTTTAAAGGGTTGTATACTCTCGTGACTTTTTTAATTTCTTATTTACCCTCAAACAATTCAATTTATCTAATTTATCCTTAAACTCTGAAAACTCTTTTTTTTTTTTTTACCCTTTACACAGTAGATATGAATTTGTTAAAACACAATCCATAAGCTCGACGTATAAATTTAATTAAAACTCAATAACGGACTTACTTAAGCTTGACTTTCTTTTAATTTTATGGAAAACAAAACTGGGCGAAAACAGCGTGAAATAAAGATATTTCATATTTCTGGTGGCGTTATTTAATTTATAAACAAATCTAGGGAAAACCGCCCAAGGAGAAAATCCTGATAGGATAACTACAGCTTAAAACAGATAGTTTTAAAATGCTAAAATCAGTGACATTTAGTCATTTAGATGATATTTTAAAAATTTATTCGAAGGTCTAAACTCTAAACCCTATTGCATGCTACCTTTATACTTGCTTTATATAATAGTTAACATAGTCAACACAATCGGCACCATCCAAGGATGTGCCGTGTCCCGTGTCTCTTTCAGTGCTTGCAAGTTGCAAGGCTCCAAGAATTTAGATCGTGAATTCGACGCAATTAACGGAATCTACTGGTAATATGCTTTGTCACGAGAGATGCCCGGAACACTTCCATTAAATTTCAAAAAATAGAAAAAAAAAAAAAAAACTTTATAGTTTATAACATCAAGTATAGTGTAGTTGGACATTATAAACCATAACGTCTATAGTTAATCTGATTGTTAATGATCACTAATTAACCAAGTGAAGCTACAGTGTTTTTTTCCTTACTATATCTAAAAAAAAGAAAAAAAAACAAAATACCGTAACTGGACTTTATAGACAATAACGTCCAGTTAGAATATTTTTTTCTTAATTAGTGACCATAGTGTTATGGACATTATAAACCATAATGTTTTTTTCTATTTTTCAAAATTTTACAAAAGTGTACTCCATAATTGATATTTTATTTTTATTTTTTCTATTAATAAAAAAACCGGGAGAGATGCACCTCATCATACAGGGTACGAAACTGGGAGATATGAATCATCTAATTAAACTTTTATTGTAAAAGTAGGGTGCGTTATTAAAGAACAATCAGCTTCACATCACCTCATAATTTGAATAAAGTTTTATGTAGCGCCTTCGACACGTTCAAAAGCGGAAAATTTTCATTTTTAGAAATAGAAAAGTATTATAAAATAAATATAAATAAGCATAAAGAAGAATAAACAAGATAGAGGAAAAAATATGACAATCTCTTTATTCATACATTTCTCATATATGTACAATATAAGAGTACGAATGCTCTATTTATAGGCCATAAATTATAAATGAAAAATCATCTAAATTAATTACAAGAATAAATGGAAAATTGAATTCGAATAGTAGTGGTCATCAATATGCATGGAGTAGTGGGGGAAATAAATTGAGGGTTAATATGAGAGTTACAAAATGAATGACATCTACACATTTAATATATATTCATAACACTCTCCCTTGGATGTCAATTATATAAGAATATGCCTCATTAAAACCTTATTAGGAAAAACCTTATGGGATAAAAACCTAGTGAAGGAAAAATAGTACAATATTTTTCTAAATACATAAATACAGCCTTACCAGAAAAACCCAGTGGGAAAAACCATGGTTAAGGAAAATATAGTGCATATTAACTCCCCCTCATGACAGCATCAATCAAGATCTTTAAGTCGACGAACTCCAATGTTACGAACTAGTTTTTCGAATATTGCAGTAGGGAACGCCTTAGTGAATAAATTTGCTGGATTTTTTTCACTTGAACGGATTTGCTGAACATTAGTAACATTATTCTTTTGGAGATCATGTGTGAAAAAGAATTTTGGTGAAATATGTTTTGTTCTATCTCCTTTAATGTATCATTACTTTCATTGAGTAATACATACAATATTATATTCATATATGATCATCGGGATCACTTCTCTAAAAGACAAGCTACATGTCTGACAAATGTATTGAATCACATATCTTAACCAAATACATACTCGGCTTGCTTTTGTGTATTACTAAATTTTCTCATAGATAGCGAAGTATATGTTTAATTATATGTCAATATTTTCGCGTTGGAGAAGAACTATATCTTGCTAATAAACATTCACTTAAGTGCTCATATTGCACTAAGGCATGGTACTTCATGACCAAATAGTTCTTCATTATTTTCTCGAGGTCTAAAAAGATCTTTATTCGCATCTAATGATCTTACAACCATTGGAGTGCTTAATGGATGTTAATTATCCATATAAAATTATTTCAGCGCTCTTGCAATATAATTTTCTTGATACATAAAAAATATCATTTTTAAATGTTTAATTTGCAATCCAATGCAAATTTTTGTTCTCCCAAGATATTTCATCTCAAATTCTTCCTTTAAATAATTTATTACTTTTGAAAGCTCTTCAGGAGTTCAAATGATACTTAGATCGTCAACATAAACTGTAATTATAATAAAATCATTTCTATATATTTTCATGAAAATACATAGACAGATCGTATCATTTTTATATCCATGTTTCAATAAATATTCACTTAAACGATTATAACATATGTGTCCATATTGCTTTAATCGATATAAAGATTTATTCAATTTAACTGAATAATGTTCTCGAGAACCTAAATTACATGATTCAAGCATCTTAAATCCTTCAGAGATTTTCATATAAATATCATTATCAAGTGAGCCATATAAATAGGCTATAACAACATTTATTAGGCGCAAATCAACTCCTTCATGAACTGCCAGACTAATTATGTACCGAAAAGTTGTTGCATCCACCTGTATTTCACCTTTCTCATTTCTTTTTCGCATAATACTCATTTATATCATACTAGTTCTACACATTCAGGTATTGGGACTACAGGCCCAAAAACTTTTCATTTTTCAAAGGAGTTTAACTCTGCCACAATTGCACCTTTCTATTTTGGCTAATTATTTATTTGTCGACATTCTTTAATAGACTTCTAATCATGATCCTCAATATTTATTATATTTAGCGCTATATTATATACAAAAAAATATCATTGATATCAATTTTATCTCGGTTCCATCTTCTTCCATTCATGATATAATTTATCGAGATCTCTTTACTTTCATAAATTTCAGATACCTGAGTTTCTGCTGAAACTCCAATATTATTTATAAATTTGATTCTCTTCTGGAGCTTTATCTGAAATTATCATATCCTCGATTTGACCATTTTCATTATTTGCTCCTTTTTTTCGAGGATTTTTATATTTTTAATCTTTAGAACTGATTGCTTTTCCACGCTTCATGTGTGTTATAATTAGTCTATCCAACATGGACACCGACTTTAATTGGAGCATTAGCAGCTGGTACATGTGATTTGGTCACTTTCTTTAAGTCTGTGAATGTGTCTGGCAATTGATTCACTAACATTTGCAAATAAATTATCTTTTGAACATTTAGTTCACATTCTTTAGTACGAGGATCAAAATAAGACAATGATAATTCATACTAATATATTTTTTCCAGCTGATAGTTTTCTTCCCTTAAGGTAGGGAATTTTTATTCATCAAAATCACAACCGACAAAATTAGCCATAAATAAATATCCCATTAATGGTTCTAAATACTCTATTATATATGGAGATTCAAATTCAATATAAATTCCCAACTTTCTTTGATATCCCATTTTAGTGCATTGTGGTGGAGCAATTATAACATATACCGCACATTCAAAAATTATTATATGGGAAATATTAGGTATGTGACCAAAAACTAATTATAAAGGAAAGCTTTATAATAGCTAGTTAGCATGATGCAAATTAGTTTTGTTGTATGTAAAATATCATATACATGTGATCATCATGTTGATGCATCAATTAAAACCATAACATATTCAAATGGTTCACATGTTGGATATAATGTTCCACAAATATCACATTGTATACGTTCTAGAAATAAAATCAACACATAAAAATTCATCAGATTAAAGAATCTTCTGGTTCTTTGATGAGTGTTCACATTAATTCTCTATTTTTTCGCATCATTATTGATTCGGAATGGCCCAACCGGTCATGCCAAATTATAAACATATTCTTGTATGTAAACTTCTGGTTTATAATAACATGTACTTTAATTGTACTAATATATGCGTAGTACAAGTCAGAAGAAAAACATATGCATTGTTTTCCATATATTCAATATTTTTTTCATTAGTTGTCTCAACATGATATCCGTTTCGACGTATATTTTTAAAGCTTAACAAATTCCTTTGAGACTTAAAAGAATATAATACATCATCAATATAAATTTGTATTCCTCCATGTAATAACAAAATAGATCTTCTAGAACTTTTCAATCAATTTTTGTACTACCCAAAATAATACTAATATTTGATTCTTGCATTACTAAATAAGAAACATTTTTTTTAATGCATCGTAATGTACATCATATATTAAATTTTCCATCATTTATGCTCATTAATAGATTGTTCATATATAAAAATATAGAATTAAAAACGTATATGTTTATGCATTTTTTCTTTTGGTGACCCATACTAATGGTTAGTGTAAATTAGAACTAGGGAGTGCTAGTATTATCTTATAATAAATTATAGTACAGTACATATACACACTAATGATAATGTATCTGAATTTAAATGATAGAAATAGAAAGGTAAAGTTGGTGGTTGCTTCTTTTCTTTTTCTTAAATTGCAAACCATACAAAATCGAATAGTCCATCTATCATATATAAATATTTTATTTACAGATGTTATATTGCTAAGTTATTATTATTTTTTTTATAAATTTCTTACAGAAAAATAATTAAGAAGAAATATAATCAAAATATTAATATACTTTATTTCAATAAGTATATATTGAACAAAGATTTTCGTTATTCTTTTTCTTAAAAAAAAACTGAGATTCGAAACATCAAGAAAAATAAAATAAAAAATAAGCAAAGATAAATGCCGTTTATATACAAATCCAATATAAATTATAATATCATATGTGGTAAGATTAGACATTTATCTAATATGAAATACTTGATAGAAGTAATAATAATGATACTTTATGTAATATATGAATTTCTTCGTTAATGAAATCAACACCATTTAAATGAGTAATATTAATTTAGTTAAGATCGAGATCACACTCACAAATAAAATTTTGTCTCAATCTTCTTCTCCTATTTTTTTTTTTTAATGATGCATTACGTAGGTGAACATGATGTTTTAGTGTACTACAGGTACATTGGCATACAACAGGTACATGACCAATGATAATATAAATTTTCTTGTTTGTTGTTCTTTCTATTATTCTCTTTCTCATTATTTTTTTCTTTATATTTCCACTTTGAGTGGAAATATGTGTTTGTAGAATTATCACCATAATGATAACCTCAATTTTGTCCACATGACGAGTTTGTCCATAATAGCACATTCACTTCAGGGAATGGAGTAGAACTAAGTAGAATATTTTGTTCAACAACTCATTATATAGTTCAATCAGAAAGAGATAATAAATCAACTCATAATATTTTTGAATCTTCTCCAGGAAGATTAAATTGTTGGATGAAAATTAGTATGAACATCATGTAAAACTTGCGCATCATATAAATTTTCTTCGACTTTTCTTCAGAAAAATTTCTTAAAATCTTCTTACATAAATTATATTTCTTGAAATCTTCTTCAAGAAGATCTTAATATCTTTTGAAATCTTCTTCAAGAAGATTAAATTATTGAGAGAAAAAAAATAAAATAATCATCATACAAAATTTGTACATTATATAAATCTTCTTCAGGAAGATTTCTTAAAATCTTCTCAAATTAATTTTTCTATATCATATATATCTTCTTCCGGAAGATTAAAAAAAAATTGCACTTCTTCTAAAATTATATGAACCACACTAAAAATCTTAAAAATAAATGTACATAAATTGATAACTTATTCCATTTAACAATTACTTACTGTAAGCAATTAAGCATTATTTATTTAAATAGAATTTAAATAAAATATATCAAAGTTATCTCGAATCTTCAACTAGTAGAACTCTCGTGCTGATAACGTGTTATAAAATAAATATAAACAAATACTCTTGTATTGTACACACATGAGAAATATATGAATAAATAGATTGCCATTTTTTTCTCTCTATCTTGTTTATTCTTCTTTATACTTCTTTATATTTATTTTATAACAAAAAGTTATTTATTAAAAAATGAACCCATTTTTTTTTTTTGAGATATAGAAAGAACCGAACTATTGATTCGATCCCTTTTATTTTCACATTTGGAATATTAAAGAAACAGAATTATTTGTTCAGTCCCTTTAACCTCTGTCCAAAAAGACCAAATCAATAGTTTCGTCCTTTTAATTTTTTGCAAATTTAGGGTTCGATTTTGATAGCTTTTATTAAAACTGAATAAATGATTCAGTACCTATCATTTTTTAATTTTTTTGTTACCTGATTCCTAACAATTTATGAAAATTATAGGGAATAGACCATTATTCTGTCCAAAGGAAAAAAAAAAAATCCATCTATTTACCTATAATTTAATTTTTTTAATACTTCTAAATATATATATTTTTTAAAGCCACGTGAACTCGTGAAGCATTTTGGTTCTTTTATCGAATCGGAGCTTAGAGTCTTTGAGAAGCAACGAACCAACGGTGGAGACTCAATGGTAAAACAATGAATGAAAATTCTTAAAAAAATTTGGCATCTTTAAATCCAAAGGTGAACACAATTTCCTTCTAATGAATGACTTCATTGAAAAAGAATATTTTTTTGTGCAAAGGTATTGAAGGTAATCTCATGGTCATCGGTCAAATAAATTCCCATTCCCTATCAAAAGTATCCCAAAACAATTTTCTTCCATAAATCATATACAATAATTTCCTCCAAAAATTGGTCATTAATCTTATACGAGGAGGGTTGAAATGCCTTCATTTTTGTGCCTCCATCATGCCTTCATTTTTAAAAACTATAATAACTCAAAATTTAAAATTTAAAATTCAAAATAAAACTATTGGATGTGATCGACGTGTAAAAAATTACGACATTCCAACTTTGTTTTGTTTGTCATCAAGAGCTTGTACAAAAATGTACTAATGTAAATAATTTCCGGACATTGATTTTTCAACTTATTGATTCACATAAAAACAAAATTGAAATATGATAATTTTTTATGAGCACATAAAGAAAATAATATATATAGCACATCTAATGGTTTTATTTTAACGTTTATGATTTAAATTTTGAGTTATTATAGTTTTTAAAAAATTGAGGCACGATGAAGGTACAAAAAATGGAGGCATTTCAACTCTCCTCATCTTATACATGTACTCTTTATGAAAAACCTAATTTGAAATTGGACTTTTATTTAAAAAAAAAATAGGAATCATTTGACCCCATTTATAATGTGATTTCATAATTAGAAATTTTCAATTTGAGGTCCTTGAATCATTGGATGATAAATATCCAAGATACTTTTTATGATTTGTTGATTGTGTTTGGAACTTTGGATATTTTCAGAAAGGAGAATCAAGCCTGCCTAGTCTTCATTATTATTTTTAAATCGTTCATACAATAACAAATGAAATATGTCACACATTTGCACTAAACATAATTCAACTCTTTTTTATACCTAAAAATATATATATATATATAAAAGCCATCGTGCATGTTTCCTTTCATTTTCTTAAATTATAACAACTTGAAGTATTTTACAAGAAACCAATTGTGTCCTTGACTCTTTGGACATAAACGCTATCCCCAAAACTTCTTCTTTCAATTTTTTTTTTTCATTTTAAATTCATCAATCAAAAGCCAGTATAGATAAGCTCATGCACCTCAGGTCCTCAGCTACCCAGCTGAAAGCGCCGGTGACTTAGCAAAGCCTGGTCCACGATGCACCGAACACCCACGGTCTGGAAATCAGGAGAAGAGAACACCCTGATTGTACCATAAAATAAAATATATAAAAAAATATCATATTAATATAAAATTTATTGTTATTAACAAACAAGGAATTGGAGTTTTGGACAAAATCTCATTCAAAGTCGGACTTTATTATTTAATTTGTTTTAAGATTCGTACCAACATATTTAAAATTTAATAACTTAAAATAACTCTATGAATCTAAACCATCTGTATAAATTTTAACACAGATCAGACGATTTACAGCTGACTTTGAATAAGATTTTGTCGGACTTTTGACAAAAACTCCACCCAACTAATGTGTCAAATTTAATATTCTATTTTAATTTTATTCTTTCTAATTTGGACGAGATTCCCAATTAGAAGATATTTTGAAAGCATTTATGAGATAAAGGTCGGAAATAAGCACAAAAGAAAAATGAGGCATCAACATCTATAACAATTTGCCAAATGGACTGGATATAAATATAGGTTGTTTAAAAAAGGTTAGGCTTGTAAGTTATGTTATCCTCTCACTTTAGAAACCACATTTTTACCTCAATTCTATTATAATAATAGTAAGAGCACATCCAATTGCCTGTTGCGGGCTTCCTAGTATAGCTCCTCCCCATATCATTATTCATTACAAATATCTCATATATACCCCTTCTTCTCTTTCCTCAAAACCATACCAAATTAATTTATTATCTATCTCTTACACTTCGCCAGATCTTCTTCCTCTTCCCTCTCTCTCCCTCTCTCTCTCCGGCGAAAGGAGAGAAGAACCGATATATCCTTGTTTTGATTTATAAGGAGAGGGAAAGAGAAGCGCAAGCAATAGCGCAAACCTTCGATTTCATATCCTGGTGGTGGTGAGAGAAGAGAGAGGGGAACATTTTTTTTCTTCTTTTCTCCCAAATTTCTGGTGCCGAGGAATCAGAAATTAAATTGTAGATGGCAGGAGGCACAATTAGGTACTCGGTGCTGGTGCTGGCAATTTTTCTCTTGGTAACAAATGTATTAGGAAGACATGAATTAGAAGAGAAGCGGCGTGATGTGAAGCACCGGCATGCGTATGCGGCTATGATGTACATGGGCACGCCGAGAGATTACGAGTTCTACGTTGCATTGAGGGTAATGATGCGGTCGCTTGCCAAATTCCAAGTTCAAGCTGATCGCGTCGTCATCGCCTCGTCGGATGTCCCTGTCCAGTGGGTCCAGGCAATGTATGTTGCTTCTACTCTATTTACATTTTTGTTATTTCAGCTTGGATTAAATTCATCTCATCCTTAATTAGATTTGTTCCTTTAATTTTGGGAAGAGAATTAAAAATATATTATGGGATTTTGGATCTTCTGTATTTTACAGAGATATTTTGACCCGTGTAGCGACTTAATCATCAAAATAAACCTCTGGCACCAACCACCAATTATCTTTAGGTTTAAATAGTTAAATCTCGATTCGCTACGCACTGTTGCATCGTCGTTGTCGATTTTTTCTCTTTTTTATTGGTTGTGGACGGTTACTTGTTGACTTATCGCCATGGCTCTCGCGACTTTGTCCCAAGAACACGCGTGTTTTGCAAATTAATTTTATTTTAGGGTAAGCAAGCAAAACGACAATTTCGTAACATAAACTTGTAAAATCGAAGCTACTGCTTGGTGGCAGTTTGGTTTTGTGAAAATTTGGGTAACAAACACTCCAAAGAGTAAACGGACGAATTAAGTCTAAAAAAGTTGACTTTTCTTCGATTGTTTGCTATTTTCTTAGCTCTTGGAAAGTTAAAGAGACGCGGTTGGACAACTTTTGAAACTTGTTTATTATGAAAGTACCCTTTGGTTTGAGCTGAAATTACGGAATCTGCCACCAGTATTAGCTGGAGCTGGAATAAAGCACCGTGGTACTCCGTCATTTTGACTTGGGTGTGCTTTGCGTTTGCTTTTGCTGGGAGGGACCTTAGCTCGGATATTTTTGTTTACAAGTCAAACAATCCATTTTTTGTTTTCCTATTATCAATCTTCTGTTTCTTTGCGTGTACAAAGTCTAATGTCAAGTCGACCTCAATAAAGTATTTCTGAAAGTTAAAATCATGACGAGGTTCTGCAGTTGGTGCCAGCTAAATATTTTGTTTAGTCAAGGAGAAAATTTTATTGGAAGAAAATCAGCAAAGAACAAATATATAGAAACAGGAGAATATCAAAGAAGGGAAAAGGATAGAGCGAGAAAACTTAGGCTTGTTTACTAGTACACTAATCAGGATGTCAAATTCAGCAAAGAGCTGCTTATTGATAGTGATAACTTTGAAGTAGAGAACGCTTAGGTTGAAAACTGTAGTACCTATTTTGTCTTTTATTTTATTTTTTAAAATTAGTGGTTTTAATGTCTACTAACAATTTGATTGATAAAAAACGTATTTACAACGAGTCAAGTTACTCTATTTTTTGAATAATAGTGGGTATACCACTGATTTAATTCGAAACCATTAGAGCACCTGTTAAGGTATCCAAAATGGGAACCTAAAACAAGTACTGAAAAGTATTACATCAGTTCTTTTCATCGAGTCAAGTGACTCTAATTTTTAGATCTACTCCTTTATTCTCACGAAATCCTCTAAATGACTCAAAATTACTCTAATCACCCTTAGTCTCCCTCTAAATTCCTCTTTTAACATCCTCTTAATATACTTGCACTAGAGTTGTTTAGAACAAAATAGTTATGTTTAAGAAAATAATTAGAATTATAAACATTGCAAGCAACTGGTTCACAAAATCAGATTTATCTCTTTTCTGTCTTTGGGAGAAGAAGAAAAAAATAATCATATTAATCTATAAATTTGGTGCCTGAAAACAGGGAAAAAGAGGATGGCTTGAAGGTAGTGACGGTGACAAACTTGAAGAACCCGTATGAGTTCCAAGGCGGCTTCAACCCACGGTTCAAGCTAACCATGAACAAGCTCTATGCCTGGAGCCTGTTCGACTATGATCGGGTTGTCATGCTCGATTCAGACAACCTTTTCTTGCAAAACACTGACGAGCTCTTCCAGTGCGGCCAATTTTGCGCTGTCTTCATAAACCCATGCATCTTCCACACCGGCCTCTTTGTCCTTCAGGTAATATCAAGTTCTTCATCAGTACATTTACTGATTCCAATAGTGGTTCATATTTTGGTTTCTGTTGGTCTGTGTACTGAACAATTGAGGGTAATTTCACAAAATTTTAAATTGAGACTAAACTGCGCCTCCCTTATGTACTGTTTAAAAAAAAATTTAGAAAACTGGGTGCAAAATTTTGTCCAGTTCAGTTTTATTTATATACTCGGGGGTTCATACATAGAATAGGGAAACTGGTACTTCATCATACAGGATTATTACGCAGAATATAAAAACTGGTACTTCGTCATATGATGTAGTTTATCAGTTGACAGGTACCAGTTAACTTAGAAGTTTGGTATTTGATCAAATCTAATTACTTGAGTTAGCATGAATAGAGGAACTAAATACAAATGGAAAAAGTAATATACCACCAGTACAAGTCTGTTACCAGTTCGATACTTACCACTGGTTGGATATAAAAATCCATGACAATGACAGGTCTGTGTTTACACGAATAGTGGTTGGAAACATCTTGCTCATGAGATTGATTATGATTTTTGGGTACTCTAATGTTACAGCCTTCAAAGGACGTGTTCAACAACATGGTTCATGAACTAGAAATTGGCCGCAACAATCCAGACGGTGCAGATCAAGGTTTCCTTGTTAGTTACTTTCCTGATCTGCTCGACCAGCCCCTGTTTCATCCACCTGCTAATGGTACCAAGGTCAATGGCACATATCGACTGCCTCTTGGTTATCAGATGGATGCTTCCTACTATTGTGAGTATAACTTTTGTCCCACTGTAGTAACTCAGCTTCATTTTTCTTTTTGTTCTATCTGCTCAATTATAAGGATAATATCAATTTTGTTGCAGATCTAAAACTTAAATGGAATGTTCCCTGTGGACCAAACAGTGTCGTCACATTCCCTAGTGCACCATGGTTTAAACCATGGTACTGGTGGTCTTGGCCAGTGCTACCACTTGGCTTCTCATGGCATGAGCTACGGCGCAGTAATCTTGGGTTAGTAATTATGCAAAACAAATTAATCTCTTTGTTTTATCTTCAACTCATGTTTTCTAATATGCTTTAATTTAAATTTGAACAGCTATGCATCAGAGCTGCCACTGGTACTAATTGAGGCCGCTCTGTATATCAGCATAATCATTGTAGCTAAGCTGGCCAAGCCTACATGCTCAAAGCTATGCTATAACCGGCGTCCCGAGAAATGTTCGGCCTTCATGCAAGTGATGCTCAAGGTGCTAGTTTTGTGGTCTATGGCAGCCACATACACCGTCCCTTTTTTCCTCATTCCACGCACAGCTCACCCCCTCATGGGTTGGCCTCTCTATCTTTTGGGCACCTTATCTCTCGCCATTGTTGTTTCCAGTTTCTTCGTGCTTCCTTCCCTAGCAGTTTTGACTACATGGATAGGGTTGGCTGGTTCTCTTTTCGTTATGGCTTGCCCCTGGTACTCAAGTGGAATTGTCAGGGCCTTGGCAGTGTTTGGTTACGCATGCGGTGCTGCACCATTTGTCTGGGCCTCATTAGTTAAGATCCTGGACTCAATGCAGACGCATCTCGAAAGAGAACCTTACTATCCCAGATTGGGGGAGGTCGCACAAGGTACCGAGTTCAGCAAGTTGTACTGATGTGCTTCTTAGGTTGGTTTTGTTTGATTCTTTCCCAAAATTTTCGGTTCGATTGGGTGGAATTCTTTGTTGTGAGACCTGCACATTTAATGGCAGTTGTATAGAACACTTGGGTTACAACAGGAGATTGCGGGACACTTTTAGGGATGTAGAAGGGGGATTTCGAATATCAGTATTTGTTACTATTCATTATGTCTTGTTACTTTTTCTTTCTTTTCGACTGTTTTCTACTTGATAATCTTTCTTATGTACTTATTAGTCCAGTAGGTTAGACACTTTCTGGAAGAAAAAAAATGGCAACATCAAATTAGACATTAATACTGCATCCATGCAACAAAAAAAAGGCCTCACCAATCTACAATGCAGAGAACGACTGAAAAATAAGCTTCTTTGGTACTCTTATGTCATATGAATTTGTTTCCAAGTTATCCTCTACAGTAGTACCGGAAGTCAATTTGAATAGGAATTTGGCATAAAATGGCTAATGTCAGCACTATTTACAAAAAATCAGCATTAGCTTGAAGCCATTCGATATACAGAAAAAATGTTATTATAATACTTAAAATAAGTCAAAGATGTTCCCTTCTGACTTGCCGTCATCCTTCCATAAGCGATCATCCAGGGAGGGATGCGACTGCACTCCAGCCCGTACCTTTTTGCGTAGCTCGGGTTGATTGGGAAGAACAAGCTCCACATGGTAACCACGCATCTGGAAGTACCTCTCCAATAATATCTGTTTAAGAAAATATTATTTTTACTTGCAATTGTTATGTTTAAAAGAATAGAGTAGCAAGTACTACAATTTCATATTCAGGGTTTTTGCCCCAATCCAAGTAAATATTATTTTTACTTGCACTTGTTATGTTTAGAAGGAATAGTAGCAAGCAACTACAATTTCAGATTCAGGGGTTATGCTCCTCTCCAATTGTATGAATATCATCAGGGTCTCACAAAGATCCACTGTCCATTTAAAGATCGGACTGTCCAGAGTAAAGCCTGATGTTTCACAGGCAGAGCAGACAAACAATCATAAATATACAGTCAGTATTGATGTGTACTGTACATCTGAAAGACGGCACAAACCACCTAGGAGTCTCCAATTAAATCCATACATTTGGAGAAGATAACAACTCCAGATTCAGTATCAACTGTCGCTCAATTGATACCGACTGTTGGCCAGCATGTTGCAAGAGAAATCACCAAAAAAAAAAAAAAAATTGTTGCACAATTCTAAAAATATACACAAGCTCAATAGAATTTCAGGCTTATTTGTAATTGAGGTAAATTTGAGATAAAGTTGGGGGTTCAGTATATATAGCATATATATGCAATATTTGGATAATTAAGACTTAACTGCATAGCATATGCAGTCTAGGCCAGGTATAGTACCCACCTAAAATTAATGTATGGGCAGAAAATGCAACAAAAGTAAAGAGAATTGTAAATCTTACGACAGCTGAATAAGCATCTGACTGAACTCTCCTAGCAGATTTTTTCACTCCGCTGTAATGAAAATTTGGTTTTACAATAACATTAGAAAATTTCAAACCAATACCTTGATTAGTATCTTTAGAAAAAAAAAACAAATAAAAGAAAAGAAAAAGAGCAGGACGGATGATTACATATCAATCATGTAGTCTAAGGCATCTTTTGATGTCCCATGTTCGTCTTGCAGGTAAACTCTCAACCCTCTGCTCTATTTTAAATCAATGCAATCAGTAGCAATTCAAGGCTAGTAATTATTACATGTAACTATAGCCCCAGAATAAGTAGCAATTCAGTTGCTCCTAAAATAGATAGTTTCCAAAATTTTACATGTTCCATAATTCCTTAAAAAAAAAAAAATGTAAAACCAAGTGCATAACATGAAAAAAACAGAGAAAAACTCACTTGTCAGCAGCTCGAACTGCCAGTCCACGGACAAAGCCACGGACCTTGTATGACTGCGGTGTTTCTGCACCAATGTTTGATGTTGGAAGGCCAACTATTAGCTCATCAGCATCCTACAATACATCTACATATTTATTGACACAGGAGTAGCAAGAATAACTGTTGCAAGCACACTCAAATGAAGTAAACAAGTCTTTTAACTTTTTAGACAAGCCCAAGAGATACATCCAAACATCTCTTCTAGGGCTGTGTTGATTCGGAATAAAATAAAATACAAATAATGCCTAACTAGATAAAATAAGAAAATAGTGTCCTTCCACTGCCGCCCCCCTGTTGCGCTCTAAAAATATTTTACAGGCAAAACAGATATATTATGCACAAGTATGGAATTTCGCAGTCCGCAAAATATTTTTGCTGGCAAAACAGTGAAATTCCAGGGAAACAGAATTTTATGTTCTTGATTTTGTCGGCTTGATTTCCTTCTTATTCTTGTCCTCCCGGCCCATATAATTCTTAATGGCCTGCCCCACATCATTTACTAAGTGCAGAAAACAGTATTCTACTAGTAGCAAATAACCCAGCAAGTTAAGCAAATTTGATTGATTTACAACCAACCTCTTCCTCGGCAATCTCGACAAGTCTGGCCTCAAGCTCCCGCCCCTTCATCCTCAGAACCTAACACAATAGGCCAAAGAAATGTAACACACATAAGACCTAACAAAACATGTTTAATCGGTTGTTTAATAAGAAAATCATAAGAATTTAAACACGTAAAGGAAGTTGACCTCGACTCAATCTGAAAGCAATACTTAGTCAGAAAAAGAAAAAAGGAAGTGTTAATACAGTACTGTGAGAGGTCGAGAGAAACCAAGGCTGGTGCCGACAGCGAGGCCGGTTCTGACATTTCCCAGATCGACGCCGAGGCTGGACCCATCGCCTTCCCAGAGGGGGTCGTGTTTCCGCCGGCGAGCGTTAGGCATCAGCTCTGGTTCCAGTTGCTCCTTCTTCTCAGACTGCAGAAATCGAGATTGCGAGCGACAAACAAAACATGCTCTGGTTCGCCTGAGATGGAACGGAGATGGTGGGATGGGAATCGTCCGTACGAGATGATGCATCTCTTAGTTCTCGTGCCGTAGAGTATGCAGCAGCAGGTCGACTTATCTCATGTCAGTATGTCACCGAGGCGACAAAGAAAGTGGAGAGTATGAGAGGGACGAGATGGGCATGGCTGGGTTGGATTGGAATTTAGTCCATGAATCAAGCCCATTGGTCTTTTAAGACTGGCTGCAATGGGTGTTTTTTTGCCTCAATAGTCTGATAGGCAAATTTAATATTCTCACGGACAAAAGTCTGATAGGCAAATTTAGCCAGTTGTAGGGGTGGCAAAATAGCTCGTGGATCGATTGTGACTCGCATCTGACTCACTCGCTAACAAATTATTCATTAGTGGACTGAGCTGTTAACGAGCCAGCTTATCACTAGCTCGATCCAAAATTAACAAGTTTGAGCTGGGATCTAACTCGCTCGCGAGCTGGCAAGGCAGCTCGGTCCAATTATGAATTTGTGTAAATTTAGTATACATGAATTTATTTTGTGAACTAGATTTGTATGAATTTAAAGATTTAGTATTTTAATATGTATGAATTTAATTATAAACTTAATTTATGATAATTGATTTTATAATACATTATCTAATACATTTGAACTTTTGGTCCACGAGCATTCACGAGCTGGCTCGGCTCGCTCGTTGTCAAAACAAGTGAGCCACGAACCACTTTTCCAACTCGAATCCGAATGTTGGCTTGCTCGTTGCTAAAACGAACAAGCCATGAGCTTGGTCAGACTTAGCCGGCTCGTTGCCAGCCCTACTCCGTTGGTTACCTAACGAAAGCAATCACTGAACATGCAATAAGCACATATAATAAATTTGTCACATTGAGAAGTTTCACTTAATACAAAACAAAGTTCTATTAACTTTTTTTTTTTTTTATCTATAAACGTTTTTTAGTATTTAACTTCGATCAATGTCTATTCTGTTAATACTGGACAAGCAGTGAGACTGGGACTCCAGAAAACTTGCCCGAAATTTGTCGCAACGACTCGCAAGGGTGCCCTGCTTTCTATCTTATGTGGCGTTTTATCTTTTTTTATAACGGCCCCAAGTTTTCTGTAGTTTTTTCTAAAAGTCCGCATTAAAACAAAAAATTGCTGGAAACGGGTTTTCGAGAGAAAAATGCAGTGATATTCTAACAGAATTTCTGACTGCTCGGAAAGTTGGCACTTAAGAACTCAAATTGCAGCGCTCCACTGCTAATACAAAGTATTTCAATCATACAACTAAACGAGCTGCAAACTGAGTTCTTAACTCTCATGAATTAAAAGTAATACACCTATCACAGTATTAAACCAACCATTCTCCGCCAGAGGAACTGTTATAGAGCAATAATTTGATACAAAAATCAGACTCAGCAGCTAAGTCTTAAGGCATGAACTACAATTAAGATACTACCAGTAGAGAAACACGTCAACCTAATATAGAACGGGATGCAGACAATCACACTTTAACGACAGATGCCAGACAAATTAAACAACACATTCCCAACCAACTATTTTTCCCCCACTACAACTTCCTCAGATACTTCTGCTGTGGTTTGCAATCCTGGCACAGCATCATTATTACTGGGTCCCACTTTACTATCTTGATTCTCATCTGCAGCAGTGCTGTCAACAGTACCAGGAGTAGGTTCCACCACTGATTCATTCTGCTCTTTACTTTGCTCAGAGTTGGTTACACCATCGGTACCACTGTTTATCATCGCTTCATTCTGACCATCAACTATCTCTTCTGGATTTTCATCCTGCTGACCATCACCTTCAACTATCTCTTCTGGATTTTCATCCTGCTGACCATCTTCACCTGCACCCTCCTCTTCTTCTTCCTCGTCTTCCATCTGGTCCTGCATTAACATCTCATGCTGCTTGATCAGCTCAGGTGTCGTCAGACCATAAAAGACAGGCTCGGGACCATTATGGGGATATGGTGTTGGCTGTCCTGGTGGAATAAATACCGTAATCGGCCCAAAGACAGTGTTAGGTCCCTGCAATTTACTGATGCGGGTCTGGTGCTTCTTGCCCGAGAGATGCGTTTCAAACACTGCAGGTGTATCACAGCTAACATTGCACAATGTGCACACAATAGGTCGTACCCTTGGGAGGTGTGAAGCTGGACCAGGCATCGGCATAGGAGGCATCATCGGCATTGGCATAGGCACAGGAGGCCATGGCTGGAACTCTCCAAACCGTCTGGGACGTTTTCCCCCGCGGTCAAACCGTCCACCCCTCCTACCTCCCCGATCAAACCTGCCACCACCATAGCCGTACACAAAACCAAGGCCATATCCATCAGGCCTGGGTCTCTTAATGAAAGGTCGTTTACCAGAAGCAGCAGCTTCTGCCTGAGTAGTGTCTGAAGGAGGCAGTGCTTGTGTCCCACTGGCCTCAGCCTTGACAGACTCGGATGGCCCCTCAGTAACGGGCAGGTTTTGAGGTCCTGTTTCCTTGTTATGTTCTTCAGGGATCTCCACCTTAGCAGGAGGGTTGCTTGTACTTGCCTCACTGGCTACTAGAGTACCTGATGCTGCAACAGGTGCTGGTGAAGTTTGAGGCACACTCTCAGCTACGGATGGACCTGTCTCAGTGGTAGTAGAAGAAACAACAATAGTTGACTGATAACCAGCCAATTGTTTTTGTTGAGCTTCATACTCTTGGATCCGCTGAACAGTGCGCTTATGTCGCTTCCCAGCCTTGTGCTGCTCCAGGATCTCAAGGCTGTTGCAGTCAACACGGCAAATATCACACCAAGCATGGGGCTTGGGTTGGCGTGCTGGTTTAGGTGGAGGTGGTTGTGCTGGCTCTTGCCCCCTGCCACCACCCCTGCCACGGCCACGGCCTCTAAAATTGCCTCTGCCAAAGCCTCCCCTGACCCCCCTCCTACCACCTCGCCCTCTGAATGAACCCCTGCTGCCGCTGCCACCCTGCAAATATGAAAAAACAAAAAAGAATTTCTGCTCTGTAAATCAAAATGTAATGAACTGTTTTTTCAAGTTCTCTAAAGCTGAGAGAGTTCTTTCTGCTCAGTTATTCAAATAGTAAACATTTTTTCAAGTTTACCGAAGCTGAAGATTCTCTGATTTTGCACTATTAGTGTCGTTTTGTGCTTTCAGATGGTGCAAAACCAGAGAAACACAAGTCGATCAATAAATTAGCAGCGCAGATGAGTGCTATAGTATTTTTCTTTTCCATAAAAATGGTATCAGTAAACAATCAAGAAATTTTGAGAAAAAGTAGAGAGTTATTTTCTAGGAAAAGAAAAGAAAATAACAGCTAGCTGCTCCCTATTCCTGTTCTTCTCCCAACCATGAAAAGCCAGTGACTAGGAGAAGAGACAGCACTGAGACACAATATCAGAATCAACAGGAACTAAAATAAATAAAAGAACAAAGAACCAAATAAAGCACCATTCTTAGGTGACATGCAGGACCTTATAACCGAAGTCGCACACACAAAAACCAAATCACAAGGAATCTACAAGAGAAAGAAAATAAACAGCAAGAGTCAACTTATATATTTAGATCTCTAATTTCACTGCACCTACTACATAAGTTGCTGCACAAATCATTATCAGTATCTCAAATCAAGCACTAGATGTTAATTTTCTAGTCAAGGTGACAACAAGATTGGTCGAATAGAATTTCTTGGAGAGAAGAATCCCAATCCTTCATTCCAGGGAGCAACAACAGCAAAGAAGCCAGCTATAGGGTTAATAGCTTGAGAGAGGGTAGGCATTGCCACTAGGTGTTCCCATGAGTGTTTCCCGGAACTAAATAGTAAGCACTGGCTTTTGACTCAAAAACACACTTAGCAACACCCAAGGGCAATACTGAAGTCGCCCTGGTATATCTTGTTTGAGTTAAAAACAGACCAATTTCCAGCTATTAGTTGTCATCATTTGATTTGAGAAAATAGGCGATAGCACACAAGATCTCAACAATCTAGCAGGAGGTCCAGAAGGCAAATCTATCGTGGACATGGATATAAAATTTAGTTCCTGCAAATTGAAGGAAAGGAGCAGGCCACCTCGCATCACTAGATTGTTGGATTAGATCAAGTCTGGATCACAGAACATCAGTTGCACTGATGATATGATTACAAAAGGGTTAATTGCTTCAAGCTGGTTCAACCAACTGAATCAACAACCTTATTACTGCATTCAATTGGAGGTTATGAAAGTGAAGGGAGGGAAACACTGGATTATTGGAGGGAAAATGTCAAATATCTTCACATATGATACATACAAGGGCCTCCCTCTCCTTCTCTATCCATTACCACCACTTGGCTAAATAAGCCATCACAAAATTGCTAACTTACCTCAACCGATCGAGTTAACCGATGACGAAGCCATGCTCCTATCATATGAAGAAAGATATCAAAGTGTCTTTTATTTGCAAAAAATGACTTCGAACACCGTAAGTCCTTGAGTTCCTAACCTGTCAAGCTCGATAACTATACAAATGTATTTGCATATATTCATATTCTGTTTTAGCTTATTAGAAGGCTATAATAATTTTTATGATATCAATAATTGTAGGAAACTTGAGTATGATTAAAACAAGTAACTAATTTGTGAAGACACACGAGCACTAGTCAGCCACAAATTATTCAAGTGTCCTTCTTTCCACAATGTCTGTGACAGCTTATTAGTACAAATTGAATATAAGTTAGAATTATGGAGGTCCACTGAGTCCGTTGTGTAAGAATTACCCAAATATCTTATAGATACAGTAATAAGACGGATCATGCCAGCTTATAGAAGAGGTAAAATTTTAATGGAAGCACCACTGCTTAGCGTGTCAATGAAAAATGATACAGGGCTTCACCAATACAAATTTTGACCTGACTCTATCATTCCCAAGGAATGGTTGACAAGAATGGGGAATGGAATAGAAGAATTAAATAATCCTGAATAGATTCGATCGATCTCCACCTAGGAAACAAATAAGTTTGCTTAATAATTCATGAACTTTTTAGCAACAAAAGGAGAAGGCCAACAAATGCAGCAGAAGCACCTTCAACTCAACTTTATTGAAACGTAAATTAAAATATTTCTTAAGCATTGGAAAGGAATACACTATAATGATCATCCAACTAGAACTACATCCTCTGAATTTGGTTTATATATATTTTAATTAAGGATGGACCTATGGTGTTAGACAATGGATGAACATAATGCTAGTCCAAACAGAGCTATATAAATATCAAACAAAAGAAAAATATGACATCTAAGAATAATTACATTTGTTTAGAAATTTTGCACAGACCTTCCATGGGAGCATCCACTGAAGGAGGATAAATCTAACACCAGAATCAGTGTGAATACAAATTGGATCCCAAAATGGCAATTGCATCACAATTGCAAGTGTCCATCAACAAATTTAACACTTATGGAGAGTATAAAAAAAACTATGTCGTTAACTATATTAATTGGTTAGCTTATGTGGATATTAGTTTTTTTTTTTCCAAATATTATATTTGTTTATGTATATTAGTTTAAAAATTACTTCAAAATAAGTTGCATACATTGTATGAGGTTTGTGCAAATTATAATCAATATCCGAATAATATTAGCATTCGCATTCATATTCAACTATTGATATATGCTTATTATATCTTGTTTGTATCCATAACCGTTTAATATCTAGTCTGATCAATCCTTATCCATTTGATATGAATCCAGGACTGTCCATACCCAAATCTGTATCTGAAATATAAAAAAAAAATAATGATACAGACGAAGTCTCACCAATTGCATCTGATCCATTTTTCAACCCCTAATGATAAAAGTAAACTGATATACAGGCAACCAAACAATCAAACAAAAAAAACTAAATACAGGATAATTACAAGTACAACTTAAGGTGCCTCAAGATCCTGAATTTTGACCACATGTTTATATTATCACATTAAAAGCTAAAAGATCCTGCTTGTTTTGTTCTTAAAAACTACTCTAGTAAGAGAGGGAGCTCAACATGCACTAACTGAAGAACCAAATAAACACAAAAAAAATGGTCAAAAATAAACCTGAGCGGCACCACCGTTCCCCATGGTCGCGTCCATCGGCACAGCATACTCCGACGAATGGGGGAAGGCGGCGACCTCCATCCCCTCGTTCAGAGGCGCCGGCACGTAATGATGGTGCGTGGGGTCGACGCCGGGCGGAGGCGGCTGTTGGTAGGAGGTGGAGTAGTCGTAGTACTGGTGGGAGTAGGCGGAGGATTCGTACTGCGGTTGAGGGTAGGAGCCATAGTAGGCTTCGTAGGAATGGGAGGGATCGTAGGCCTGCGAGTGGCTGTCGGATTGGGCGTATGGTTGCTGGTGGTGATGCAAATCCATGGCGATGGCTAAATTGGGAGAAAATACAGGAATTGTTGGCGAATTGGTGTCGTCGCCTTGCGCAGGGTTTTGCGATTTTTGTTTCCTAGGTTAGAGTTGGGTCGGGTGGACTCAAGTCCGGATCCTCTGAGATAACTCAAATTTGAGATTGAATACGGGCCGTCCGATCAGAATCTCAATCAGGTCAGGATACACTATACCTTCAATATTCGTGCGTGACCTCTGAGATATCTCAAATTTTGCGTGACCGACGTGTCCGGTGTCTATTCGGGGATGACGTGGGGGCCAATATTATTTTAGCTTTGAGATTCTCGCAGAACGTATTGTAACGGTTGAGATTTTCCAAAAAGTCACGCAAAATATAAGATATCTCAGTGGATGCGAATTCGGACTCCGGAGAGGTGAAATTGCCATTGGCTCGACATCGGATGGAGTAATTAGCGGGTCCCAGATGTCAGATACGTAACAGCCCAATTGAAATTGGGGGATTGAGAGAGGGAGACGGGCTAGTTGAGGCCTAGTTAGCTTGATTTATTTAGGTTAATTGTTGGAATAAAGATTTATGGTAGGTTGAAATATTAGCCTACCCGGCTCTCCCTTGGTTTAATTATGGGCTAGAAATGATCACATAAGATTAATAAAATAACTCTTAATCGATCTATAATACTTTTACTACAAATAATATTGTTACAAGAATAAGGCAATTGAGAACCACCATTTGGTATAGTGGCATAGCTAATATTTTCGGTGTGGGAGGTTGCAAGTTCAAAATCCGAATGGTGATTCTAGAGGCGGATGGAGCATGTATGAATGGGGGTCAATTGACTCCCATTTTCTAAATTTATTTTTATTTACGTATGATTTTCTATATAATTTAAAGTACATTGTCATGAGTACTATAAATTGACTTTCATTTTTAACATTAAAATTTTATATGATTAACTTCTATTATGTATTTGATCTCCGTAGTTCGGAAGTTTGGCTCTGCCCATGAATGATTCCTTTGTGGATATTAAATAGTTTGGTAGCTTAACCTTCAATCTTTGCTAAAAAAAAAAACGAGGCTATGAAAATGTACATATTACGTACTGATCCATGTTATAGATCCAGATTTTCATTTTTAAAATTAAAAAGGTCAATCCGAAGAATAATATGATCTTTGTTCACACAAAAGCGTATGCACAAAGTTTCAGTATAACAAGCTATACCTTTTAAACCTTGGTTACACCTTTCGAGTCAGATTGCAATTGCACAATCCTATCGAGCAGTATATTCAGGTATTGATCCAAGGGACGGTTCAATTATTTACCAGATTCTACATAAATTAATAAACGACTAGAAGTGAGAAAAAATTGGTTTTTTGTATTTAAGTTCTTAATCAGTTCAAAGACAATAATTAAATGCAAGAAAGTAAATTAACTTGATTTAAATCAATAATAAAAAAGGCGTTTTCAGGGTTAAGATTTCATCTCAGTTCTGCCTCGAGGCACCCCGTTCGTGTAGTTTCCTACAAAGGGCCTTGTCAAGTTATACGGGCCGGATACTGTCGTACACGGTCCGTGTGGGCCTCGATTTAATGCACCAGTTACTGTTTCTTTGTGTTGTTCCTTTGTGTAGGGTTCTACTGACCAGACCTAATGTTCCTAAACCTCAACTATCGTTTATTGGTTCATTAACTTGGTATGGAATTGCAATATTTGCCCTCGTCGGATTCTAGACCTCAATTTGCGTATATTAGTCCGAATTACCTAATTGCTTGTTTGGTATTCTAAATATAATCTCTTATCCGTCGATAAGAGGAAATGTTCACCTTTCGACTACTATTTGGTTTCACCTTTCGGATCACTAAACCTACCTCATGTACTTAGTTTGGTTGAAAGATTATAAGGGTTGAAATGCCTTGTAGATGTGATCATGCATCTAGTGGCAAACAAATAAAAGTCAAACAATTTAATCTAAGCAATTAAAATCAAACACAATCAAGCAAACACAAATTTCAACACAAAAATTCAATAACTAATATGCAAAATAAAACATTCGATTACATCCAAACCCTAGAAACTAAGGAATCTACTCAAACATAATTCTAAAGCAAATAAAACAAGTAAAATAATGAGAAATCATGATAAAACCCAAAGAAGAAGAAGATCCACAAAAAAAACTCGCGTCTTTTGCTTCTCAACTTTGCCTCCAAGCAATAGCCGCCAATCCAAACCCTAGAAAATGCCTCTCTGCTCCAGAATGAGCTCTCTGGTACAAGAAATCTCGCTTATAAGATTTCCTGGTCGACCTTCCTTCAATAGGCCTTGTTTTCATATTCTGGATCTGTTTCCGGAATTGCCTGACACGGCCCGTGTGAAATCCTATACGGGCCGTGTGCCTATGTTCCTTCTGTGGTCGAGTCAGCGGTCGTGTCTGTGGTCGAGTCGAGGTTGATACGCTCCGCACAAGATGGTACACGGACCGTGTAAAAATTTCCGAATTCCAGATTCTTCATCGATTTTGCCTGAATCCTGTAAAATAAGAACAAACTTGCAGTAGTACCACATTCTATAGAAATTTCAATGAAATACGACCGATTTAATGGTCTAAACACAGGTTTTGATACAAAATACAGGTCAGAATATATATAAGTTTGCGAGATATCAATCCTCACATGAAGATGTATTTGAAGTTCAAATTTCACATTTTTTAACAACTTTTTCTATTTTTTTAGATAGGTAGTGAAATGAAAATGTATTTGATGATATATTTTTTTGTAAGATCAGTGGCTTTAAATACTTACTAACAATTTAATTGATAAAAAAAAATATTTACAACGAGTTAAATGATCCTAATTTCTAGATTTACTATTTTATTCTCAGGAAATTCTCTAAACTACATTAATAACCTAATCCTATTTATATACACTCTTAATCACTCTAATAACTTAATCCCCATCTCTCACCATGACCGGATTCGCTCTTTTGACTACTGCCACGCTCTAATGTGAAATTTGAATAATGTCAACAATATTCTTATTAGACCCGGCCCATCTCTCACCACTCACTATTATGCTCCGATCGAAATAGGTATAAACTTTATACTCCGAGCTCTAATAATATCGTGTTTTCAGCTCCAGTCCCTCCCCTCTCACTCTCCTATTGTTCTAGCAATAATTTTTTTAGTCTATTTGACTAATTTGCAAAAACATACAATTATTGAATTTTACGATTTCTTCTATTTTAGAATTATGCAGGTTCAAGTCAAATGGAATTGCAATATGGAATACTTGAACTGAAGAAATCATGAAGACTTATCAAGAATGTAAATTGTAAAATCTAAACTTGGTAAAGTGTTTTTGATTTTGTTTCAACAGGATAAAAACGTTGGTAACGTTTGTAAAACGTTATAACGATTATACCTTAAGAAAACGCTGTGAAACAACTCGATCAAAGTCAAAAAAAGTCAAAAAAAAGTCAAAAAACATTGCTGTAACGTTTTAAAACGTTGGTAACGTTTTCTGTAACGTTTTAAAACGTTGGTAACGTTTTAATTAATTTCCAAACTTCAGAAATTCCTGATTTTGATCAAGTTTTTACAGTACAAAACGTTATGTAACGTTTTATAAACGTTGTAACGTTTTGGATGAGTTAGCTGAGCTGTCAGAAAAGTGTAAACCTAAAATCGCATTATAAGTTAAAACGTTGTAACGTTTTTGAAACGTTTGTGTAACGTTTTGGTGCAGCTCTCGGACTTTTGAAGTTTCATAAAACGTTACCAACGTTTCTGGAAAACGTTGTAACGTTTTAGCTCAAACAGCTCATTTTTGAGCTGCCACTATAAATAGACTGAAGGGATCACTTTCAAATCTAACCTAGCCGTCCCTAAACTTCAAAAGAGGCGATTTTCTGAGAGCTTGGTTCCACCATTGTTGATTGAGCTTAAAACTTCAATATCTCTCAATCAATCTCAAACAACCTCAAATCCACTTCACTAATCTCTAGTTAGATTAGGTTAGAGTGATCTATTGAGTGTTTCTCTTGTTCTCGAGTTGCTCGTGTGACTTCCCTTGGTTGTAAGGGCTCGCCGACGCTCATCTCTCGTTGGCCGTGACTTCC
The DNA here is from genome assembly GCF_964058835.1 of Carex rostrata. NCBI lineage: Eukaryota > Viridiplantae > Streptophyta > Magnoliopsida > Poales > Cyperaceae > Carex > Carex rostrata. The sequence goes on along the minus strand of NC_135920.1, from coordinate 13,298,046 downwards.
CGTTTTGTAAGGGCTCACGGTTCACAATTATAATCCTTTCATATTGGGTAATAGAAAGGCGCACCTAGAAAGAGGTTGCGACGCCCCGGAGACGTAGGCCATTGTTTTGCCGAACTCCGTTATCATCCCGCGTGTCAATTTCTCTAAACTCATCTCTTTTATTTTCAATTGCAATTTATTTTCAGTTTTTGTTCATTTAGAGGTGCATTAAGTATAACATCTTCTCCTCTCCATCCGAAGAGGTAGAGTCGAGAGTGAGGGAAGAGGTGTTGTGTCTAGAGTGAAGTCTAAAAGGAGCAGATTGGGAAGAGGAGATAATGAAAGTGTGAAAATGTGGCAACTGCTTCTAGGGTTTTGATTCGCTCCTTTAATGACAAAATTTTATATATAATTTAGAAAAAAAAAATTAGATTTGTAAAAAATTACTACTTTCAAAAAAGATGATTTTCAATTTATCTAAAAAGTAATAAAAAAATATAAAATTTGATCACCAATTACATTTTCATATGTGAAGATCATGTTACATTTTCATATGTGAAGATCATGTTGAATGGTTTAAATTGTTTAAACTTTTAAATTAAAATATGAGTATATTATACGGACATATGGACCCATTGCAAAGTACTATAGCCTCACTCTTGTTACGATATAAATAATTCAATAATGTCAACAATATTTCTCATTAGACCCCGCATGTAGGGGTGTTCAAAGGGTTCGGTTTGTTCTGTTTTCAACCGAATCGAACAATTTTGGATTAAATAGTTCGGTTTTTTGGTTTAAAGATCGGTTCGGTTGAATTTTTGAATTATTTCGGTTTAAATAAATCGGTTCGGTTTAGAATTTTCAAAACCAATTAAACTGAACCGACCTAATTATATTGGTTCAAGTATGGTATATTTTGTTTGGTTCAATCATTACTTCTTTTCTTTCATTTTAGTTTAAATATATCAGAACATTTACATATTTTGTATGGAATTGAACAACTTGTGTATAAACATGTGTAATTTTCGTTAATGATGGCATCAATAGGTTAACTACATTTTGAACCAAATAAACCGAAATTTACTTCGGTTTGTTCGGTTCGGTTCTTAATCGGTTTATAAGTTTAATCAGTTCAGTTCGGTTCTATTTTTTTAAAACCGAAGAAATATTTAATTTGGTTATTTTAGTTTGGTTTCAACCGAACCGACCGTTTGAACACCCCTACCCGCATGTGAAATCATCATCATCAGTGTTTGCAGCAATATGCCTCAAAACTATATCCCAATTTTAAGACCAGCTTCATTCCAAAATCGTTCCAGTGCTCTACAATGTGTGTGAAGAGAGATAAAGAGAGAGCAAAGCAAGTGAACAAAAAGAGATGCATGCCAACTACATGCGCTTCTCTTTCAGTCCTGGTCCCAAAGTTCATACCAATATAACAACGAAATAAAGCCCATCCCCATCTCACAAAAAGCTCAATTAATTAAACAAACAACCACAACGCAACCACCACCAGCCAAAAATCAAAATGACAATTGTAAACGAAGGGTACAAAGCAAGAATCTATCTGGACCCAAAAGCTAGCGTTAGGAAAGAAAAAAAGTGCAAGTGACCAAATCAAAATGAGATGCATGCTGATAGACTGATTCAGGTTCCTTGCTAGTCAATTTCTCATGTCTATTGCAAGAATCAAATGCAGAGAATATGTATGTTCTTTTGTTAAATAGGTGCTTAGGTAATTTAGCTTGGTCCCCCAAAAAGGGCAGTTGCTAGTTTAGTGCAGAAGTATGAAGGATAAAAATATTAACAACGTTGTTTTGACTTTACAGAACGCACGAGTAAAGTGATTTTTTTTATTTTGTCAAAACAGTAATGTTGATATTTTTATCCAACTTGAGGTTGTTGTGAATGTTGGCAAAAAAGCTCGTAGCCCGTGGCTTAATCGTGACTCGTGCCTTGCTTGTTACTGGACTGAGTTGTAAACGAACCAGCTCGTCAACGCCACTAGCTCAGTCCAAAATTAACGAGTTTAAGCTGGGGCTTAGCTTGCTCGCCAGCTCGGCTAGGCGTCAATTTGTGAATTTTTATGAATTTGTGTACATTTAATTTATACTGTCAAGCTCGGTCTCAAAAGTTTGTAAAATTTGTTTTCTTTTTAAAACAAGATTCAGCCAACTCATCAGATCGCGAACTAGCTCGGTCCAGCTCGTGACGATTTCAAGCTAAAATTTCAACTCGAACCCCCTAAAGTCAGCTCGCTCGTGACTCGGACGAGCCAGTTCATAACGAGTTCAAATTAGATACAACTCATAACGAGCCAGCTAGTTGCCACCCCTAATTGTGATAAATAATATCATATTTCATGTCTCGTCAATTTGCGGTTCAAACAAAAACGAGTATATATGCAATATGCTTATTGATATATCTGGCTTCTATTTTTAAGTGTAAAGCTTGCCCTATATGATAAATTGTGTTGGTAATTTGGTATATAGCAGGAGACATCAGAGAAAAATAAACAGAAATAACTTGGTCAACATTCAAATTGCAACAAATCCATTAATTCAACTACTCAAGTAACTTTTCAAGCCTGCTGTATAAATATTTCGAAAAGCTTTATAACATTAGGATAAATTTTTATAACAATTCGGATAGTTAAATAAATTAATAAATAAAATAAATCAAGTTTCGATCGTGTACGAGACACTGTCCTTAAGCGTATTTTGTTTCATTGTGTAAAATGGAACCGCAACCAAATAATTCGAAAAGCTTTATTACATTAGGATAAATTTTTATAACAATTCGGATAGTTAAATAAATTAATAAATAAAATAAATTAAGTTTCGATTGTGTACGAGACACTGTCCTTAAGCGTATTTTGTTTCATTGTGTAAGATGGAATCGCAACCAAAATAATCCGAAATTGTCGCTCCTTAAACACGTCATGAAAGTAACTGACGATAACTCCATAATGTCTAGCATATATCAGAATTATCGAACCATAATTTGAAATGGGAAATATTGATTGATTTCTGTGGGGGCAAGAAAAAGACTTCTCATTGTTTTTTCTCGGACATAAAATAGAAAAAGAAATGAGAGTGATTTTCTATGTGTTAATGATTAAAGAGTGAGAAAGGTGCCATTAATGTTTAATGACATTTTTCAATTTTAATAACTGTTCAAAAAAAAACGTAACGGAATTCAAATTAACAATTTTGAGTTTTCATAACTCGAGTTTCAATAATTCCTCACAAAAATCAAAATTTATAAATATCAAGCCGTGAATTATACAGAAATAAATTATTGGATATTTTATTGGGCATCGATGGAGTAGTTTACAAACTTTGAACTTTATCTAGTATTGATAACTTTAATTTGAAGAAAAAACAGAGTGAACTATGTTTTGAACTCTTTCTTTTGATCCAAAATTTAACTACCGCACACATAAAATGAAGATTCTCATCGCAGTGTACACATTAATGGCCTTATATATGGCAAAACTTGGATTTTTCATGAGTCTTAAAAGCTTACATATGCCTCGCACCACGACCGTCACGGACACTTTCATATAGATGACTTACCTACCAAGGATGTATGTAGATATACATCTTGCGGAAATGATTGACTCGTTCCTCATTAAAAGCTAATAATATGCTCATTCTGCTATCTACATAGAGCACACTCGCCATAAAGACTCTCATGAAAAGCTAACCCATTAAATCTCTTTTAAGGGACCGTCTATTAGAGGTTGGATTACCACCACAAGAAGACTCATTAGGGCTAAATTTACCCTCTCAATAAAATTATTAGGACCTTAATTTTAGTCCATTATAGATACATTTTTTATGACGATGGATCATCATTCATTGATCGAGTTTATAAGTAGTTTCTTTTACCTGTCGAAGAAACTTTCAAAACAATATCCTCCATATAATTATAATTAGCAATAATTTTAATAAAAACATATCGATGACTTCATGAATAAATAATCATATCATCCTTCATTTTTTTTTCATGTTAAACATGAAATAAAGTTATTAATATAATTCAAATCCTCACATATTTTCTCTTATGTGATATAATTATAAGAGTAGAACTAAGGTGCTCTTAAGTTCACCAAGTCTCTTGGTGAACTTAAGTCTAAAACTCATCAAGTCGGTTTTAAATTACGAATCTGAATCGTTGAAATCCGCCTATCTTACGATTGATGCGTCTACATGTGAAAATTTTAAACATTCGAATTAATTTAATATAAAGTCAAGTGGTCAAAATTAGAAGGTTAATAAATTAATTTTAATGCATTCATTTTTTGAATGTTTTTTGACTGACTTTATACTAAATTAATTCGAATGTTTAAAATATTCACATGTAGACGCATCACTTGTAAGGTAGACGGATTTCAATAATTCGGATTCATCATTTGAAGTCGATTTGATGGATTTTAGACTTGAGTTCATCAAAAGACTTGATTTAAGAACACCCTAGTTCTACTCTAATTATAATATCAACTCATTTAATTATTTTAGATATAACATCATAATCAAATACATTTAGCCATCATGATATATTAAATGATAACATTTTATTTCATATTCCCATTTTATTTCATATATATCACACGCGCGTATCGTGAGGTTAAATTAATGTTTTTACAAATATTTTAACCCCACAATTTTACTATATATAAGATAACAATAGTCTCATTTTTATGCAACAGTATTCTTCATTAAATGCTTAATTATACTCTTCATTCATTTTTGTCCGAGTCATTAAGGGGATAATCGAGATAGTTAATAAAATGATCATTAAGGAAATAATCAATGCTTATAATAGCATTCATTCCAGTTCTCTCAGCCATAATATCAATGCTTTATTCATTTCTATTATTTTGTTTGATAGCAATTTTTCACTGAAGACTTTTGAAAGTTATTTGTAGATGACCAATGGCTTTACAATAATTACTAAGTATTTACTTTTTACTAAAACTGGAGATCAATTTTAAGTGTAAAGCGATGGGTTGCTCTATATGATAAATTGTGTTGGTAATTTGCTATATATATAGCATGACTGCAGGAGGGAAGCAGATCACCTGCCTCCTCAGTCACTGCGGGTGGGACCGATCACTGTTAATTTTTAAATTGGAGGTCCACCAACAGTGACTCTGGGGACAAGAATTTTCTGTCCCAGAGGGGCAGACGATTCAATCTCCTGCATGAGACATAAGAGAAAAATAAACATAAATAACTTGGTAAACATTCAAATTGCAACAAATCCATTATTTACCATTAATTCAACTACTCAGGTAACTTTTCAAGCCTGCTATATAAATTATTCGTAAAAGCTTTATTATATTGGGATATATTTTTATAACAATTCGGATAGTTTAATAAATTAATAAATAAAATAAATCAAGTTAAAATAATAGTGCTCAAATTGTGTACAAGACACTGTCTTTAAGCGTATTCTATTTTATTGTGTAAGATGGAACTGCAACCAAAATAATTCGGAATTGTCACTCCTTAAATACGTCATGGAGGCGACTGACGATAACTCCATAATATCCGGCATATATCAGAATTAATCGAATCATAATTTGAAATGGGAAATATTGATTAATTTGTGTGGGGGCAAGAAAAAGGACTTCTCATTGTTTTTTCTCGGACATAAAATAGAAAAAGAAATGAGAGTGATTTTCTCTGTGTTAATGATCAGAGAACAGATTAATGAGAGATTAAAAGGTGTTAGTAAGGTATAATGACATTTTTTTCAATTTTAATAACTGTTCAAAAAAAGTAACGGAACTCAAATTAACTTGGTATGAGATCGGCCATTTTTATTAATATCCCTAAAAAAATTCAAAATTTTACAAATGCCCCTGTCCTCAATTTTTTTTTTAAATATGCCATGACCGCCTGGGCTTCGGGCGGCCCAAATATCACGTGAGGCGCCACAGGGCCGGGCGGCCCATACCACAAGTGAGGCGCCACCCCCTGGGGCGCCCCATGGTATTTTTTTTTGAGATCTTAGTATTTTGATTTGAATAATTTTGTGAAAAAAAAGTTTTCTTATTTAGAATGTGCCAAAAAATAAAATATTTGATATATTTACGAAGTGATGTCGTAAAATTTTATAACTTTAATTTTTTTTATTTTTATTTTTTTGGTGAACTTTGATTTTATTTGTCAGTTGGATATCACAAGTCTAAATATAACACTAATAAGGACTTGGCCTTTATTATGGTTTTTATAATATATGTATAATATACACATATACACATATACATATACATAATATGCGTATGCCAAAAAAAAATATATTTGATATATTTACAGAGTGATGTCGTAAATTTTTATAACTTTGATTTTTTATATTTTTATTTTTTTAGTGAACTATATGTATAATATACACACATACACATACACATACACACATGCACATACATATATACACATACACATACACATACATATATACACATACACATACACATACAAAAAAACTCACATACACATACACATACACATACACATACACACACACACACACATACACATACACATATACCAAATAAATCAATTCGCATAAGCAAAATAGCAAGTTTATCTGCCACCACGTCTGAATAAACCTAACAAACGACTAGTTCTTCTGGTACCAGTGGCAGGTGCGGCATTACTTGTAGAGGCTTGGCTACTAGATGATTGGCTTACAGGAGGAGGGGGTTGTGTTATACCGGTTGCTTCAGCAACAACTCTGGCATTTTCTCTTTCGTTGTGTTCGTTTATTGCATCTAAATGTAACAATGCAATTCAGTTAGTAATATAATTAAAGCATAAATAAATTTTGTACAATTCTACGTACCTGCCCTGCGCCTGTTGGAAACAGAACGGCGAGCCCGATTTCCCGACGGTCGCCTACCACCCATCTCGTCCATGGTCATTACAATACGCTTGTGTCTCCTCCTTCCCTTTCTTATCCATCCTTATGAAGGTAATATTCTATCTCCGACATATGCAGGCCACTCATGCTGATCAGGATAAGAATGGAAAGATCCACCCCAAGTGGAAGCAAGGTAATCGGTACAGTACATGTCAGCAACATAGTGATCCTCACAGTAGTTCCTCACTCGGCATACCGCCATCACGTGACTGCAGGGTATGTGACTTAGCTGGGGTCCTTGGCATGTACAGGTTACCGCCCTGGCATCTCCGAATTTAACCACGTACTTGCAAGCCCTCTTGACAAACGCCATAGTGCCGTCTGATTTACGGCTGGTAGGAACGTACTCATTTGGATTTTGCACTTCGAATTCTGTTCCATCATTACCCATCGGGATCACGATCATAGTTGCACCTTTGTCTCTGTGTCCTCTTAGTTTCTCCTCCACCCTTGTTGAAAATGACTGGTTCATCCTTATTAATTCTGCGGCCTTAGCACGCCGTTCCTGAAACCAGGCATTTAACTTGTAGAATGTGTCCTCTACAACTGCAGCCACAGGCAACATCCGGCTCTGCTTGAATACTGCATTCAGCGACTCGGATCCGTTGGTGGTCATAATTCCCCAACGCCAACCTCCATCCCGGGATTGATATATTTTCTCGTATGCTGGATCTTCGTTGACATCTCGGGGATTATTTTTGCCCACCTTCATTAAGTAGAGATTTTCCTTTGGCATGTACTACATAGAAAATAAGGAAATAGAATAATGTAAGTAAACAATTGTAGTAAAAAAAATTTGTTTTCTTAAAGTACAATAATATATGTAAACAATTGAAATACATGTACCTTTGCAAAACTGCTAGTCATCTCTACCACCCTTCTCGGCTTTTCCTTTCTTCAATTCCATCTAAATGTATCAGTAACCCACGTGTCGCCCCCGGTTGCCTTGGAAAGGTTCTCCGCAACGTGTTGCATACACAACCTGTGCACACACTGGCCAGTACGTGTTGACCAACCGTAGTCTTCACGATCAAAAACATATTTTATTCCTTTGTGCTGGTTTGATATCACACAGAAAAACTTCCCTTCCCCAATCACCCGTCTTCTTAAAAACTGCATAAAGAATCCCCAGTTCCGAAAAAACTGCATAAAGAATCCTCGAGAGAAGTTCTCAAATCGGGAAGTGACAGAGGCAGAAAACGAATGGGTTTAAATCATACTACATATGGGGCGCCTGGGGGCGTAGCGCCTCACAGGCCTAATGGGGCGCCCCAGGAGCTGGCGCCTCACTAGCCTTATGGGCCGCCCCAGGGGCTGGCGCCTCACGGGTTATTTGGGCCTCCCCGGGCCCAGGCGGTCAGGGCATATTTAAAAAAAAATTGGGGGCAGAGGCATATTTAAAATTTACATTTGTTTTAGGGATATTAATAAAAATGGCCGGTATGAGATTTACATATAACCCTCAAGCTTTGTAAATATTACAAAAGGAGATTTTAACAATTTTCAGTTTTCATAACTCAAGTTTCAACACATTCAACAACAAATTTAAAAAAGAAAAGAAAAAAAAATAATAAAGCCTTTTCTTCTACCTTGCATTAGGATTTAGGCAACAAATGTATTGACTATTATTGATCCCCAATGCACAACAAAACAACTCATGAAGTAAAATACTTTGCTGTTCCAAGCCTTTTTGTTTTGTTCATGAAATAAATGGTACATCAAGAAAGCAAGACTAGGCTGGTTTATTTATATGAGTAAAGCTAGCGTGTGACATGCTCACCAAGAAAGTTTGGTGAGCATAACTCCAAAAGTATATCGGATCGACGTCAAATGTCAAATCCAAACCGTTGAAATCCATGTACTTCATGAGTGATGCATATACATGCAAAATTTTGAAAGTTTCGAGTTTATTTGCTACACGGTCAAGTGGTCAAAGAAATAATAAAAATTGAATATATAAAATAACTTATAATAAAATGTTCATTTCTTTGACCACTTGACCGTGTAGCAAATAAACTCGAAACTTTCAAAATTTTGCATGTATATGCATCACTAATGAATTACATGGATTTCAACGGTTTGGATTTGACATTTGACGTCGATCTGATATACTTTTGGAGTTATGCTCACCAAACTTTCTTGGTGAGCATGTCACACGCTAGCTTTACTCTATTTATATTAACAAGTACTTTTATTTTTTTTAGTTCATTATCAACTGACAAACTCAATTAAATAAGATAAAAGTTCCGTGCAAAGAAGAAAAGAAAGTGAATAAAAGTCCAAATTATTTTCATTTACTTGAGTACTTAGTGAATTGAACCCCAAAATCTATCGGATTAGATTCAACGATAAATTTAAATCATTGAAAACGATCTACTTAACGAGTGATGCATGTATATGCAAATTTTTGAAAATTTTGAATTAATTTAGTACAAACTAAAATAGTCAACAAAAAAATGAATTTGTATAAGTTATTTTAATGCATCCATTTTTCATTATTTTTTAACCAATTTTATTCTGTACTAAATTGACAATAAATTATTTTCTCTCTTTTTCTAGAAGCGTGACATAGACTGGAAGTCTCGAATATTGTAGCTAATGTTATAGCTTAGTGACTTTCTTTTATATGTGCATAATGTTGTAGCTTATTTGCCATATTTAATGTTGCCAAAAGTTGCTAATAATAAATATTCTGGAGAATTAATTATGACCAGTAAAAACCGACCAAGAATACAAATGGAAAATTTATAGTTTCATTTTGTTAAAATGCATAATTCGTGAGATAAAAAGTGTGCACCATGTCTATGTGGTAATGTTAATCTTTTTAGTATAGGAATATATATTAACCTTTTAAGTTAAGGGTGTGCTCCGCAATTGAGGGTGAAAACCTTCATTAATGGAAGGGGAAGGAAGACGCTCACCCCTGAACAATAATCTTTACATTCCGATTTGGGGGTGAAGATTGTCGCTAAAAATCACTACGCGTTCACCTCCGCTTCCTCTCTGCTTCTTCAGTTCTGGAGCAGGTGAAACATTCGGGCAGCTGCGGTCTGAGGCACCTTTCACCTCCGCACAGTGTATTTTTCTTCCTCTCTCTCCGCGTAACCTCAATTGGAGCACACCCTAAAGCTCCAAAATTGCTAATTTAATATAAAACTGATACCAGTATTATTTATCCATCGTTGGAATAATTTAGATGTTAATATAGGCCCAGTGAGTTGTCAACCTAAAAGTAAACAAAAGTATTAATTTTGCTCAACGACCAACTCGATCCTACTTGGCTGACGTGTCAATTTATTACTCAGCCAGCTGTCTCTTGGCTTACTATTCTTTTTCTTTTTTAATTAAAAGAAAAACTTGACAGAGGCTGTCAATTGTCAAAGGATGACTGACAATTATTGGTCAACTGGATCCCTACATGTTTGCCTTTTTTTTTAAGCGAAAAAAAGCTAACATATTATTTTAACGAATTTTCTTTTTAGCGAACGAAATTATTATGAGAAAAAAATAGTACTAACAAGCAATGGGGAGAATTTTTTGGAATGTTTTTTTGAGGTCTCTAATTATTTGTCTCGATCTTTTTCATAGTAACATGATTTGCAAGAAATTTGTGAATTATTTGTGTATTATTTGTTCTTTTGATGTTTTTGAACTGAACACCGAATAAAACATAATAAAACGTGAAACTTTTTTAAAACTTTTTAATTTTTTAGATTTTTTTTCCCTTATGGTACCGAATTATTTCCAAATTATACCTGAATCACAAACTTTTGACTCTACCAAACCAAACCCGAATTATTGTTTGTCACTATGATGGGATCGAGGCACTTGTATTGCTACTTATCAATTATTAATGTGAAATTTGATCGTCAGTGACTCGTCATATTATGGTGGGTTGTATTCTTGCCATAGAGGATCCGAACTCATGGAGAGTGGCCTCAATCAGTGGTTGCCATTGATTGGTGGACTGTACTTTTCTAAAATGAAATTTCCGTTAAGCAAAGATCTCGTGCAGCAATTATGATTCACACACACAATATATGCATGGCTGTTATTTAATATCTCTAACTCTAAGAGGAAATATTCTTTTTTCAAGGCGTGTGGGACTGTGGGTCTCGGATTGAAGCTAATTATATATTACACATTGAAAATAATTATATATGCATTTAATGCGGTAACGAATGTTACTAAAAATAGCATTTATTAAATCATAGTAACAAATTTAGAAATAAATTCGGTCATGTCTAAAGCTCTGAAGAGACGAAAATAATACGATAATATTTCTATAACACAAATATTGATACTTTTAGAGAGAAAAAAACATAAAAAGGAATTATGTTAGAGTCTGCGAACAATATAATACACATAAATTACATTTTAATTATTTATAAAATTTGTTAGTTGACATTAAAAAATATTAGACAAATATTATGTAAAAATGTCTAATTGAATATATATGGACACTTTATACTGTACATTAGATAATATATAGAGAACAATTATATTATTTTTTCTCATATTCAGTTTTAAACTAGTCTCATCGGAAGTTAAATGCATATCCCCAGCATAGCAGGGGCGGATCTACATGTATGTCAGGGGTGCTAAGCTACCCCAATAATTTATTTATTTTTAATTATGTACATTAAAATTTAATTTTTTGTTTTTTTTAAACTTTTATATAGTCTAGCTCCCTCGTAAAATGACAAATGTCAAATGTGTACTTCTAGTGTTTATTACCTTTTTCATATATTATGTATTTTATAAATTAGTCCCATATTCAAATTTTCTAATTCCGTCCTTGCAGCATAGGAATATTCGATATGACAAGTTATGTAGAAACTTGGTCATATATTCCCTGAGATAATTATGTAAAAAGTTACTGACATACAAAACCTCACCCCATCAATTAATGCACATATTATGATACATTTAATAGTGGTGACTGTATCTGTGTTTGCATTGTGATTATGTGATATGTACGTTGGTTTTATTGGAATTTAATTATATTCTTAAGACTCGTGATCGATAATATCAAATTAACTGGTATTTGTCTTAATTAATTAATCAGATCGATACTTAAAACAATAAAAAATAGATCAGTATGATTTGGCGTATCAAGCATTTGCATTGACTGAATTGGGTATATATACATGTATGACATGCAGTATGAGAAAACAATCTTACAACGCTAGCACCTATTGAACTAATCACCTAATTTATAATTAGTAGTTAATCACATATAGATATTTAAAAGAATATAAAACGTAAATTACAATCCTGCCAATTATAAAAGGAACATTGTTTTGTTTTAAAATTTATAATGTACTTAAGGTTGTGCTCCTGTACCAGAGGGGAAACGGGATGATAAGGGAGACAACCCTTCAAACAATAAAATCTACACCTCAAATTGGAGGTGACAGATTTCGCCAAAATCACCTTGTTGCTCCCTCTCCTATTTTCTTCTTCTGGAGCTGGTGAGTTCATCTGGTTAGCCCGAATTTTGCCAATTCTCACCTCTGTATAGGAAATTTCCCGTTCCCTCTGTCTGGAGCTGAGCCTAAGTATCTTACATTATACAATATTATTTGAATTTAACGTATTTGATATATAGACACGCATGCATGGCGTAGCCAGAATTTTAATCGGAGTGAGTAAAAAAAATTGAAAAATCTACAAATTTCATCCTAAAGATTTTGAATGTTAATTATATTTTTCTTCCATATCCTTATCTAATTAAAAAAATAGGAAAACAAAAATGTAGAAGGAAAAATGAAGGAAAGAAAAAAAAATATAAAACTAATTCAAACACAAATAAAAAAAAAAACAAAATTAAGAGAAATGGAGGCGTACTGGATTTCTAAATGGAGATAAAGAAGAAAAAAGAGAAAGAAATGAGAGTAAATGTATAGAAATGAAGACATCTTATTAATTTAAAATGCAGTGGAGTAGTAAAAGATGGAACCGACTCTTCTCTCAATAAATCTCACATATTGCCACTTTATGTTTGATATTTAATTGTATAGACATAACTCACATAATTTCATTACAATCTCTTTGATGGCTCATGTGCACCAGGTTCAACGGCTAAATGTGTCATCTTCTCTAGGGGTATTTGAATATCCAAGATACAAAACTAGATCTTAAAAAAAAAAAAAATACGAAAATGGAAAATGAAACGAAAATTTCAAGCTATTTACTTGCATTCAAAGAAAAAGGGAGTTAAAAAGAATACATTTGCATCTTTTCAGTGCAGCGGTGAGCAAAATTTACAATTTGGGGTAGGCAAAAACTCAAATATATAGAAATTTAAGCTTGTTTATCAAAATCCAGAAGTAAGCTGCTCACCCCTAGTATACTGTAGTTCCGCCTCTGCACACGTACACACACATCCAACTGTGAAATCAGTATGAACTAACAAATGCGTCCATAACTTATGAACGAATTTTGATATTTTATCTCATATATTTTTTTTTTCATTTATCTCTAAAATAATATTGTTCTATTATTAAAAAAATGGATTTTATTTTGAAGGAGAAACAAAAATAATAAGTTAAATTAGCTCAACTTGTGTACAATAGTGTCAATAGTGCATTACTGAATTGCATTTTACTTCATAAATTTCAATTTTTGTCCAAGCAAAGGGAAAAGGGTTTTTTTTTTTTTTTTAAATTATGGCAGTAGCTGCCAAAAAAAGCTTTAAATTCCTACTTAATTTCGAATTACAATATTTCATTACGTACATTTCTTTCTTCGTGACATCTCCAAAAAAAAATAAAAAGTAAAAAATCTAAACGGGAATGGATACTGGTATACCTTTTTCGGCCTTTTGGCTAAGATATTTGTTCTTATATATTAGTTTAATATTTAAACTGATATGTGGGTTATGTGCTGAAAGGCCACCACGGTAGCTTGCTTTGCTAGGGAGCTCTTCGTGTCGGCCTTACGCTGCGCTACTGTAAGAGTCTTGCTCATTAAGGAAGGGAATTTGTTGCTAACAAAAATCTTTTTTATTTGTCTCTATAATTTACAAGCACTATCTATATATAACTCTTAACTCTGAAAAACCATAAAAAGTAATACGGTTAATAAAATTAATACAGTTAAAAATGGTAACCATGTGCCATTTTTGGTGAGAAATGTGCAAAACTCCTTCACCGACATGAGGCGCCAGTTGAAAGGAATCACAGAAGATCTATAATTGTATTCTACGATTCCACAAGCCACCGCTCTTTTTCTACTCTCAAATATTCCATGCATCTTCCTTTTTTATCACAGGAAAAGAAATCCATGTATTGGACACTGGCTCCAGCAGCACAAAAGTATCTAAAATTGCGGTGGTCAATTGCAAAAGGAGCGGCTAGTCATGCCCCACCTATCAGTGACGCACCAATCAAAACTCTCTCCAGCTATACTAGTGCTTGATTTCAGTTATGTGGCATTGTGGCCTAAGCCTAACATCTTTTTTTAATATATTTTACTGATTTTGTTAATTTTCTACGTGCTCCCGTCGCGTTTTGTTTTTGACTTCATATTTGGAATGATCTTAAATATATTGCTTACAGCACTTTCTAATCTAATTTGTGTTCATGAATTTCTATGATACTAATGGCTACCTCTAAAAAAACATATATCTTTCAACAAAAATTAAAATTTTATAATAATTTCTATTAAATTTTAGCATAAAAATATGATTTTTATTTATAAATAAAATAATATGATTAACCAAATAGAAATCTTACAAAAAAAACAAACATATATATATGTTATCTCTACGATGAAGAAATATGAGTCAACTGAACATAATAAATAAAAAGAGAGAACAAATTCGGATGGATGAAGTTGTTGATAATATGACACATTTGAAAAAAAATTGAATCTAATCCTTTTTTTTAAATACTACAAAACATTAAACATTCTTTTTTTTTTCAAACAAAAATTAATATTACAAAAGTCCTTTAATACTGCTTACTAATTTATATTTCTTTTAGTAATTCATTTATTTCTAAATTATGAGAAGAAGTAAGTTGAGAGGAAAATCACTGATAAATGTAATGTAAAAACATCTATTATAGCATTTTTTTTAAGGTTAAAAACATCTATTATAACATCGATGGCATACACAATTTGTAGTAAATCATGACAATTAAAAAATTAATACTAAAGCTTGTTTGAATTAGAGGAGTTGATTAGTCTAAAAAATATGGCACCGGAGTACTAATTCGTCTCAGATCACGTGACGGGCCCACCGTAGCCCTGATAAATATGCTCTCCATTTATTCGTCTTAGAAGTTAGAAGACGAGAGCATTCCAAAGTGTAACCTGGTCAATGTCAATAGACAGACCGGACAACTTTTGTCAGGTTTGGAGAGTTGGGCTGACTGAGTACTAAATACTGTACGGTCTCTCTGGGGGTGTTGGTTTTTACACACCAACAGTTTTATATAGTTGTTGGTTGTATTAAATTTGAGTAAGGCTTAACAGTTTTTATAGTTGTTGGTTATATTAAATTTGAGTAAGGCTTGAGTACTATGAATAGTATAAGGTTTTCTGTGTTATGGTCTCAAAAATCTATTATATAAATTTTAAACTTCGATTTAAGTAACTCAAT
Source organism: Carex rostrata (assembly GCF_964058835.1). Classification (NCBI taxonomy): domain Eukaryota; kingdom Viridiplantae; phylum Streptophyta; class Magnoliopsida; order Poales; family Cyperaceae; genus Carex; species Carex rostrata. The sequence continues at coordinate 13,282,523 of NC_135920.1, read as the reverse complement.
AGGTTAGTTAAATAATAAATTTGTAGAATACTAATTTTTATTATTTTTGAATTTTTTTACTATTTTTTATGATTTATGAAAGATGACAAAAAATAATCTAAAATATTGATAATTTTCTTTTATTTTTAAGCTATTTTCGGCCATCTTTCATAAATTATAAAAAATAACAAAAAAATTCCGAAAATTACAAAAGTTAGTATTCTACTATTCTACAAGTTTATTATATAACTAATTTATTGAGCTATTTAAAACGAAATTTGAAGTTTATACGATAAGTTTATGAGATCATAGCATGAATGGCCTTATGTTATCCATAGCACTCAAATCTTACTCATTAAATTTTATGATATTTTTTTTGTTGTGACATAATTCAATAATTTGTATTTCATTTTGAGATGTTTTTTTTTTCCCATTCTCAACACTGATATGACGTATTAATGTATGTATAAGTGTTCTCATAACGTTGAAGAATTTAATTATTGAAATGATTTGGGAGTTTGTATGCTAAAAAAAAGTTGATGAATTCATGATTCCAATTTGAAATTTAATCCATTTAATTTGAAATGGTGGGACTCCATACAAACCAGAGAATGTTTTCGGGGGATCCTTAATTCAGACCATCCATTAACAGGCCCAGCCTTGATGCTGTGCAGTCGGAGCGACCTAAACCTCAAAATTCAAGGAGCATCCAAAAAAAAAAATTGTATATATATAAAAAAATTATATATATTAAAAATGAATAAAATATTAGAGTTCAAATTTTGTATATATAAAGAGTTTAAATTTGTCTATAAATATGTATGATCTATTGGCCTATCAATAAAAAATTAGACTGGCTAATTGCTTCTAGGGGTGTTCATTGGGTTCAGTTTAGTCAGTTTTGAACCATATCGAATTAGTTTGGACTAAACAGTTCGGTTTTTTCAGTTTAATGGTTTGGTTCGGTTTGCTTTTTAAAATCGAATTATAACTTCGGTTTGGTTCGATTTGAAAATTTTCAAAACTGAAATAACCGAACCGACCGAACTTTTATATATTATGAATTTTGTCCGGACTGCCTCGGTTTATTTCTTAATACCCCGCTTTATTTCTTAATCAATTGCTTTAGATACTTTGATTTATTTCTTAATATACTTTGGTTTATTATAAATCAATTGCTTTAAATAAAAAATTAATATATTTCGATTTGAACCGAAGAAACTGAACAAACCGAAATAAAATTTTAGTTCGGTTCGGTTCGATTCGGTTCTATTTTTGAAACCAAATTATAACTTTGGTTTGCTTAGTTTGGTTCAGTTGAAACCGAACTGAACCAATGAACGCGCCTAATTGCTTCCATAAATAATTCAACACCATATGCTTATAAGTAGTTTTGCGTTTTAAAAATCAAAATAGTTGATCCAAACCGTACATGATATCCATATTAAAACGTGCTTGGAGACCTAATTTTACTTTTTTTTTTTGAATTTTTTTACTATTTTTCAAGGTAAGTAGAAAATCAATGTTTTTTATGGTTCAAAATTTTCTGAATTAATAGATTTTCTAAGTATCTTAAAAAATAGTAAAAAAAAAATTTCTAAAAAATATAAAATTTAGTCTCCAAGCACATTTTAATATGTATATTACATTTAACAGCTCGAATCGACTGTTTAAACTTAGAAAATGCAAAAATAACCCGGACCCAAATTTACTCCCGCTCTAGACCCCAAATTTTCTCTTGCTCCGGATCTCAAAATCTTAATGACCGGCCGTGTCCATGAATAATCTGAATCGTAGAGTCAAAATAGAAAGGTCTAAAATTCTTACTAATTCCTAGTCGTCAAGGTAGAATACAGCGGGGAAAAAAAGAATCAGCAGTTGGTCCCCTAAAATGAATGGAGAAAACCGGTGTTCAGTACTGGAGAGAAATCAATCGACTGGCGCGCAGATTACGTTTTGACTGGACCCATCCAGCTACTTGCTACTAACCTTTCCTTCGGATTCTAATCTAATCTATGACCCAACGCCTAAGCGGTAGTTAACACGGACGAGGTAAATTTCGGACAACCAAAACCATCAACACACATTTACATTTGGTACAGTAATTCACCATTAGCTAAAATAAGTAAATAATCAAAGAAAAAAAATGTCCAAAACAAGCCAAAGATGCTGAGACGTGGAAGCTTAATTGGGAAGCATCTCATACTTCTGTAGCCTCTGTTTTCCAAAAGCAGCCAAAGATAGCGAGGTTTTGCTATTCTGAATGATATACTATTCTCCAGTAATATCCGAACTGGACGGTCCTTAATGTGAAGTGATTATAATAATAATAAGACGGGATCTCTACCGGATATACAAAACTGGAGATGACTGAATCAACTGCTGGAAAGAGAAAAAGCTTCAAGGACAAAAGTACAAGCAACAGCGGAGTATTAACTATTAAGTAATAACAAAACTAACAACTATGAACAGAAGCAGAGCGGCTGATATGAATCATATGATCGACACTCTCATCTCATATAACCTTAGTACTTAATTACAAATGCAATAATAATGGCATATAAATGTCAAGGAATATTAAAGAAATTGGTGTAAGGTCCAAGCAGGAGACGAGACGGCAGAGACAGTTGGTAAACAGCTGGACTGGAAGCTTGAAACAAAACATAAAGCAGAAATTGAGCTTAAAAATCATTTCAAAATAAAAAAGAAATGCAATTCAATAATTCTTGCACTGAACCGAGCTTATGACTTTTGCTCGGAAGTTGGGAAGCAGCAACTGTAACTCGAGTTACAGTAGTATAACCAAATGCAAAGAGGAAGCAGGAGCTCCACTACTGTTAATTAGTACATCACCTGCTTAGTTACAAGAACTCTAAGCATTGAACAAGAAAAAAAAAATTTGATAAAGAGATTGTTGCTTAAGCTTTTACCAAATACTACTAACTAAGAATTATAAAAAATCACTACTAAAAAAGAATCACTCTTCCTTTCTCTTTCTTTCTTTAAGCTTCACTTTTTCTTTGCTTATTATCTACTCTTACCTCAATTCACCTCCATGTCTTGAACTGAATTTCAAGCCATCTTAATTTGATCGAACTCGGCATCATAAACAGCCGACATCTCAAACTCATCCTCAACTGGTGCCGGCAAGTTAAGATCAATAAAACCAACCGGAGAAGACGAAGATGAAGCGGGTACACTGTTAACAATAGCATCACTAGAGATAACATTACCATTGTCATGTGAGCTTTTCATGTGTGACTTCTTATGGCCTCCTAGTGCCTGGCCAGAGCTGAACATCTTAGGGCAGAACGGGCACGGGTGGAGACTTGCCTTCGGACCATGCACATTGTCATTGATTAAAGAATCTGATTCGAATCCATTAATGACCGTGCTTGGTTTCTCGCCTGACAACCCCACACACCTCACTTTACCATTTTTGTAGCCTGCTCGGTGGCCCCCAAGCGCCTGGAACGATCTGAATACCTTCTTGCACATGTTGCACTCGAAGCGGGTCCTGGCCTTGTTGGATCCGTTATCAGGTTCAGGAGTAGAAGTGGGTTCCGGGTCGGGTTTGGGGTTCCAGCTGTCACGAGAAAGCATGATCAAAGAGACAGCGACGTCCTCCTCAGGTGTGGCATCAGAGACAGAGCTCGCCGGCTCGAAATCAATTGGAGGAGAAGGAGGAGATGAGCGGCGCCGTCGTTTTGATCGCACACGGCGAGCGGTGGCACCACCCCCGGCACCGGCACGAGGCGACGACTCGATGTCGCTCTCTTGATCCTGCACAATAGACGACTCACCATGATCCACTGGTGCTAGAAATGAAGAGGAGAAGTATTCTGGATCAGTGAACTTAATGCTCCTCTTCGGATTCTCTCTGAGCACGTAGGAGGCAGGGGTGGCAGGTTGAGGTTTCTGTTCATCTCCTGAGGAGGCGGAGTCGGAGGCGGTGGAGGCAACGCCACTTCCTCCAGCAGAGATGACGTGGGATCGCATGTGGCCACCGAGCGCGCGGCCGTTGGAGAAGTGGCGAGAGCACAGCTTGCATGTGTGCTTCATCTCCATTAGCGCGCAGAAGAAAACCGATCTTACGAGCAGAGAAAGGTATAATAAGATATCTAGCGGAGTGGGAAGTTGCTTTATCTTTACTTTTCTTGTCTAATTTTTGGTGGGTTTTCTACCAGAGAGAGAGAGAGGGGGGAGGTAGTAACTAGCAAGCGCTAACAAGGAGTAGGTGACAAGCATCCTTCCACCACACCAAAGCAGAGATAGAGGAAGAGAGAGAGAGATGGGAAGTGAATAGCAGAATTGGTGGGATTAGAAACGGAAAAGAGTTGCTTAGCACATAATTTTTAAGATCTAATTTCGGATTAATTCAGCTTGGAATATTTCTTTCTTTGACAACAGGGGTTTAATTGTTTATTAAACTAAAACTTAATAGGAAATTAAATCGATTTTATTATAATTATTAGTACAATATTCCAAAAGTGGAGAGTCTTGCGTCCAAGACGTGCTGTGGAGTTCCATTCCCAAATTGTGTCGGGAAAAATATGCACCACGACCATATATTAAATTCACATTAACTGTGATAGACTTTTATAACGGGTACGCTTGAAGGGAGGTTTAAAAGGTAATTTCTCGAGACAAATTGGTATGGTGGTGTTTGTGCTGGCACTGTCGTTTGGCGAAAAATGCCTTTGGTGCCGCTCGAATTTTCTTACCAAATGGAAAGACGCTGCTTTATCTCGTATGCTTGCCAGAAAACATGAGAAATGTGATAACTGTCTCCGCCTGATTTTTTTGATAAATATAGCCATTATTCTCGCACACAGGAAAGAGAATATTATAATTACCAGAATGCTGTGAGACGATCTCAATTTAGACAAATACAGATAGCATTGGCTGTAACAAACATCAACCTAAATGACTACTGAAATAATTTAAATCATGAATTTAAGACAACAAATCTTAAAATAAGTTTAATTACATAATAAAAAGTAGACGGTATATTTCGAATACCAATGTACCATACCACGGTAATACTTTTTTTTTTTAGAAAGTGTATATCATGGAGATTATGATTTACACATTAATTGAGGTGATTGATAAAGATATCGCGAAATATTGTAAGCTTTAATAATAAAGATGTGATTTGGAATTTAAAAAAAGGGACATAATAAATAGAATTGGAATGAGGCTATGATACATTGCAATGTACGAATCGGTTTGTACATTGAATTCTTATCTTTATTTTTAAAGTTCAAATAATTAATCCAAATTGTTCAATATTATTATCATGAAATATAATTGGAGATCAAATTTTATATTTTTTGAAACTTTTTTTTTACTTTTTTTATGTAGGTAGAAAATCACTATTCTCGGATGATCCAGAATTTTTTAATCAAGTGATCTTCTAATTGTCTAAAAAAATAGTAAAAAAAAATTCAAAAAAATATAAAATTTGATCTCTAAGTATATTTTTATATAATAATAATGCTGAACGGTTCAGATTAATTATTTAGACTTTGAAAACAGATAAAAATTCAATGTACGGACCGATCTACATTGTTGGTTTTTCCAAAAGTCATACAATATTTTTTTTCGTCAATGATAACTGAGCTCAGAGTTTGATTCTCTTACTAAGTTTAATTTGTGCTAAAATAAACAAAAATAAAATAATCTGAGTAAAACTCTCAAAAACGATCGGTCTAATGACAATTTGTAAATATTTTGAGCAAAATCCATACTCAATTTAATGTTTAGCCAAAAGGAAAAAGAAAAAGAAAAAAGAATGCCACTATCTTTTTATGTTATCGCAGATTTGTAGCGTTTGAACATGTCAAAAGTTAAAAAATAAAAAATAAAAAAAATGCGACAACTATAATGAAAGAAACGCAGACAGCCAGAACATGGATCACTAACGAACATTTCACACCTTCGAGGCATGTATTTTTTCGTCTGACTTTTTTTTCAACATAATTCATACTCAAGGGTCAAACGCAAGTATATATTACAGCTGTCTACTGATGAAACATGATTTAATGCATTATTTGACACACACGGTTGAGTTCAAAATTGGTTATAATTATCATATTTTATTGTATTTTATTTATCATTTTGTTCAGTTTTAATTAATGTTAGCCGAGACATAAGATACTGCGCAAGTTGTTAATTATTACAGAATTGAAGCACGAAACCGCACGATTTGCATGTGTACAGAAAATCGATAATGTCAAGCCGAACGGAGAAATAAATGGAGGGGATCAATATTTGAATTCGACTAATTAAGAGATTTCAGAGTCTATAGCCAGACATTAATCACCTTGATGTTTTTGAATTCTTACCAATTTATCAACTTGGCTGGCGTATATTTGTTTCCAATTTAAGCTGGTCAAATTAAGGCATTTTGATTATATTTGCATTGCTGGCTGATACGGCCCATTTAATTTGTTACCAAAGTTTTGAATTTTAGCGAGGGGATATATTTCGCCTTTGGACAAAAATTTGGGGATCGGAACTTTAGCATATTTTTTCTTATTTGAACACCTTGAATATTTGGGAGAGTTCGACTAGAGGAAATCAAAGATTGGAGACTCGGTCAGAGGCAAACCGAAAGCAAAGGAAGAGTCATATTTGACTAAGAGAGGTTTTAATTTTCCTTCTTATTTTATTTTTCTGATTTTATTGAAATTAAATATGACCTATACTTGTGTTGAAAGTATGTTTGGCTAAACATTTTATCTAGAGATATGAGAGTAGCTTGATACTTTTGTTATGTTAATTTAGTTGTTTGAATTTTATTTGTGGTTGTGATGTTGATTTGTTTATGAATGCTTGAATGATTTGTTTAGTTATTTCTTATTTTATTAAGGGATCGCTAATAAATTGAGACCGAAAGAAGAAATTTATATTAGAAGTACTTTTTAAAATAGCGATAGTTATGCAAACAATACTAGATAAATTTGGTGATGGACCGAAAGAAGAAATTGAATTACTATAACAACATAAACAAACTTAAGTACTCAGAGCTACAAAAGTAGTCCAAAAAACTTTTGGAAAAAAACATGGGTTATCAAATAGCTTAATGGGTTTAGATTAAAACTGGTAAGCCACAAACGTAGGAGACCTATTTAATCTAGATACAGTGCGAAACCGCGAAAGTGGATAAACATTTACCTTAGGATAACACTCCCTCAACAATTGCAACCCAAATATTAAAAAAATAATTAGAAATACATAATTAAAAATATCATAGTGAAACCATAACCCTAGATATTCATTTCCTTTGATTTCTCTCATCATTTACTGTTTCTGGAATTCAATCTGCATTATGTTAATTTAAGTTGCATTAAGATAATTCATCCTGCATTCTGTCTGAAATTCAAGCTGAGGTTCTGGAATTTAGTTTGCATCAGTTTATAATTCATCCCGCAGTTTATAAAAAAAATCACTCAATATTGGATTATCTAGATTATTGAAAACTGGTAAATCAGTACTTACAATACCTCTCTGTGGTTCGATACCCAAATTACTAAACGATAAGGTCATGCGCTTGTGACCGAATTGTATTAAGATTAAGGATTAAATTGTTAAGCTATTAAAATTACATCATCTACTCATTTTTTTCCTCCAAACAAATGATGTAACGTGTCATTCAACTCAGATGTTCGATTACCAAAATTGGATCGAACCTATAATCGGACTACACATTGGTTTAGGGTCAATCATATGCACTCTGATCTGACAAATGAATTATCCGGTTCGGTTCGACGGGATCAAAAATTCGTGATTCGGGAATAATTCAAGTATAATTTAGGAATTATTCAGATCAGAGATCTCATTCCTGCAAGAGAAAAAAAAAGAAAAAAATAATGTTATGGAAAAAATCATGAATAATTCATAAAATTAAAAAAAAATTATAAAATTCGCGAATTATTTGGGTTTAATTCGGTCAACTGAATAATTCGGCGTTCGGTTCGGCATCACAAAAAAAAACGAATTATTTAGGTTTAATTCGTGAATCTTGTGACTATGATTCCGACCTAGTATTTAATCTAATATAATTTATTTATTTTTATTAATTTCGGTACACTTCAATATTTTTAAAATATCACTCTCGAGAATTGAACATGCGACCTCTTTGTAAAAAGACAGAACTTGTGTCACTTTACTAAGTTCGCGATTTATTAGTCTAATATTATAATAAGTGAGGCTATTGTAATATGCATGTTATTGTTGTAAGCAATCTTCTGTGTTGTTTGAATAAATTGCAAAACATATAATCAGTGAATTTTACAGTTTCTCTGTTTGAGATGTATGCAGGTTTAATAGTTGCAATCAAATGTCAAAGTAAGTTAACGATTCATATTATGACAAGTTGGCGTAACAAGTCGCGCCCAAAGATCAAAGAAAGTCAACATACATATCATGACAAGTTGGAACATGACAAGCCGCATAAGATAATCTGTTGCATGATCTCCTTGAGCTAAAATGAATAATTTGATAAATATGACATGTGGAAGATTCACACAAGCCATTTAGAATGTCGAATATCATTGAAGATGCTGAATCATGAAGACGATGGAAGATCATACGAAGATCAAAATCATGAAAATCACACTTTACCATTTTGCATTGTTATTTTTATTTATGTTCAAAAGTATGGTAAAGTTGATTTGAGATTGAGATCACTCGAGTCTAGTTGTTGCTTAGCTGGATATCAAATTCAAAATTCAAATTATCGGGCCTGGCCAATACTGAAAACTTGAGCACAAACAAAATAGGCTAAATCATTGTGCTGTAGATTTTGTGATTTGCAAAGAGTCATTGGTTTTCCTTTGAACTCTGGCTATGTCTCCTGTCTTAGTAGATGAGAGAATAGCCTCACAAACCTTACACTTTAATTTTTTTTTGAGAGGTTTAGCCTAGTTCATTATTAATTATGCTCAAACTTTAATTATCTTTCCAACAACCTCAAATATAATTCACCTAAATTGATCCATTATGAGATTAAAGTGAAGCCATTGATTGTCTGGACTTAGAGCTTGTGAGCTCGCCTATATCTTTGAGCATGTGTGCTCATCTATCATGTGTGTGGACCGCAAGAACTTGTATTTCATTCTTCATTGGGTAATAGAAAGATGCGTCTCTTGAGGTTGCACTGCTCCAGTGACGTAGGTCCTTAAGTGACCGAACTCTGTTAACTTCTTTAAAACTTTCTCAAACTCTATCTATTTACTTTACTGCACTTTAATATTTATTTAATTGATATTTAATTTATAAGTTCTTGGTGTCATTAGGGACAACACATATTACACATCGAACCATGCTATTGGCTCATATATATGTTTTTAAAGTAAACAATTGATATTTTCATATGAATAAATATGTATGAGCAGACCAAATTTTATATATTTTTTATTTTTTTGATACTTTTTTAGATAAGTAGAAAATCACTTGATTTGAAAATTCTGAACTATTCAAAAGCAATGGTTTTCTACTTATCTAAAAAAGTTATAAAAAAATTATAAAAAATATAAAATTTGGTCTTTAGGTACATTGTCATATGGAGATCATGTTTAACAGCTTAGATCGATTGTTTAAACTTTAAAAATAGAGATATGGATCTATAGCATAGATTGATTCGTAATATGCATTAGTGTAGCCTTTACTCTATAATAATAATAATAACAACAACAACAACAATATTATTATTATTATTATTATTATTATTATTATTATTATTATTATTGTTGTTATTGTTATCGTTTTTGTTGTTGTTATTATTATTATAGTTATTGTTATCGTTTTTGTTGTTATTATTATTATTATAGTTATTGTCTTTGTGCTAACACATGTAATATTTTGTTTATATGTTATTAAACTCTTATAATTATTTTTGTTAATGTTATTTTAATGTTGCGAATGTATAATGTATATGCAGAATTAAACTATATATATTTATTATGCATTGTATAATTAAATACATAATTTAACTAGCTAGACATGCTTGCAGATGATTATTCTTTTTAGGAGTAACCAGTTTGTTACTTACAATTATAATTTGGAATAAAAAAAAAATGAGATTAATAGATGGACTAGAAAGGACTAGAAAGGACAAATCAAGTAACAATTAAATTTGGTTAATTAGTCTGAAAATGAAGTTATGAGACGACATGCCCAACTGATCAACTTAGATTTGATAAATAATTAAATATTGATGCAAACTTAGTCCAATGCATTGCAGTTGCTACTTTACTCACCTCTAAGGGTGTGCTCCAGAACCTGTCGCGCAGAGGAAGGGGACGGGAGACGAAGGGAGGGTAACACGGCTCGTGTTACTCCGTCTACACCCCGAATCGGGGGGTACGAATTTCGGAAGATTTCAACGTAGAGTTAACCCTGCAACAGTAGTGTTTCCCCTTCCTCTTCTCTCCGATTTCTTCGTTCTGGAACGAGTAACCATGGCGGGCAGCTCCGGTCTGCCTTCGCCTCCCCTTCCTTCCCTTTAATGAGGGGTTTACTCTCCGTTGTGGAGCACGCCCTAAAAGATCATAATACAAGCAAGATGTTGACATTTTAAAGAACCAATCTTTAATTTAATTTAGGGAGAAATATAATATTATTTGTGTAGAATATTGCAGGTTTAAAATTCTGAGTGGAAAATCCTTGTACATATTTAATATATAGTTTGATGATTTGATTTAAAAAATTTACTCTAAAAAATGTGGAAAACTAACATGCGTGATTGCGTGGTGAGTTTGAACTTTTTTTATATTTTTTAAGTACCAAAAAAAAAAAAAAGAATATTACTCCTTTTTCACATATAACAACTCATAATCCATGACAGACTTGGCTTCATTTGCCCAACTGATCAACTTAGACTTGATAATTGATGCAGACCAAGTCCAATGCATTGCATTTCGTACTTAAATCACCTCTAAAATTAAGACCATAACATAGTCAAGATGTGGAAAATTTGAGAGTCAGTGATTAATGTAGTGAGAATAATAATATCATCCGTGTAAAACATTTCGAATTTGAAATTCGAATGAAAAATCTTTGTGCATATTTAATGAGTGAGTCTATGGTACTATGCATATCATGGGTTGTTACCGTGCTATGGCTCTATATTCGAGTTTTCAAATCCTAACGGTCAATCCGAATCGTTTATCTTGTTCTCCATATTAATATGTGTTTGGAGACCAAATTTTACATTTTTTGAAATTTTTTTACTATTTTTTTAGATATTTAGAAAATCACTTGATCTGAAAATTCTGGACCATCCAAAAACAGTGATTTTCAATAAATCTAAAAAAATAGTAAAAAAAATTCAAAAAATGTAAAATTTGGTCTCCAAACACATATTAATATGGAGAACAAGATGAACGGTTCGGATCAACCGTTAGGATTTGAAAACTCGAATATAGAGCCGTAGCACGGTGCTAAATCGTAATATGCATAGTACCATAGACTCACTCATATTTAATAGTTGAATTATTTGATCTTCAATCCTTACTCTAAAAAACGTGAAAAACTGATATGCAAGGAGAATTTGGAAAATAATATTTTTATCTGAAGTACCAAAACAAGAACTCAGTAACTCCCTTCAACATAAGCAATTGTTTTTTTTTTATTAAGAATCATTCTTTAATCTAGTGAAAAAAATAATACTTTCCGTATATGAGGTTGCAGGTTCGAAATTGAGAAAAACTATTTTTTTTAATATTAAATAGTTGGATGGCTTGACCTATGATTTTTACCAAAAAAAAAAAAAAAAAGAGATTGTTTTTAACTTTTTATTCAATACATAATTATTATGGTATGTTGCTGTTTGGAACGGAGAAAGTACTGCATTTAGAAAATGAAGTGTTTACTTAGATATCTATGTATAAAGAGAGATCAATTAATAATTATTTATTTTTAACAATTTTGACATTTAAAATTAAGGTTTAAATTTGAAATTTAGTGTTTTATGTACGATTTACACGACACATATATCATGTCTATAAAAATAGCGAATTTAATATATGTTTTAATGTAGATAAAATGACTTGGAATTTCAATAATTAGAAATTATGATCCGTTATGAATCATCAAAAGATATTCGTAGTATATAAAGTTTAACTTATCGGCCTATTTTTTTTATCAATAACACAACTATAAATTAAGTTTAATTTAATTTTCGGCATTATTTAAATTAATTTATAAAGTCATCATTAAAATTGTTACAATATGATCCCCTCAACTTCAGTTAAATAAAAAATAAAAACAAATTGAAAATTCAAATTTCTCTGTTTTTTTTAATTCAAATATAACTGAAATAAATAAGCCGTGGTTGACTTTCCCAAGACATCAAACCAAAGGAGGTAAGCCTCCTCTCAAATCTGTTGTCGAGAAAAAAAAAAAAAGTTGCAACTGCAAATCCAACTGCAATTTTTTTTTTTTTTGTAACAAAAGACTCATCGGGTACGCAGCCTAATAATATATAGTACCAATGTCTTTGTCGTTTGAGTATATTTATTTCCGTAAATATAAAATTAAATTTATTTATTAATTAGTAATTTAGCAAAAAATTAACAACAATTTCAAGAATATTTTTATATTTACAATTTCAGTTCACGGACATAACAAAAAATAATATTAATTTACAAAATTAACAAAACGAATAATCTTAAAATGACTAATAAGACCGAGTCCTGCTTTGTTGGCTTCTCCGAAATTTTTTTTCTTACCACCTGTTAAAATCAAAATTAAATGAACACCACCTGTTTATTCAGATTTAAGATTCCGCCACGAACGCATACTATGTCTGTACACGGATCCCGAACCCATTCGCATACTGGGTCTGCGGATCGATCCGCTCGCAGCTTGGGCATGCGCACCGATCCGTGCACGTATTGGGTCAACGCACTGACCCGTTCGCACCCCTGATCTGCGTTCGTGTTAGATACAGATATATACCCCTCCGCACTCATATTTTGACAGAACCAAGCGGTCCCCTAGCGCGAACCAGCACACTAAAAAGGTAACTTTCGGTTTTTTTTTTAGTTAAATTGTGTTATTTAATTGTTTTATTAAGTAGTTTATTTATATGGTACCAAAATAGTTTAGAAATAATTTGTTATATGTTTTAGGTAGTAAGTAGTATATGCATGGTACCAAAATAGTTTAGAAATTGTATATGTTACAAAAATAATTGGATGTGTTAGATATGTTTAGAAATTGTATATGTTAGAAATTGTATATGTTTAGAATTGTATTTAGAAATTGTATTTACAATTTAGAAAGTGTATTTAGAAATGTACACTACTAGAATTGTCCAACTTTGTACTAATTTATAATATAGACCAATTTAGAAATGTACCAATTGTAATATATTAAATAGTTCGACTAATATCCAAAAATTATAATATATTATTATTATTATTATTATTATTATTATTATTATTATTATTATTATTATTATTATACCAAAATTGAGTAGAAATGCACCAAATCAAAAATTTATTGATGTGATTTTGGACAGCTTAACAATTTAATCCCTAATCCTAATACAATTCGGTCACAAGCGCATGACCTTATCGCTTAGTAATTTGGGTATCGAACCACAAGGAGGTGTTTTAAGTACTGGCTTACCGGTTTTCAGTAATCTAGACAAGCAAATATTGAGTGGTTTTCTTTTAAACTAAATTATAAAAATGCTGGATGAATTAAAACTAATGCAAACTAAATTCCAGAACCTCAACCTGAATTCTAGACAGAATGCAGGATGAATTATCTGAATGCAACTTAAATTAACAGAATGCAGAATGAATTCCAGAAACAGAAAATGATGAGAAAAATCAGAGGAATAAATATCTAGGTTTATGGTTTCACTATGATACTTTTAATTATGTATTTCTAATTGTTTTTATAATATTTTGGTTGCAATTATTGAGGGGGTATTATCCTAAGGTAGATGTTTATCCACTTTCGTGGCTTCGCACCGTATCTAGATTAAATAGGTCTCCTACGTTCGTGGCTTACCAGTTTTAATCTAAACCCATTAAGCTATTTGATAACCCGTGTTTTTTCCCAAAAGCCTTTTGGACTACTTTCGTAGCTCCGAGTACTTAAGTTTGTTTATGTTGTTCTAGCAATTCAATTTCTCCTTTCGGTCCATCACCAAATTCACCTAATATTATTTGTATAACTATCGCTATTTTAAAAAGTACTTCTAATATAAATTTCTCCTTTCGGTCTCAATTTATTATTAGCGGATCCCTTAATAAAAATAAGAAATAACTAAACAAACCAATCAAGCATTCATAAACAAATCAATATCACAACCACAAATAAAATTCAAACAATTAAATTAACATAACAAAAGTATCAAGTTACTCTCATATCCCTAGATAAAATGTTTAGCCAAGCATACTTTCAACACAAGCACAAGTCATATTTAATTCCATGAAAATCAGAAAAATAAAAGAAGAAGAATAATAAGAGCTCCCTTAAATCAGACACGACTCTATGCTTCCTTCAGTTTGCTTCTGGCCGAACTCTCTTCCTTCCGTTTGCCTCTGGCCGAATGTCCTAATGAATCAATGTAAAATGAAAAAGCTAAAATCAAGACATCCCCTTGTTCCGTCCAGAGACAAATATATATCAGGTCCTATTCAATTTTATTTATATTTTTTTTGGTAAGAAAATAAAGTGCGCCTCCTATCAGCCCATCAAATTCTTAATTTGCTTAGATTTCAAATGCTTTAATTGGCAGCATACTTGCGCCAGCCAAATACATGCCAAATTTAATTGGTGAGAATTGATGCCGCCATAAATTATGAAATCTCTTAATTTGTCGAATTCAAAGATTGATCTCCTCCATTTGTTTCTTCATTTGGCTTGATATTATTGATCTTTTGTGCACATACAAATCGCGCGGTTTCATGCTCCAATTCTGCAATAATTAACAACTTGCGCAGTATCTTGTGTCTCGACTAACATTAATTAAAACTGAACGAAATGATAAATAAAATGCAATAAAACATGATAATTAGGATAAATTTTGGATTCAACCGTGTTTCAAATAATGCGTCAAATTATGGTTCATCATTTATTTTTCTGAATTACTGTAGATTGTATGATTTTTGATATATTATCGAATTACCATAGATATTTGTATTATTGTTAGATTTGTACTGTTTGAAATTATTGATAGAGGCCAAAATTGACAAAATTGATAAATTTGATGTTAGTATGGCGTCAACCAGCGGTAGTAATGAAAATCGTACGCAAGATGATTTATAGTTGGATTTATCACTGGCCCATACCATATTTCCAAATATGACGAAAGATAGTATCATCCCTCTTTGCTGGTATAAATTCGAGGAGCACCAGATCAGAAACGCATATGTAAGTTTACGTTTTGAGAAATGCAAGTAATTTTAATTTTCATTTAGATAGAAATAGATAAGTTATATGTTTGTTTATTTTGAAATTGAATGCAGACTCATACCTTAACGGGGACGCGGAACAATCAAATGAGTATCCTCTACGACGACCGATACGCTCCCGCGTTGAAGAGTTTGGGTCTGTGGCATGTCTCATAGCAGACCCCCATTGTTGCAGATGTCGCTCTTCTATCTACGATGGTCGAGAGGTGGCGGCCGGAGACACACACATTCCACCTGCCCGTTGGAGAGATTACAGTGTCTCTCCAGGATGTTGTCTCTGGGGACTACCTATTACTGGACGGGCTGTGACGAGTGTAGAGTACGGAGACTACGCAAAGGACGTTGAAGACCTGTTGGGACCCAACCTGATGAAGGAAAGGGCCCTCAAGAGGTCGAAGGTTCCATCGAAGAATGACACTAGTATCCCTCATTTGTGGGGGGCATTCAAATAAGTTTTTTTTAATAGTAAGTATTTGATTGTGATGCTTCATACTCTATACTAAATTAGTTCGTATTTATAGAGGAAAATTGCGAGAAAAGGCGCCTCAGGAGATGGTAGATCGGTGGACACGGACTTACATAATGGAGCTGTTCTCTTGCTGGTTGTTGCCAGATTCCTCTGGAAACACCGTCCCTGCTTGTATGCTAGAGTGGCTGAGGGACTTGGCAGACCCTCCACAGATGAATTAGGGTGCGGCGGTCTTAGCATGTTTGTGCCGAGGTTTATGTACTGCGTGCTGAGTATAAATTAATTTCCCTTCTTATTGTATTTTAAATAAATTATTTTCTCTTATTGTATCAAAAATAACTGCAACTTGTATGAAAATAGGTCGAAAAAGCTAGTCTGTACGGACCGATTGGTCTCCTTCAGCATTGGTTGTGGACGAGATTTTCATTTGGCCATCTGCAACCACGAGATGTCGGTTGGGCTCCAGACTGGGGTAATCCGGACGGGGAGACCTGTCCTGCGTATGCTCAGAGATTCTGCGCTAGAAAGACCTATGTCGCGACCCCTCACGGTAAGCCTTCGGGAGTTTGTTTTTTCCAAGCTTCTAAATAGCTAGCTATAGCGGTTTTGGACCCAGAAAGCTAAGCTACGGGCTAAAACTGCGCTAATCAAGCTACGACCACTATAGCGCGTAGCGGCAATAGCGGTCCGCTATGCTACATGGGTTATGATTTTGCAATTTTTTTTTTACTTTATTAAGCTATATCAATACAATGGAACATGTGCAGGCTATACCGCTATATCAATTAAATTTTGTATCATGCATTAATATATGGTAGTGGTATATTTTGAATATAAAATATATCGATAGTTTTTTAATTAGGGATATTTTGAATGAAAATTTGAACTTTGTATTGGTTTAATATGAATATTATAACTTCTTAATTAATTTGATATTTTTTTTCTTGATGAGACATTTTTACTATTAGTAGAAATATAAAATATAATTTTTGAAATAAAAAAATGTTATTTATAATAGCTTTCGCTATAGCTCCGCTATTCGCTATAGCTCCGCTATTCGCTAAAGCTTTTTTTTTGTCTCCCCTCTATACCGTTATAAATGCTATTTAGAAGCTTGATTTTTTCAGAACTCAGTTCGAGCAGATGACTCCAGATCTACATGTCGAGTGGAGGCCGTATGATTTTCGCGTCGCGGTCTTTGAAGAAGATGAAGAACCTTACTCTTTCCTCACAAAACTTCCTTCGATCTGCAGTCGCGAGCGAGAATACTGGTTTGCTCAGGTGTGAGTTTTTTTTTTTCTAGTTTACAATTTCATAATCATATTGTAGTTTAAAATTGAAACTTAGGTTATGAAAATATTTGCAGGTACCGCTTATCTACTACCAGGTTGTTGAGCATTATTACCCTAGACGGGTAATGAGACAGTTTGGTATGACCCAGTATTTTCCAGTCCCGGATCATATCACAAAGGATGCCTGGTATGATCTTCACCAACCGTTACAAACTACAATGATGAAGGATTGGCGGACGGAGCACGCCTTGCATGTACATCGACTTGAGGATATGAGTCCGGATGACATGGTTCCTAATATGTATCAGACTTATGCTTTCGAGGAGTGGGACCAGCAGTATCGCCAGTGGTATCAGGAAAATTGTGCATTCACGGTGTACATATTCAGTCAGATGTCAGAGATCAATGCGAAGCCGCTTCATGTACCACGCGACAGGACATCTACTCATTACGGTTTCATCCCTAGCGGTGGTCCGTATGCACAGATTGTAAATTTTTTATATTATTTTATATTAGTTCAATACAAGTACAGTAATCATCTTTTGAAATATTGATCAAATGGTTTATTCGCAGATACTCATGAACATCAAGCAAGTTCAGAGAGCTACAAGATATGGGATCAGAAGAGGCTGGAAGAAGCTGGGGAAGATTTTGTTGTGCACATCTGCACCTCCGATGGTCGTCGTCGGGTACAAGAACTAGTTAGACAAGATCTTGAGGCTAGCGAATCTTCCAAGATACGAGGGTTTACACAAAATGGATGATACAGATTTTGCGGAGCCGATGAGCACACCAGAGCCTGATTTTTCAGAGATTTTGTCTGCACCGACGCCTGAGGTAGCATTTCAGCAATTTGGAGATCGAGTGGTACGTGCATTTTTCTAATAACCTACTTATCGAGAAACCAAATTATTCATTTATTAACCATTTATTTTCAGAGATATGAGCCCTGGTTCGAGCAGGATTTTGAGCAGACTCAGCCATTGCAGGATTTTGAGTTCGACGTGGGTTCAACGTACGGTACGGTATACACTCAGGATTACTCCTCTCCTCAATTTTACACACAGGATGAGCCACCACCAGAGGATAGTGCAGCAGTGTACCAGACGGAGACAGTTTCATCCCTTGCAGAGACTGCTGTAGCTTCTATTTTTTGTCCTTCGATAGTTCATGGCCCATCTGAGGAGGCTTTGTTTGGACAGATACCAGAGAAGACCCCACCACAGCCATTGCGGCAGTATACGCCGGCTTTCAGTTTCTTAAGTTCAGAGATTGAGGAAGAAGAGGACTTGGGGCGCGGTAAGAGACATAAGAAAGAGAAGAAGCCATATACACCACTGACCAAGTAGTTGACTTTTATGTAGTTATGTAGTTATTCGGACTTTTATGTAGTTATTTAGTTATTCGGACTGTTTGAACATTTATGTTATCCGTACTGTTTGGTATGTTATTCGGACTGTTATTTAGTTATCATGTTATTCTGACTTTTATTTGGTTTATGCTTGTCTTTTATGACTTTATTATGACTGCCACTACATTTCTTAAAATTTGACTTCGAACAAAACATGAGTTTTACATCATTCAAACTAATCACTTCGACTTAAAAAAACAGAAGTTCTAATACAATAAAAATACACATAAGTTGTACTACAATAAAAATACACATAAGTTGTACTACAATAAAAATTAACATAAATTCTACCACATCTTAAACGATGAAACTGCAATGAGAAAATATATATGTTAAAACAATTGTTGATGCATAAAAATTATTGATTTAGCAACCTCTTGAATGAAAATTATTTATTATTTTTTGCCAATTTTAAAAAAAAATTACCTAATTGCGTGTTTTCTCTCGCATCCCTTCTTCTTCTTGCATTCCTTTCGAGAGTTTCTCTGCTGGTTTGATGACCCATTCGTCATCCTTCCAATACATCCATCCATATTTGAATGCGGTTGTGCCGTCTCCTACCCAACTTCACCAACCGATTCTCTGGAACTAAGACATCTCATTCGTGCACCGGCCAATCACATTGATTGTCATACACATGAAATTCACCACTCCATGTATCGATGAGTGTTTGAATGTTGTAATAATAATTGATGAAGTCATTTGGATCCAAGTTCCTATAATGTTAACACATTAGTAAGTAATGCCGTCCCTAATATCAAGTTTCAAATTAAATAAAACATAATTTTACCTTAAACGACACACACCGCCATCACATGAACACAGAGTATTCCGACCATCGGAGGCTTCTGGCACAGACATTCCACCTCATGGTCGTTCTACAGAATTACCTTGTATCTGCAGTCGCTAGACGTGTGCACCCATCTGCCATTCTCCATGTCAAAATTATTTTTTTCGCCATGTGAGGTCACCATAAATTCTTCATGATTGTCGAATGTAAGCGCTGGCATTTTTTTAACCTTCTCAATGTGCTTATTCAGCTTCTTATGTACGCGAATGGAAAAAAAGCTGACCTGCTGCTTGCAATTGCACAGTCTTCTCTTCTTTCAACAAACCAACTGACACATTTGTAGAACGTTTTCTCAATGATTGCGGCAACTGGTAACCTACGAGAATTAAAAATTACAATTAAATGAAGAAAACGATAATAAAAAATAGGAGGATTATAAAATGCAAACCTGCGAGAAGTTTTGAAGACATTGTTGAGCGATTCGGAACCGTTGCTAGTCATTATTTTCCAACGAGATCCATCATCCATTGCTTGATACACTTTCCATGGATTAGGCAGTTCTTCCTCATTATTTTCATTATATTTGCCACATGTATCTAAATAAGCCAACCAAGTAGGATTTCGCCCCCCGATTGCTTCAAGTCCTTCTTGCAATCTTCTTCTCTTCTTCTTTTTAACCATAACCTTGAAAAAAGTGGAAGCAACCTTATCCTTAGTGTGCTTTCTAAAATTCTCAAACAGATGTTGAGAGTAGTAGCGGTGAGCACACTCCCCTTTCTCCTTACACCAACCCAAATCATCTTGAATAAACACTTTTTTATGCCCTTGTGTCGGTCAAATACCACACACATGTATCTGTTTCGCCCAATTACAAACTCCCACACCCACTTCATGAACCATCCCCAATTCTCAAAATCCTCATTCTCTACCAATCCAAATAGTAACGGAATTAACTGGTTCTCTACATCATATCCGGTTACAATTAACAGCTTACCCATGTATCTGCCAGACAAGAAACAAGCATTGATACTGATGACGGGTCTGAGGTGATCGACTGCGGCAATACATGGTCCCCATGCCTATGCTGCTCTCATGAAAAAATGATACCCTGCCTTAGTGGTTGGCTTTGAAACAATTTTATATTGGGTTCCCGGATTTGTCTTTTTTATTGCCTCCAACAAAGGGACAATCAGCCCGTAAGACCCCTCTCAACTACCAAAGGCCCGAGCAATTGCTAACTCTCTACCACGCCATAATTTGTTGTACTTCGGAATGATGCCCTCGTACCTTTCAGTGCATAAGTCAGCGACTGGCCGGATAAAAATATCAGCATTTTTTTCTAATGACAATTTTATACAGTTGGCGACCATAGCGGACGTCAACTGTGCATGATCTAACCTGGATGCTGATGCGTGGCATGTGTGCTTAGCCACATTCTTTGTGATGGCCCAAGTATTACCAAAGCCTGTAGCCCTCGCAACCAACGCCCACCTGCACCGGGCGCTAACACACTTGTACCTCAGCTTGGTGGTATCGCTGTGTGTATTTTTTATCTCCCTATTTTGTTTGATGTGCCAGTGGTTAAATGCATCTTTCATCTTATCCTTGCTGTCATACGTCATCCCCTCAGACAATTCATGTCTCTCCCTTTTAATTTACAAAAGAAACAACAAAAATTGAACAACATCAATTTAATAACAACAATTTAATAATTAAATTAAAATTAAATATAAATTAACAAACATACCTCACATGTCGCAAAAAAGAGCTATCGGCCTCTTCAAACCCTGATGTGTCATGAAATTGCTCAAATGGATGTCTTTCCCCACGACCCAATAAAGGTCACTTCCGCCTACCAAGCATAGGAAAACCAGTATCGTCATCACTGTGATCTGATACCCCACCGTCCCCATTATCATCCCAATTAGCCTCTGCCTCCCTTTCTTCAGGATCCTCGTCTGTATTGTTAGCATAATAAAGTCGTTCTGTGGTTTCAGATCGATCCCTTTCAGATTGGACTCTGCTAGAGGACGAGGATGGAATTTGAGATCGATCCCTGTCAGATTGGACCCTACTAGGACCCGCTACAGATGGCGCTCGACTAGGACCCGTTACAAATTGCTCGAGCCCCAAACCCTGAGTCAACTGCAACAATTGTCTGGTGTTCTGTCTAGAGGTCTGTCTAGGGTTTTGTCTGGGGTTGGCTATCACATATAACTCTAGGAACTTGAAATAGGAACTTGAAAGAAGTGGTCATATTCATTGTCATTTCGACATATAACCCCCAACTGTTATCATCTTGTACCGGAAGCTGTTGGAACCAGGTTTGGTTGCCTTGGCTAATATTGATCCTTGCGGTAATTACCAGTTCATAATTACGGTGGTCAATACCGAGTTGTTGGCACACTTCCCTATTTATACCTCTAAAATCCAAACCTAAGCCGATATTGAACATTTTCGGCATTTGGGGGCTATAATAAGCGCCATTTGGTCCTTGTAATACTTCACCACCAAAATAACAAGCAATTCCAATCATAATTGGTTGAATGAACTTAATTTTATAAAATAATGCACTAAATTAAAAAATACTACAAAAAATATGTTTTTTTGAAAAAAAAAAAGGATGAAAAGGTAAAAAACGCACCTATGCAACAGCCTTGGTGAAAAATGAGCGGAGAATGGAAGACATAATTGATTATGTCTGTATATAGGTGAAACCTAATGAGTGCGCAGATCAGGGATGCGAACAGGTCGGTGCGCCGACCTAATACGCACACGGATCGGTGCGCAGGCCCAAGCTACGAGCGGATAGGTCCGCAGGTCCAGTACGCGAACGGGTCGGGATCCATGCGTAGACACAGTATGCGTTCGTGGCGGAATCTTAAATCTAAATAAACAGGTGGTATTCATTTAATTCTGATTTTAATGGGTGGTAAGAAAAAAAATTTCGATTGGCTTCTTAGCGAAGCAGGATATGGAGGTCAAGTTTCTCTGTCCAATGTGGATCAAGATATGTATGAGAAAGAACCCTGGATTTGATTACCTTAAATTAATTAATTATTTTTCTTCTTAGTTTTCTCCAATAATACTGCGTTATTCTCAATTAAACATATGTAATAAATTATATTTTTTTGTTTTGTGCATTGAAAAATTGGCTTTCAACTACTCAAGCTCTCTTTGAGTTACAAATCTTTATGTTTTGTTATGGACGCAATGTAAATTATATTGAAGAAGAAAATGTACTTATGCTGGTTGTAATTAAGAAACACCAAAATTGTGATAGCTAATCATGAAATTTTTGTTGAATAGCATGTCTAACACAAGCAATCAACATCGTTTGAATTTGAGGATTTTATTAACTTAAAAATTTTGTGAAAACAAGATATGTATGGAAAAGAGCGGTGGATTTTAACACAAAAATTAAATTATTTTTCATCTTAGTTTCTCCAATAATATTGCGTTATTCTCAATTGAAACATATGTAAGATATTATATTTTTTGTTTTGTGCATTGAGAAATTGATTTTCAACTACTCAAGCTCTCTTTGAGTTAAAAATCTTTATATTTTGTTATGGACGCAATGTGAATTATATTGAAGAAGAAAATGTCCTTATGCTGGTTGTAGTTAAGAAACATCAAAATTGTACTAGCTAATCATGAAATTTTTGCTGAATAGCATGTATTTTGTGCTAGCTAATCATGAATTTTTTGGCTGAATAGCATGTCAACATCGTTTGTTCATTTGTTGCGGAGTGTAATAGATGGGATCCGAGTTGGTTTAAATGGGGACGCAGTTTTAATACGGACCTTGCAACTCTTTCGGGGCCGTGCATGGACCTACGATAATATAGATCTAGGACGAGCATAACAATTGTTTACTTTTTAACAATTTTGACATTTAAAAATTAAGGTTTAAATTTGAAATTTAATTTTTTATGTACGATTTACACAATACATATATCATGTCTATAAAAAATAGCGAATTTAATATATGTTTTAATGTAGATAAAATGACTTGGAATTTCAATAATTAGAAATTATGATCCGTTATGAATCATCAAAAGATATTCGTAGTATATAAAGTTTGACTTATCGGCCAATTTTTTATCAATAACACAACTATAAATTAAGTTTAATTTAATTTTCGGCCTTATTTAAATTAATTTATAAAATCATCATTAAAATTGTTACAATATGATCCCCTCGTTCAAGACACCAAATCACTGTTACAACATGTTTAATGGCATTTCTTTTATTCAAGACACCAAATCATTGTTATTCTTTTCCTGTTTCTTCTATTTCTTGGTTGATTTTGATCAATTATCAGTATAATATCAGTTAAGTTTCTAATTTTATCGACTCGTATAAAAAAAATTTCAAATGCAGTGAGTATAAACTTTTTTTAGTAAATATTAAAAATTAACTGTTTAAGTTATCTAACTATTTAATATCTATAAAAGAAATTCGTCAGAATTTCAAACTTGTGATCTTTTGCACACAAGATATTGTCTTTCCATACTGTATCAAATATAGATTCTCAGTGTTTAATTTAGTGTTCTAAAGAGCGCGCTATAGTGACGCTTGAGTTTTTGGGCATTAAATGCTAAGCTCGTGCACTATTTCAGCTACAATCGCTATAGCGGTAATAGCGGTCCACTGTATGCGCTATAGCACATGCTATGCTACATAGACTTTTATTTAAAAGCCCAAACATAAATTTTATTTCAAGGATCAATGTTTTTCAATATCCAAATTGTCAGGGACGGAACCAGGGCCCCCCCCGGTCCAGAAAAGTATAAAGTCTTTTAATAAATAAAATGCATACTGGCACCCCCTACATCGATGGGATTGGTGACTGGGCTCCGCGACTGGCGATTGGACTCCGCGACAAGGTGACGACTGGGCTCCGCGATGGCTTTCAACTCCCCTCTCTCCGCTTTCGATTCCCATCTCTGATCTCCGCGCCGTTTTTCTCTCTGCACCACGCCACGCTAAAGCAACAGGCAGTCTTCTTAGCATTTCAAGCTTGCTCTCTGAGTCTCTGTGACAAAGAATACAGCACTTTTATTCTCTCCTTTTTTTTGTTTATTTGACATTTCTATTACTTTTGGTTGTGATCATATATGTCATTGTTATTGGCTATTCTTCCTTTTACAATAAGAATATTTTTTTAAGGTGGGGTCTTTTGAAACAGACTTTATATGCACCTGTAATACAGGTATTAGCTGGTACCAGTACTGGAAGAATAGATCACTTCATATTACAATTCATTGGTGTTTTAGATGTATAAATTATTGGCTCTAATTAGTACTTTTGACCCATTAGTAAATGGCTATCTGATTAATTCCTTGTTATGATGACAAAAGGAAAACCTAACAGTAACCTGAAACTGAAATCCTATAGAAATAAATATGGACTGATGGGATTATGCGAGTAAAATCACTACTCTAAAATAGACATCTTGCAGCGTTTTCAAAACATGAAGACTCGAAAAATTCAACTATCTCAAATTAGTAATTAGTGGTACATTTTTTAATTGAAAATTTAAAATCATTATGATTGTGAGATATGAATTCATTATAAGATTGTTTCTTTAATTTTTTTTATGTAGATTGTTTTGATGTTTTGTTTTGACTTTAAGACATGAAGAACGATTCATCAAATAGGTGCTTTGTTACTTAATCTAATATTTATTTTTGTTAAATATTTTATTTTAAAAGTAAAAGATTATGACAATTGATAATTGCTGAATATTTTTTTTTATCATTTAATCGCGTAACATGAAACTAAAACTGATATCCTGAGAGCGAGAGAAACTAGTTAGGCCCCCCTACCGATCATTTCTGGTTCCGCCACTGCAAATTGCTTTTGTTTTTAAATAGAAAATATAGATAGTTTATGCTATGATACTTAGATTTTTTTTTTAATATAAAATGATATAGTTTATGCTACGATGCTTAGGTTATTTTGAATAGAAAAAGATATATAGTTTATAATATTATCAGGGATATTTTGAATAGAAATTTGAACTTTGTACTGGTTTAATATGAATATTTTAATTCCTTAATCAATTTTACATTACTTATTGCTCTATAAGACTTTAGATAATGTTAATAATTACTAAAAATATAAAATATAATTCTTAAATAAAAAAAAATACTATGTAGGAAAGCTATGCTATTTGCAATATATATTTTTTTAGACTTTCCGCGATGATATGGTAATCGCTATTTAAAAACTTGATTTAATTATAAATTTGGACGGTACTGAAACGCTAAAAACGGAAGCGCATCATCTTCATCTGACGCCAATCATGTAACGGTTCATATACTATTTCCGACAGTCTCTTTTGTAGTTTGTTCTTCTCTTCTCCCAAGTCCCAACAGTAGGCTGTTACCTTTTCATCATCATTTAATATAATATGCTTTCGCATTGTTTCTGCTCTTTCCAGCAGTCCCGTTTAATTATAAAAAGGACAGTTTTGCTTTAAAGGACTTAAATCGGATATACGGGCGGCCTATGTATTAAACATGCTCAGGGAGACGTGACTTGCAGGTTGAGCGAGTTGATTTAAACTCGTATAAAAAATAAAATAAAAAACAAAAGGTGGAAATTTTCTTGTATACTTTCAAAAATCTTAAAATTACGTATTCCTCCTCTAAAATTCAAAATATCATATTTACCCTTATAAATTCAAAAATTCAAAATATCATATTGTGTTTTCTATTGAATGTAAACGGATACGGATAATCCGCTCCGTATTTCGGAGATTATCCGTATCTGAATTAAACAGATACGAATAATTACGGATACGGATACAGATAATTTTTGCGTATGATGAAAAAATGATGGATACGGATAATTTCATGAAGATGAATATCCATATCCGTATCCAAAATTACTCCCAACCAACTTTAACTTTACTGCTCCGGATAAAAATTGTTATATATTATCCCATATTCATTTCAGTCTTAGTTGTGGTATAAATGATAATACGATATGGTTTTCAATTTAATCTTTTTTTTGCTGGTGATGGTGCTACAATAACGCAATTTCCTTTCATTTTTACCTTCATTTCTTCATTCTCCATTCTTTTACATTCAAGACTTTAGTCCGTAAATGTAGTATGCTTTTAGTTTTTGCTAAATTGGTTTTAGTGATTGTTTCAAGATAACAACAAATCACTTTTTTGTATCTTAAAGTGGATAACTCAATTATCCGGCAATTATTCGTTTTGTATCCGTAGATTATCCGCTCTGTATCCGTATCCGTTTAAGGCGGATATGGTTTTAAATTTTGATATATGTTTGCTATCCGTATCCATCTAAGGCGGATATAATTTTAAATTTTGATATCTGTTTACTATCCGTATCCGTTTAAGGTGGATATGGTTTTAAATTTTGATATATGTTTACTATCTGTATCTGTATCCGTATCCGTATCCGCTCATTGAAAAACGGATACAGATATGGTATTAGCATTATCCTCTCCGAATCCGCTCCGTTTACACCCCTAATTGAAACTCGTTTTAAATTCATAAAAGTTTTATTTTATCCTTCATTAAAAAAATATATATTCAGTCTTTGTAAGAAAAATATTCAGTCGTCTAATTTGTCGATTTTTGTGTGTATGCCACAACTAAGAATATAAATTATTTGCACTCATAACTAGTCAATCAGAAGACTAAACATTTCTCTTAAACATACTACATTGTTCTTTTTTTTGAAAACTTTATAGTAGCTATCAAGATTCGTGAGGGGGAATCGAACTCTCGACCTTTGGGTATAACAACTCTAGGACATTTTCCTAGCCAATTGTGCTACCTCCCCTTTCTCTACTACATTGTTCTTTTAATAAAGAATATAATGATTTTTTTCTAAATTTAGAATGAGTTGTAGAAGAAAAAGACAATCAATTGGGTAAATTCACAAGCTTTTAAAAATTTAGATAGATAAATATGATATTATGAATTATAGAGAGGAGATACATAATTTCAAATTTTTTGAAGAGTATATATGAAATTCTCCAAATAATATTATTTTCTTCTTATATTTACTTGGTCATAAGTCATAACTCCGTTGAAAGCTAACTAAATAAACATAAAGTTTGACTCCAACTGAATTGGAAAGCGTGGCTCTGAAGCCTGACCAGCGACCATTTAGAACTCTATCGAGCTCTCTTTTTTTTTTCTTTTTTTTTTTTAAAGTAGAGTTGAAGCTATTCAACTATTTAATGTTTAAAAAAAAATATATTTGAATTTTGATCTTGCGATCTCTGACACAGAAAATATCATCTTTATTATTATATCAATGTGAGAGAATATTACCTTTATTACTTGATCAAATATTTTTTTTTGAGAGAATCAATAAGAATCTAGCCTTTATTTTTCATTAACTATAATTGGTAACAGTTTTCTGAGTTTTTGAGTAGAAACCCGTTTTACAAACTATTTGAAAAAAAGAAAGAACAACAGAAAATAACAGAAAAAGAAAGGAAAACATAAAATGACAGAATAATAAGAAAGAGTCTTAAGAAAAAAACAGATGCGAGGGAATGATCAGTCCCTTTCTATATCTCGACTTCACTTCTCACTCCACCATGGTCTCTTCTGTTTGTCGGTGCGCACTCCTCCATTGTGTAATTACCTCTTGAATTAGCTCAGTCCTGTTTTTGCTTCTTTCTCCAAATATGCAGTTGCATCTTCCACGCCAAATTATAAAGTGAGAAATCAACATGATCTCTCTTATCCTATCAGCCGTGTTTTTTTCTCTGAGTAATTGAACATTATCTTGTCCCGGTACGCGTACCAGTACACCGTGTTGCGTCCCACCATAAACTTGTTCACTTACCTGACATTTAGAGAATAGATGTCGCACCGTCTCGTCACTGCTTTTACACATATAACACATTCCGACGATATGAAAACCTCTTATTCTTAGATTATCAAATGTTGGCTTTCAACTCTACGAAGGTTGGCTTTCATTCTCGTCACTTCTTCTTCACTAGATCAAATGTTGGTTTTCAACTCTACAAAGGTTTGGTTATTGATACAAATTTTAGCTGCATAAAATTAGAGTTTAAATTAAAAATGGAGTCGATACTATAGTTTTACTATACATAATGATTATTTCATTCTTCCAAGCTTATTTTACTGTAAAATTTTATTTCATCCCTCCAAACTTATTTTCAAAATGATGTCTATTTTACTGTAAAATTGGACTTTAAGTTTTACTGTACAGAATGATTTATGAATGAAATGGACACCATACTAAAATAAATAATTGAATTGATATTACCAGAATGTAAAACAGAGGAGTATTTAACACGGACAATGATGGATATCTTTATTACTGTATTACCTAATGAAACAATTAATGGAGCCCCTTCGGATGTACAGCCAGAGGAATGATCAATGAATCGAAATATTCTGTTAGGATCCCTTTTACATACATCGGTCGAGTATTTGTTACAAAATTCTGAGAATAATACTATTCTATAATATGTTTTACTCGTCACGAGTCTTTGTATGACATTAATCAAAAAAAAAAAAGTCTTTGTATGACAGGTAATGGTGACAGGTGCCATGAAATCAGATCCAGTGATACCTGATCGTATAGAATGAGATCTGAGCCGGAGCAGACCAGATTTTCAATTCATGAGATTAAAAGTACGTGAAGGTGAATCATAAAAAAATTTAATGTTGTGTATCATGAGAATATATGGGAATGAATATGTATTTTACTCTTTATATTTTACATTTTGTTTCACAATATAAATTATTGTTAAAATTAATTTTCTTAAAAGAATAAGATGTTGAAAAATGAACACCTGTGCATGATAATGAGTTTTGCACGCGGAGTAAGTGCATAGTAAATTAATCCTTTTATAGGGTGCGTTTGAATCAAGGAATAGCTCGGAATAGCAGCTATTCCTAGGTTTGGAATAGCCGCTAACCCAACATTTCATGATAATAGCGGAATAACAACTAACCCGAGCTATTCCTTTGTTGAGAATAACATTTTTTTCCATCCAAACGTGTTGTGTTGAGAATAGCTCGTCAGGAATAGCAGCTATTCCTGGGTTAGCGTTATTCCCGTGTCAAGTAACTTAACTCATCTCTTACTTTTATCTTACTTTTCATTTGACAACATAAGCACATAGTAAGAAGTTTACCCCACTTTTTTATTCACAACTAAACATGACCTATCGAAGAATGGAGAAATCAGCATAGTAATTGGGAGGACATAGATGAGTACCGCATACCAGACTAAGACAGTACGATTCAAGTAGAGATCATGGGACTGGTACGGACGAACGGCTGGTGTGGTATGATTCTAGTAGGAACAATAGGACTAGTACCGATCGTTTTTGGTAAAGACTGGTACAGATAGTTGACTGGTACGAGGGACTACAGACTGTTACAGAACAAATCTCACTGTGCTGGTACAAAAGGCTTGCTCATATAAGAATAGGAGTGATAGAGGTGCTCTGGAGTTGTCTTGGATCACACTGAGTTCAAAGAGACGTTCTGCCTATTAGAGACTTAAATGCAATTTTATCTCTGTTCTCTCTTTCTTTTATTTTATTTTTCCTTTTGTTCTTATTTTTAAGCTCTATTTGTCTTGAGCGAATCAATCTAATGATAAATTTATTTATTTTTGTAATTGTAAGAATTAAATTTATATATCGCATAACTAGTTTAACAAAAATTTAAAATCAATTTAAAGAATATTTTTATCTTGCAAATTTAACTTTAGCCGATATGAAAATATTATTATTTTTATTAAAAAGTTTCTTTCCACCGTTCTAAAAATTTGTTAAATTAATAAGTGATCAACATTCTTATATATTAAATTATAAATATTACATCAGCATTTGCAATTATTTTACATTTGAAATGAAGATGCACTCACTACTACCGAAAAACACTTTCCCGTCGGTTGAAATCGCAATTTGCAATCGGCTTCTGAACCAACAGCTATCATCCCGATAGAGAAGGTGTACACATATGCAAAACATACATTACTTGATTACTTTGTTTGACTGAATTTGCAAAATTGCTGATACAATGGTGGCTTAACCAGACTGGACCGTTGGATCAGCGATTTCAAAGTGGCTTAATACATAGTTCAAAAGTTCAAAAAAAATGTAAAATTTGGTCTCCAAGCCAATTTTAATATAGAGATCACATCTAATGATTTGGATCAACCTTTTGAACTTCGAAATTTGAAAAATGACTTAGTTGCATGAGACCTCAGGAACAATCGATTTAATATTAGCCAATCTCTCTATTTCTCTCTCTATATATATAGAGAGAGAGAGAGGGGGAAGGGTTCCAATACCTCATCTCTTTGTATCTCATTCATACCTCAAAAATCTCTGCCCTTAGATTTGCGCCAAGATCCGTGAATTTGGAAAATAATATTTTTATTTGAAGTACCAAAACAAGAACTCAATAACGAGTCCGGCTAGTATGAATCGGTATCACATAACACTAATTTCAAAATTGATTGAATAGACTTCAAATGACTAATCCAAACCGTTCAAATCAATTTACTTTATGAGTGATGCGTTTACATGCAAACTTTATGAGTGATGCGTTCAAATTAGAATGACATCAACCGACGTCAGAGAAACAAATCCAAAGCCATCCATCTCCCATCTGACGGTATATAGAAGGGGTGTTAATGTAGAGTGAACAGTGACACTCCATTGTCAATTAAGGTTTTATAATATCTCACTGCATAGCAATGTGAAACATAGATTCCAGTATATAACTAGTCAGTGTTAGAGAAAACAAATTGCAAATTAAAGATATCATAATATAAAACAAGATATTTAATTAGTTCCAAAATGTTACAAGTCATTACATTAAAACTCTGAATAGCATACATGTACTCAAATTATCATTTAATTAGTTCCAAATTAACAAATAATGGCCTACCTCAATTTTCATTGTTTATTATTTTTATTTTTTTTATTAAAGGGCTCGGTACATCCAGTATCTTTTAATGCTATTCTCAAGAATTGAAAATGTGTCTGATCTTATAAGACGGAGCTCAGGTATACATGCGATTCACCTTAATCCATTATATTATAACAATTTTGAAAGAAAAAAAAATATAAAATTGACTTATTAGCATTAACCATAAATTCAAGCAATTTCAACTTCGTTTATAACATGAAGAAAAAATATCATAACCGAACAGTGCCCAACGTCAAAATGCATCACAATTGAAAAATCAATAAATCATACGTTTATAAAACAAATTATTTTTAAGTATCTAATTTGTTAAATTAACGAGTATGTACATTCATTTAACATAAAATACAATGTATGCTAAAGTATATTTTTTAACCGTTATTGCCCATAATCCTAATTACATTCTAATGAAAGATAGGAAAGAACGTCAGAACTGATGAAGTGAATATGATAATTAAAAGAAATTTTAATTTTTTTTTGTGGAGTATTTTCCTATTATGCACCAAGATACTAATTGAAAATAATTTATAAGATAATGAGAGAATTGTGTTTCTGACTTTTTAAGAAGGAGACTTCTAAGAATGAGAAATATAGTTTTCGTGTGTGATAAATGGCTCATACTATAAATATGAAAAAAAAAAAAAGACAAAAAGTAATAGTAAAATATAAGGGTTCAGGATCCAAAGTAGCGTTGTAAAAAATATCTGTTTAGGCCGATTAATTATTCGATTAGTTGTTGACGGCGATCAAACCGTCACAGATTTTTTTGAATAATTGGCCGATTATTTCCGATTATTTCCAATTATTCATAAATAATTATTTGGCGGTGTTGGATTTATTAAATGGTACGCCCGTTATGGGAAACCCAAATCTATTATCCGATCCGTTATGAATAGATGTCAACCCATTATGAAAATGTGCAATGGTTTTATATAAAATATCCATATCTGTCTCTCTCTCTTAATCAGATAAAAACGAAATAATAACTGAAAGAGAGAAAAGTGACAGAGCACCAAGATACTCTGTTAATAGTTGAAGGTCTTAGGTCGTGAAAAACGCAGGGCTTCTGGCTTCGGCTTGTGATTCCTTGCAGAACCAGTGATACTGCTACGCTTGCAAGATCCGCTTCCGCACAAAGATTAACGGAGTAATTTGTAAGTTCTATCCGTTAATTAACAGGCGGTACCCTGTCAGTCCGACGAGCGCATATACATATCGTTGTTGTTTACAACACTGATCCAAAGTATCGCACTATTAGGAAGAGAGGGGAGTTCATTTCTTCTGATGTCTCATTAAAACAAATGAAGCCAACACGAACTCATTCTTTACAGCGGTTTAAATTTGTGTGCAGTAATATAATTCTAGAGCTGTACTCTCACGAGACACGATTTATGAACTATTATCACACTAACCGAACTTCGTTCCGTACAGTACTATCATGGTTCTTTCTTTTCTTTGGGCATACAATACAAGAGCCCGTAGTTTTACATTGTAAGATCTCTTTTCTCAAATCTGTAGCAATAAAAGAGGCCCATAAGATACATTTTCAAAATTTACTAATTCGGCCCAGATAATTGGAAAGACGAAACGGATGAGAATATCGGATTCATTCGTCTATTCATAGTCAAGTTTTTACGGGCTAATGGGCCGAAATGTAAAAAAGGAAAAATAAGGCCTTACTAGCATGTGTTGCTCAGGCCCAACAATTAATCCTAGTCCGATCCAAGTCACTGAAAGGAGAATTTTCAAGAGAATACGAGATTCATAAAATCATATGAAAACTAACAGGTACCGCGTACAATGCATAGGGTTGTAAATGTAGGATTTATTTATCTTTTCTAATGTCTTGCGAAAAGTTTTGCAATACAGAACCTTGTTTGGAAGAGGAATAACTCGACGACTTTGTAAATCATTAAGAAAAAAGATAGAAAAAGGTAGTTAGTAACAAAAATTTATCATTCGTATTTCGTCAAATATAGAAAAATACAATCAAAGATCAAGCAAACACTACTACAAATATGAAAGACATGAAAAGCATCCAAATTTTGGGACCAGGTATCAGTCATCGTTTATGGAGAAAGAATTGTACCTTGAAAGAGTTCCACTGCTTTAATTGAAAACCACAATCAAATATCAAGCAAACACCACTTGATCCCCAATCAAAAACAGGGCTAAATATAAAGAGTCATTGCCATATCAAATCTGTGGTCAATGCATGGTCTAACATTCCCCAATTATTTGAGTGCGTGTCGTCTGAGATATCTCAACTTTTGTGTGACCGACGTGTCCGGTGCCTATTCGGGGGTGATGTAGGGGGTCAGTATTATGTGTACTTTGAGATGCGTGCAGAGCGTATTTAAACGGTTGAGATTTTCCATAAAGTCACGCAAAGTTTGAGATATCTCAGAGGATACAAATTCCAATTATGTGGCACACCATGGCCACCTAAAATAAACTAATTTGCAAACTAATATATAGTTTAGATTGGTAACTAATGATTCACCAAGTAAATTAGTAATCTGCAAACGATGAGTGCAGTTCAAATAGCTAAAATATGACTCACAAAGTCAAAATTTATACATAATGCTTTGTTGTAAAAAAATAGTTTAATAGAGAACGGAGCAGGTTGATGGGCATCAGATGTATTTTTTTTTTATCTGAAGAAATCCATACCATCTGGTGCTTGTAAATTTGACGTGAGTACTCACAGATATTAAAGTGGAGTGCAATGATTTTAAAGCAAATCGAACAGTTCTAGTGCTTGTAGAATCTGAAGTAGGTCTGATGCTCATCAAACCTACTCCGTAATCACCCAACATATATGTCTATACATATGTCCTCACAAGAAAGTAATTAAAAATTGTCTACTCTTCCCCGGTTCCAACTTCTTCTTTTTTCAAAGAAAAACCAACCTGTACCTCATGATATTATTAGTTACAAAATGTGAAGTTATGGGAAGTTTTGGCATACTGTTTTGTAAAAAAAAAGTAATTCCAACCAGGTACCTTGCTATGAAGGGGTCCGGATCGAAGCCGTCTGATTTGAATCCATTGCTTGAGATTACTTTGCGATTCAAATTCATCTCTCGGGATGTGTACACCCCACTTCGGATAGATTTTTACGGATTCAAATGGAACGGTCCCAATTTAAAGATTAAATTACTTCACTGAATCTGAACTCGCTAGGAAGAGGGCAGTGACATCTTCATCAGGAATACAATGTCAATCTAGCAAATATTAGAAATAAACAATTGTGTTTAATATTTTTTGAACGTAGTATAATAGTTATAATTTAATATTTAATAATGACTTTAATTTAATTAATTATATGAATAGTTACAGTATTATGTTTAAATTTTTTTGTTTTTTTTGTTTTTGAAACAGCTCAAATTATATTAATTAGTATATTATAATAATATTAATTATTGAATCTTTAAAGATTTTTTTTTGACAGTTAGTGGCTTTAAATGCCAACTAACGATTTCATCGATAAAAAATGTATTTACAATATATTAAATGACCGTAATTTCTAAATCTACTATTTTATTCTCATAAAATATTACAAACTAATATAATATTCTAATCATCATTTCGCTCCACGATCGGATCCGCTTCTTTAATTGATGCCGTGCTCCAATGATAACCGGATACACTCACCATCATGCCCCAATCAAAATGTTAATCACGGGTAATTAATTGCCATCTCGCTCCACAATCAGATTCACTTCTTCAACAGTTGTAACGCTCTGACAGATCTACTCACTGTTGCGCTTCAATCAAGATAGAAACTCTACACTCCGATCCCCCCCCCCCCCCCTCCTTTTTCATTTTCGTCTCTGCTCAAATATTGATTCTTGGGTTTATTAATAAAAGGAGGGATCAAGTTACAACAATTTTTGGAGTAGAACTAGGGTGCTCTTAAGCTCACCAAAGTTTTGGTGAGCTTAACTCTAAAACTCATCAAATCGATTTCAAATGACAAATCCGAACCGTTGAAACCCGCCTACCTTACGTGTGATGCATCTACATGTTAAATTTTTTAATATTCGAATTAATTTAGTATAAAGTCAAGCGGTCAAAATTAGAAGGTTAATAAATTAATTTTAGTGCATTCATTTTTTGAACATTTTTGACCGCTTGACTTTATACTAAATTAATTCGAATGTTTTAAAATTTCGCATGTAGATGCATTACACGTAAGGTAGACGGGTTTCAACGGTTCGGATTCGTCATTTGACATTGATTTGATGAGTTTTGGAGTTAAGCTCACCAAAACTTTGGTAAGCTTAAGAGCACCCTAGTTCTACTCCAATTTTTGAGTTACAATAAGTTACAACAAGCATTTTCTATATTTTCAAAGTCCAAATCATCGATCTAAACCGTTAGATGTGATCTCTATAATAAAATGTGCTTGGAGACCAAATTTTACATTTTTTGGAAATTTTTTATTATTTATTAAGATGGATACAAAATTCAATGGTTTGAATTTGACTAGTTTTTGTACCCATCTTAATAAATAGTAAAAAAATTCCAAAAAATGTAAAATTTGGTCTCCAAGCACATTTTATAGTAGAGATCACATCTAACGGTTTGGATCGAAGATTTGGATTTAAAAAATGTAGAAAATAGTTGTTGTAACTTGATCCCTCCTCTATGAATAATTATGTTCATAATTGTAAACAAATATTCTACATGTTGTAAAATTAAAATGAAGTTGCAATAAAAGTAAGTAAATAACAAGAGAGATGGAGAGAGCAATAATAGAATTTTATTCTCCACTATTGTATATAATATGTGTCTTCTAATTCTCTATTTACAAAACCTCTATTTATAGGCTAGAAAGAGATGTTACAATAATAAAGGAGAAAATGAATGCCCATGGTAGTGGAGATAGTGGAGGTAGTGGAGGTAGTGGGCAATGAAATGAGAATTAATATTGGAAGTTATAGAATGAACATCCATATAAATATATTTTATAACACTTCCCCTTGGATGTTCATCTTTCATTATACGCTGTTAATATGATATTTCAGGATCGATATTAACATGATACTTCAGGACCATGTACTGCCTCATTAAAAACCTTACCAAGAAAAACCCATTGGGATAAAAACTCGATTAAGAGAAAAAGAGTACAGTGCGTATAATGCTTCCCCTCATTTTGATATCATTGAATATCCTTCAATCGATGTAGACCTATCTTCTTTGTGAGTTGTACAAAAATCTTTGTCGGTAAAGATTTTGTGAATAGGTCTGCCAGATTGTTGATTGATCGGACTTGGCAAACATCTATTACGCCTTCCTTTTGTAGGTCATGTGTCGAAAAGAACTTTGGTACAATATGTTTAGTTCGCTCTCCTTTGATATATCATTCTTTGATTTGTGCAATGCATGCTGCATTATCTTCATATAGCGGAGTAGGATTTACCTTGATGTTTTCAAGTCCTTATTCTTCTTGAATATTTTGAATCATTGACCATACATTCTCGACCCACCTCGTATAAGGCGACCAGTTCAGCGTGATTTGAAGATGTAGCCATAAGAGTTTGTTTTGTCGATCGCCATAAAATTGCAGCTCCACAATAGGTGAATACATATCCTGATTGAGATCGTGTTTTATGTGGATCCGATAAATATCCCGCATCTGCATATCCAACTAAATTGGATTTTGTATCCTTTTTATAGTATAACCCCATATCTCTAGTTCCGCAGAGATACTGAAATACTTGTTTAATTCCATTCCAATGTCCTATGGTTGGTTTGGAACTATATCTTGCTAACACATTTACTGCAAATGAGATATCGGGTCTCGTATAATTTGCAAGATATAATAATGCCCCGATTGCACTTAAGTATGGTACTTCAGGACCAAGCACTTTTTCATTATTTTCTTGTGGGCGAAAATGATCATTTTTTGCATTTAGCGATCGTACGACCATTGGTGTGCTGAAAGGATGAGCTTTATCCATATTGAATCTCTTTAATATTTTTTCAACATAATTTAATTGATGGATAAATATTCCATTCTTTAGATGTTCGATCTGCAGGCCGAGACAAAATTTTGTTACACTAAGGTCTTTCATCTCAAATTCATTCTTCATTAATTTTGCAGTATTCTCAATCTCTTCAGGAGATCCAATAATATTTAAATCCACATACACTGCAATGATTGTGAAACCTAGACTTGATCTTTTAATAAAAACACACGGACTAATTATATTATTTTTATATCCTTCTTTTAGAAGATACTCACTCAGTCGATTATACCCCATTCGACCAGATTGTTTTAGTCCGTATAAAGATCTTCTTAATTTTATAGAGTACATCTCTCTAGGTTTTGACTTATATGCTTCAGGCATTTTCAATCCTTCTGGGACTTTCATGTATATATCACTGTCAAGTGAACCATATAAATAGGCTGTTACAACATCCATAAGTCGCATTTTTAGATTTTCTGCAACTGTGAGACTTATTAGAAATCTGAGAGTTATCGCATCCACTACAGGTGAATACGTTTCTTCATAATCAACTCCAGGTATTTGTGTAAAGCCTTGTGCCACTAGCCTTCCTTTATATCTCACAATCTCATTTTTCTCATTTCTTTTTATGACAAATACCCATTTGTAATCTACAGGGTTAACATCTTTGGGCGTTTGGACTACATGTCCAAATACTTGCTGCTTTTCTAATGAACTTAATTCTGCTTGTATGACATATTTCCATTTAGGCCAATCATTTCTATGTCTACACTCTTCTAGAGTTTTTGGCACATTATCTTCTTCGTTTATAACATCGCTTGCTATAGCAAATGCAAATATTTCATCAACATGTGTTTTATTTCTATTTAATATAGGAGTTAGGCTGGGGTGCTATGGATAGCATAGTGGCCTCTATGCTACGGCTCAATATTCGAGTTTTCAAAATCCAAATGGTCGATCCGAACCGTTCATCTTATTCTCCATATTAATATCTGCTTGGAGACCAAATTTTACATTTTTCTGAATTTTTTTACTATTTATTAAGTATTTTACAAAATTGTTGATCCAACGGTGGCTGCACAAAACAGTAAAACCGTTGGATTAGCGATTTTCAAAGTGGCTTAATAAATAGTAAAAAAATTCAGCAAATTATAAAATTTGGTCTCCAAGCAGATATTAATATGGAGAATAAGATGAACGGTTCGGATCGACCGTTTGGATTTTGAAAACTCGAATATTGAGCCGTAGCATAGAGGCCACTATGTTATCCATAGCACCCCAGCCTAACTCTTAATATAGTACCATTTATTACATAATTTATAGAAATCTCATAATCATTTGGTACTTGAGTTTCTTCTAGAACTTTATCAACTTCTTCATGAGTTCTACCATTAATCTCTTCTGGGATTTTATATACTTCTTCATGACTTTTACTATCAACCTCTTCTGGGGTTTTATTGACTTCTGCAGGAGTTTTACCATCAATCTCTTTTGGGGTTGGACCAACTGCTTTATTCTGCTATTTCCTTTTACGTGGATTTACATCCTTAGAACCAAGTGGTCTTCCACGTTTTCTACGCACATTAGATTCATTAGATATGTTTGTAATGTCAATTCGAGCAGGTGCGTTTATAGCTGGAATATGTGATTTAGTAACTCTATTCGTATCTGTGAATGCATCAGGCAATTCATTTACAATTCTTTGCATATTTATGATCTTTTGAACTTCGAGTTCACATTGACCACTTCGGGGATCAAGATAAGATAACGATGAATTCCAAGTTACTTGTTTATCCAGTTTTTGTTTTTCTTCCCCTAAATTTGGAAATATTGATTCATTAAAATGACAATCAGCAAATCTTGTTGTAAAAACATCTCCTGTTAATGGTTCTAAATATCTAATAATAGAAGAAGAGTTAAAACCAATATAAATTCCCAACCTTCTTTGAGGTCCCATTTTTGTGCGTTGTGGAGGAGAAATTGGAACATATACTGCACAACCAAATACCTTTAGATGGGACAAATTTGGTTCTCTTCCGGAGACCAATTGTAATGGGGAATATTTATGATAAGCAGTTGGTCTTAATCTAATTAGTGCAGCGGCATTAATATGGCATGTCCCCATGCGGAAGACGGTAAACTAGACCTCATGAGTAATGGTCTAGCAATTAATTGTAATCTTTTAATCAACGATTCTGCCAGACCGTTTTGTGTATGAACATGGGCCACTGGATGTTCTACCATAATTCCAATAGACATGCAATAATCATTAAAAGTTTGAGAAGTAAACTCACCTGCATATTAAAGTCTGATTCTTCTGATTTGATAATCCGGAAAATTAGCTCTCAATTGAATAATTTGTGCTAATAGTCTAGCAAATGCAACATTTCTTGTTGCTAACAAGCTCACATGTGACCAGCGTGTTGATGCATCAATTAACACCATAAAATATCTAAACGGTCCACATGGAGGTGTAATAGGTCCACATATATCTCCTTGAATTCTTTCTAAAAATGAAGGAGCTTCAAGTCCAACTTTATTTGGAGATGGCCTAATAATTAGTTTTACAAGAGAGCATGTTTTGCATGTCATATCTTTTGATAATAGGATCTTCAGGTCCTTTAGGGGATGCCCATTTGCACTTTCAATTATTCTCCTCATCATTATATTTCCTGGATGACCTAATCTGTCATGCCATAATATAAATAATTTTGGATCAACTAACTTCTGGTTAGTAACGGTTAACTTCGGGTTAGCAACCATATTTGATTCTATTTTACTTATATAAGTACTATATAATCCATATGACATTGCTTGCATCTTTTCAATTATGATCTTCTGGCCATTCTTAATAGATGTGATATGAAGATACTCGCAATTTTTTTCATTCATAGTTTCAATATGATAACCATTCTTTCGAATATCTTTAAAGCTTAGTAGATTTCTTCTGGATCTACTTGAATATAATGCATCATCTATTATTAATTTTGTTCATTCAGGTAACAAAATACAAGTTTTTCCGGAGCCTTCTATTAAATTACTTGTGCCAGATATAGTGTGAATATTATTCTCACCAAGATGCAATTGTGAAAAGTATTTCTTACTTTTCAATATGGTATTAGTTGTTCCACTGTCTACCAGACATGGATCTTCATTACTTATCATTGCGTCAGCCATTTTCCTTTAAAATGCAAAAATAAATTACTTTTATTCATTAAACTTATTTGCATATAAAAATTTAAAAATTAAACTAAACTTTTATTAAACATAAATATAAATTTTTATACTATATTTTCTTCCTAAGTAATAATATATATTTCTTGGACTTGGCTACGGTGCTATGGGTAGCTGAGAGGTCTCCCGTGCTACAGCTCAATATTAGACTTTTCGAAATCCTAACGGTCGATCCGAACCGTTCATCTTGTTCTCTATATCAATATGTGCTTGGAGACCAAATTTTACATTTTTTGGAAATTTTTTACTATTTTTTAGATTTATTGAAAATCGTTGTTTTTCAGACAAATCTGGACCATAAAAAACAGCGATATTCAATAAATCTAAAAAAATAGTAAAAAATTTCCAAAAAATGTAAAATTTAGTCTCCAAACACATATTAATATGGAGAACAAGATGAACGGTTCGAATCGACCGTTAGGATTTCGAAAAGTCGAATATTGAGCCGTAGCACGGGAGGCCTCTTAGCTACCCATAGCATATTAGCCAAATCCATATTTCTTCATTGACATTATGGAAGAAATATGATATATCAAGATGTGTATCCATATGGCATTCATTTTGGGGTCATATTCAGTAAAGTTAGTTTCCACATTTTCCCCTTATTTCTTAATTGTGGCTTGATATAGCTCTACAAAATATTTTGGCGTACGACAGGTACGCGAGCAATGATTTATCATCCCACATCTGAAACAAACATCTTCAGGACGTTTTTCTTTCTCATTAATATGTATTTTCAACATCAGGTTATTACTACCATAACTTCAAGTTATGATAAATGAAAAAGGAGATAAATTCAAACTTTGTGAGATTTGTCATATGTACTACAAAATAGATACTCATTAACTTCAGCTTATTAA
Organism: Carex rostrata; assembly: GCF_964058835.1. Lineage (NCBI taxonomy): Eukaryota > Viridiplantae > Streptophyta > Magnoliopsida > Poales > Cyperaceae > Carex > Carex rostrata. Next base: position 13,241,088 of record NC_135920.1, on the reverse strand, counting down.
TGCCATAACTTCGTGTTATGAATGCCATAACTTCGGATTATGAATGGCATAACTTCGGGTTATGAATGCCATAATTTTGAATTATAAATGTCATAACTTCAGGTTATCAATGTCATCAATGTCATAACTCCAGGTTATTAATATCATAATTTCATATTATGAAAAAGGAGATAAATGAATATAAAATAAAAGAATATGTAAATTGCATGGATAAATAAATAAATAAATAAATAAATAAATTTAAATGTATTAATAACTTCAGGTTATAATAAAATATTTTATGTAATAACTTCTAGTTATTAAATTGCTTGGCTGCATAATTGTATAATTTAATTTGAAATAACTTCGGGTTATATTTTCATCTGATGACCTATAATAACTTCTGGTTATTATATTGATTTTATATGAAAATTTCTAATAAAACTTCAGGTTTTTAATTGAGAATAACTTCAGGTTATTATTCATCCAGTGGCCTATAATAACTGCTGGTTATTATATTAATTTTATACTAAAATTTATAATAGAACTTCAGGTTGTAAATAATTCTAATAATAACTTCAGGTTATTATTTTATTCAAGTAATACGAACTTCGGGTTCTTGATAAAATTTTAGTTGTGATAATAACTTCAGGTTATTACTCTTATTATTATATTCAGGTAATATGAACTTCAGGTTCTTGATAAACATTTAGTTTTGATAATAACTTCAGGTTATTATTTCATCATTCACTTCAAGGAATGATTCTTATAAACTCAAACAAATATAATCAAAAATTTAAATGAAATTTAAATTAATGAAAGATATAATAATTAATCACACAAATTACTTACATTATTACTTTGCAACTTTTTCCGAGCAATTCGTGCTGATAACGTGTTGTAAAATTAAAATGAAGTTGCAATAAAAGTAAGTAAATAACAAGAGAGATGGAGAGAGTAATAATAAAATTTTATTCTCCACTATTGTATATAATATGTCTTCTAATTCTCTATTTACAAAGCCTCTATTTATAGGCTAGAAAGAGATGTTACAATAATAAAGGAGAAAATGAATGCCCATGGTAGTGGAGATAGTGGAGGTAGTGGGCAATAAAATGAGAATTAATATTGAAAGTTATAGAATGAACATCCACATAAATATATTTTATAACACTACATTAGAAGTAACAACAAAACTATTTTAACTGTGATGGAGAAGGTTTTTGAAGGATCATCCGTACATAAGTAACGAGAATTGAAGGGAAATGACATATATAGAAATATATATGAATCAATAGCTGGCTCATATTAAACAAAATTTAAGGATTCTGTTTAAGACAACATACTAATGGCTTGTTATTAAAACTCACTCGGTTACATTGAATCAAGGATGTCAATAGTACGAATTGAATGAAAGCATTTACACAACTATATTTTTGTAAAATTAGTCTTATTCATATTCTATTTTTACCTGATTAAATATTAACCTTGTATATATTCTACCCTCATCCGTTAAAATAACAGATGACAAAATAGAAAAGGTAATTATCAAATACAATGATATATTAAACACATCACATACATAGTATCATAAAATGGAAATGATATAAAATGTTGTATGAATCAATTTCATCAAAAATTATCATTAAAAAATAAATAAAACGTTTGATATCAAGTTATGATAAATTACTAAAAAAAGGTGATATATAATGTTGTATGAACAAATCTAATAATAATAGAAATTGTATTAGGTATATATACAAAAAAATTACAGCCCACATAACAAAAAGAACACTAGTATAAATTCATTATAAATTTATACAGCCAACATAACAAAAAGTTAGTCAAAACTAAATCTAACCAATACCATCGATCTCAGTTCACCCTGTGCCTTAAATTGCAAAGTCGGAAGATAGGATTACCAAAATATCCATGTGGTAGTGCGGTACACACTAGTACCAGAAACAAAAACTGAATTTCACCATGAGACCAACTGGCATCTCCCCATGGTTGCAAAAGCACTGTGCAAAGTGAAGGACTTCTATATGGTTTAGTCCTCCATTTGGATCAACCAACCTTTTGCTTTTTCCATTTGTAAGCCGCCTCCAGAATCTTTAGATTAGGTGCCATTGCAACTTCGTCAGGGAAAATATAGTCGATATATTCCTCAAAACTACAATAACAGACAAACCCTAAGTCTGATCAGAATGCAATTATGCGGGAGTGGTCTACTGAAGAATTAATGCTAACAAAAGAGGAAAGAGGGGTACATAGTACATACCCAGCAGGAGCAGCAGTGCCGTCCTCTGTGGTAATAGCTCGCTTTCTTTTGACCTTTCTCGGAAGCTTCTTTTGCACTATGCTGACGTCCCCTAAGGCTAAGGTACCAAAACCACTTTCCACATTTAGCCACTCTTCTAGTAGCATGGCTCTCTCCTCCTTCAGCTCTGGTTCATTGTGCCTGAAATGCTCGAAAGCCCTCTCAAATACAGCTGTTGGTTCATTGAAGCATATACCAGATCAGATCAATACAATGCAATGCGATGCATATGCCACCAGAGAGAGACAGAGAGAATCAATCAACAAATAGAGGAATGAATATACCTCGGCATTTCTGGAGTCGGTCCAGCTGGCGTGCCTTGAAAGCTTCAGCATCTTCTTCAGAAGGGTTTCCATTCTCGTCAAGTTGCTCATTATCATAATCAGCGGAGGCCTCAAATTTCGCATAGCTAAGCCACACCTTGAGGTGCTTCGTTCGCTCCAGAAGACTCTCATATACTTCTCTTGTATTCTCAAAATTTCTCTCAGAAATTTCAAAGTCAATGTATGCCTGAATTAATTGTGCAAATAAATCACCCTTTAGTAAAATATATCCTTCATGCTTTGGGGAAAATAAGGGTGGGGTTGTACAGGTGAATTCAGCAAAACTCACGCAAGGAAATGAAATTAAAAAAAGTATAGAATGTATATTGACAGTGTACTGTACGTGCATTCAGGCAATATTTTAAGAATCAAGGATTACCATGTAGCGCACGCCGATCCTACCAGGATCAGACCTAATTTTTTTTTAAATATGTACTTTTAGTTCAACACTTCAACTCTTCAACTTAAATCTTTGAAACTCAATTCCATAACCAAGGTTAACCAACTGCTGCAGCATCACTACCACCAGTTTTTAGTGTATGGAACTAAAACTTTGAAATGATCCTTTTACCTTCCAGAGTAACTCTGGCATGTCAAGAACACGCTGTTTAATGGCTTCTTGGTAAATTGCACGGGCCCGCTCAGTTTCACCAAGAGAGCGCTCCAATTCAGCGAATTTGGTCCAGGCATAACACTTCTCCATGGCCCACTCGAGGTACTTCATGTAGAGACTTCTGCACCGGTCAATGTTGCCCAGATGCATCTCTATTTCTATATACCTCTTAAAAACCTGAGTATTTCACATAAGATGTAAGATAATCACAATTTATACTTATAAGAAAATTCTTACTATAGAAAGACAATCAAAGAACGTCACTCCGAAAACATTAAGCAATAATAGTTGTTGCGCTCAGTACTAACAAAAGCATAATAAGAGTTCTGCAGCTGATGCTGTCCCAATAACAAATATTGACCACTATTTTTTGTTTGATATAATGTTTTATTTCTTATTTTGTTTCAAACTGATACCCCATAAACATGAATTAGAAGCGAGCAAAAGCAAGTTAAAGAATAGAGAGTGAGTAAAACTGATTAGAGATTGAAAAAAAATATATATACACATACCTTGTCTTTTGGGGCAACACCGATCGCATTACCTAAGATCCGCCGAGCAGCATTGAGATTCTTCTGACGAATCTCAAACTGGGCAGCCAAGAGCCAGATTTTAGCAAATGAGAACTTCTTGTGAGGTATCAGCTTAATGCACTCCCTGTATCATCCAAAGAAAAATCATTTGTATTACCAGTTCATATAAACAAGTTATCCTTATTAAGAAAAATCTGAAATTATTTCTTTTATTTATCTCGATCAATTGGGCACGTGGTATGAAGCAGTTTCATCTGAACAGAAAAATGGAGAATATTCTGTCGGTATTCATCCATACCATCAAAATAGACAATACCTCAAAACAAATGATAAACAGTTAGCCAAAATAAATGTACCTGTAAACATCCCTAGTGCGTTCTACATCTTGTGCATCTAGCTCCTCATACAATGCATAGTTTATCCACAGATATATGTACCTCTGCCAATACCGCTTCTCCTCCGCCGGTGGTATGTTAGCTATCGCACGCTCATAAACTTCACATACTGCTTCCTTGTTCCCAATCCCCTCTTCCAGTCTTGCATAATCAAACCAGGAGTCATAGTTCAAAGGATTTTTTCTCACCTCTTCTTCATATTGTAACTTCCTCTTCCCCACTATAGCGTCATCTATCCCCTCTCTATCTCCAAATTGTTTCTCAAATGCCAAATATTTTTTATATAGATTTTCCGCTCTCGACTTCGGGACTCGGGCAAGGGAAGATTTGTAAATGCATCGCGACCTTTCAGTCTCCTTGCACCGCTCCTCAAATTCGGCAAAAGCAAGGAAGAGGGTTTCGGCATCTTCATCTTCTGCTAAGAGGTCTGATGCATGCTCATATATGGCACGGGCTTGAGCAACCTCACCACTCTTCGTCCCAAACTTGGCATACCGGATGTAGGATTCAAGCCGCGGGTGGCAGGCTATGAATCGCTCATAGATGCCACGGGCCCGTTCTGTCTCACCGTACCTGTGATGTGGAGTTAAGGCTGGTCAGCAATAAATTGCAACAACGTGTGCAGATCTATCAGTAGTGCAAATATTTTGAGTTCTCAATAGATTAAAAGAAAGTGGGGCAAAAGGTGAAGTTGGCTGCTAGAGGTATTGGTAGGAACAGGTTGGTGGTGGCATGGACCTATTGGAACAGTAACTCTTTGATCCCTCAATGTTTTCTTGCAAAGATCGGAAGCCAAAAGAAGCTTTCTTTTAGCTCATAACTCTAAAAGCAGAGAGGGGCCTAACCTAACCAAGTAACCAGGGAATATGTACTCCACAAGATTGTTCTTAATTAATAAATAAAGCAGGTACTGAAATTAAAACAGATCAGAAAGGAAAACTAGCTTGTAACATACCTTTGTTCAAATTTGATGTACGAGAGCCAGCCTTGTATGTCTGGCTGCCATTGCATCCACCTCTCAAATACTTGGCGAGCAGCTAGCACGTTCCCCAATACCTCCTCCATGTGAATGTATTTGTACCATAGCTGGTCTACACGTGGAAGTAGGGAAACAGCACAGTCCCATACATTTCTGGCATGTTCTACAAAATGGTTTCTCATTTCGAATTCGGCGAATTTCAGCCATAGTGTGTGGTTCCTGCACACAATGAGAGGTCGGTAAGAATCATACAAATCAAATAAAAAGTAACAGAATTGCTATTTCAGCACGCACAATTTCTGCAAAGAAAAGCAAATTACCTGTAATCCACCTCTAGAGCTCTCTCCCATACCGATCTTGCTCTAGTAAAATCCTTCTGCCTCTCCTCCCATTGCGCGTACTTGACCCAACCCGAGATATTCCACCTGATCCTTCTAATGGCATCCTCGTACTCTTTTCTCTTTCTCCGGAGATAATCTGCGAGCTCGGTAGGATCAGTGATTTTCTGCTTCGGTGGTCGAATCTCCGCCTCCTGCCTCTCCCCTGCCCGCCGTAGGATCTGCTCCACCGTGATCTGGATCGGGGCAGGGGTTTTGTTCTTGACCCGCGTCGGTCGAGGAAGCTGGACCTCCGTATCCTGTTTCGTTAGGAAGCCAGGGGAGGAGGCCGTCTGCTTCGCCATTAAACCCTAAACCAAGGATACAAGTATCTCTAAACTTAAGCTTAACTAATATTTGTACAGTACCCCTCTATCTTTTCAAATATACAAATTCAATAGAAGAATCCAGTGTGCCAGTAACCAGAATGCACTGGTAGCTGCCAGCACTAGTGTCAGAACAGCAAATTGGTACAAGCAACAGAAAAGGGGGTTCAATTAAACAGTTCGAGCATCAATTCATTGTTCAATTCAACAGTGCAACCATCAATTTGGTTCACAGTCAACAGAAAAAGGGGGTTCAATTCATTGTTAAATTTCACAAGGACGTCAAACAAGAAAATCAAGAAATTAGCTTTGCCTTACCCGGAAGAGCTCCAATGGGTCCTGGTGATTTGTGAGTGGTGAGACAGAAACGCTAAATTGAGATTCGCTTTGCCAGAGTCGGCTGTCTCCCGGAACCCTAAATCGGAATCGGGTCTGTGAGACAGGAAAACAGCGGAGGAGGAAGGAGCGCCTGCGTTCGCGTGAGGGCAAATAGAGAAGAGTATAAGCGGTCTTCTTATTTTATTCCCATTTTAATTTCAGTTTATGGCGGTTCTTTTTTTAGGAAACAAATCTGCTGGAATCCTCAGGGATTTCAGGACCCTGAAATTCTCAATTCAACCATCTATGGAGCTGTTCGGCAACACCCCTTAATCCTAGTTAGAATTAAGTCCTAAGAAAGCTTAAGGAACCGGTGTTCGGTAAGCTAAAGGAAGGGGCAACGGATTAAGGAAGCTAAAAGAGGGGGGAAGGTGCCTTAAGGAATGGCAGCGGATTAAGATCCGGGCAAAAGGAGGCTAAAGGAGGTAGGCTTAATCCATGCTAAGGAACCGGTGTTCGGTAGGATTAAGCGGCTAAGGAAGCTAAAGGAGGCTCCTTTAGCCTTAAGGAGGCTTAATCCTGTTGAGCCGAACAGCCCCTATATGTTTCGAGATTTGTGTATAAAAAACTATCTGCTTTGAGATTCGTGTATCAAAAATTTAGATGGTTGGATTTTGAATTTCAGGATCCCTGAAATCCTCAAGAATTTCAGCAGATTTAATTCCCCTTTTTTGACATCTAATTAAATATTTTTCTTAATCGGGAAGGATACAGTATTAACTTTTCTATGTTTATTTTAAAAATCTATTTTAGCATTCAACACGTGACTTTATTTACTTATTTAGAAATAAAAGAATTTTTTTTTTATCTAAATTCAAATTTGATTTGAGTTTCAGTTTGTTTACTTTTGATTAAGGCTAGTATGTATGATCTTTTTCTTGACATTTGGCATTGCGAAACGTGTTAGACATTCAAATAAATTCCAGTGATTTTCTGAAGTTCACATATATTTTATATGATATTTTCTGATGACTCAAGTGATTTATACGAATTTTATGAATTGCAAGGTATGACATATGAATTTTCTGGACACTTAGATGATTTATATGAATTATCAATATATTAATTTTGTATGGGTTGGCACTGTAGCATGAACAGTACCACCCATCTTAATCATCGTCTGATCCACGCTGAATGTTTCACGTTGCTTAACACGAATTTTGACCTTGCTCTTTTCTAACTCGGTGAGGGAAATCTGTTTCCACCGTCCGTTCAATTATCAATGGTTCATTTTTTCCCTCAACAGATCCATCGCTTCAATGCCTTGGGGTAAATAAAAAAAAAAACGCTGTTCTTCTCTCAACCTCGCCATCTGTCCATCTCTTCATTCTGCTCTCCACCGCCTCAAATTTCTCCTCTACCGATGAAAACTCCCTTCCCTTTGCTTCAAAGCAACTACCCGATTATCCACCTCCTACCGATTTGAAGCATTTCCTCTTACTACATCGCCATCTGCTCCCACTTTTCATTCTTACCCCCTTCTTACTTTTGCCCATGCCGATTTCCTCACAGCCCTTCCTATACTCGTCTGTAGCTTCCTGAATTATCAAGTCCGTAGGTTCTTCTGGAACAGAGAAATATTGCTCCTGTCCGGTTTGGAAAATATTATTGTTCAAATGGATTGTCTCCAGTGAAAAAGGTAACGCCATTCATGACAGATTAGTTTTTACTCTATACAGCGTACCAACAATACAGTGAAAATAGTGGCAAAATCACTTAGTTCGCTGCATGAAGCAAATTATACTCTTCCAAATTGCATCAGTTGATGGCTAGGTTATTAATTTAACCCTCTAATTGCAATTGAGAATTATTAAAGTTCTCTTCTTCTCTGTCTCTTTCGTTTCTTCTCCAGTTATGACGGATGAAAGCAAAGCCCAACCGTACACTCAAAGCAATTAGGTACATGTATTGTCCAATTAATTTTTCAATTTATCTCAATTATTTGGAAATGTTTTCCAATTTCTCACAATTTTTAGGTAGTATGGACTGTAATTCATTTCTGTCACCCCTGATTTTGCCTCTGTCAATTGTTCATGCTTGTCAGTACCAGTTTAATACCAGAACCAGTACCATTCTATACATTGACATGGGTGTGCTTTATTTGGAAATGTTTTTCAATTTATCCCAATTTTTAGGTAGTATGGACTGTAATTCATTTCTGTGACCCTTGATTTTGCCTCTGTGAATTGTTCATGCTTGTCAGTAGCAGTTTAATACCAGAACCAGTACCATGCTTGATTTTTTATTTTTTTTATTTTTATTTTTTGGAAGACCATTAATAACCTAGCCATTAATTGATGCAATTTGCACGAGTATAATCGGGTAGTTCCTGAATTACCATACCAATTTGAAACTTAAGATCTCAATTTCTATAAATTTAACCCTCTAATTGCAATTGAAAATTATTAAAGTTTCTCACTTTCTATGTGCAGCTTTTTGATTTCTCAAATCCGTAGCTGTTTTTGGAGGACTAACGATACCCAGCTGCCACATAAACTTTCTCAAATTTATAGAGGTACAAGGCTCAACTTTTTATTACGATTTATTAATTTCCATTAGATGTGACGAATTCTTCAATTGCAGTCTCAATTTCAAACTTACGATCCCAATATGTATTAATTTAAGCCTCTAATTGCAATAAAAAATTCTTTAAAGTTCTCACTTTCTATGTCATGCGTGTATAAAAGAATTCGCCAACTATGAATGGAAATTCTTATTATGTTATTCCAGTTTGTTTCTCAATTATTAACTCCAAGTGGAAAGTTTCTTTCACCACCAAATTTGTCAACTATGAATGGAAAAAAAAAAATTCCCTATAGAATAGTTAAGTGAAACAAATTGTATTTCATTTCTTTTTTTACTGGGAACAAAGGATGCATTACCTACAGATACAAACTGGAAATTGCTTTCGGAAAATTTTACAGTTTCAAGTAAATATTTAGTAGAAATTGCTCATCTTTCAATTCTTTTAAAGTTAATTAATTGCTTAGTACAATATGCAATACAAAAATGGGATTGGAACCTCTAAAATTAAATTGCAGAGGTGCAATGTCATGATACGATAGCAAACAAAAGAATTGGAACCATATGTTTCTTTTTCCTGTTTTGTTTGTCAGAGCAATAAAGTCTGATAATAGAAGAAAAAAATGGAATTGTTCTGACTTATGGATCTTCTTTCAATCTCATGAGATATCTCAATCTTTATATGGGGGCAATTTTGGAATTGATGTTACTGGAAGGACAAATCATATTATTGGTACAAGGATTTTAATTAGAATCATATTACTGGTAGGTGAAATCATGTAACCGGAACAGGAGTTATTTAGAATTGATATAACTGGCCTGCAGGCATCAATGTTTCAAAAAAATGGAAAAAAAAAATCTGATGCCCAATTTTTAACAATTTTTTTATTATTTATTCAAAATCTAAATTCCAATTGGCCATCTGTGCATGCAGGAGGCTTTGCCTGTTTTCCTCATCTGATTTAGGGTTTAGGTTATTCAGCGATATCTCAGCAGGCTCACAATTTCCAGTAGCGATATCTCAAAATCTAGGTGCATGGGTGCTGGATCCGTGGGGTCCACTTTTGCCGTGCTACAAGAGTATGATGTCGTAATTGTTAGGCCCATCATTCAATTCGCCTGAGGTTGTGATTTTGTTTTTTTAGATTCTTTTAGTCCTTTTTATTTATAAATCAGATAATTAATGCGTTTTAATGAAAGCAATCTTCACTGTCTTCTGACAGATGCCAATCTATAATTACCTTTATGTGAAAATTCACTATTATCTGTCATCTTTGATCTTAACATCTTCTACAATGGTCTCTATACATCAGTCAGTTAAGTTTGCAATCAATGTACGTTTTTCATTCAAACTGCACATATATAATCATATAATCACATAGCTTTCATAACGTAATTAATGTGTTCAAATTTTACAGATGACTATATCCTTTTCGCAGAGATATAGATGATAGGATTATACTTTAATTGCAGAGGGTAATTTGTTGATATTATATATTCTGAACTTCTCAATGGTAATGTCAACAGCAAAAGGCAAGCGCAGTCAGTCCGAAAGCAAAGTTAGTAATTTCTTACTGTGTTTAAATATTTTTTTTTAGTTTACTTCTATAATTCATTTAGTAATCTTAGTTATCATATTTCTAAGCTCCATTGCCTTGCACATAAAATTGACTGGGAGAAGAATGACATTTTTTTTTAATTTTGTTTTCAACATTTTGTTTTTGGTTAAGCATGTGACCTACATATGCCTTCAATCACCTATAGTTGATTAAAGGATGCGCGTGCGCTGCATGTGCAGATATTTGCTGATTTTACAATGGGAAAGAACCTTACTGTCTCAAGCGGTGCCTCAAATGCAAATGAAGTAAGAGGTCACAATAATGATTCAAATTTGATTTCGTCTTTACTTGGCCTCTCTAAGGAAAGAGCTAAACCTGACATCTCTGACAAAAGCCATTTAGTCAGCTTGCTTGGTTTGTTTTTCATTTGTTTTATATTTGTCTGGTTATGGTATATATTTTAGATCATTATTTTACTGTACATTGAGTTTTCGGTACATTCATGGTCATCTTTGGATGGTGTCAGTGACAATCAATGTCCAGTTGTCCACTCACACTGAAACATGGTCCCCAATACTGAGTCGAGGGCTTGCTGTCCTAACCAGAAACTAACAATTATATTAGGCAATTAGGATGTTGAACTTTTATTTTTCAGCTAATTATGGTCTAATTGAATCTAAATTAAAAAAAATATCCAATTGATATCCAATTAAGAAACATATACATATTATGAAAATTGGTACCGGGTTTTAACCTCTTCCTGTTGATGGTAGAAAAGTCTTTCATTTATGCTATAGTGTTGAATTAATTATATATGCCCCCCCATATATCCTTTAATTGTGTTCAGGAGGCAGTTGCTGTGACAGCTGCCATTTGGAGAAAATTCTTCTTGAGATGGAAATAGATGCATGTTTCTTCAATTCAATTGCTTTTTAATTTTTAGTTTTGGATTTATCCTTTTCCTTCTGGGTGTGAAACGTTAAGAAATGTACAATTTTATTTTATTTTTTCTATCTTGCTTCATTGGTTAAAATCTTCGACTGGCAGTACTAGCTATGAATCATAAACCAGTACATAATACTGGGTTGCAAGTGCTGGCCTAGTAAAGCTATTTGGAACTCAATTTTATGATTTGTGCCAGTGATGATTTGGCCATCATTTCATCTACAAATATGTGTGCTTCTATGTTTATTTATTTATTTTTTCTAGGTGGGCTTTATTTTCTTCTATAAATGCAGGATCTACTGATTTGCTTTCAACAATCCTCAAAATTCAGATCCAAGATTCGAGATCGATTGCTTAGGCGAAGTGAACACAGTCTACGAGAATGACATGGAATTGATGATCAAAATTTATCATTTTTTTGCAAAGTAAAGCATTGTTTTTAGTTTTTATTTAGCAATACGGTTAGGTATTAAGGTTAAGCTCATCTCATGGAGGAGTGTACCATGAGATAAATTGTCTGATTTGGTATTATATACAATAGTGTTAGGTCTTTAGGTTTAATCTCAACCTTTACTGTGACATTGATTCTATGAGTTGTTTGCACTTACATTTTGCCCAATTTCAATTCCAATCCAAGAAGAATATGTGCTACAATAATCACAACAAAAGCAGCGAATAAATTGACCCATTTTACACAAACACGCACTCAAAAACAGTTGCGGCAACACCGCAACAAATTCATCAAGATGCAGTAAATGACAATTGCCGCGTTGGTCAAAAACAGTTGCGGCAACGCCGCAACCAAGCACCTAGTTTTCTAAGTGTTTTGATTATTTTCAGTGAGTTTCTTGAATATTTTAGATAATTTATATGATTTTTTTATTTTCTTAAACATTCTTTTTTGAATTAGTCACTCACAAAACGGTGGTTAACCGTGGTAACGGGTCCATAACGGTTGGCCTCTGGAAATTCGAGGGTGCCAACCGATTTTATCCGTTGCGTGAACTGTTGTCATGATTTGTTGCGTTACACAATGAATAAATTATCAGTTGCAACGGTTCAGTTGATCTCTCTTAGGTCAATCTCAAGTTTATTTTACTAATTTTACATATTAATTATTCTAATCCTGAGATGATGCTTATGCTGTCCAATGTCCGATGCTTTATGACTTCATCCTTGATAAATATAGCAATTGTTCATCCATCCTTGATGTGTATATTGTAATTTTTATAGTCATGAACCTGCACAATATCTTAAGATAAAAAAAAGCTGTAAAATTCAATAAATATATATTTTACAAATCTAGTCAAACAGACAAGTAGATTATTGCAATCCAACAAATTTATCATATACAAGTTAATATTTACAACTAATTCAATAGGATAATAGATATGACATAGATTTTATTGTACTCTTATTCAAAGATTTTTCTTATCTATACTCATATCCTTATCCATTAAATTAACGGAAAAATCCTATCATATCCACACTATCATATACATCATGGTCGTATAAATGAATAAAATAATTTCAATTACACTTCTAAATTTTACGAATCTATTTGAAACAACCATATGCGGTCAAATGGATCCAGAGAAAGCGAGCGTTCTGTTTTATGCTCTCAAGTTTTCGTTATCAATTTTGAAAGGAAACAAAATTATATGTTGAAAAATGATTGAAGTTAATTTTATTTATCCAAAAATTACATTGCAAATACTTTTATCAGTGATTTCCTCACTCGTTGTCTTACTCATTGGAATGAAATATGCTCTTTCTTTTTTGGAAAACAAAAATATATTTTTCCTCATCCAACAGTTAATTTCGTCGAAAATCACACATGAAAAAATTTGAACAGTTCGATGAAAAAAAAATTCCTACCTTTTCGAAAAAAAAATAGCAAATTCGGACTCCCACCCACTATCCTCCGAATTCATATCCTCTGCTTTAACTCAAAAGAGAATATTTTGAATTAATGCATCTCGATCATCTGATCTATTTTAAGATTTGTGCGGATTAAATCTGTACTAATATTAAAGATTTTTTAAAATAAAACTAATACCCTTTAAAAAATTAATAACAGTAATTGTTCTTTGCACCTATTGCACATATCTTATAGATTTTTTGTTTTTAATCTTTTTAACAGAACAAGCACTGTTTCTGATAAAGTTATAAAAAAAGACTCCACCAATCCTAGAGATCGGTGGAGAAAAATAGTTTTTTGCCTCCACTAATCTCTAGAATCGGTGGATTCTTTTTTTTATTACTTCCCCACGTATAGTTCTCGTTCCGTTAAAATTTTTAAAAACAATTCTATTTAAAAAAAAAATCAATCCTGATATGCTGTTGTTAAAAATTAAAATGATATACTAAATGAATGTTTTCATTTTCTTTGTCGAAACTATAGAGAAAGAGGAGAATGAAACGGATAAAATGGAGAAATAAGAAAATAATTTAATTGCAACAATTGAAGATAACACTAAGGAGAAATAAGGAAACGGATCGCTAGGGATTTATTCAATTTTAATGTGATAAATCATGTAGCAGTCTGTGTGGCGAGTATGTTTTTAACTAAATTTAGACTTCTACACATAAAATAGATGTATTTAATCAAAAGAAGACATATTATGTTATTGAAGGGTTGATATTTAATTCAAAAATTCATCTTTCAATCTCAACCGTTGACGAATCAGAATAACTACGTACATAATATAAGAATGGAGATAAGCAAAATTTAAGGATTCTACTTAAGACTACATACTAATGACTTGCCATTAAAACTCCCTCGGTTATATTGAATTAAGGGTGTCAATGGTACGAATTGAATGAAAGCATTTACACAACTATATTTTTGTAAAATTAGTTTTATTCATACTCTATTTTTCCCTGATTAAATATTAACCTTGTATATATTCTACCCTCATTCGTTAAGATAACATATAACAAAATAAAAAGGTAATTATTAAATATAATGATAACTTATATAATGTAATCCAAAAATATAAAAAATAAATAATATATTAAACACGTCACATACATAATATCATAAAATAAAGTTGTATAAACCCCCATTAAATAAAAAAATAAAATTAGATAACTAAGTAAAATGATATAAAATATTGTATGAATCAATTTCGTCAAAAATTATCATTAAAAAAATAAATAAAACGTTGGATATCAATTTATGATAAATTACTAAAAAAAAGGTTATATAAAATGTTGTATGAATAATTCTAATAATAATAGAAATTTTATAGCTATATATATATATATATATATATATATATATATATATATATATATATATATATATATAGGCTGTGGCTAATTTGCTGCCGGCAGCATTTTTGCCGGCGGTGATGCCACTGTTTTTTCTATTTTTTGATGTTCAAACGACAAATCTAAACCGTTAGATGTTTAATCTATATTATAATCTACTTGGAGACCAAATTTTACATTTTTTGGAATTTTTTTACTATATATTAAGCTGGTTTGAAAACCGCTGATTTCAATGCTGCAGAAATTTACTGAAATCAGCGGTTTTCAAACCAGCTTAATATATAGTAAAAAAATTCAAAAAAAATGTAAAATTTGGTCTCCAAGTAGATTATAATATAGATTAAACATCTAACGGTTTGGATTTGTTGTTTGGACATCACACGGCTAAATATAGCCCCGGCAGCACCTCTGCCGAAATGCTGCCAGCAGCAATTTAGACAGACCCTATATATATATATATATAAATAAATAATTAAAATTATCATATACAAGTTAATATGCACAACTAATTCAATAGGATAATAGATATGACATAGATTTTATCGTAATCTTATCCGATAAGTTAACAAAGATTTTTCTTATCTATACTCATATCCATTTCCATTAAATTAATGGATCTTATCATATCCACACTATCATATACATCATGGGTCTTATAAATGAATAAAATAATTTCAATTACACTTCTAAATTTTACGAACCTATTTGAAAGAACCATATGCGGTCAAATGGATCTAGAGAAAGCGAGCGTTCTGTTTTATGCTCTCAAGTTTTTGTTATCGATTTTGAAAGGAAACAAAATTATATGTTGAAAAATGTTTGAAGTTAATTTTATTTATCCAAAAATTACATTGCAAATACTTTTATCAATGATTTCCTCACTCGTTGTCTTACTCATTGGAATGAAATATGCTTTTTTTTTTTGGAAAACAAAAATATATTTTTCCTCATCCAACGATTAATTTTGTCGAAAATCACACATGAAAAAATGTAAACAGTTCGATGAAAAAAAAACAAATTCCTGCTTTTTCGAAAATAAAATAGCAAATTCGAACTCCCACCCACTATCCTCCGAATTCATATCCTTTGCTTTAACTCAAAAGAGAATATTCTGAATTAATGCATCTCGATCATCCGATCTATTTTAAGATTCGTGCGGATTAAATCCGTACTAATATTAAAGATTTTTTTAAATAGAACTAATACCCATTAAAAAATTAATAACAGTACAAATAAATTGTTCTTTGCACCTATTGCACATATCTTATAGATTTTTTTTTAAATAGAATTGTTTTTATAGACAGAAGTGAGGAATTAGCTCAGTTAAAAATCAGACAATTAAGATTCATTAACTCAAAAGTTTCCTTTTTGAGTTAATGCACAGGATACACATTCCTATCCTCCTCTCTCCCCGCTCATCATTTCCCCCAATACCCTCCTTCCTCTCCATGTTTAATATATGAATTGGAATCATTCTTTGATTTGAAAAACGTAAATTCTTAAATTTATTCTCTATAAAAAAATATTAAATGAATTTCGAAATTTAAGAAAGATGAAATAAAATATTTTAGTCTTAATCACTGTTTTTTCTAAAATAAATGTGAAAAAGGTTAAAATTTTCTGCGATTGAATTTCATATTCGTCGTAAGTTCATTTTTTTTTATAAAGAAAATAGATAAATTTTATAGCTTCTAATTTATAATATACATTTGCCTATTTCATTTCAATTAAGACATCATTGTCTACGGTTGTCATAAATTTTGAGTTTTGGCCCTGTAAAATTGCATTTTAACAGTTATGAACAACAATTATGATCTTTCAGATTTATTTTTCAAACTTATTTTTAAAATTCACAGTTAATTATTGTGCTCATAAATGCTTGCTTATTCATTTAATAAATAAATAAATATAGATGAGAATTAGAATATTTTTTAGAAACCATAAATAAAAAATAGATTTGACCAAACCAACTTAATTACTTTATTTTTTACAAAAACCATAAGAACCGATATGCCATTTCGGTCCTCTTTTTTTTTGGGACCGAAATGACAATTCGGTCCGAGACTCCGAGACGTTTTCACATATTTCAAGAAAAAAATACATTGAAAAATTGTAAAAATATCTGACCGAATTGCCACTTCGGTCCCCAAATAAAACAAAAATTAAAATTTGGACCGAAATGTCATTTCAGTTCTTATAATTTTTGTAAATAAAAAAGAATCATGTTGGTTTCATAAATTTTTTTTTAATTATGGTTTATAAAAAAAATTCTGAGAATTTCGTTGAAGGCAAGCAATTAAAAAGTACATTTATAATATATTTTATAAGTTAGTTTCTTCTCCCATGATACATTCCCCTAAATAAATTTTGATTGAGGACAAAGGTCCACCTTCACGGGTGGCTTGTCTTACACTCCTCTCCTTTGTTACTCACGTGGAAATGGAATCATCATTAGATTTGTACTTTGTGTTCCAATTGTAGAGATTAAATTATGTATAAGGCTATAAGCCCTTTTGATTTTATCCTTTTAATATCAAGTTCAGATACAGAATCGAAACTTTGATTTGATCTTCTTCCTCGCACATTTTAGACACAAAAAAGAATGAATGCGTATCCTCTGAATTAACTCAAAAGATTGAATATCTTTTGAGTTATTGAATCTTAACCGTTCGATTTTAAACGAAGTCAATCTAACTCGTATCTATAACACAGAGGCTCTTAAATATTAGTGCAGATCTAATCAATACGAATCTTAAAACATATCGAATGGTCGAGATGCATTAACTCAAAAGATTATCTTATGAGTTAATGCAGAGAATACGAATTCAAAAAGAATCGGATACAGAGATGATCAAAACTTTGGTTCGATCCACTCAATTAATGAAATTTGAATATGAGGGTGACCAAATATTTTCATTTATTAATACAATCTGTCCGATTTAAAAAAAAAAAGGTGACCGAATATTTAGTTCGGTACACTCAGCTCTCGTGTGGTGGTGTGAAAGAAAAGTGACCGAATTAAAATTTTGATCAACTCAAATACTTTAGGTTCAGTTATTTTTCCTTCAAGGAAAAAAAAAAGAGTGATTATTCAGACTGCACCCAGTTTATTTGATTTTTTTTCCTTTTACTTGTTTTTTGCGAGCCAATTGTACCTCAAATGAATTATTCTTTGCACCTAATGGACGTTAGAACCCTTTAGACAATTAAATTGTTCTTTGCACCTATTGCACATTTCCTATATATAGCAAATTGCATATCAATCAGTCGTTTCGACAGTTATAATTAAGTGAATATAAATTGTCTGAAGCAATTCCAACGCAATACAAGTTTCTCAGGACCTGTTCGGCTACCAGGCAGAAACGAAAATGAGTTTGAGTTTGAGTTCAATTTGAATGGCCGAAACATTATGTGTGTGGAAAAAAAAAGTTCAATTAAAGTAAATTTTTTTTTTTCCCACGGACCCAGTGACAGCTGAACAGATCCTCAAAGAGTCAAAAAGTACAAAATCAGAAAACATTAATTATGTAATACCAATGCTATATAATATAACAAAAAGTCACAAAGACTACTAGTAAATTCCTATGACAGTATATATTCAAATAAAAGCACACCATATCGCCGCGCCTTTGCAATCACATTTATTGGTAAATATTTTATTAAATTGCATGAACAATCAAATTTAAATATATAGCAGTTGCATCTAATGTGCTCCCCGGATACAATTCTCGACAAGAGACTTCAAAACTAAATTTCAAAAATAAAAATTATTATGGATCAATTATAATTTTAATGCGATCCATAAGGTCTATCAATCAATAAAATGCATACAACCACAACTGTTCATAGCTTAATTAGGCCGATCGATTACGCAATAGTTCCGGTGTAGACGGTGTTGGGCTTCCAGTTTGGCGGGATGACATCCTTTACGACAACCTTCTTGCCCTTGCTGTCGGTAATCTGGAACGAGAAAGGTGGCAGGGTCGGGTGGTTCGGGTCCAACCTCCAAATGGTACCAACATTGTGTGTCATGGGTTCCCAGCCTGTGACGCCAGGATATGGCGAGTTCGTTTCCTGTAACTCGACCGCAGTAATGTCACCGCCTTCGTACGCAATACTCACCGAAAAGTATATGTTGTTCGAGCCTTCCTCCACATGGAATGAAACCGTGTTTCCTGCACACAAGTTGTTTGGATTAAAATACCAATATGCACAAGCCTGTATTTTAAATTGGTATTCTGATTTTCTGATAAGATGTATATATATTTATCTGGCAATTGATACCAGTTCAGCTCAATAAATGCTCTAGAATGAGATATATTCAATAATAATGTGGGTAATTAAATAAATACCTGAGAGAGCAGAAGGAATAAGGAGAGAGAGCAAAGCAAGAGAAACAACAGAGGTAAGGAGACGAGAAGCCATTTTTGTTATTTATTGAAGGAGGAAAGGTTTTCAGAGAAGATGAATTTGATTTTGTTGGGATGAAGTTGAGGTGTATTTATATGTAGAGAACAGACTAAAGAGAGGTGAACCCGTGAGCGGATAAATTGCAAATTGCGTCAAGCGCCTAGCTGTAATTGGGTTAAATTTAATGAATGGATCTACGTAAAATGTGGATAAATACATATACGGTTATATAAATATTTGTGTTGAAGAATAAATCCAGCTAACACCAATTACAAATAAAGCTATATATACTTTAGTTGTTTAATTTGGGCCTAATCATGACAATTTTTTATTTTTAATACAAGTCCGTAGGCATTAATCATGACAAATTTTTCCAAAGACAAACCATCACTATGATTAAGTACAAAAATGCCGAGGTTGGTTAAGTTCATAGTGGTATGATCAAAATTTTGGTACTAGCAGTTTGTTTTGGTGATTTCAAAATTCAAAAAGTCAATCTAAGTTACTTAACATGTTTGTCATATTAAAATGTGCTTGGAGACCAAATTTTATATTTTTTTGAATAATTTCTACTGAGTTTTTAGAATTTTTTAAAATTATTGTTTGCAGAATTATTTTATTTTATTATTAAAACAGTTATTTTTAAAATTCTAAAAAGATAGTAATTTAAAAAAATATATATAAAATCTCCATCAAGCACAATTTAGCGTGGAAAACATATTAAGCATTTCATATCCACTATTTGAATTTTAAAATTACCAAGAGCACAGTACTACCACTATAAAATTAGCCAACCTCCAAGAATAAATTCAAAGAACATCAGCAAAACTTAAAGAGATAAACAAAAATAAGTAAAACGGACAGGAATTTTGAGATGTGTGTAGACTGTAGAGAGTTCGACAGCAAAATCATAACTGACTCCGGAAAAGGCATTGCATTTTCCACCCAAATCTAAATCTAATGATTTTTCAAATATTTTAAACAAAATCATCCGTTACTTCAAAATGTTTTGATCTGTTTTGTTTTTGAAGTAAGTAACGAGAACCAAAATGTTTCTAACTTTTTCAATAAATCTCAAAATTAAAATTGATGAACTGATAGAACTGGAAAAAAAAAGGAATAATGGAAACACAAATACAATTCCTGATAATTTGTGAATGAAACAAATTTCAAATAGGTAACTATAATTATTATCATATCCATAACTTTTATTAATAAAGTGCACATAGGGATATGAATGTCAAAATTTAAATAAAATTCGCTTTAAACGAATACAAATAAGGAGCATATCATTAATGGACATTGATTCAGATACGGATAATTAGCGAATATAATCAATAAATATGCACAAACAGTGTATCCCTGTCAAAATCTTTAATATTACATATTTCCTGCTCAAAAGTTTATAATATCATATTTACCCTTCAATATTACATATTTTCCGCTCAAAAGTTTATAATATCATATTTACCCTTCAATATTACATATTTTCCTCTCAAAAGTTTATAATATTATATTTATTCTAATTCTACAACCATTCTAAATTCATAATATCCAATTTTTTAACTTCTATAGGCATCTCTCCCAATTTACCCCTGTAAGATTTTGCAAAGTATAACATGACATCTCAATAAAAAAATTAAAAAAATCGTTAAGCTAAAATTTAAGCTATAAAAATTAAATTGACGTGAAACAAATTCCAAAAATAAAAGTTTGACTAGCAGCAAATAAACTAGAATTTGCTTTTTCTTTTTATCGATTTTTTTCGGAAAAGTCCGTAAGCAGACAGCAATAAAACAAAACAGTACATCAGCAATCTTAAACCAAACTATCTATTTATGGATTATAATAAAACAAAAAAACAAACAAACCTCATGTAGTTGTGACAAAGTAAATCCAAACTTATAGTAATAATATTGCCTCTGCCAATTTATCAAAAAAAAAAAAAAATTATAGTAGTAATATTAAACCATTTACCAGTACATCAGCAATATCTCATGGGAAGATTTTTGAACTAAAGCTTATACAAAAAAAAAAAAAGACTTGCTGATATTGAAAAGTAAATCCTAACTTACAGTAGTAACTTCAACAATTCCAGATCTTGTTGCACATGGATTCCAATTTTGCCCCTGAAATCATGTGAAGGGATGCCAATAAAAAACTTTCATTAGTTCGCCTTGCCCAATTTGCAATCTCATGCAGTTGGATCAGTGACTTCCTTGAGAGAATTTTTTTTTTTTAATAGAATCAAATTTAAATATTTCAACGAAACAAGCACACTAAATTTTATTTTTATGAAAAACAGCCCGGCAAAAAAGTAAGCATAGTAAGCATAGCACAATGAGCATAGTAGCTGCCTCCACCGATCTACAGGATCGATGGAACTGTTTTTCATAAAGTCAAGCTTAGCTTGCTTGTTTCGTTGAAATAATTAAATTTAATTCTTTTTCTTTTCTTTTTTTAAAAAAAATCTCCTTGAGACAGCATATCATGGTGTGCGTCTGATGGAAGGGAGGATATAATGGTCCATAGTTTATTAATTACTATTGTGCTTAGAGCTTTATAGTCTTAAATATTATTATTCCATTACTTTTGGATATATATATGATATATGTAAGAATTAGATTGGATAAATATGTGAATTTTAATAATTTTGAAGGATAAATATGATATTATAAACTTTTGAGGAGAAAATACGTAATATTGAAGATTTTGAGGGGGACACGAAGTCGCCCCTACATAAGTCCGTATTTTTAAAATGATAAAACAAAATTTTAATATATAAATTTAATAAAATATGAAAATATTAGTTGAGATGCATAATAGATAACAAGTATATAAAATATGAGATATTTTAACAAAAAAAAAAATTAAAAATTGAGATGCACATACAAGTCTTGCAAACAAGAAATTTGCATTCTCTTTTTTTGTTCTTCTCAAAATCAGATAATCGGAATATCTCCATTATTTTGATAATTCAAAATAAAATCCAGGTTCGTATTTGTATTAATAAGGACAAAACAGATAAACATATGTTCCGTGTACGCATTGTGGTTGTGTGAGGAGGGCTCAAATGCCCCATTGCTTCATGCTCCAATCGTATTCCAACTTTTTTATCTTCAATTTCAAAGTTCAAATAGAAGATTTGAACCGCTCAACATGATATCCACGTTAAAATATGATTGGAGACCAAATTTTATATTTTTTGAAATTTTTTTAATATTTTTTAAGATAAGTACAAAAATTGCTATTTTTCAGAAAATTGTGAACCATCTAAAAATATTGATTTTGTATCTATCTTAAAAAATAGTAATAAAATTTCAAAATATATAATATTTGGTCTCCAATCATATTTTAACATGGATATTATATTGAGCAGTTCGAATCGTCTATTTGAACTTTAAAATTAAGGGAAAATTGGTTATTTGCCACTCCAAAACTTCTAATTTTGAAAATTGCCACTCTAAACTTTGAAATTATGCCAATGCCACTCTAAACTTGTTTAATTTCTAATTTTGCCCCAAATACTGTATTTTTATACTATTTTTAATAAAATTAAATGAAAAATTCTGTTTTGATATACGTATTTATGTATTTCCAATTATACCCTTGATACAACTGTTTTGTCCCTTTCCTGCATCTGTCGCCTCCTTGCTAGTAACCCACACTACGTCGCCTGCTCCTCCTCCCTCTCTCTCGCCGGGTCAGCGGCTCTCTCGCAGGGTCGCAACTTTGTCATCTCTCTCTCGCACACGCAGTCCCAATGGCTCTCTGTCTCTCTTTGAACAACTCTGCGTTTCTCTCTTGCACCGCGAGACTCATTCGATCCCCATTCCATCAAGCATCTCCTCGATGAAGCCGTTACTGAGGTAAATCAATTCGTACTTTCTTTTAACGGCGATAGATCTATTAAATCAATCGAAAAATGGCGAGCAATGTTTGAGATTTTGTTGTTAGATCGGTTCTTGTAAGGAGAATATCTAGTTCAGTGAAGTTACAGTAAAGAATTTGCTCCATTAAGTACCAAAACGATGTTTCTTACCAGTAAGGCTTGATTTTGATAATGAACTAATAGTCAATATTCAATAATTCTAATTGTTGTTGTTATTTATACTTTTATATAGGTTGTGAAGAGTAAGGGGTACCCAGAAGATGTGAAATTGAGTCATCTTAGGCTTCTAATTGGTACTGTAATAATTGGGATTGCTTTGCTTGCTCAGTTCTACAACAAGAAGTTTCCAGAGAACATAAATTTTTTCATTGGATGCATCCATCTCATATCCTTTTTTTAGTTCCATTTTTCCTTTTTGTTTTTCGTTTTTAATTGGGGTCATAATTGCACAATGAAGGGGATAATTAATATATTGGTACTGATTTACTGATTGAATTATTACTTGTAAACTGGTAAGCCTTGACAATAATTGCGTTGCCTACCTGTTTTTGTAGAGAGCATGGTATTCAATAATTATATATAGGAACATCATTTCTATATATAATGGTACTGATTTACTGATACTGGTACTAGTACTGATTTTCTGATATTGGTACTAGTATTCAATAATTAATATACTGGTACTGATTTATTGATTGAATTAATACTCTTGGTTATCATTTACCATTTGCTTACTGTCTAAAGCAAAAAATAATTTACAACTATTTATATAGTTATGCTTGCCTACCCTTGATTGAATTCCTAGCTTCGCCACTACGCATAGCACCTTCTTCACTGTTGCAGTGATTTTGTATCAGATGCATTCAGCAGAGTGGTACTGCCATGTAAAGACTAGCCCACTAAAAGATTGCTGATTACAGACGTACCGCTTGATCAGGAAGCCGGTAAATGAAATGCTCGACAAAAATACGTGCACCTGTGATGTTGACAACTCTGACTTTAATCACAAATTTGTCACGACTCTGAGAAAACAATTAAAAAACAGAAATATGTTTTGTATTATTGTCACTATTGCCATGTTATATTCAACAACATATACTGGTATACCAATGCCAGTATGTCATTCTTATGCAAGGCAAAACTGAGCCTAGAATGAATAATAAAATAAATTGGTACGAGACCATGGTACCAGACTGGTCCAA
The DNA here is from genome assembly GCF_964058835.1 of Carex rostrata. Lineage (NCBI taxonomy): Eukaryota > Viridiplantae > Streptophyta > Magnoliopsida > Poales > Cyperaceae > Carex > Carex rostrata. Next base: position 13,217,058 of record NC_135920.1, on the reverse strand, counting down.
AAATATATACCTTTAAAGGTGCAAAAAATTTGAGGTGTAACTCAGAAAGCGCCATGGACTTGCCGCTCCGAGCAACTCCATCGCAACTTATCCCAATTGTCTCTAATAACTCGTGCCGACCTATTTAATAATAAGTGAAACTAATTAATAATAAGTGGAAGCGAGAAGTTTTAAGAAAAATGCATGGAAGAGACTACCACCCAGACCCAGTAGTTGAATGATTTAACACACCGTGCTGACAATAACTGGCATATATGGCATTATTGACAACCCCATATTGATCGAGTTCATAGTCACGTACTTGAAGTTCAACTTCTAATAAGACAGCAAATGGACTCTACATTTCTATCTAAACTGGAGACCTCTTCAATGCATGATTTACCATATCTTCTCTGATTGAGAATAATTTATTTTACAGCTCACCTTTCTATTTTAGTTTCCAGCGAAATGTAATCAGAGATGGCCTATATTAAGGCATGTAAATCACCATTTTGAATTAATACAAAACAATAGAATGAAAACCTAAATTACAAAATAATATCACTTTTTATGGTATCAGAGCACCATGGCCGACGCCTCTCAAACTCAGCCACCTCTTAACCCACCTCTTATTACACAAACACCTCCTCCTCCCATGACAGAACCAATAATACCTCTTAATTATCCCATTTCTACCAAGCTAAATCCAAACAATTATCTCACATGGAAATCTCAAATCCAACCCATTATTCATGGTTTTAATCTTACTCGATTCTTAGAAGCAGCACCACCTGAGAGAACTATTCAAACTTCTGCCGGCTTAGCAATCGACAACCCCGCATTTCACCCATGGGATAGACAAGACAAGTTGTTGCTAGGATGGATTTGTTCCTCTCTGACCGAGGCTATCCAAGGTCAAGTCTCCGGCTGCTCGACCACCGGCGAGCTATGGGCTTCCCTTAAACATACCTACTCGGCCACCTCACGCCGCGCTATGGGCTGACCGATCTGCGCCGCCAAATCTAGACCACCACAAAAGGGGGATCATCTTGTACCGACTATCTTCTCACCATGCGCCGCCTTGCCGATGAACTAGCGTTTATTGGTTTTCCATACTCCGATGAGGATCTCGTCATGGCAGTTCTAAACGGGCTTGGACCGGAGTATGACTTTTTCGTAATCTCCGTCACCACTGCTGGCCGACATACCCCTTTTACTTTCGCCGATCTACACACCCATCTCCTCAGCCATGAGTCAAGACTCCAAGGTCAGGTCTCATTTAACAATGGTTCTCTTTCTTCACCTAACAACCCATCTGCTTTTATTGCTGGTACTAAAAACAATTATCAAAATCGGTCAAATAACCAAAACCAAAACCGATCCAACAATCACTACCAGACCCAAACCAACAACCAATATCAGCCTAGAAATGCTACTACCCCTAGTTTTAACCCAAATCCGCCAAGGCCCAATTATCCCACCAACAATCAGCCCAATTATTCCAACACCAACCAGACACGGCCTAATTCCTCTCAACAATTTACTGCACAGCAACAATACAACCAAAATCAAAGAAACCGATCTCCCTCCAATGGTCCCAAACATAATTTTCAAAATTCAAAGCCCCAATGTCAAATTTGTGCCAAATTTGGTCATGTTGCTAAGGAATGCTATTTTCAGTATGAAGCCGATCCCTCCTACCAAGGCCGTCCACCTTCTAATTTTCATGCTTATGTCACCAACCCCTCTTCCTCCACCAATCCTTCCGCAAATTGGGTGCTAGACTCGGGTGCTACCAACCATGTCACCAATGACCTCAACAACTTGTCCTCCTTCTTCAACTATGATGGCCAAGATACCCTTCAAATTGGCAATGGTACGGGTTTGCCAATTTTACACATCGGTTCTTCTAAACTTCTTCTCTCTTCTCATTCTATTTCACTAAACAATATTCTACATGTGCCTAATTTTTCAAGAAACCTCTTAAGCATCTCATAACTCTTGCATGACAATCCTCAACTAATACTTGAATTTTCTTCTTATTCTTGTTTTTTCAAGGACCCCCTCACCAAGACTACAATCCTTCAAGTTCCATATACTAATGGTATCTTCTCCTTTTCTACTCCTCGCTCCACTCCACCACAAGCTCTTCTTGGTGTTCGTGCTTCGGCCGACACATGGCACGCTCATTTTGGGCATCCCTCATCTTCTACTACTTTACATTTACTTCAAAATTTAAATTTACCATGTTCTTCTCATAAGTTGAGTACTTGCCATGATTGCTTTTTGGCTAAGTCTCACAAACTACCTTTTACTCCCTCTACTTCTTCTACTTCATCTCCTTTAGAACTTGTGCACTCAGATATATGGGGACCCTCTCCCATTACTTCATTTAATAGTTTTCGCTTTTATGTGATTTTTGTTGATGATTTTACTCGCTTTACTTGGATTTATTTCATGAAACATAAAAGTGAAGTGCCTCATTTATTTTTTATTTTCAAAGCCCAAACCGAAAACTTGCTCTCTACAAAAATCAAAACCTTACGAACCGATGGAGGTACCGAATACCTTCCAATCACCAAACAATTTCTCCAAATTATTCACCAAACCACTTGTCCATACAAACCCCAACAAAACGTTCTCGCCGAACGAAAACATAGACACATAATTGAATTAACCTTAGCCGTCATGTCTCATGCTTCCTTGCCTTCACATTTTTGGGATGAAATTTGCTCGAGTATTGTATACCTTATTAACCGAATTCCCTCTCCAACACAATCGGCAAAAATTCCCTATACCAAACTCTTCAAAAAACAACCCGAATACTCCTCTTTGCGCATCCTTGGTTGCCTATGCTTCCCCTACACCCGTCCTTATAACTCTCACAAACTCGAAAACTGTGCACTTCCTTGCGTTTTTCTTGGTTACGCGACCACCCAAAAAGGTTATCGTTGTTTACACGTTGCTACCAATCGATTGTACATTTCTAGACATGTGCAATTTGATGAAAATAATTTTTCATTCAAAACCGAAACCCCTGTTGGAGCCTCTGCCTCTACTTGCGAAAACTCTACTCCTCTCAATTATACAACATCAGCTCCAGTCTTTTTACCTCTTTTAACTAATTCAACCCAAAATCCCTCAAACTTGCGGCCCGAATTCCCCCTCTACCACTCACGGCCCAAACTGCCACTCTCCTAATAATAGCCCAATTTCTCCTTTAGCCGAAACCCCTCAACAGCCCACCTCCTCTAATTTAAATTCAACACTTAATAATCAACAACCTATTTCCAACCCCAATTTATCAACAGGAACCGAGACAACCTCTACTATTGATATTAATACCCAAAAACAACCTCTTTCCGCTGCCCATGACACTATTCAGCCGACACCTACTGCCTCAAACCACCCAATGGTTACTCGTACTCGTAACAACACTCGACGGCCTCGAATTTTTCCCGACCATGTTGCCCTCACCGCGACTCTTGAAACCGAACCCTCTACCTTTTTACAAGCCAACTCCAAACCCGAATGGCGCGCTGCGATGGCTCTTGAAATCAATGTTCTTGCTCTCAACAATACATGGACCTTAGTTCCACCTTGCCCATCTCAACAAGTAGTCGGATGTAAGTGGGTCTACAAAATCAAAAAACGAGCCGACAGTACCATTGAGCGATACAAAGCCCCTTTGGTTGCCAAAGGCTACAATCAAATCGAAGGTATTGATTACTTTGACACTTTTAGTCCTGTGGTTCGACCCACCACTATTCGGCTCATCCTCTCTATAGCCGTCTCTTCTCATTGGCCAGTTCGACAACTTGATGTTCACAATGCTTTTCTCAATGGTGACTTAACTGAACAAGTTCTTATGTGTCAACCACCCGGCTTTGTTGACCCTGATCATCCAAACCATGTTTGCCTTCTTTCAAAGGCTATCTATGGTCTCAAACAATCCTCTCGTGCTTGGTTCACCAAACTAAGTTCGGTTCTACTTGCTAATGGTTTTCAAGCTTCTAACTATGACCTTTCTCTCTTTACTTCTCACTCTCATGACCATACCACCATGATTTTAGTTTATGTGGATGATATTGTGATTACCGGTAGCAACCCCTCTCATTTGCAACAATGCATCAACCACCTTCAACAAGCTTTCTCTCTCAAAGACCTTGGTCCACTTAGCTATTTTCTAGGCATAGAGGTCACACCTTCCTCTCATGGACTACACCTCAACACAAATACCTTCAAGAACTCCTTTCTAAAACAAATATGCATTCGGCTAAACCAAGCCCTACCCCCATGGCAACCAGCTCTTCTCTTTCTACTGATGATAGTGCCCCTTTTGACAATCCACACCTATACCGAAGCATAGTTGGCGCTCTCCAATAAGCTACTATCACTAGACCGGACCTTGCCTATGCCGTCAACAAGGTTTCACAATACATGCATGCTCCAACCGAAAACCATTGGTCCGCGGTGAAGCGCATCCTTCGCTATATTCGTGGTTCCATTGACAATGGCCTCTTCATTCACTCCAATTCTTCTCGCACTATTCATGTTTATAGCGACGCCGATTGGGCCGGCTCTCTTGATGATCGCAGATCCACTACCGGTTTTTGCATCTATCTTGGCCGCAACCTCATCTCTTGGAGTGCGAAGAAACAACCAACTGTTTCTCGTTCAAGCACCGAAGCCGAATACCGCAGCTTAGCAATTACTTGTGCCGAAACTCTTTGGATTCAATACTTGTTAACTGAACTCAACATCATCCTTGATTCTGCTCCTACTCTTTGGTGCGACAATCTTGGAGCTACCTTCCTCGCGGCCAATCCTATGTTCCATGCTCGCACTAAGCATGTTGAAATTGACTACCACTTCGTTCGAGAAAGAGTGGCTTCCAAAGATCTTCATGTTCGCTTCTTATGCTCCAAAGATCAATTAGCCGATATCTTCACCAAGCCTTTGCCTACCTCGCGCTTTCAGTTCCTTTGTTCAAAGCTTTCAGTGTCTCCAGCCACTTCAGCTTGAGGGGGGGGTGTAATAAGACAGCAAATGGACTCTACATTTCTATCTAAACTGAAGACCTCTTCAATGCATGATTTACCATATCTTCTCTGATTGAGAATAATTTATTTTATAGCTCACCTTTCTATTTTAGTTTCCAGCGAAATGTAATAAGAGATGGCCTATATTAAGGCATGTACATCACCATTTTGAATTAATACAAAACAATAGAATGAAAACCTAAATTACAAAATAGTATCACTTTTTAACTTCGTAGAACTTGTCACTTCTGCAACAATCAACACTTTTAGAGTCAGTTCAACTTCATTGCTTAATTTGTCACATCTCACATGCTGTTTATTTTATTTGGCTTACCTTTTAGAGTCAGTTGAAGGAGAAACGACGTGAAGGGATCGGACTCGGACAGGAGCGCTTGATAGGCTAGGCATAGGCAGTAGGGTTGGTGCCGTGCGCACGCGACCTGGAATGGAGAGGATCTGCGGCCAATTGACATCGCAGCAGCGGCGTTGGAAACGAGGCGCAAGGTAACCATTTTGGGTGATGTCCGTTGAGGACTTGTGGGGGTTTGGCTCGGATTAATGTCTCTTCTCTTTGTTAGGCTGCGTTTCGAGTTTTTCTTATTTTTTTTTAATTAACAATTTTATTTTTAAATAATAGATATAAGTTCATTGCTTTCAATGCTTTGTCATAATCATATGGTGCTAATTTTTCTATTTAATTGAATTCATTCGGTTGAATTTTTGAGTTACTTCAGTTTTTTATATATAGTTGAGATTTAGATTTTTCAAAACTGAACCAACCAAATTCTATATAGTTTAAATCCATAATTTAGTTTTTAGTGTGATCAATAGTACGCTTCTTGTATGAAAATTGAAATTTACTTTGATTATTTTGGTTTGGTGACAATTTAATTTAATTACTTTCGTTTTATTTTTTAAAATCAAATATATAAGTTTAAATATTTAAAAATTTAAAATTTTGTTAGATTACGAAATTAATTTTGTATCATTATCGTACCTAGGTAAAAAAAATGAAATATTTTGTTAGATTTTTGTACATTATTTGTAGATAGGGAAAACAATTTACTGACCTAAAAGATAATGGACTATTTAAACGCAATGTTTTTTTTTTCTAATTTGAGAAAATATTAAAAAAAAATCTGAAACAGTAGGTGAAATATTTTAAGTTTTAAACTATTTAAATATACTTTTAAATATATTTTTGATGAGTGGCTGAGATCTACTGAGTGGATGACTGAGATTTTATCTGGGTGAATAGAGCTTTGAATTCTAAAAATTTTAACTTAGTATTGTAGTAGTCCTGATAAGGATTACTACAATGGAATTCACATCCTCCCGAATTCTATTCCTTACCCCCTCTGGTACCGGACTCACTACAATACTGTCACCCGGCCCGGGGCGGTTACTTTTACACATAATGATCTACTTTAGATTCGTTTCAGATTAAAACTGACGACTCAGATCTCATTCTACTCGGTCATGTAAGCAACAGACATCAATTTCATTTTTCAACTTAATTCCAAATGAATTGAAAAGATCTTAACTTCTTTTACAATGCAATTTACAATTGAAACATTACAAAAAATTAACACCTATGTAATACAATAAATTACTGAACAAGCTAATCATTTGTACAAACTTTGAGCACATAAAAACACTTGCATCAATTTGGATAAAGGACGAGTAAATTCAACAAACAAACTGGAACAGTACTACTAGACTATAAAGCCCTGTTCATGACCAGTTCAGATTGAAATTGGAATATATGAAGCCCTGTTCATGATTGGCCCGAAATGAAAGACTAATTGTTCATGCTCAGCCCGTTCAGTTTTGTTCAAAGCTGAGCCCTGTTCGAAGATGAGCCCTGTTCAAATCATGCCCGTTTGAACCAACTGGGCTGAACTGTGGACAACCAACTGGGCCTTGCTTTGGACAACTTATGAACAGTTCCACTTTTTGGATTGCTAGCTACCTTGGTTTTCAAACTGGACCACTTCATTCACGGACAATTAATTTAATGCAGCCATCAATTCATGATAATTTTGAATCAACTAAATATAGCCGATTTTGAATTATAACTAATTGTGCAACTAAAATTTTGTATCAACAACTAAAAAATCCACTAATAGAACTGATTAATTGTAGCCAATAGGAAAAACAATAGGAAAAACAATAGAAAAAACAAAGACCAGCATTAAATTTTCCCACAACACTAAAAATAAAAACATCAATTTACAGCTCCAGTCACTAAATTTTCCCACAGCACTAAAAACAAAGTGTTAGAATGAGTATGAGACATCAATTTCAATATTAAAAACACAAAATTATCAGATCCAGCTACATCTCTCTCCTATGCCTAATCAAAACTCCAGTTCTAAAATTCAAAACTCCTCTGCCAAATTTCACAACTCGGAGCATTCCAATATAACCTACCAAATTTCACAAATAGAAGTATTAATAAGTGAAGAAATAAAAAAAAGCAATGCCCTAAAATCCAAACCAGGAGGAAGCAAAGTTGTGACAGTTAGAGCATGTTATCATACACATTTTATAGGTTTTCATATTTTGAAAATATGAACTTTTATCTCCTGCCATTTTCAATTGGGGCACTCACATTGAGTAATTATTTCACCATTTTGCTCATCTCTGAGTTCTTTATCAGTGGTAGAACTGGTTTGACCAGACTTGGCTTGGTTTGACCAGCAGGGACAATTCACTGGTAAGATGTATTTGAGGTACTTTTGAGTACCAGTTGAGTATCAATTAGACTCAGCTTCTATTTTCAGCCGATACAAGCTTGGTATTGCTTTGTTTGGCATATCAGTAACTGGTTTAGCATGACCACCATATTGAGACACCATGAATCAATAAGAACTTGATACCAGTAGCTGAGACATAGTACCAGTAACTGAAAAGCTTTACCAGAAAGTGCTTTTTTACAATATGATCTCTTATTTTAGCATAATTATTCATCTCACATGCTCTTATGACAGAATAGTGGTGTAATGAATGGTCTTAGAGTAAAAATATATCAAAAAGGAAAGGCAGCAACTTTATAATTTTTTGTTGAACTTTAATTATCAAAAATATATAGAGTAAAAATATAATGAAATGTAAAGGGATGTAGTCATGCTCTATATTTTTTTTTTATATATACTTTTATCATAATTTCTCTAATTAAAATGCAATCCCATTTTTATAACAGAAAAGGGCAAGAGGAAAGAAAAGATCATTTTTATATTTTAATTATCAAAAATAAAAGATGACATATGTAGTAAAGTGATGTAATTACTCACAACTTTGCTCAAAACTTTGCATTACTCAAAAATAGGAGGAAGATATGGATGAAATACCTTTTGTTCACCCTTGTAGCTTTCCATAAAACTTGATCATGTGCAAAATCTTAGTAGCTTACAATTATTAAGTAAAATCTTAATAGCATGTAATACTGCTTAAGATTACCAACAGACCCTAATAAAAAGAAATATATAAAAATAAAGATTTGTTGCTTACCAACAGACCGCATGAACGGACAAAATTGACAACTTTGAAAATATTATCTCACCAAATCACACAACGTTATAGACCCAAATCACACAATTTCAGATTCTAGCAAAATTAACTAACTAAGAGGAAGTTACTTACAAGAGACTCGATTTGTTGTCTGTACTTCTCAACCCAAGCAGCTGATGATGCAATTACTGCCACTTCTCCAAATACCCACTATGAGGCCTGACAATCTGTGATTCAGACAAAATTGGAATTCATGCCAAGTTTAGAGAATTGCTAGATACCCTGCCTTGTTGTCCATTTCTTAGGCTATTGGAGGTAACTGGAAAACACAATATACCTTCATCTCTCATGGAAACATTCACGAACAATTAATGGTGTCAATCAGTCAATGGCTGGATTGAATTATTGATTCACTAACCCTTAAGAGTTGATCAATATATAGCATCAAGAAGATAAATCAGATTGAAGTGGTGTTCTATTGAGTTACCAGTGCTTTTCCGTGTGAATCTCACCATCAAGCATTTTAATTTATAAATCACACAATAGATATCTCAGTGACACGAAAATTCAGGTTGGTACCCAACAATGGTACACCACAACCCGAACAACCCAACAATGGTACCCATCTGATCTGATACTGTCTTGATATGACGGAGAAGAAAATTACCTGGAGAGAGGAGATAGGCAATGCACTAGCAGAGGAGGAGGGAGGCTGAGCAGACAACAGTGGAGAGGCAACGCGACTAGGTTAGAGGCGATATCGCGAGGCTGAGTAGAGAGGCGACGGCGACTAGGTTAGAGGCTGAGCAGAGAGGCGACGGCGGAGAAGCGAAGGGAGAAAGAGAGAGAGATCAGACTCCATTAGAGGTGATATCGCAAGGGTCTGGTACTAGTACATGATTAATCTCCAAAACTGGAAACAAAATGTATCTCAATTCACTAGAATGAACATTAGAATCAATTTCTCTAAAAAGATGATCAACGCTTGTAAACTCTGTATTCTCCTTCCATTTCCTTCTTGCCACGACAATACTCATGCATGTTCAAACAAGAAGAATTTATGCTAAACAGTAAACTGGAAAAATTGCAAATTGATCCCTGTCATAAGAAATAAAATGAAATCAGTACCAGTAATCTTCCCAAGCTAGTACCAATATGGTACCAGTCACCATATTGCTTAAACCGAGTAAAAAAAAAATCACCGGTACAATGTGCTCGGTGTTGGCATAAAATGGTTCAATCACAGAAACAAAAAGGAATGAACAACTATCACTGGTCATTACCTATAATTCATAAATCAAGCAAAGCAATTAAATTCGAATTAAATTCAGAGAGGGCTCGGCGAGTCAAAACACACAAGCACACATGCTCATATACCAGAACAGGTACTGGTATAGTACCAGTCAAGCAAACCAGAAACAACAACAAAGCAGCAGATCACAGAGATTGCACCGGGCCAGTACCAGAACAGGTACTGGTACGGTACCAGTCAAGCAAACCAGAGACAACCACAAGGAAGCAGAAAAACAGAGATTGCACCGGGCCAGTACCAGAACCGGAGGGAGGAGGCGAGATGTGTCGACTTGTGCTCAAGTAGTAACTTAACTGTGTCAAGGCGGAGGGAGGAGGCGATTACCGTTGTCCTGATTGAGGCGATGCTTTCCTCCGTTCCCAAAAGCAACGAGTTTGAAGAGGCGATTATAACTGGAGGTATGAAGGATACGAAGGGTATAATCGGAAATACAGAAATACGTATATCAAAACAGTATTTTTAAGTTAATTTTTAATAAAAATAATATGAAAATACAGTATTAATGGCATATTTAGGATTTAAGAGGTTTTATAGTGGCATTTTTACAATTTTGAAGTTTGTAGTGGCAATCTCACAATTTTCCCATTTTTATGGGTTATTGAGAATATCCAAATTTAGCCATTTAAAATACCAGTATAAGAGAAAGCCGGTTAGAAAGGCAAAGTGTGTATTGTTGCCAGACCTGTCACCACGGGCTTGAGGCTCTGGACAGGCATTAGGTGATAGTTGCAATGTTGCCAGACCTGTCATTGATTAAAAAATAATACAAAGTAAATGTATACAAATTTAAAATAAAAACATGGCCAGAGAAGATCTCGCACTGCATAACCTGGTATGTTTGTGGGTTCACAATTCTTCTTATATTCAAGCAAGGATCTTTTGTATGTTTCTGTTATGTTCTTTCTTTTGCTTATAGTAATAAGTATTAAATAGTTGTTTATGACTAACATTCACACAGGCCTGCTCTTCCTCAAGTAAATTGGTTATGTTTCCCTGTCAATAATTAGATCGAAGATATAAAGGTTGACAAATTTTAAAACTATGGAAGAGCAATCATAGATGCTTGGTCTAACATGACAATCTAAAAAAAAAATGAGTTATTTCATTCCTCACCTGACAACTTCAGCATTAATCAACTCAAGCATGATATTAAGCAAGTCAAACTGGTACATGGGTCAAACCAGCAGTTGTACCCACTTACATAAAATAGTGTTCGCAGATTTGGTAATTGAGTTTAAGTTCTGTTTATTTAAGTGGATGTGAGTCTAGAAAGACCAAATATAAACATAAATCATATTGTATTCACTGCCAAAATTCACCATATAAAGCCATCAGAGAGCGAAGTTACCGCAAACACAGTGTTTACCAAGAACATAGCATTTCTTTTTCTAACTCAAATTGCAACTTACAAGGATGAACCTAACAAAGAAACAAAAAGCCTCTGCTCCTCATCATCAAGCACTTAACTGAAATAAAACTTATTTGCACACACCAACCTTACTTGTTAATTAACAAAACCAAACGATTTTTAACCCATGGCGGACTTGAGTGAGTCGCCGGCACCTTGGAAGAACATATAAGACAGTGCAAAATCAGCAATGAAAATTCCAACGAGGGAAATGACAACAGCTGAGGTGGTTGACTCACCGACCCCCTTGGCCCCACCATGGGTTGTGACCCCCCATGCGCAACTAACCACAGAAATGACTGCCCCAAAAACTTGAGATTTTATCATAGCACTAATCACATCCCAGGGACGTAGGGCTCGCCGGGCCGAGTCGAGTATAATGTTGATACTCACACCAAAGATTGTATCAGCAAGAAAGGCTGATGATGCAAGCCCCACAGCAAAGCACAGGAGAGTTAGAATCGGAAGTGCAACAATGCATGCAAGCACACGTGGTGTCACAAGATAGTCCACAGGTTGAGTGCCAAGTACCCGTAACGTGTCGGTTTGCTCAGAGACCTGTGTTGAGAGTACAATAAGATTGGAATACCTTACCGTGACAACTTAAAAATTACTGAACACTTGAACTGGAACAGAAAGTCCTTAATTTCATGCAATCACATCCCACAATTGAAGGAAAAAGGCCATGAAATTTAACCGAGTTTGAGATTTAAGTTGAATTACAGTACCATACTAGGACCCCATGCTTGGTCTTAGTTAGCCTAGTGTGCTGAATTGGTGATTACACAAGGTTAGAAATCTATATATCTAAACTTCAATAAACTATCTTAAATCAGGCCTGATCAATAAGCATTTCCTATTGTCACAGTCAACTGAACCTTGAACACACCTGCATAGTTCCCAGCTCGGCTGCAAATGCCGACCCGACCCGGCCTGCTGCCACCACTGCAGTAACAACTGGGCTGAGCTCTCTTGACAGAGCAAGTGCCAGTACACCACCAACCGAACGGTGAAGCCCAAGCCGGGTGAATTCTCTGACAAACTGAATCGTGAAAGCCATGCCAACAAAAGTCGCAGTTAGTAGTGAGACCCCAGTAGAGCCAGGGCCGACCCGCTCAAGCTGCTGGAGCGTGTTTCTCCTGTGGACCCGACCTGTCAGCACACGGTGGGCAACCTGTCCAGCAAGTACTAGAGCTGAAAGACCCCGCCATAATGGGCGAGGTGGGGTCCAGTTGGTGAACAGAACTGGATGGGACGAGGAAGGGAGGGGACTGGAGGTGATGGTGGGAGAATTGTTGATAATTGAATTGGGGTGGCAGAGTCGGGTGATGAGTTGATGGCGATTGGGTTTAATGGCAATTCGGGTACGGGCGGGGAGAAGAGGGGAATTGGGTTTCGGGTGGAGAGAGAAGGCCGGATTTGAGAGAGAGAGAAGACGGGGTAGAGAGGTGGATCCCATTAGAGATGGAAAATGAGCGCGTGGCCGGAGGAGGGCATGGGCATAACGGGACTCTGGGAGGCAACGCCGCCTCGGAAGAACTCGTCACAAAATATTAGGGTCTGATCGGAACCAAGGGATACCCCTCAAAACGGGAAATGGAATTGACGAATTTCCAAATCCCCTGATCAGAACGCACGCAGCCAACGAGAGTCGATTTCATTTTCCGCGATTTGGAGCAAAATTTTCCTCCAGCGAATTCTTGCGCAAAATGGTGGGATTTGACGAGAGTTCATTTTAGGAAAACGTGCTTCTTTTTTCCTTCCAAAATTATCCTTTCTTGAAGACCTCTTGCGATCAGATCAGTTTGCACGCTAAGCAGTTCCAATCAGTTCCAAGGAAACAAAAAGGAAGAAAAGAGTACTACTAGCTCCAATAAGGTCCTTCAGTATTTTGTTTTCTAATCAAGTGCATCTTTCTATTTGAGCAAGAGTGGTATGTTTGGTTTGGAATAGTTGGTGGAGCTACAGGTGGGTAGGAACACGTATAAGGGTGAGTTCACTTAGTTGGATTTCAATTAGGGTTAGGTGGCAAAGATGGATAGGAATTCAAGTGGTCTCAGGTGGCCTTGTGTGTGTGGGTGTAGCATAGTAGAAAATTGTGCTCAAGGTAGGATTACTGTAGTGAGGAGGGGTGTTGATTGAACTTTGAAGGTGAGGTTGGTGTAAGATGTAAATTCACGGTAGCTGGTGAGTTTTGGGTTGATAAGAGGTTTATTTGTTTAGGGGCGAAGGTACTTATTAACAAGCTTCAAGTTGAACTAAAATATCAAAATTGAGATTGTATTCCAGTGTTGGAAACTTAAAATAGAACTACGACAATCTTATTTTGTGAGATATATAAAATAAGAAAAAAGATGTAATGCTACCAGTAGTGATAGGAGCTGATACATGTTTTGTAAGAAAGAAAATGTAATGTTCTGTAGCACGGTTAAGTAATTTTTATACTGTTTAGTTTTTGTTTTTAATTTGTGCATTGTTGTATTGGTATTTGGGAGTTTCAATTAATAAAGGAAAACATGTAATTTGATGGTATCTACTTGTAGTACGATCGATGACTCGGTACTGAATTAATATCATTTTTTGTTAATATGAGAGAGATCATCATATCATTACTAATTATTTGTTTAAGGGCATAGGTGTCATTTTAATTCAAATAAATTCATTTCTCTTGTGTTTTGTATACTTTCCAATCAATAATATGAGCAGAATTCAATTCTATTTCATCTTTATGCCCATCAACAAAATTCAATTAAAATTCATCTCTATTGAACTCTATTGAATTGAAATCAATTGAAATCAATTGAATTGGAAACGATTGGGTTTAATGTCACATCTCACATGTTGTTTATTTTATTTGGTTTACCTTTTAGAGTCAGTTGAAGGAGAAACGACGTGAAGGGATCGGACTCGGACAGGAGCGCTTGATAGGCTAGGCATAGGCAGTAGGGTTGGTGCCGTGCGCACGCGACCTGGAATGGAGAGGATCTACGGCCAATTGACATCGCAGCAGCGGCGTTGGAAACGAGGCGCAAGGTAACCATTTTGGGTGATGTCCGTTGAGGACTTGTGGGGGTTTGGCTCGGATTAATGTCTCTTCTCTTTGTTAGGCTGCGTTTCGAGTTTTTTTTTTTTTTTTTTTAATTAACAATTTTATTTTTAAATAATAGATATAAGTTCATTGCTTTCAATGCTTTGTCATAATCATATGGTGCTCAATGGATCCGATTTATTTGGTTTTCCATCAAACCGAAAATATTTGAATTAAATAGTTTGATTTTTCTATTTAATTGAATTCATTCGGTTGAATTTTTGAGTTACTTCAGTTTTTTATATATAGTTGAGATTTAGATTTTTCAAAACTGAACCAACCAAATTCTATATAGTTTAAATCCATAATTTAGTTTTTAGTGTGATCAATAGTACGCTTCTTGTATGAAAATTGAAATTTACTTTGATTATTTTGGTTTGGTGACAATTTAATTTAATTACTTTCGTTTTATTTTTTAAAATCAAATATATAAGTTTAAATATTTAAAAATTAAAAATTTTGTTAGATTACGAAATTAATTTTGTATCATTATCGTACCTAGGTAAAAAAAATGAAATATTTTGTTAGATTTTTGTACATTATTTGTAGATAGGGAAAACAATTTACTGACCTAAAAGATAATGGACTATTTAAACGCAATGTTTTTTTTTCTAATTTGAGAAAATATTAAAAAAAAATCTGAAACAGTAGATGAAATATTTTAAGTTTTAAACTATTTAAATATACTTTTAAATATATTTTTGATGAGTGGCTGAGATCTACTGAGTGGATGGCTGAGATTTTATCTGGGTGAATAGAGCTTTGAATTCTAAAAATTTTAACTTAGTATTCTAGTAGTCATGATAAGGATTACTACAATGAAATTCACATCCTCATAAGGGAATTCACATCCTCCCAAATTCTATTCCTTACCCCCTCTGGTACCGGACTCACTACAATACTGTCACCCGGCCCGGGGCGGTTACTTTTACACATAATGATCTACTTTAGATTCGTTTCAGATTAAAACTGACGACTCAGATCTCATTCTACTCGGTCATGTATTACAACCCAAAAACATCACATTAATAGATTCTAATTAATTACTACTTTTTTATTCTTCGGCTTTATAAATTTTCTATGAAATTAGCTTTATTGTTCAACTTAAATTCCTAATCTTAACAAAATAATTAAAAGTTTTTAATTTATTTTTTTAGTATTATATATTTAATCTAATTGTGTTACCGTCTTCCTCTTCGATCATCAATCATTAATGGATATCTCTCACTTTCCTCCTCTTGGTATTCGCCATTAATCAAGGATCTCAATCTAACAATAGCAGAGATTTAAAGCACTCTGGCTAATTGATTTTTGAATTCTGGTCTTTCTCTTTCTTTCGATGCTATCTCTACACCGCACATGTAATTTCTGAGGCACCTCTCCATTTGGTAACCTCCCCCAAAACTCACCTCTCTTTCTAAATGAGAGCAGTAACTCTAAAAAACACTTGGGCTAACATTTAGCCTAAAATCCATCAAAAATAGAAATTTTATTTCAAAACAGTTGTATCAAGGGTATAATTGGAAATACATAAATACGTATACCAAAACAGAATTTTTCATTTAATTTTATTAAAAATAGTATAAAAATACAGTATTTGGGGCAAAATTAGAAATTAAACAAGTTTAGAGTGGCATTGGCATAATTTCAAAGTTTAGAGTGGCAATTTTCAAAATTAGAAGTTTTGGAGTGGCAAATAACCAATTTTCCCTAAAATTAAACATAAAGATGTTGGAGTACAATTGAGATATGAAGCAGTGGGGCATTTGAGCCCCCCTCTTTACTATTAATATCCGAACAAAAAATTTAAATTATATATATATATATATATATATATATATATATTCTTTTCATAAATTACAAAAGTCATATTTGTTCTTACAAAATACAAAATTTCTTAATATATGTACCCTTCTTAACATTCAAAAATATATGTTCCCCCTTCAAATTCATATTTATCTTGAGTTAAGGATAATAGAATTAAGGATAATACAGGATAATAGAATTAAGGATGAAGGTTAAAATACCTGGAGGAATATCATATGGGAATGAAAACACTGTAGTGAGTCTCAAGGAATCAAAGTTCAGCAAGAAAGAAAGATCCATCTTGTTAATCACACAATTTGTAATATGGAGGGAACACTGCAGCAGAACTTTTAGAGAAGAATACTGCAATTTACTGCAACTATCCCAACAAGTGGAAGCACAATGGAGATATAGTTCATTAACAGGAGCTCACCAATAATGAATTAGCTTATTTTACTTACTATGGGTACTTAAATTTTGGTTTTTTAAATTTATTTTCTATTTCATTAAGTTTTCTTTAGTTTCTTTTCATTTGCTTTATGCTCAAATGTTTGAGCAGAATTTATTGCTTTTCTTATTTAGTTACATATCTTTTGTAACTCCAACATGATTAATGAAACAAGGGCTAGACCCTTTTTTCTTTGTCAAAAAAAAAAATCATATTTATCTTACTTCTAAAGCACAGAGCTCATTGCCATCTAGTCCCAAAGTATTATAACTTTATATTTTATTTTTCTACTTAGCTCCAGGGGAAAAAAAAGGAACCGAATCGTCTGCTCTCCTGGGGGCAGGAAATTTCTGCCCCCAGAGTCACTGCAGAGTGAGCCTCCATATAACTCTAAACTCAAAACCACTTTAATCCTAAACCCTTTAACAGTAACCGGGTTCACCCTGCAGTGACTCTGGGAGCAGGAATTTCCTGCACCCCAGGGGAGCAGGAGATCTGATTCCAAAAAAAAAACGCACTATAACTAAGCTAGGAACTACAAAGGGGATAGAAAGCCTTAATGGGTCTAGCATAAGGAACTGATGGTGTTTCTATGATCGTTGGATCAAATTTGATATGATGTATAGTCAAAACCATTCGATCCGTAATGAAATTCACGTGGGAGCCAATTTTTTTTCTATCATCTTTAAAAATAAAAGATAAATCCTTTGGCCACTTTTTTTTGTTGAGAATTTTCTATATTTTACCAGGTTCGCAGATTATAGCTATGCAACTAATATACTGGTTGGGCAGCTAAATCTGCACAACCAAAATAAATTTATTATTCTTTATTTATTGTGCAGATTATAGTTGGGCAGTCACCTATAATTTGAGGACGTGGTAAATATAAAAATTCTACAAAAATTGGTTAAAGAGTTTATCTTTTAAAATCAAAGATAGTAAAAAAAATAAAATCGGCAGTAGTGAATTGAAAACGGGTTGGGTCCGTTTGGGTCGGTCCGGATCTGGTCGGTCCACGGTGGTCTGGGGGTCAAATGAGTTAGCACGGGTCGGATCATGCAGGTCTAATTTTGAGGCTTTGGCCCAAACCCGTGCTAGATCTATGGTCCAAATTCACACGAGTTAGTCCGGTCCTGTCCACAGTTCGGGTCAGATCTGGATCTGTTTTTTTTTTTAAAAACAGTGGACTGTTTCTGGCCGAAACTGGTATGTTTCAATTTAGTCCAATCCAGTCCAGGTCTAGGCGGGTCTCGAATTAGTGCAGGATGAATTTGGGCGGGTCTAATGGAAAAATCTGACCCAAACTCTTGCTATACCCGTCCCTTGAGTTAGTCCGGTCCGGAGATCTAGCAAGAGTCAGATCGGTCCACAGTTCGGCCGGTTCGGATCTGAACCCCGGGTTTTTTTTCAATACACTAATCGGCAGTGGGAGGGAGAGTTTGTCTTGCCTCTCCTCAGCCTACCGCTGGCTATAAATTATCACTTCAAAATTATTTGAAAGTAAATTGTTCCATATATATATATATATATATAATTATAATTATAAAGATTACAATAACTGATGACCATACCCAGCCCTCATAATAACATAATAATACAAACCCTTTCATGACCAAAATCCAAAAACAACCGTGACTCCTTTAGCATAGCATTTGATGACCGTGTTTCAGTCACAAAATGCAATAGTTTTGAACCAAATAAGCGATAAATACTTGTGAGAATATTACACCAAATTTGGTGAATCAACTGTATTGAACAACAGATCTATAGAAAGTGTTTGGCCTCCAATTCGCCGGGATCGCATTCCTCGCCACCAGCTTGCGGTTCTTGTCATCGGTCATCCGGATTGAGAACGGGGCATGGAGCGGGCGATTTGTGTCCATCCGATAAATAGCACCCCATGATTCTTTCATCTGCACCCAATTGCCCGAGTTGCTTTCCATAATCTCGACCATGTTTAGGTCGCCTTCTCCGTCCTCGTACTCGATCAACACCGCAAGGTAGTTAGGGTTTGATCCTTGCTCCACATGGAATGAAATTGTCCTTCCTGGGTACTGGCATGGCACACTATAGCAAAAGTAGAATAATTATGTTTTATAAACTTTTATTATTAGATGAAAAGATTCTAATAATGAAAAGATGAAAAGATTCTTTAGTTAAAGCTGGCAAAAGAGCCCAGAGAGAACTTTGTACAGAATAAAGATTTCTACTTTACAAACGGTGTTTTCTATTTTTTAATGAACAGCTCTGAAAAGTTAAAATTTTGATTTGTCCTCTTAGCGAGAAACCACATGATATGTCGCAGTACTATTATTATTTTTAGGGACAGGGCATGTTGTTCAAATTTGTACTTCTAGTATGAAAAGTGTACTGTTAATAATTTGTTATCCGTAAGATATTTAATTTGATCCATCAGTTTGTTAAAATATAAAAATACATACTTATTTATGGTTCGTTCTGCAAATACTGGAATAGAGGAAAAATGAGAATAAAAATGAAATTTGGAATAAATTTTAATTTTTTACTATTTCGGTTGTATTTGATTAATGGTGGAAGAGAACGGGTAAACAAGCAAAATCCATTTTTTTTAGGAAAAAAACCAATTTTTCTATTTCATCTTTTTAATAAAATAGAAAGTTGGTTTATAGAGAAATAGAGAAGGAATCCAAAAATAATACATTTCTAAATTAAAATTAAGTATTTTTTTCAAAATATTATTTTATTTACCACATTAAGGATTATAAAGTTGTGCATCTCTTGAGGCTAATATCTTATTTGTGCATTTCTAAATCCTTTGAAACCAGATGTCACCTAAATTGAACTCACCGAGCGAAATCAATTGCGAGTCTACCGGCATGACGGAGCTCATTGGCCCTGCCAGGATAGGCCATGGATCCAAATGCCGTACCAGCCATGTCAAAATGGTACGGTGCATCGAGGCAGATGCCACCATCACACAAGTCGGCAATGGTGATATGAGACGGCCTGCCTGAGCATGCTGGGTGGCCAGTGCATCTCACCTGATAATAATTTTCACAAAAAAAATAACATGACACAACTTAAATTTTGTATAACTAAACAGATAATGAGATAATAGATTATTTTTTTAGAGGAAAAGAGAGAAATTAAAGATTGTATAATTACCAAATAGCAAGAACCGCATCCTTTTCCTCCCTTGAACAAATTGTGGTTCCCACATGATGTCATGGAATTGAAAGGAGGCAAGTTTACATTTTTGAACCCACATCCACCACCTTTGCAAGCAAAAATATTAGTTGCAAAATTTAACCATGATTTGCTTTAATAAAAAAAATTAATTAAAATGAATCTAATAATCTATGCATGCACCCATTCTATCTTAAGAAACATTTACTAATTAATGGCCAACCCAGATCTTCTCAGTGAAACTTTGGATCTTGGTATTGATTGAGCTAAAACCAATGAACTCAAAGGAACTTGGTAAACAATAATAGCAGTTATAAGACAATGTGGGTTAAAATATACCGTTATCGTCTGCGCCGGCGCCGGTTGGGGCACCATACCACGTGGCACTTCCCATGTTCCAGTTCTGTCCAACCGCAGAGGTGTTGTAATTGATGGCAGTAGGATCAAAGCAAGTAGAAAGGGTGACAAGAGAGAGCAAGGCAAGAGAGGCAGCCAAGGTAAAGAGAGAAGAAGAAGAAGCCATTATTGTGTGTGAGAAGTAGCAAAAGGGGTGATTTGGGTCTGAGAATTAATGTGCTGTATTTATAGGTAGCAAAGGAGGATATAAATCAACGACATGGGCTGTTGGGGGTCACATGGGAAGTGAGAAATAATTGATCTGTTTGGGTATTAGGAGGGAATAAAGATACACAAGCTCAATTCACCGAATATATGAAAGCTAAGTATATTAGTTGGCAGTGATTATTAATCCATTTTTTTATTATATCATAAAGTGAAAAAGGGACAAAAAAGAAAGGGGCAAAAAAGAAAGGGAGAAAAAAGGTATAAATTTTAAAATTATAAAATTTACAGATAATTAATTCAGATTTAATGTACGAATTAGAAAGTGATTTGCATCCAACTGTTCACAAACTTTTTAATTTTAAATGATTTTAGTTGTATAGAGCGTTGTACTTACAAGTTCCAAATTACCAAACTAAAAGAAAAAAAAGATTGGATAGTACGTACACAGTTAATGATCCCAATGCCAAAGAATCTATTTTATTTCACATTTTTAAATGAATAGCAGTAGTATTTTTGTTTTTAAGTGTTTGGGAGCTTTCCGTTTTTTTTAGTTACCACCCAATAAATCCAAATTAAATGAATACCACCCGAATTATTAAATTTAAAATTCCGCCACGTTCGCGTAATGGATTTGCGGACTGACCCGTTCTCTAAATGGTTCTGCGGACCGACCCGTTCGCAAGATGGATATGCGGACCGACCCGTTCGCATTTTGGATCTGCGCACGCATTAGGTTTAAGCATATATACACATCAGATCGATTATGTTTCCATTCTCCGCTCATTCTTCACCAAAGGCAATAGCAAAGGTGCGTTTTTTTCCATCCTTTTTTCAAAAAAAATTATTTTTTGTAGTATTATTTAATTTAGTGCATTATTTTGTAATATTAGGTTCATTCAACCAATTATGATTGGAAAAAAAACAGAAATTGATAATATATTTTGTAAACGTTCATTTATTTTCAATAGGTTAAATAAAATATAAATAAAAAATATCTTAAATCAATTACTTTAAAGCAATAAAATATAAATAAAAAATTTCATAAATCAATTACTTTAAAAATAATTATGAATTATTTTAAAGCAATAGATTAAAAAATAAAAGTTACCCTCCTCCTTTATTCCGGGCTTAGGACCGGCTATGTAAAATAACATAGGCGGAGTTCTAACTTTTTTTTCAAAAATAAACATAAATTATTTTAAACCTATTCAAAAAAATAAACATAAATTACTTAACATATTTTAAAAAATATATCTAATCTATTTAAAAATAAATCTAACATTTTGAAAAATAAATCTAACCTATTTAAAAATAAATTTAACATTTACAAAAATAAATCTAACCTATTCAAAATAAATCTAACATTTACAAAAATAAATCTAACCTATTTAAAAATAAATCTAACATTTACAAAAATAAATCTAAAAAACATAAATTAAAAAATAGAATTTAAAAAACATAATTTAAAAAACATAAATTAAAAACATAAATTAAAAAACAGAAATTAAAAACAGAATTTAAAAAACAGAATTTAAAAAAACAGAATTTAAAAAACAGAAATTAAAAAAACAGAATTTAAAAAACAGAATTTAAAAAATAGAAATTAAAAACAAAAATTAAAAAACAGAATTTAAAAAACAGAGATTAAAAACAGAAATTAAAAAACATAATTTAATAAACAGAAATAAAAACAGAAATTAGAAAACAGAAACTAAAAAACAGAAATTAAAAAACAGAATTTAAAAAATAGAAATTAAAAAACAGAAATTAAAAAATAGAAATTAAAAAACAGAAATTAAAAAACAGAATTAAAAAAACAGAAATTAAAAACAGAAATTAAAAAACAGAATTTAAAAAACAGAAATTATCGGGAGCGGGTCGGTCCGCATATCCATCTTGCGAACGGGTCCGTCCGCGGAACCATTCAGAGAACGGGTCAGGTCGGAAACGGGTCAGTTCGCAAATCCATTACGCGAACGAGTGGTGATCCGTCCGCAAATCCATTACACAAATGTGACGGAATCTTAAATTTAGTAATTCGGGTGGTATTCATTTAATTTCGATTTATTGGGGTGGTAACTAAAAAAACGGGGAAGCTTTATAGTTATTTTCCAAATGTATGCGGTTATAAGAGATATATTTACACATATGTCCATTTACCAAGCATCAAATATTTTAATTTGCAAGTGATAAGTTACAGTTGTCTGAATACAAACATTTACATGATATATTTTTTCCTTTGGATGTGATGTTCTTATTAAGAGGGGTTGGTGAGCACACCTCTAAAACATAATTGCATTGACTTCAAACTACGAAGTCAAACTGTTGAAATTCAAGTATTTCATGAGCGATGCATGTACATGTAAAATTTTTAAAGTTTCAAATTTATTTAGTAAATGATCAAGAGGTAAAACAAATAATGGAAAATTAATACATAAAACAATTAAAAAAAATAACTTATAAATGTTCATTGTTTTGACTGCTTGACCATGTGTTAAATAGATTCAAAACTTTAAAATTTTTGCATGTACATACATCACTCACGAAGTATATGAATTTGTATGGATTTGTAGTTCGAAGGCAATTTGATCCGAAATTTTTATAAATATCCAAATCAAATAACAAATTACAGAATCTACCCTGTTTTGCAATGAAATTCGAAAAATACCCAATCCGGTTATCCAATAACCGGATTTAATACAAATGTCCGGTTACTCACTCCCCGGACTCAACAAAACAAATCCGGTTAATGGTTAACCGGATTTATGCATTTTGTTTTTTTTGTTTTTTTTATTATTTTTTATTTTTTGTATTAAAATATTAGAAATGTTGAATATATTTCTTTTTAAATAGATGAAATACAATATAATTTGATTTATTAGAAAGACTGCAACAAATAACTCGGATCAATATTTTTCACATCGGATTTTTCGCGGCTCTAAGAAAAATTAATATATTTCTTTATGTGTTATTGGAAAAAAATAAAAATAATTAGATTCTGAGTTATTGATCCCGGTTCAAAAGTCACTTCTTGGTAATCCAGAAAATATTGTGATCTTTCTAGTACATTTAATTTATAAAAGTTGTACCTATTTTTGAAAAAAATCAAAAACTTTAATTTATTTAATGATTGTTTTTCAAAAAGAAATTCTCAAAATAGATACAACTTTTTATAAATTAAATGTACTAGAAAAGTCACAATATTTTATGGATTACCTAGAAATGACTTTTGAACAGGGATCAATAACTCAGAATCTAATTATTTTTATTTTTTTCCAATAACACAAAGAAATATATTAATTTTTCTTACAGCCGCGAAAAATCCGATCTGAAAAATATTGATCCGGGTTATTTGTTGTAGTCTTTCTAATAAATCAAATTATATTGTATTTCATCTATTTTCAAAGAAATATATTCAATATTTCTAATATTTTAATACAAAAAATAATAAATAATAAAAAATTTCTGTTTTTAAAAAAAAAACCAAAATGCACAAATCCGGTTAACCAATAACCGGATTTGTTTTGTTGAGTCCGGGGAATGGGTAACCGGACATTTGTATTAAATCCGGTTATTGGATAACCGGATTGGGTATTTTTCGAATTTCATTGCAAAACAGAGTAAATTCCGTAATTTGTTATTTGATTTGGATATTTATAAAAATTTCGGCAATTTGATAGTCTTTTGAAGGTGTACTCACCAACTTCTCTTAGTGACTGATGAGCATATCACACTCTGATTTTGCTCTACTTTTATATATACATATGTTCGGAACACAAGTACAAGTTTTCTTAAATATTTGAACAATTTTATTAACGTAAGTTATGTGCCGAAATTTTTAAAAATACCATTTTATTAAAATTAATAAACCAAAACACCAAATTGGACTGGAATTATTAAATTTCGCATGGCCGCTACGAGGGGAAGCAGCCAGCTAGAACCGGACCGCTGTGAGGGGAAGCGGGCGCTTATTTGGGCCGCTTTGGGGCCAGCGGCCACACTGGATTTTGCTTCTTTTTTTCTTCTTCTTTTCTTTTTTTTTTTCTTTTTTTTTGGAAAACAGAATTTTTTTATTATTTTTATTTTTTGTATTAAAATATTAGAAATGTTGAATATATTTCTTTGAAAATAGATGAAATACAATATAATTTGATTTATTAGAAAGACTGCAACAAATAACCCGGATCAATATTTTTCAGGCCGGATTTTTCGCGGCTGTAAGAAAAATTAATATATTTCTTTATGTGTTATTGGAAAATAATAAAAATACTTAGATTCTGAGTTATTGATCCCGGTTCAAAAGTCACTTCTAGGTAATCCAGAAATTATTGTGATATTTCTAATACATTTAATTTATAAAAAGTTATATCTATTTTGATAATTATTTTTGAAAAACAATCATTAAATAAATTAAAGTTTTTATTTTTTTTCAAAAATAGATACAACTTTTTAAAAATTAAATGTACTAGAAGGATCATAATATTTTTTGTATTACTTAGAAGTGAATTTTGAACCGGGATCAATAACTCAGAATCTAAGTATTTTTATTATTTTTCAATAACACATAAAGAAATATATTAATTTTTCTTACAGCCGCGAAAAATCCGACCTGAAAACTATTGATCCGGGTTATTTGTTGCAGTCTTTCTAATAAATTAAATTATATTGTATTTCATCTATTTTCAAAGGAATATATTCAACATTTCTAATATTTTAATACAAAAAAAATTATGTTTTCCAAAAAAAAAAAAACAAAATCCAGTGTGGCCGCTGGCCCCCAAAGCGGCCCAAATAAGCGCCCGCTTCCTCTCGCAGCGGCCCGGTTCTAGCTGCCCGCTTCCCTTGGCAGCGGCCGTGCGAATTATATAAATTCCGACCCAGATTGGTGTTTTGGTTGATCAATTTTAATAAAATGATATTTTTAAAAATTTCGGAGTTGTGTAAAAAAAAAATCAGTATGAAATGCAACTGAATTGAAGGTTTAATTAATGAGACGTGATAGGTCTGCCCCTAGTTGGTGATTTGTCTATTTTTTTTTTAAGTTAATAGTTGTAATGCCTACTAACAATTGTTAGTACGATTGATAAAATATATATCTATAACGAATAAAGTGATTTATCTATTCAGCCTCCATAGTTTTTCTTTCTTTTTTTTTTGTAAATTTTTACTCATTTATTTCTCAGTAAATTATATGATTTCTCATGAATTGAATATCCATATTGTTAATTTCTACAAGTCGTTAAATTTGATTTTTTTTTTAAATTGCTAAATCGAGCAAAGAATTCGAGCAATCTAGTAATAAACTAATTGAATATCGGGCCATTTCTCCTCATAAATAAAAAACACATTTATTATCGACTATTCAATTGCTCAAAACATTAATTACAGTTATCATTTCCTGATCATCAATCAATTCGGAAATAACATTTATCGGATTTCTCTTTGTTAATTTTGTCTTATTCCGGAACTAACCGGTGTATATATTTTTTCTCAAATGTAGGAGGTAAGAAAGCATTAATTTCAGGATATTTATTATCTCATGCAAAAAGTGTGATAGTATCCAGCAAATTCAAAATTAAGAGTATTTTTGAGTTGATGCATCTCGGCCGTTGTCCGTTTGATTATAAATAGAGTCCATTCAATTCCTGCTTTTAATGTAGGAGTCTTTAATAGTAATGCAGATTTAATTCACACAAATCTTAAAGTTGATCGGATGGTTCAGATACATTAACTCAAAAGATTCTTTTTTAAGTTAACGCAGAGGATACGAATTCCTGCAAACAGAGGCTTGACAGTATTGGAAAGGCTTGTCAATAGTTTATACATGTATCATTGTATCTTGAATCTGATCTCGTCGGTCTTACGTCACTTGATACCATTTTGATACTAAGTTACCGGAAGCCAATCTCCTCCTTTTCTTGAGAAAAGGAGGATCCTCATATTCTTCAATCCGAACCGTTCAACATCGATCAAACGGCTTCAATTTTTTTTAACATGGCACGAATCTCAAAGCGCAAATAAATCAGATGTAATTGAATCCGTTTGATTGATTTTAAACGGTTCGGATTGGAGAATAGGAGGGTCCTCCTTTTCTCAAGAAAAGAAGCAGATTTCATTCCCAAGTTACCAACTCTACCGATCCAGGAATCCGATCAGATCTTAATTAATTGTATTTCTAAGCTGCGGAAGCAATTTACTATACAAAAAAAAAAGATTTAAAGTAAATTCATCGCAGCATTGAAAATTCCAGCATAACTTTTTATAGTAAATTCATGCGATGTACTTCTGTAAATTTGTCGCAGGCTCAGTGTAGTGGATTAACAATATCCGGGTCGGGTATACCCGACCATACCCGCTCGTGCCTGCCACCCGGGGTACCCGTGCCTGAGCCCGGGTATGGGTCGGGTACTCGGGTACGGGCATAAACCGGACCGGACCCGTTTTTTTGGACCAATACCCGACCATACCCTACCCGAGTTTACCCGTACCCGACTATACCCGTACCCTAGTACCCGAGTACTGTTCATCCGAATTCAAAATTCAAAAATTCTGTTTTTCCCTCAAAAAAAAAATATCCGTACCCGCCCTACACGTCAAGGGTACACGGGTACGGGTATAGGACGGGTAGGGTATGGTTTTTGAAAAATATACCCGAGATACCCTTACCCTTATACCCGTCCTACCCGACCTACCCGTACCCGAGACGTACCCGTACCCGCCCCAGTATTAATACTCTAGCTCAGTGCATGTAGAGGTGTCAATGGGTACAGTACGGGTCGGGTGGAAGCATTTTCATACCCATACCTATACCCATTAAAATTGACTTTATCCATATCCTACCCATACCCATTAAAATTTTACCTTACCCTACCCTACCCTTACCCGTTAATATTATCGGGTAACGAAACAGTAGCGGGTGATAACGGATAATACTAATATAATTATTAGTTTTATTATATTTTACAAATTAAATATCAAAAACTCATTCATTTCACAATATGTAACTGTATTTTTAATAAAAAAAATAAAAATGAATGTGCAATCAGTTCCAACTAAATTGTTCTTTTATAAATGAAGAAAATTCAAAAATACAAATATAGATATATATATATATATATATATATATTTAAGTGGGTTGGAAATTGAATTATATATATATGTAAATTTTATAGTTACGGGTACGAAATAGTCATTACCCATACCCTTACCCATTTGATTAACAAAATTATTTTTTTACCCATACCCATATCTAGTGGTTTGCTAACGGGTTACCCGTGACCCGTTCCGGGTAACCCGTTAGGGGTAACGGGTAGGGCGGGTAGACGGGTAGGACGGGTACGGGTACAATCCGCAACGGGTAGACGGGTAGTTTTCCCAAAACCACTACCCTACCCGTTTATTACCCGTACCCGTTGCGGGTTGACGGGTACGGGCGGGTTTTTTTTTTTTTTTTTTTTTCCTTTCTGTTTTTTTCTAAATTTTTATGCTTTGAGATTCGTGCCAAGTTAAAGGACATCCCGGATGGAGTTTAGATATAGGAGTCCGTTTTGAGATTCATGCCAAATTAAAATTGATGACTCAGATCTCATTCTACAAAGTCAGGTATTGCACTGGATCTGAATTCTATATGGTGCCGCCAAAAAAATTTTGAAATTCAAATTTTGTAACGGGTCAGGTACGGGTACGGGTAGATGGGTACGGGTAGGCGGGTACGGGTTGGCGGGTAGACGGGTACGGGTTGGCGGGTAGACGGGTACGGGTACAACGGGTTTTTTTCAAAATTATGTTGTCCGGTCCGTTTATTACCCGTACCCGTCTACCCGTCTACCCGTTTGTACCCGGGCAACGGGTACGGGTACCACGGGTAACGGGTACGGGCCGGGCAAAACGGGTTCAACCCCTAACGGGTTTAGCAAACCACTACCCATATCCATACCCAATAAGCTAACGAAAAAAAAAATCTTATCCATACCCGCCTTATCGAATACGATACGGGTCGGGTAAACGGCTAAAAAGGTACCATTGACACCCCTAAGTGCATGCGATGATCATCCCGGGTTATTTGTGGCAGGCTTTTTAGTAAATTCAATTTCATACAGTACTCTATCTATTTTGTAAGAAATATAAAAATATTTCTAATATTTTAATAAAAAAATTAAAAAGTCATAACATCTTCTATTTAATTAAAAAAATCAGAAAATGCTATTTCCATTGAATTATTCAACGGAAATAGGGATTCCAAATCCGCCAAATAATTTGCCAGAAATTCAGTGAATTTCCGGCAAATTATTTGGTGGATTGGTTATTTTCATAATTTTGTTGAAAACGCATGTATTCTCCCAAATTTGATATAAATTTCGGATATTAATAAAAATTTCTTCTGGTTTAGCTATTTTTTGTTTGATTTTGAGAATTAGAGTCACAATGTAGTTTTAATATTTTTCACATTTTCATGATAACACTAATCGATTTGGGAACTACATATACAGATGCTACTGTTAATAAATTATTGAATTTTGATTCGGTTTTGATCAAGTATTTTGTGGAGCTGATTTTAACTCAATTTTGATAGTTACAATATTGTTTCAAAAATATAACTGAATAATTATTTTAAAATAAAGATAGGGTGAAATCTTTCATTTGAATTTTCAAATCGGACGCAATCTCTCACACCGAGACATTTGTGTTAGTCATTAGATCAAAGATTAGTTTTAAATATACCCGATATATTATGAACGTGCGGTTATATAATTAATATATCCGATCCAAATCCTATCGAAATTTGACACAGTAACAAGTGGGTGTGATCATATCAGTCTTTAATCCAAATTAAAATTAGCCATGATAGTCATATAAATAATTGATTATAGTACATTATAATAAAAATATTGATATGATCAGTCATTAGAAACTTTACAGTAAATAAACAAAAAGTATTAATCTTGTCTTTGATAATGCAATTAGAGCGGTTGTTTATTTCATTATTTATGTTTGGGGTATATATATATATATGTTGTAACATTCTTTTGTTGAAGGAGAATTTCATGAACTAGTAGTACAACTAATATACATGTATATATATTTAAGAAGAGAATACGAAATACAGTTTATATGCATGGCAGAAGAAATTTGCCATCCATCGATGTCTCCTATATATAACAATTCCTGAGCACTTCACACAACGGAAATAAATAAATCTGCTTTGATCCTGCAATTCGAAATCCACCCATTTATTTGTGTTAAGATTCGCGCATAAAAATTATTAGTTTTTGAGATTCGTGCATGAAAAGATATGAATAGATTGATTTGAAATTGCAGGTCAGTGATTCTTTGGAACCTCACACACACCTCGTATACATAACATGGAATTCACATCCTCTCCAATACCTGATAAGGGAATCTTTTACAATTACTAGATCTAAACCGTTCTTTTTAACTTGGCACTAATCTCAAAGTCCAAAAATACTGCCCCATATTACAACCTAAATATCAAATCAATTGAAATTTATCTCAAACCGTAAAGTGAGGGTCATCCTCTGCAATACTGGAGAGAATACGAGAATACGGATTCCATAACATGACACCATGCCTCCTTTTAAAAATCACCGGTGAATTTTTATTACTGGAAATCCAAAACTATATTTCACAACTCAAGATTCTTACCTGTGCCCATTCTTCTACGACGTTTTCTCCCTCTCTCTGTTTCTTTATTATTGTAACATGTTCAGACAATAGCTACTATTGAGAATAGCTAGAATAGTTAGAATAGCTACTGTTGAGAATAGTAGATTAAGAATAGTTAGAATAGCTACTATTTAAGAATAGTGTTAATTCAAAGCTATTCGGAATGTTGTTTGAATTGAATATTTGGAATAGCGAGAACAGCGATTGAATATTTGAGAGAGTAGTTTGCTATTTTATGTTTTTGTAGAAATAGTGAGAACAACGCTATTCTCGCTGTTCCTGAGTATGTTTGGATGGATCGGAATAGCACTGTTTCCGCTATTCTCGCTACATCCAAACATACTAGGGAGCAATTACGTAGCTTGAAGTTTGTAGACAAATAATAATCTAAAACCAACAAAGTTTAGACTGATTCCAAATAAAGCTAGCAAAACAAGTATTATTAACATGGTTGTCAGTTTGCAAGAGTATATAACTATCAAGAAAATCATGTA
Organism: Carex rostrata; assembly: GCF_964058835.1. Taxonomy (NCBI): domain Eukaryota; kingdom Viridiplantae; phylum Streptophyta; class Magnoliopsida; order Poales; family Cyperaceae; genus Carex; species Carex rostrata. The sequence goes on along the minus strand of NC_135920.1, from coordinate 13,186,555 downwards.
TAGTGACCATATATTTGTAATTGTTGTCTCTTCTACCAAATCCTCTCTACTCAACACCTAAATCATTCATTATTTGTCACACTGTCAGCATAAACCCAACCAGGCAACCACCAACTATATATCTCTTGAACCAGGCATAATTAGCCAGTTAATACTGGTAAAATTAATTTGTTCTTTCTACTTATGCCCGGTATTTGATGACCCCACCAAGCTCCTTTTTAAGTCAAAGTAGTGGGGCCCTGTTTCCTAAGAAATCAAGCTATAGAGACCCCACAAGACTGTTATTGCACATGCAGCCGATTAAATGGCAACCATCTCTATGTAACTAATCCACGTTTTTTAGTAAGAGAAGTTGGGACAGAAGTCACATGCTACTAGTCTACTACTGGTACTGGACCAGCATGTGAGGTTGCTCTGTTACAAGTGTATCATTACATTAAAGAAGGATAATGTTTTCTCGTTTCGTTTTCAAAAGAAAGTGGGGTTGGATATCAGATTGCGACAGTTTTTCTAGTTATGGGTGTGAATAGGTAATAGGTCCAGTAGCATTGCACGACTTTTAATGCGAGAGATTGGCGTAAATAATGGCGGGAACCGGGAACAAGGGAAGAGGGAGGGAGGGAGATTTGATGAATGTCTCCAACTCACCCACCCACCTGGCCACCTCTTTAATTACAGAGCAGTTCTTTCATTCACGGAGCTGAGCTGATATTTTATCCAAATTTTACAACGGTAGATTCAAAAGTGAAAAACCAATTCTTTCGTTGTTTCATTGTACACAAATTTGATTGGTGCAGCAACTCTCAATTAATGCATGTTGCAGAAATGGTACTTGTCAGGATATGATGGATTAAAGGTTAGGTTTTGACTTGTATATAGGTTGTACATCTGGGTATTCAAGACAATTGTTTCCTAAAAAAAAAGAAAAAAAAGAAAGAAGACAATTGTAATATTTTTAGAATGACAATGAAGACATCTAGATTTTTTTTTACATACCATAATTAGAAAAAAAAGAAAGTTAGAGAACCAAAATGATTGTTTTTTTTTTTGTTTTTTACAAAAATCATAAGTGCTGAGTAGATTATTCGGTACCATTGATTTATTTTCAATGGGTACCTAATAACCTATTCGGTACCACTCCATACCACAACTTTTTCTCCATTAACTATGTGGTTTTCTATGATACTGAACAGCCTATTCAATACCTCTTGAAATAAATAGGAGGTACCGAATAGCCTATTACGTTTCTTATGGTTTTTGTAAAAGAAAAATATCATGTTGGTTCTCTAGATTTTATTTTTCTAATTATTGTTTGTAAAAGAAATTTAGAAAAATTGGACAGTGTTGTCTTGAGAAAATCATTTTTATTACTGAGAGTTGGGGAAAAAATTGTTGCTTTATATCTAATTTGTTTTTTAATTCTCTCTTTCTTATTTATGCACCAAACAATGCACAATATATCAAATAAAGAAAGTTACATAATAAATATTACAATGAATCTCAGGAAGACCAAAGAAAAAAAAATCGGTTCTCTTGAATGCATCTTCTAATAAAGATTGACTACTGGTGTACTACTACTTTTGAATTTTAAGCAATATTTATGAAATTGTTTTCTTTTAAAGAACGATATATATATTTCACTGTAACATATTTTCATAAAGTCATCCCCTATCACGTTAGACATCCCTTGCTCAAACACGTAACAGAGAAAGGTCCAGAGACAAGTTGGTAATAAAAGACAAACAAAATTTTCAGCTCTCAATAACCTAAATCACGTTCTAAAATAGCACCGCCAAATTGAATTTGTTCAATATTATGATAACACTATATGCAACTTTAATATCAATACTTCAATAACAATAACGGAAACGATTCTTTATCTTTATTCGACTTTTTCAATACGGTTCGGATCGGATAAACGGATAAAAAAATGTCATTGACATCTTGATTTGTGCTTTCGATAAAATACTTTTTAAAACAAAAAAAACAATGATTACAACTAATTTGTATTATGAAAATTTAATAAAATACAAAACTTTATTGTATCATGTATCATCTTTATACAAAATGTATATTTATCTAGAGGAGGGATCAAGTTACAATAATTTTTGAGTTACAACAAGTATTTCCTACATTTTCAAAGTCCAAATCGTCGATCCAAACTTTTAGATGTGGTCTCTACAATAAAATGTGCTTGGAGACCAAATTTTACATTTTTTGAAATTTTTTTACTATTTATTAAGATAGGTACAAAATTCAATGGTTTTAATTTGACTAGTTTTTGTACCCATCTTAATAAATAGTAAAAAAAATTTCAAAAAATATAAAATTTGGTCTCCAAGCACATTTTATAGTAGAGATCACATCTAACGGTTTGGATCGACGATTTGGATTTTGAAAATGTAGAAAATGCTTGTTGTAACTTGATCCCTCCTCATTTATCTATATATAATTTTATTTTTAAAAATTGTCTTATACGATAATGGCTAATTACCCTTACTCGTATTATCGAATATGATATGAATTAGGTAAACAGATAAAATGATGTCATTCATGACACCCCTATCTCTAATGCAAATTACTTGAAAATTGAAATCTAATATGAAAGGACTAAATATATATCACTTGAAAATTGAAATTTCTATAGGTAGATATATACTGATGTATATTTATTTTGAGAAGAAAAAGATATATACTCGGGACAAAAATATGAAAATAATATACGCTGTGATTTAAATTTGAATAATCATTTTTCTATGAGGAGGGTTCAAATGCACCCAAATTTTTGTGCACCCAAATGCACCCTATCTTTCAAATCTTTTTTATCCGTTTTCAATGTCCGAATAATTAATCCGAACCGTTAGATGCGATCTATATATTAAGATGTGCTTGGAGACAAAATTTTATATTTTTTGGAATTTTTTTACTATTTATTAAGCCACTTTGAAAATCGCTAATTTTACATTTTCTGGACCATTGGATCAGCGATTTTTCAAAGTGGCTTAATAAATAGTAAAAAAATTCCAAAAAATGTAAAATTTGGTCTCCAAGCACATCTTAATATATATATCGCATCTAACGGTTCGGATTGACTATTCGGACTTTGAAAATAAAGATTTGAAAGAATAGGGTGCATTTGGGTGCACAAAAATTTGGGTGCATTTGAACCCTCCTCTTTTTCTATATAGTTGATGTTTTGATGAAATGCTTGCATTGTTTTTAGAGGAGGGTTCAAATGCCTCCATGTTTTTGTGCCTCCATCATGCCTCCATCTCTCTCCATTATTTTCAAAGTTCAAACAGTCAATCCGAACCGTTCAATCTAACCTCCATACTAAAATATGTTTGGAGACCAAATTTTATATTTTTAGGAATTTTTTTACAATTTTTTTAGATAGGTACAAAAATACTGTTTTTAGATAGTTCAGATTTACTAATTTTGTACCTATCTAAAAAAATAGTAAAAAAATTTCTAAAAATATAAAATTTGGTCTCCAAACATATTTTAGTATGGAGGTTAAGTTGAGCGGTTCGAATCGACTGTTTGAACTTTGAAAATGATGGAGAGAGATGGATGCATGATGAAGGCACAAAAACATGGAGGCATTTGAACTCTCCTTTTGTTTTTATTATAAGTTAACAAGATAGAGTTGCCACGGATGAAATATTTTAAGATTAAAACGGCAGTAAAATAACTATATAAAATAAGAGAAAATCAAATAATTAATACATCAGGACAAGATGCATCCCGGATTTCGTTGATCAAATTAAGGATCGGTGCAGCAATATATTTGAAAAGCGCCAAAAATTGCAAACATATATTGCACAATGGCTGGCCTTGGAAGCACTTGCCATTGCCACCTTGTCACTCTTCTGGTTTTAGTTAGAATATAGAGCATTCAATGCTGGGGCATCTCCCTTGAAGACTTTTTCTATTTTTAGAAATTTAATAAATAATAATTGGAAACATCAAAGAGTGTTTTAACTTTTTTGATTTCATAGAATTCCAACGGAAATCAGATGAGATTGGGCCAAATGGCCATACTTAGTTGCGGAGTAAAGTCCTTAATTTATATTTAAGTAGTCAAACGAGGAGTAAAAGAAGAGGAGTAAGGTGGAATAAAAAATGAATTAATCCGGATTAAGTTACTGCACCTCTATAGATGAATTAACTTATTCCATACTTACTCCACCTGTAGGGTCCACTGTCATAGACAGAGGTTCATTATCCAACAGTCCAACACCTTACTCTTCTAGGTAAATTAATTTAAGCCATGAACCAAACTATCAAATGAGATATAAAATATGTAGAGTGAGATGGAGTAAGCAATTTAATCTTCATTAACTTTATTGTACAACCAAACATGAACAATAGAATTATAATTCCTTGCAAATATTCGGCCGGTGCAATTTATTTTTCAAAATCTCTCTCTTTCTCTACACGTTGGTATTTAAGTTGCACTCTCTCATATGTCATTATTTGCTTCATATACAGAGAGATTTCTTCTTATTAATTTCTCATTATGGGAATAATCAAATTGCCAAAAAGTCCGGATCTAGAAAGAATTTTTTTTTTGCAAACTTTTTGTAATTTTAAATATGGGAGAAATTTTAATAGAAATACATAATTTTAAAATAAAGCAATATTTTTTCTGCAACTAATTTTACAGTACAACCATGCACTCATTCTATGAGTATGAGTTTCTGCAAATCAAATAGCAAATTCTGAAGCTCGTAAATCTCATCCCACACAATTCCATGATAAAAAAAATACCATGATTCGGATTCATCAAGAACCCAAATCAATAATACGATTCCTTTAGGGATCTATGCAGGAGTGTACATTAACCACAAAATTAATGATTTAGCTTTTTTTTTTCTATAAATTTTTTTTTGAAAACTTAGTAGTAGCTACCAAGGTTCGTGAGGGGGAATCGAACTCTTGACCTTTGGTATAACAATTCTAGTATATCTTCCTAACCAATTGTGCTACCTCCCCTTTCTCTTTTTTTTTTCTTTAAAATTATAAAACCAAAACACTCTTTCATGTTTCCAATATATTTTATTTGAATTGCTAAAATAAAAAGTTCTTCAATAAATGACAATCTGTGGGCCCGTAGCAACTAGCAGAGGCACTTTTTCCCTGGACCCCTTCAAATACGTAAAATCTCTTCATTAGGACCGACGAGCTACCAAATGTGACAACTGACAAGACCTAAACAATAATTTATTTAAGAACAGTAATTCTTTTAACAATTTAAAGAAAACGAAAACTAGATGTTATTAAAAAATAAGCGCTGTACCTGTACTGACTTATACAGAAAAAAAAAAAGTGGTTTGTGTAAAGTTTTAGGTCTATCCTCTCAAATATTAGGGGTCTAAAATTGAGGTTCGATTCGATTTATTATATTTTCGACCAGACTCAGTTTGGCCTGGTCCGATTCTAAATCATTTAAAATTTTCAAATAAACGAAAAAAAATATTCAGCAGAGTATTGAGATGTCAACAACTTATTTTATAAATTTTGAAAATCTTTTCTGTTTCTAATAATATTTCACAATTTAATTTAAATCTGAACTCACATATAATTATTTTTAAATTATTGGTGAATAAAATAATGCACCCAACACAAAAAATTAGAATTAACAATTTTTGTTCAATTCAATTTTGAAAAATGTACATAATAATATTGAGAATATAATAAAATGATGACAAGTAAGATGACTGAATTTCATTCTAAATACATGCATGTTTAATTAACAAGGCTCGAGTGTAGATTTAATTTAATGTCCTGGTCCTATCCGACATCTTCCTCGGACCGAGCAGCTAATTAATCATGGCTATATATTAAGTTGTTTTGTCATCCCTAAGTAATCACACTTGCCACGGGACCAAATCGTCTGCCCCCAGAGTCACTGCGGGTGGGCCCAAATTTAAAAACAGTAACAATAATTAAACCCTTTAACAGTAACTGGTCCCACCCTGCAGTGACTCTGGGGGCAGGAGATTCGGTACCACTTGCCACCGCGCCTCAGATTCGAAGTCTTGAACTCAGCTTGTTGCAAAATCTATGGCAATTTTTACGCATTAAATGATATTACGAGGGGTGCCACACTGCCATGACTTTTTAGAATCATTATAAAAAAAACAGTTAATAGCGTTATAGTTTTTGAGATCCGAAAAAATTATAGCGTAACTATTACGTACCTCCAGCTAGGTATTTAGAACCCTTGTATCTATTACCTCCAGCTAGGTATTTAGAACCCTTGTATCTATTGAACTGCTCTACCTCTGTTTCCGTGACCTACACGATCCTTTCGACAAGAAAAGACTCGTCGCTCTTTTGAGTTTTGGCCTCTAGTCGTTTAGGTGTATGTAATTATTGATTGTACATTAAAATGGTAGACTAAATCAATGTTACATATGGTAATAGTGATTATATTATAGCTCTGTGTCTAATGCTGATGATATCTGTTTGACCAGTTTGATGGTATCATAATTTTAGGGGTATCATAATTTTAGGCGTATCATTGTTCTTTCTAATTTTTTTTTTTCGTTTATTTTGAATAACACAATTTTCGGATATTTTCAAACCTGGAAATATAGCAAGGATTAATATAAAAATAGTGGAATCGTGATAAGTACATAAAAATAGAGAGAAAATAGTGATTTTTAAATTACTGTAAAAATAATATTATGTGTTGCTATTCAGATTAGTTAATTTGAATTGTACATTTGAATTAGTGAATAGATGTAATCGAGAAGGGTTAATATTAATGTGGTGTTGTGGAAAAGAAAAGACAGGCAATCAGAGTCTCAAATGAATTATCACGATGTGAAGATGACAAAAGTGACATCAACTTCTTCAGATCGTAGTTGTGTTGGTGGAAATTCGAGAAAGAAATATATTCTCTCTTTCTTCACACAGGAGAATAGCCGCAATTCCATCTTTTACAAGGAATAACGAACAATGGAGTAGCGCGCCGTTCTCAGCTATTCGGAATAGTCAATTAGTTGTTTGGATTGCTTCGATCGGGAATAGCTCCGCTTTTTGAATAGCAGTAATTCTCTACCAATCCAAACATATCATAGATATATTATGAGTAGAACTAGGGTGTTCTTAAGTTCACCAAGTTCTTTTGTGAATTCAACTCTGAAACCTATCAGATTGACTTCAAATGACGAAACCAAATCGTTGAAATTTATCTACCTTACGAGTGATGTGTCCACATGCAAAAAACTTGAATTTCCAAACTAATTTTGTATAGAATCAAGTAGCAAAAAACAGTTCAAAAATAAATGCATTTTTTTAAATTAATTTATAAACCTTCTAATTTTGACAGCTTGACTTTATACTAAATTAATTCAAAATATTAAATTTTTTTCATGCAAACACATTACTCATATAGTAAATGGATTTTAATGGTTTGGATTTATTATTTGAATCCAATTCAATATATTTTAGAGTTGAGTTTACAAATAAGTTTGATGAACTTAAGAACATCCTAATTCTACTCGATATATTAATTATTTCTATTGTTATTTTGTGGCTGCACTGTTATGATCTTGTTGTCTATAATAAAAGTACCCATGTCTCTAATTTAATCGGGCTTTCTTGTTCTAAAATCTACTTGATTGAGAACTCAATTAATTTAGAAATCAGCAATTTGTTATTTTGTAGCAATGTAGTGATTGATGCTTGTGCCATATCCACTGTGATATATTGTGCAATCAATTTTGTGTGGTCCTATATGTGTGTTGATGTTGACACACACAATACCATGTGTTAACTTGTGCACCTAGATAGCGATCGCCATATCCTAACAATAATTGGTGTTTATTTCTGATATGTTTTGTGTGGCATTATTCTTAAATTAGCTTTGCTGGTCTGAGTCACAGCCACAATATAACTAGAATGCATCACTAACTTAAATCACACATCAAAGCATTGCTCTTTGTAACATTTTGGATTGAGCACCATTCATTTCATTAACCACTATACTAATTAAACCTCACAATCAGAATATTAACAGTATTTGAACGGTAATCGGTTACGTTGTTGTAGTCCAGCGTACGATTAATACAAATCATTGGTTCAAGTAATGAGCTGTCTACGAGCCGAGCAAAGTTAGACAAAGTGTGAACTAGGCTCATGCTAGAATGAGCTGAGCCGAGCTGAGCTTAATTTTTATTGATCTAATCCCATACCAAGCCCTTGTTAATAGTTGGTTTGTACTATGAGAGCCGTGTATAGATTAAAGATTATCGTGGATTTGGTGTTATGAACCAGGTATAGATTATAAATCGGAATTTTTTCTTTTTGCCAAGAGGGATAGTGAAAGAGTTAAAAAATAGTTTCATCTTATTCTTGCAACGAGCTGATAAATGATCGGAGCTTGCACGAGCTGTGCCGGATCAAATTTGAATTCGCTAATGGTGAGCCGAGCTGCAGGAGCGGATTCAGAATTTTCATCAGGGAGGGGCAAGAAAATAACGAATCGGATTTGAATAGTTAATCAGATACTAAATAAAAAACAATGTTCTAATTTCTAATTTTCAACGATCTGACTTCTAATCCTAATTACCAATTAGAATTCAAGAAATTTATCATAATGTTAACCCTAAATTTAACATTAATTACAGACCAAAAGTTTAGAGGAGGGCAAATTAAATTTCAAAGGAAGACAAAGTCGATCCGAACTTATAAATTTGTATAGAATTTCAAAATCTAGAGAGAGACAGTTGACCCCCTTGAACTAGATTGGATCCGCCCCTGCGAAGCAAATCTTAATCGAGTCACGAACTACGAGTTTTTTTAATTTACCGGTCCTAACAAGTAACACAGGATCTCAATTAAAAAAAATAAAATAATAATAAATAAAGGAAGAAAAGAAAGAATATATTCTTAGTTGACGTTTGTTAAGGTAGTTGCAGTTCCACCGGGTGTTTCGCACTATAGTGCAATGTGTGGGGTAGATAGAGGCATGTGGTGGTTAGTTCCAAGATCATTGAATTTTGATTTGTTGAAAGTGTCATTAGACCACGTTCATTTTTATTTTTATTTTAAATAAATACGGAACTCCAGCTCTTTTTTTTAAAATATCGCCATCCCTATACCATTGGTTGGTTGCATATCTACATCCATACCAGACGGAAGAATCTTTTACATGTTGCATTTTGCGGTGGAAAATTTATTTAATAAGAAATGGTTTTAAGGATATTAGATCATTAACAGGATAATAAGAACTGAAAATCATAACATGCAATTATAAAAAGTTTGTTCTTCAATTATAAAGTTAGGTGCCAACTTTATATATATGTTGACAATGTTAGATTATGGAAATCACTCTAAAAGTGTTTTATTTTCAAAATTCAGTGTCTATACTGAAAATGGTTTGAAAAGTGAAAACTTTTGAATTCTCATAAGATGCTAACAAAAATATCTTACTTTCATGACATAAAACAATTTTATAATCCAAAAGAACTACCTCAACAATCAACATTAGTTATCTTACGAATCTAAGCCATGTGAAACATTATTAGAAACAAATCAACATATATTTATAAATCAGTCTAAAGGTATCATCCTTTCTTCTCTGTTTTTTTTTTTTTTTTTGGAACTAACAGTAAATCTTAATTAAAAACTTTACAATGGTGCTTGATTCCATGATAGAATAAAAATAAAGAGATAATTCTCATCACCACCCTCGCAAAATAATACGAGTTATATATATTTATTTCTTCATTCACTTTGTCTCACTCCCAAACATGTTCAAAATAGAGAAGGCTACAAAGTTTTACTTTACTATATATGAAATTTAGATTATTTGCTTCCGAATATAAAGCTACTTGTTAATACTATATCTGATTACATTTGTACGTGGATGTGCGGTAGGATAGAGAGTACATAAAAATGATCAAGAGCAGCTGGCAATTCATGCTATGTGATTTCTTTTCTTTGAAAGATTTCATAGAGTTGTGAATATACAATATATAGGTCTTTATAACCACAATATGTGGCGGGTCAGATATTCAATAGGTCTTTATGAGTTATGACCACATTATGTGGTGAATTAATTAGGTCCCTGCAACCACATTATGTTGTGTGTACCTTTCTTTCAAGGATTTACTTTGCTATTTATAGATATTTTGATTGTATGTGTGGTTGTATTTTTCTTCTTCCAATTTTTTTCTTCATCTCTTTTTGTATTAAACTCTTTTATTGTTTATAAACTGTAGACTGTAGTAGAGGAAGACTACTTGTAAAATATAAATATAAATAATGATAATAATAATTAGATACGATGACACTTTCCTAAATATGAGGCATATCTAATGATACATTGATACCTGTCAAGTCTTAGAACAAGTGTCCACCTTCACATGGCATGTCGATCTAATCTATTCCTCACATGGAGTCATTATTAGGTTTGTTACTTTAAACACCAACTGTAGAGATTGAATAATGTATTCCCCCTTTTCTATCCTTTTAATATCAATTATGAACTGCTTATGTGACAGAGGACACCGACTGTACTCAATTTACGTCCTTTTCGTTGCTTTTTGCAAAACCATTCACACCTCAAATGAAATATTCTTTGAGCTTAATTAATGGATGTTAGAAGTTAGACCCTGTAAACGATGATAATATAAATAATTATTCCTTTCACCTATATAGCAAAATTTTACATTGAGGTTGTTTCCAAAAAAATCGTCTCCTCTGAGATATCTGAACTTTTGAGGTTGTTTCAAAAGATTTGCATCAAAAATACGTTCTGCACGAATCTCAAAGAATAAATAATATTGGCCCCTATTCTATCCGCTTAGCTAAAATTTTGAGATTAGATCCGAACCGTTCAATCAGAATTCACATCATTCTGGTCCGAAATAAAATATACGAGATCCCTTTAATATTCATGTCAATGTAGGTCAGCAGGTTCGGTTTTAAACTAAAAACATTTGAGTTATCTCAAGTGATATGAATTCCCTCCAAATGTTATACATGGTTTTATAAATTTATAAATTGTTTTTTGCACCTATTGCCAGAGAGTGAGGACGGTGCCCCTCCCCCCCACCAACCCACCCACCCACACACACAAATAGTAAAATTAATATGAAGCCATTTAATATCCATTCCTTTCCCTTAAAATGATTTTAAAATTATATAATGTTTAATTGCCAAGTAAATTATAACATAATTAATGAAACAGAATACTAAACAGAATACTTGCATGTAATAAGTAGGATGAAATTTTTTATGGCAGTATATATTCGAATAAAGGAAACCAAAAATGGAAACAAAAACACATTATTCAACACAACACAATGAAGAAACTAGGAAGACACAGTTTAATTATGACTGTATCTTACTTTTCTACACTGTTCTAAATCGATCTGAACTCTCATTTCTCAATATATAGTTTTTAAAATTATTTTCATGGACAATCAAATATATAACACTTGTAAGGTTGCATCTAACGCATCCCCCATGTATGATTCCCATGACAAACACCTCCATAACTAAAATTCAAACAACTATAATGGATCAGTACTTATAATTTGTAATGTGATCCATAATTAAGATTGTTTTCAATCATAAACAGATGCTACTCACACATACTAAAATAAAATTCATGACTTAGGCTCTAACAAGGTTTGCGGTGTAGACGGCGTTGTTTTTCCAGTTCGGCGGAATGACATTCTTGGCAACAAACCTGTTGTTCTTGCTGTCGGTAATCATGATCGAGAAAGGCGGCAAGGTCGGGTGGTTCGGGTCCAACCTCCAAATGTTAGCCCAGGAATGGGTCATTGTTTCCCATCCATTGGCACCGGGATAAGGCGAGTTAGTTTCCTTCAATTGGACGGCTTTAATCTGGCCACTGTAAAAGATATTAACCGCAAAGTATATGTTGTTCGAGCCTTCCTCCACATGGAATTTAATGGTGTTACTGTTACCTGCACAGGTGGTTTGCATCAGAAAAAAAACAATTTTGTGGTTTTTTCGAATGATAGAATTCTAATTTTTCTTAAATGAAGTATTATTGTCACTGGTGGTACCTGAGAGAGCAGAAGGGATAAAGAGAGAGAGCAAAGCAAGAGAGGCAGCAAAGGCAAGGAGACGACAAGCCATTGTTGTGATTAATTGAAGAGAGAAAGGTGATGAATTTGATTTTAGTTCAATTGAAACGGGGTTTAGAAGGTGTGTATTTATAGGCAGAGAAAAGGGGGGGGGGGGGGGTTGAGCATATACACCGCAAATTTCGCCATGCGGTTAACTGTATAGTGTATTAGGTGTAAATTAACGGATCCACGCAAATTATGGATAAATCGAGATAATGTTATGTAAATCTTTAGAGTGAGTCTATGGTACTATGCATATTACGATTTAGCTTGTAATACGGTTCAATATTTGACCTTTTAAAATCCTAACGGTCAATCCGAACCGTTCATCTTGTTCTACATATTAATATGTATTTAGAGACCAAATTTTACATTTTTTGAAATTTTTTTACTATTTTTTTAGATTTATTGAAAATCACTGTTTTTGGATGGTCCAGAATTTTTAGATCAAGTGATTTTCTAAATATCTAAAAAAATAGTAAAAATATTTCAAAAAATGTAAAATTTGGTCTCCAAACACATATTAATATGGAGAACAAGATGAACGGTTCGGATCGACCTTTAGAATTTTGAAAACTCGAATATTGAGCCGTAGCACGGACCAACCCATGATATGCATAGTACCATAGACTCACTCAAATCTTTATGTTGAAATATGAATCAAGCTAGTATCATAGTTACAAGATTTGCGAATTAAATCTGAATAATTCGATTTTTTGGTGATCTCAAACTGAACGTCGAATTATTCGGTTGACCGAACTTTGACCTAATTAAATCCGCATGATTCGCGAATTTTACAAAGTTTTTCCAAATTTTCTGAATTATTCGTGAATTTTTTCTAGAATATTTTTTTTTTGCGCTCTTGCAGGACAGAGATCTCTGATCTGAATAATTCCGAATCATTCCTGAATCACAAATTATTGACCTCGCCGAACTAAACCCGAATAATTCATTTGTCACTATGGCCAGTACCAATTACGAGTGAAACTATAATTGACTAGGATTTTAAATTGTGTATAATCGTGACATAATTGTTGTGAAGGTTTAACAGAATTTAAAGATACAAGAAAATAAAACAGGCAAAAATCAGATCAATGCATGCAAATGCTGTATCCAAGTGATGAACAACTGAAGCAAAAAGGAAGTTTAGAATTCTTTTCCCCTCTTATTATTTGATTATTAAATTATTTCTACCTCATTTCGCTCTTAGAACTAGTAAAAAAACGGAACAGAACATACATCAGAATTCAGATTCTACTGTTTTATTTATTAGATTTTTTTTTTTGAGTTGCAAATACACTAATTTAACTTTTGGGATTTATTAAAAATTGAAAAGCATTGCTCGGTGCCAAGAAATATTTCGTGACCCCACCAGCTTCTTTTTAGAGATCTACCTAGGGGTGTTCAAACAATTATTGAAACCGAACTAAAATAATAAAACCATTTTTTTTTTCTGTTTTTAAAAATAAAACCGAACCGATTAAAGTTATAAACTGATTAAGAATCGAACCGAAGTAAACCTATTGATACCGTTATTAACAAAAATTACACATGTTCATACACAAATTGTTCAATTCCATACAAAATATGTAGATATTCTAAAATATTTAAAGTAAAATGAAAGAAAGGAAACAATAATTGAACCAAACAAAATATAAACCATACTTGAACCAATATAATTTGATCGGTTCAGTTTTGTCGGTTTTGAAAAATCTAAACCGAACCGATCCATTTAAACCGTAAAAACCGAATCATTAAAATCGAAATTTTTTGGTTCGGTTGAAAACCGAACAAACCGAACCGTCTGAGCACTCCTGGAGGCTAGATCTACCTTTAGTCCTCCATAGACCCCACAAGACTGTTAATTCACATGCAATGATGCAACTGTTTAAATGGCAACCAATCTCCCGTTTTCTAGCAAGAGAGACTGGACAGAAGCACATGCTACAGCATGTGAGGTTGCTTGCCGTGATATAAGTGCTATCATTACATTAAAGGAGGATAATGTTTTCTAGTTATGAAAAAAATACATTAAGTGGGGTCCTATGTCAGACCGACAATATATCATTACATTAAGTGGGGTCCTATGTCAGACCGACAGTTTTTCTAGTTATGAAAAAGAATACCTATCACTATTAGTATAGTAGCATTGCACGACTTTTGATACGGAAGATCAGCGTAGATAATGCCGAATTTTTTATTAATAGAAAAAAATAATTAAAATATCGAAATACAGTATTACTTTTGAATTTTATCCAAAACTAAGTAGAACGGGTTAGATAAGCCCGTCCCACCGGACGGGTCTAATTACCCCGTCCGGATTATCGCTAATCACCCTGTCAACGGAGAGGAAAAAAAAAACAACAAAACAAAACATCCGGACGATTCTACACAACCCGTCCCGGGTCCGAAAAAAAAAAACAAAAGTTGGACGGTTGTACACAACCCGTCCCGGGTAAAAAAAAAATCGGGATGGTTTTCTTAAACCCGTCCGGTACCTGCGAAAAAATAAAGAAAAAGGCGGACGGTATTAGTAAACCCGTCCGGGCACCATATATCACGCAGAACTGCGTCTGCAGATTAAAATAGTCAGATTGAGAGTCATAACTCACTGTCATTCTACAAAAACCAGATATACCGATTGAAGACTCAAACAGATAGAACTTAGATAGAAAGAAACAGAAGCTCAGATAGAAGCAGAGGTTGTTGTCAGCAAAATTAAATTTTAAACATGTAACTCTTTAATTATATTTTTTTGCTTTGTTATTTAGTAACTATTGTAGAATATTTTAATTAATATCAACCGTATTTTTAGCATCAATTATATTTCAATAGATAAATTTTGTTGTATATGACTAAAATGTTATCAAATTTAATTTGTTTTTATGTAGTTATTGAAATTTATATTTATTCAATTAAATGATTTTGTTATTTTCTGCTGTGTCATTTAGTAACTATCGTAGAATAATTTAATTAATATTAGTTTTTATTATTGTAATAATAATAATATGTGATTTATTCATTATTGTGCAGGTTAATTTTTAAAAATAATTAATCATGTTGATGCTGATGATTTATTTTGGTGGTGAAATATGACACGGTCGTAAAGGAGTAGAGTATAGTATTAGTCCTCGATTCTCATTGAGTGTGACTGATGAATACAGTTGATATGATGTGAAAGGTGAAATTTATCGCCAACTTGGATATTCTGAGAATGAGTATAACCTAAAAGCACATGCACAGGTTAATGTTGGTACAACAGCCCGACGTTATTATGAGAAAATTGAAATCGTGTTCGATCAGAGTTGGAGAGGTATTTATATCCAAAGTATTCGTGCCCAAACCCAGTATACTTTTCTCGATTTATACATTGAGTTGGTTCCAATCATCGGTGAAATACAACCGTAGTTATTCGTTAATAGTATGGTGCCGGAAACAAATCCAGAACCTCGATAGACCCATTATAGTGATAATTATGCGGGTCCCAGTTTCTTCGAACCCTATCAGATACAACAAACACTGAGGCAAGACCCTCGACATACCCAATATAGTGGTAACTATGCGGATCCTAGTTTCTTAGAACCCTATCCGACACAACAAACACCGAGGCGAGACCTTTATCTGCATCCTTATCCCAATCTGAACGAGTTGTCACCGTCTGTTCAGACAGAATACAATAATCAGAATAGCCCATGGATCGATCCACCGGAGGCAGCTGATCCTAATACTGATTTTGATGATGTGCCGCAAAGTGATGATGAAGAGGACGCTGACTCATGTGAGGATGACACCGACTGGGATAATGAAGCTGAATCAGAAGGAAATGTTCAGGATGATACCTCGACACAATCACACCAAACACCACGTGTTCAGGCCGAACATTTTCCCATAAGTGACCGCGGTGTAAGTCACCCTGTGGCAAGCTTCAATGACACCTCAGCATTTCAACCCGCAGATGTCAACTTCTTCAGTAGGCCAAAACATGTTCATGATACACTTGCTGTAGGTAATGAGTTCTCTTCAAAAGAGGCTCTACAATTGAAAATAAATAGTTATCATATCAAAAAGAATATTGAAGAAAAAATTACGGGGAGCAATAGAACTAGCATGGTAGTCAATTGCAAGGACACCAGGTGTGCGTGGCGTTTGTATGCTAAGTCTGGATTATTTTCATCTAAGTGGGAAATTAGAACAGTTTCAGGACCACATACATGCCATGCCGATGCTTCTCGTACCGATCATGCACAATTAACTCCAAGAAATTGATCCACTAAGATAGACCAAGTACGGTCTGATGGACCTGTCATCGGTAACCCTATGATCGGCAGCGCCCAGAGACAAGAAACATCCTGCAGCGTAATTGTCATCTCTCCCACGGGAAGATGAAAACTGTGGGTCTCTGGTCTCCATCGCTCCACGAGACCAACGAGGAGTACTAGGTCAATTTTTATGTGAGCCATTTGAGAAACCTGATACAAACCGAGTCTAAGCAAGAATGGTTTGCAAAGGTCGTTGTATGCAATCCCAATCCAGATACCTCGAGGGTCCACTCCTACATCTCTGTAATCCTGTCAATGTAAAGTAAAATATTGTAATTCAAATGGTTATATCATTTTATAAAAAAAAAATATGATTCATGGAGTAACTTACATCATCATGGATTCGTGAGACCTTATGTTGGTCATGCGGCATCCATAATAAATTGCTAAAATTATTTGTTGACCATGCCGATTCAAAACCAAAATCATCATGTGCGGCTGCAGCATGTGAAGGACCACCCGGATCACGACTGCTTGACATTCTGCATGCATGATATTTTAAAAAAATGAATAACAATCTAAATCCTAATTCAGTTCGGTCCAATAAACTGAAATAACCGAACCGATCCAATAAAGCGAAATAACCAAACCTATCCAATAAAGCGAAATAACCGAACCGTTTAAACCGAGCCGTTTAAACCAAACCGTTTAAATCGAACTGTTTGAACACCCCTAATCAACACTCTCAATTCTATGCTAAGAACTAATTTAAACTAAATTAATTTATACCATATCAAATGAGTTTAAAAATAAATCACGACTGCTTGACATTCTGCATGCATGATATTTTAAAAAAATGAATAACAATCTAAACCCTAATTCAGTTCGGTCCAATAAACTGAAATAACCGAACCGATCCAATAAAGCGAAATAATCGAACCTATCCAATAAAGCGAAATAACCGAACCGTTTAAACCGAGCTGTTTAAACCAAACTGTTTAAACCGAACCGTTTGAACACCCCTAATCAACACTCTCAATTCTATGCTATGAACTAATTTAAACTAAATTAATTTATACCATATCAAATGAGTTTAAAAATAAACCAATTTTTTCAAATCGCAAAACCCTAATTTATCAGTTTTTTTAAATGCAATTAACAAATTAATAAAATTTACTATAGTAAATAATTTGATAACAAATCAAATTATAAATTAGTATTAATTAACATATTTTAAAAGAAAACAAACCTTCAATGAGCGATGGAAATGAAAAATTAGGTGAGAAATTGACGATCCAGACGGGTTGTGTCAGTCCGTCCTACACTCTGCAACCGTCCGGGTTGGGACCGACAGAAGGAAGAACGCGAGCGCGAGACAGAAGGGGAGAGCGAAAGCGAAAGGGAAGAAAAAGGAAGGGGGGCAGGGGATAAAGCGTGGGGGACGGGGTGTCTTAACCCGTCCGGGTTAATTTTTTTTTTTCTGCGCCTGGACGGGACGCGTTAACCCGTCCGCATTTTCCTTTTTTTTTCTTTTCTTTTCTTTTCTTTTCTTTCCAGGACGGGACCTCTAAACTCGTCCGGGTTGCTTTGTTTTTTTTACGGCAAAGAGAGGATTATGGTGGAGATTAGGGACGTAACCGGGACGGGTTAACACAACTCGGTCTACGTACTTATCGCAAATATTCAAAAATAACCCCGTTTTTCGATATTCTTTTTATTTTATTTCTATTAATAAAAAATTCGGTAGATAATGGCGGGAGAGAATAGCATGATTGAGCGTCTCTGATTCCTCCGCCTCTTAAAGGACAAGCTGATTTATTGTAATCGGACAATAGAAAAAGAAATTATATACAAGTTGTCTTAACGGAGAAAGGAGAGATAGCATGATTGATTAGGAAAAAATTCTAGAGTTGTTGTATTTAAAGATTGAGAATTCGATTTTCCATTACGACTTCGCAGCTTATGTGAAGATTTTCAAAAAAAAAAAAATTGTCTTAATGGAAAATGGCAAAAAGAACAGATTGAAACGGACGGTCCAAATTTACTCTCAGCCGGTGCTTGCTCAGGATGGCGCAGGGGCAGTATTTGTACTTTGAGATTCGTGCCAAGTTAAAAAGAATAATTTTGAGCCGTCCGATTCAATCGTACTCAGTTCGGTAACCTGAGGGGATGTGAATTCAAAAAGAACTAGCCATTGTATGGGGCGGGCCGATTTCCTACGTTCAACGTTGCGGATTTTGGGATGCCTGCGTTTTGGTAAATTCAGATTTCAGATCGGATTCAGATCAGTTTGATATTTTTCAAACAATTAAAATAATTGGATTCGAGTTCAAATCAGATCAGATAGATTTCTGAAACTGGTTGAGGTAACTGCTAAAATAATTGGGCTCCTTCGATGAAACAACTCAGTTGTACGAGCAAATAGCCTAGTACGGGTAACTGGTTTAGTATATGAACAATCAGATATGTCTTTAGCCGAAATTTGGGGTATAAGGGCTTCTGTTTAGAAATAAACTGTTGGGCCTCTAGGCCCAACGACACGGGAAGTTCCTATCCCCTGGAGGCCCAATGACATGGCGAAGCCCCAATCTCACGTTTGTATAAGCACATTCATTTAAATATTTTATAACAATATTTGTATTTAATTAAACTTTAGCTAATTTAAAAGAATGAGTACAAGTGTACAACTACAACTTAGTTGAGATTTCAATTTTATAAGTAATATTTCTTATAAGTTCATTATTAAAATTGAAGAATAAAATCTAAAATCTATGAAAAACAACATACTATTTGAAACAACATCCTTTAGATGAAAATAATCTAATAGAATATGTACACATTGTTATTTAAAGATGCTAAATGTACATATTACTTCCAAAATCGATCAGTCAAAATTAAATACCTAAAAATATATTATTATTTATAAAACAATCCTTCTCTCTCAAATTAAACATTCAGAGGGGGACAAAAAATTTTCCAAGAGAGAGCAAAGTAAATCAGAACGTTATGATCTCCACTAAAACTCAAAATCCAAGGAAGAGTGTTGCCTCCCCTCCGTGGGACCATATGGGTCCGCCCTTGCATGCTAGAACTAGAGTGTTCTTAAGTTCATCAAGTCTCTCTGTGAACTCAACTCTAGAACCTAGCAGATTGACTTCAAATGACGAATCCGGATTGTTGAAACCCGTCTACCTTATGAGTAATGCGTCTACATACAAAAAATTTAAAATTTCGAATTGATTTTATATAGAGTCAAGTCGCAAAAAATAGTTCAAAAAATGAATGCATTAAAATGAATGTATAAACTATCTAATTTTAACCGCTTGACTCTATACAAAATTAATTGAATTTTTTTTTTTTTTGTATGTAGACGTATCACTCGTAAGATAGACGGATTTTAACGGTTCAGATTCATCATTTAAAGTCAATTCAATAGATTTTAGAATTAAGTTCACAAAAATCTGAGTAAACTTGTTCTACTCTAAAACATACACCTAATTTTTCTTTCATCTATTTAGTTAATGACGCTTTGTGAATGAAATTAATAACGTCGAACCGTGGGAGACTTTGGTCCAGCCTAATTTCTTTTTTTCTTTTTCCAACATCTTGACTTACAATTAAGTTTCCCATGGAAAAATAAATCCAATATATGAATGGAAAATTTGATGTCTGAACAGTATTTGGAAAAATGGTCTTATAAATAGTAAAACTCACAAAGTCCCGTGAGTTTGTATCCGGCCTAACACGCTGAGGTATTGAATTTCATAAGCCAGCGATGGCTACTCTCGCATTTTTTATGGCACAGAGCTTTTTACCAAACTTTATTTATTTTACATTACTTGGCGTTCTTGGCTCTGCAGTCTGCGAACACTTTTTATCTTGCATATTGCTGTAATTTCTATGAGTGAGTGTATGGTACTATGCATATCATGGGTTGTTACCGTGTTACGGCTCTATATTCGAGTTTTCAAATTCTAACGGTCGATCCGAACCGTTCATCTTGTTCTCCATATTAATATGTGTTTGGAGACCAAATTTTACATTTTTTGAAATGTTTTTACTCTTTTTTTAGATATTTAGAAAATCACTTGATCTGAAAATTCTGGACCATCCAAAAACAGTGATTTTCAATAAATCTAAAAAAATAGTAAAATTTTTTTAAAAAATGTAAAATTTGATCTCCAAACACATATTAATATGGAGAACAAGATGAACGGTTCGGATCGACCGTTAGGATTTGAAAACTCAAATATAGAGCCGTAGCACGGTAACAAATCGTAATATGCATAGTACCATAGACTCACTCTTTCTATATTGGTATACTTTCTTCATCAATGAAGCTTTAGTTATCTTTTTTTTTTTTGAGTATAGGTTGGAGGTAAGTCACCAAACTATTTAATATCATTGTTATAATAACAAGGAATTTTCTGTTGGGATTTCGGGTAGGTTATAGTGCAACAATTTGAAACAGTTCAAGATTTGTTCACTACCCGAAAACCAGAATCCAAGTATAAAACTAATTCTAGGATTAAAACAGAGTTTACCACTAGATGCGCAGCGGAAACTTCAAATCTAGTCTAGCGGTAACCTTCTTTTCCTTTCCTTCTCCTTTCGTTTCGTGTCAGATTCACGTAACAGTCTAGCAGTCACGCCTCTATCAGTATCCACACGAACAGGATGACGAACAACTGCAAGTCGAAGTGCTAGCGCCAACTTGCAGTCCCCTTCTTGTCTTTCTGTTTTCCTTTTCGGTTTCTGACTAAGCGCGAATCAGACAGATCAGATTTTCGATTTCATCTAATAAATCCGAAAATCCCATTCATCTATTTTCAGTCTCTTTTCTTATCCAAAACCTCTTCTCTATTCTTGTCCGAAAATATGTCCTATTTTCGGTTTGGTTTTGTCTGTATCTTTTCTATCCGAAAACAGAACATATTAGAGTGAGAGAGTCCTATTCCGAAAAATAGAGAAAGAGAGATCAGTCCCGAAAATAGATATGTATTGTATATATAAATAATACAATACATCTGTTGATCGTATCTCTTGATCAAACCTATTCAGAAGATCTTATCCATTCAATTCGCACCTATTCAAATATGCATATCCAATCATATATGATCAGATCATATCAGAAAATCAGATTATTTCGGGCCCATGTTTGATGCAGCCCAAAAAGACCTAATCCATAATTAATTAACTATTAATTAAGGCCTAAAATATTCTGGCCTGTTAGTACATATCTAACATTTTCTCCATCAGGGTTTCGAACTCATAACCTCTCACATAGAGACCATATGCCTTTGCCACTAGACCAAAGGCTAATTCTCAGCTTTTGCGATAACTAATTGGAAAACGTTTGGTTGAATTGAGAATAAGTTATTTTTTGAGTTAGACTATTTGGAATAGTCTTTTTCATGCTTGATTGAATTTGAATAACTAGAATAGAGAATTCAATTTGTATGTCTTATTATAGAGGAGGTTCCCAATGCCTCATTTTTTTCATACCTCATCATACCTCATATTTTATATTTTCGTTTTCAAAGTCCAAATTGTCGATCCGAACCGTTCAACAAAATATTTATACTAAAATATACATGGAGATGAAATTTTATATTTTTTGGAATTTTGTTTGGAATTTTTTAAGATAGGTACAAAATCACTGTTTTTGAACCGTTAAAAAAACAGTGATTTTCTACCCATTTTAAAAAATAGTAAAAAAATTTCAAAAATTATAAAATTTCATCCCTAACCATATTTTAGTATGGATATTATGTTGAACGGTTCGGATTAACAATTTAGACTTTGAATATGAAGAAAATGAAGATATAAATATGAGGTATTGGAACCCTCCTCATTATAATAACTTAATTCTTACAAAAAGTGAGTTTTGACTATTTTACTAAAACTAACAGTGAAAGAGTTATTCTAACTATTTTTATTTTCACTAAACCATCTCTCAATAAAAAAAAAAAGATTATTTCTATGCATTTTGTTGCAGGTGGTAAACTATTAGGTCATGTATAGTTGTGGAGTAAGAGGTTGAGTAAACATCTTACTCTACACTTAAGCCACTAAACGAGAAGTAAAATAGAAAGAGTACGATGGAGTAAGAGATGAGTTAATACGGAATAAGTTATTCCAGCTCTCCAGACAAATTAACTTACCCGACACTTACACCACTTGTAGGTCCCACTTTCATAGACAAAGATTCATTTTCCAACATCATACTCTAGATGGATTAATTTAAGCAATATTCATACTATCAAATGAAGTATAAAATATGAAGAGTAAACAATTCAATCCTTGACTCCACAACCAAACGTAACCTTAAAGAAATGTCTCGCGGCGAACCCATAGATCTAACCTAGTTACTATATCATATTTGCATTTTTTTTTTCAATGGAACTTACTACATAATTTCTTTTAAATAGAAATAAACGAACTCATTTAACGTAACAAGCACCCAACGTGCTGGATTTTCCAAAAACACCTCCACCGAAAGCAGTGCTACGTCGGAGGGTGGAACGAGTTTAATGTGTGCACATTTAAACTCCACCTTCCATTGTAGCACTTTTTTAAGGTGAAGGTACTTTTTAGAAGTGCTGGTACTACGATGGAGGTATTTTTCGGAAATCCAGCACATGCTGATTTTTTCGTTTAAATATATTTGTTTATTTCTATTTTACAAAAAAAAAAAAAATCCTTGCTACAGTGTCCTTATCCTCTCCTCTACTAGAAAAGTCGAAAACTCACAAAGAACCATGAATTTAAGGTAGTGTCTTAACATTTAGTATTGTATGAATCTTGATGAAATATCTATTGCTCTCAGTATCACTCCTATAAATTTTCACCATAGAGGGTAAGAAATCAACCTGTAGAATATGAATAAGAGAAATTATTCTTGCATTTCACATTTTATACCTCTTATCTTCACCTGAAAGTATTTATGATTAACATACGAATTGTAAATTAAGAAAAAATCACCAGTATTTACACATAATATGCAAAGTGTGTTCACCACCTTTTCATTTAGAATAATCACAAGAAAGTGCAAGTACTTTAAAAATAAGTGAAAATATATCTTTCAAATATTACTCCTAATGATACAACACATACTTTTGCCATCATGTATAAACACTTTTTTTTAAAAAAAATCAATACATCTGAGATGCAATGGGTGCAAATAAAAAAAAGGGTATAGTTATCACTTTTCCATGCATTAAATCGTTTTTAAATTGCAAAGATTAGTTAAAGATTGGAAGTGTCATAATCTAAAACACCAAACAAAATCAGACCAAATATAACCCATGACGGGCACTTTTTAGGCCAGACACCTCTAATTACACAGCTATACCATTGTTCATACCACAAATAGATTCTTTTAGGCCGGACACTTTGGAAACAGACATGAACCAGGTTATTTACCACGATATTTAACCAATCTAATGCCTAAGTTAGACGATTTGTTGCAATATAACAGATCGACGATGCTTTTCTTGTCTGTTCTCTTAGTCCCACACAAATATAGTTCATCAAAATAATTCAATTTTCTTTATTCCAAGCCCATTTTCCCATTCTTTTCAACTTTTTTTGTTTAAATTGGAACATTTAGTACGTTGGCAGTTTTGGTAATCACACTACAAAACATTTGGTGCCACTGTGAGCATGAACCAAAAAGGCCAATTTACTCGTGAGGTTTTGCCAAAACAACACGAGCCATTAGCAGAAACAATGATAAAATTTTATGCGCAAAAATCTACCTAATGTCCAGAGGCAAAATGAATAAAAATGAGAGGCTTTGCAAAAGGAAAAAAAAAAATTAGATAAAAGCCTCTCGTTGATGTGTGGGCAGCTTCAATTCTTCAAATTCGTTGAGAGGTGAGAAATAATTATCGACCATATCGTCAGGAACATCGTTTAGAGTAGGTGGGTCCCACTGCATTTATGATTAAAGATGTTATTGCATTGTAACAGAATAAGCACTGCCCTCTATAAACCTCTGCTACAGTCTTTGCTGGTCTTTCTGAGTTCAGCAAGCATGAACTCCAGGTTCCATGGCATCAATGAACTCAGTTATGATCTCAAGTTGACAAATCAAAATCAATATTCTAAATGAGATGCAAACTGTTGAGCCTGTTCTTCGTCATAATATGATGCATGGATGTTGAAGTCATAAAAATTTAGTGTTTACTTTATATTGGAGATCAAGATGTTATTGTAGGAAAGAAACTCCAAATATTCAGGTTTTTGACATGCATGTTGCTTATGACCTAGAACAACATCAACAGTTTAAGACGACATGTGAATCTTTGTGCATACCTATACAAAAAATAACCCTTTATGTTCCCAATTACCAGCTTATCATTACACAAGAACTAAAGACAGTTGAGGAAATTCTTAAAAAAATGGAGCTGTCAAGTAAGGGCTTATGAGATGTTTTTACCTTTGCCGGGAAAATAAATTACCAAGGCCAAAAACATATTTTGCTAAATGAAAAAAAAATATGCTAAATGAAATAAATTACCTTTGGTGCAGAGTCCTTGTCAACTAATTTTGCTCTCACACCCTGGGGAGAGACCAAATTATAAGACAATAAAAAGCAGAAGATAAAACTGCCCAGTCACTACTCTGCCCTTTCAATAAGGCATTAAGCATTCTGAGTCTGTTCGGCAAGTTGGATAGACTTAACTTTAAGCTCAGCTAAGGAAGTGGTGTTCGGTAACAAAATTTTTAAAAGTGAATGCTTAGCCAAATGCTTAAGCCAGGAAAAGGTATGCTTAAAAATTTGGGCAAGCTTAAAAAAGTGGGAAAAAAAGGAAGCTTAAGAAAGTGATTTTAAGCTTTGTAAAGAAACATGTGTTTGGCATGCTTAAGATTCCTCAAAGGACTGCGCCAAACAGCCCCAGAATTAACCTTTCATTCCAATTATATATTAAAAAAAAAAGAAATCATAGACTAGAGGGCTTTGAAAAACAAATAAAACAAGATCGGTACCGGTTTTGTACCAGCTAAAATTTCAGTTTAATTGTTTGATGGTTGTGGTTCTTATTTGAACTCCAAACAAAGCCAATTGATGCCTAAACATCATGACATGGATATTTCCCAAAGCACCATCACCACATGGAGTAACAAAAGGAAAAATTGTTACCTCAACAAATTCATGAGAAAGAGGTTTCGAGATGCCATGCAGGGACATGCGATACTCTCGAACAAGACATTCATCTAGAGTCTGAAATCTACCTTCACGTATCTGTACATTTAGATTTGAAAAAAATAGTGCTGGTAAAGGAGGAACCCAAACTATTTACAATCTTCACCCATATTATTGTTGGCATGCTCTATATTTAACTAAATAGAGGTTAAGTTGAGGCCTCTTTAAATAAGTGACTAAAAAATAAGTCACACTTCCTCGAATGCACCAATTTTGGGATTCTATTTCATACTGCTGCTGCAACTATTGCCACTGGGTTATATTAAGTATTAAGCACAGCTGCATGTCTTTGTCAAAATAGGGATAAACTGAAGTTGTTTGAATAAATGAGAGTCATTCAAATTTTGATGGCACTTAAATCCAGGTGCAGGTATTGTTTATACTGCCCAATGCAAAAAATTTAGTATTAGTAGGCACAATTGTACAATTACATAAACAAAAATAGGGCTTAGGTCAGGTTTTGTTCTGCATTTAAGGGTTGAAATAGGGCTTAGGTCAGGTTTTGTTCTGCATTTAAGGGTTGAAATAGGGCCTAGGTCAGGTTTTGTTCTGCATTTAAGGGTTGATTCAAGCTTAATTATGCTTAATTTTAAGTTTACTTGCAAATTTTGGATATTCTTATAAGTTCTAATAAGATAACAAATAAAGATGCATACCGATTTCAAGGCAACCTTCAGGCTCAGTGGAGAGGCTGCTTTCATCTTCTTAAGTGCAGATGTGCACCAATCCTGATTTGTTCTTGACACTTCACCTTCCTATCATAACATATCAAAAGTGATTCGGTATCAATTAAGCGACAAAAGTGATTCAGTATCAATTCAGCGAGGTCCAGTACAGGAGCAGACTATATGCAGTTAATATTATGATTAATAGCATTGTTGATGATTATTCCACCATGAGTTTAGTTGCGGCAAGATCAGTTGGGCAAAATTCAGAAAAGATGCTAGTTGGTAGCATAGTTGATGGCAATTAAGGCATCAATCCACAACTTGACTGGGGCACTGGGCCCACCTTGGACCTAATTAAATCATCAGAAACAAATTTACAGAAAAAAAAAAGCTAACCAAAGCATCAATAATCTCCTCAACAGTATCACGGCAGAAGCATCGATCTATGTTCTCTAATCTGAAAAAATGGAAAAGGAAACACATTAAATTCTAGGACCGAAAGGATGTAACATAGAGCTATTTCAAAGCATTGTCACCTTTTCATGGTACTTCCCATGGTCATTCCAACGATTCCCTACTCATGTGATACATATTGATCAATTCACTCTTTTTGATAATTTAAGTCCACTGCTTTTACAACAGGTTCTAATAAAAATTCTTCCTTAATACTCCCTGTAAAACCACAGTAACCTAGATTACTTCTGCAAATAATAATCTAGCTATGAGCTAATTTTGATTTTATTTCTTAGTGTTTTACGCAATTAAGCAGCAAAACATATGAATTAACATAACAAAAACATAATTTGTGATCATCCTATCATCTGTATCTTATGTACATACTAGTACAGATTAAAAAGCGAAACAAAATCTGAGATTCAATTACTTGTACATAACCAACAGACAAACACACGGAAGACAAACCTATGGAAAATGCTTTTCTTATCAGGGTAAACAATGTCGCCGTATTGTGCTAGAGAGGTGTCTATAATTGAAGGATCATCAGTCACCAACTTAGCGAGCCTTTCATCGATCAAACCAAGTTGCTGTCAAACAAAAGAATAAAAATAAAAGCAAAAAAAAATTAAAAAAACTAAAGCAACAATAGATAAATTTAACAAATATCATGTATTACATAGCCATGCACCCAACAATATTACATCTTCTCAAAACACACTTACCCATAGTTCTGTATATTATCAGCGTGGCATGATACTAATTCCCTTGAGAAATATAATGCACTGTGAGTGTTTAGTACTTGGAAGTACAATAAACATTTTAAAAAACAGCAAGCCAGTAGTATTGAGTTTCCAATTTTTTCCTCTGTTCTATCTTCTTATTCTTTTGGTGTGTGTGTGTGTGCGGGGGAGGGGGGGTGACGGCTAACCTCACTCATTGCATAGTGTGTGGCCAGACCAACAGCAATCATATCCACACCATTAATTCGCTCACCCGTCAAAGCCAAGTACTCTCCTGAAATGTTAAATTGAAATGAAAATCTATATCACTTCTGGTAATCTGAGAGCAGAGTTTCATAAGGAATATTGTCCTGTAAGCTACATCGCATACCTACATGACCTGGCAAATGCGATAGATAGAAGGAAGCTCCAGCATCAGGGTGGAAGCCAATATGAACTTCTGGAGTAGCAAACATCTTGAAAAACAATTCAAAAACTATTTTAAAATCTTGGCAAAAAATCTCAGGGATAATGCAAGCAGTTAGCTAACTAAAGAGTTGTGTAATATAAAAGAAAGAATGCAATTCTCTAATAAAGTGGTATGCAAACTACAAGAATCTACATTAACTCCTTACTCTATACGGGCTTATCTCTGACAAATAAACTCTGGGATTATGTGGATTTACTTGTCCTTTTGGGAAGGGATGAGCATGGCTAACAGGCAAGCAATAACAGCCACACCAATAGGCAACATCACATTTTGTCATAGTAAATTTATATGGAGAAGGATTTAGTAGCTCTTACAGTTTTATTTGTTGCAATACGAAATGTACCAGGAATAGAAACACCACCTCCACCACCCATTGTTATGCCATCCAGAATAGCCACCTATGTTAAAGAAAATGTTGTTGATGGGACAATGGATGCACTAATATTGTATATATTCATTATACAACTACAGAAGCACACATACATGGGGTTTCAAGTATGTGCCTAGCACATAAATGAACATGTACAGGTTCTTGAAGAAATCCTTGCACTCTTCAATCTTTCCTGCACTTGATTAACTGTTATCACTAAAACAATCATTGACATAACAAATGATTTTAAGAATTCATTAGAAAGAATATATTGGCATTCTTTTTAAAAGAAGCATTTTAATCGGAAAATGCATCTTTTAAACACAGACAAATGAAAAGATCCAATGCTCATTCACAACAAATAAGGAATTTTAAACTAACTATTAGCATAAGCAGGTGGAGGGTAATAGTCTTTTAATGAAGGTGGGACCAGAAGGGTAGGGAGGATTTTTATGTATCAGTAGACTCAGGGTTCTTTAGATTTTTAATGTGTAATTATGAATGAGCTTTTTAGCAAAGTGCACCCACAAATTTTAAGGTGTTGGCAATATCACACTTGGCACCCAACCATTTTTTGGGTTTGCAACTGTATCCGCCTGTTATTAGCTAAATAGCATGTGCACATATGGCTCCTAAGTTTTTCCATATTAATTCATTGAAATCTTACAGACCCAAAGTTCATTAAATTGAAAGCTGACACACTTCAATTTGTTTTGGACCTATTGTTTCATTTTAGCTCATATTTTGCTTAAGGTCAAAGAAAATATCATTATAGTCAGGGAGCAAATATTGTCCACATTTTACAGCATACACCTAGATTGTCGCATGAGGGTAATGACTATTAGGACTTTCAACATATAAAAAAAATACTACCTTATTATAAAGCTCAAACATTATTGAGTTCATTGGCAGATAAGAAATTC
This sequence comes from Carex rostrata, assembly GCF_964058835.1. Classification (NCBI taxonomy): domain Eukaryota; kingdom Viridiplantae; phylum Streptophyta; class Magnoliopsida; order Poales; family Cyperaceae; genus Carex; species Carex rostrata. The sequence goes on along the minus strand of NC_135920.1, from coordinate 13,157,340 downwards.
CGTATCATTTATCACTGAAACTAACCCAAATTATTAAAAAAATTCCTACCTTCATTAATCTGCTTATATAGTGTGACAACATCACCGCCAGCACAGAATGCTCTGCCACTGCCCTTTATACAATAAAAGCAACAATCAACCATTCTGATCATTATATATTCCAAAACATTCTCATCATAACATCTGATTAAAACAAACAGGGAACAATGAAACAAAATCTACTACCTTCATCACGACAAACCCAATATCAGGATTATCCTCCCAAGATTCATACAGTTTTTTCAGCCTAACTCCCTGCATAATAATCACGCAAACATTTCGTCAAACACCTCGGCTACACTCAGCATGAAATGGAAATCATCAGACTGAGTTCTTCTTTCATTAAAAAAATCACAGTAGACAGGCTAAGCAAACCGCAACAGTACCATGTTTGTATTAAGAGTATTCAGAAAAGATGGTCGATTAAGGACTGCAGCTCGTGCACCTGCCATCCCTTCAACAAGGACCTGAAAGGTGAAACCGTCTGTATCAATGGTAACTACAAAATCAATGTAGAGGAAAGAAAAGGTAACGAGAAAGATAAAGGAGAAGCTAAGTTTGTTACTTCGTTCTGGAGTTGATCATCTGCGGAGGAGCGAGAGAGGCTTGTCGATAGAGATCTCTCGCTACTGAAAAATCCAAGTGAAGAAACAGAGCGTCGCGTTAAAGAAGCCACGGCCTTTAAGCCGCGCATCTTGACCTGTCCGTACAACTACAAAGAGAGAGAGAGAGAGAGAGAGAGAGAGGAGAGGAGAGGAGAGGAGAGGGAGTGAGAGACGCAAGACCAGCAGTGGCTGCTTTGTTTTGTAGGGTTTGTATCGCAATTGCCTGAACGGAGGACAGACTGGTCCGCATTCCCTAAAGTAACTCAAAATTTGAGTTGAGATCTGTACCGTTCGATCAGAATCCGGTGAAAAATCTAGCCCGAGGTATAAATAATGCACGGGAACTTTAATATTCGTGCCAAATCAGATCAAACGGTCCAGATCTAAGAGAAATTTTTTGAGTTACTTCAGGAGATCCGAGTTCAACAGAAACAGACTGTTGAAATGCGGGTTGTGGATCTCATTCTGAGAAAGGCCATGGTGAGCAATGCCAAGCTCAAGGAACTAACGGTTCAGCCCTTTTCTAACGATGGGCCTCCAGCCCAGTGCACATTCTTTCATTATGGATTTTCAACTTCATAACGCACGCACGCACGCAGCACGTGCCTCGACCGTCGACTTCTTTGCCCAAAATAATCCAACCCTCAACGCTCGATGCCTCGGATCTGAAACACCCCTCCCTCCCTCTCTTCTCCCAGATCTCTCTCTCTTCCTTCCTCCTCTCCCCATTTTTCTCTAACTGGATCCACCCCAGATCCAGATCCAGATCCAGCCATGGAGAAACCCTGCACGCTTTTGGTCCACTTCGACAAGGGCACCCCTGCCATGGCGAACGAAATCAAGGAAGCCCTTGAAGGCAGCGACGTCGTCGCCAAAGTTGACGCCATGAAGCGCGCCATCATGCTTCTCCTAAACGGAGAAACCCTCCCACAGCTCTTCATCACCATCGTCCGTTACGTGCTTCCGTCGGAGGATCACACGGTCCAGAAGCTCCTCCTCCTTTACCTCGAAATCATTGACAAGACAGATGCACGTGGCCGGGTTCTTCCTGAGATGATCCTGATCTGTCAGAATTTACTCAACAATCTACAACATTCTAACGAGTACATTCGTGGTGTTACTCTTCGATTCCTCTGCAGGATTTCGGAGCCTGAAATCTTGGAGCCGCTGATCCCGTCAGTGCTTACCAATCTCGAGCATCGCCACCCTTTTATTCGCCGGAATGCACTCCTCGCCATCTCATCAATCTACCGCTTGCCTAACGGAGAGCAGCTGTTACCTGATGCACCTGAATTGGTTGAGAAAGCGTTGAGCTCTGAGCAAGATGCATCAGCTAAACGCAATGCGTTCGTCATGCTGTGCAATTGCTCCCAAGATCGTGCTGTTGCATATCTTTTGTCCAATGTGGATCGGGTGGCAGAATGGCCTGACCTGCTCCAGATGGCTGTGGTGGATCTGATCCAAAAGGTCTGCCGTGCAAATCGCCCTGATAAGGGTAAACATATTAAAATAATCATTTCTCTCCTCTCATCTTCCAGTACAGCTGTTGTGTATGAATGTGCTGGAGCACTTGTTTCTCTTTCCTCGGCCCCCACTGCTGTACGGGCTGCAGCAAACACCTACTGTCAATTGCTGTCCTCTCAAAGTGACAACAATGTGCGTCTTATTATCCTTGATCGGTTGATAGAGCTTCGTAAGTCCCACCGTGAGGTCATGTCTGAGGTCGTGATGGACGTGCTCCGAGCTCTCTCCAGCCCCAACCCTGATGTGCGCCGCAAGGTGCTAGATATAGTGCTTGATTTAGTTTCTCCCAAAAATGTGGATGAGGTTGTGTTGTTCCTCAAGAAAGAGGTGGTTAAGACTCAGGCAGCTGGTGAATCTGACAAGGACGCAGGTGGCGAGTACCGGCAGATGCTGGTCCAAGCCATCCATGCATGTACAGTCAAATTTCCAGAAGTTGCCGGGTCGGTCGTCCATGTACTCATGGATTTTCTCGGTGACTCGAATGTGGCTTCTGCTATTGATGTTGTTATATTCGTACGTGAGATAATAGAGACCAACCCGAAGCTGAGGGTCTCCATGATTCAGCGACTAACTGACACCTTTTATCAGATACGGGCTGCCCGGGTCTGTTCATGCGCACTGTGGATCTTAGGAGAATACTCTCTCTCCCTTTCTGAGGTTGAAGCTGCAATCTCCACCATCAAACAATGCCTAGGTGAACTCCCTTTCTACTCAGCCACAGAGGATGCCGACTCCACTACCGACTCCACAAAACAACCTCATGCTGTCAATTCAAGTGTGACTACCTCTTCACGGAGACCAGTGGTCTTGGCTGATGGGACCTATGCAACCCAAAGTGCTGCCTCAGAGGCTGCAGTTGTTGCTCCATCAGTTGTGCCTGGTTCGCTCTCCAATATCCCAAACCTGAGATCTTTGATCCTCTCTGGTGATTTTTTTTTGGCAGCCGTGGTGGCGTCAACCTTGACCAAGCTGGTATTAAGGCTTGAAGAAGTGCAACCAGCCAAGGCTGAGACAAACAAAGCTGGTGCTTCTGCTTTGCTTATCATGGCCTCCATGCTACAATTTGGCCAATCAGGCTTTGCACCACACCCAATTGACGATGACTCGTACGACAGGATTGTGTTATGTATGAGGTTGCTTTGCAACACTGGGGATGAAGTCCGAAAGGTGTGGTTGGAATCATGCCGTCAAAGCTTCGCAAAGATGCTTGCAGAGAAGCAATTTAGAGAGACCGAGGAGCTTCGAGCTAAAGCCCAGATTTCCCATGCCCAGCCTGATGACCTTATTGATTTCTACCACTTGAAAAGCCGCAAGGTTAGTAGTGAGCTTTTTGTTCACATTTTACTTAAAAAGAACATGGAATAGCAATTAACAATGGTGTTTCAATGTTGCCCTCTATCCGGTTACACTTAATTCCTCACTTTCTAAAGTGCTTATTATCAAATTTAGGGTGTCTCAGAAGGTTATATGTACATGCATCTTCCTCTACTGTGTGATTTTGTTGGACACTGAATGTCATTGTGTTCCCATGCATCTACTAAGAACTAAGAATCTTACATGTAGGATTGGTAATAGGGCAATAGTTTCTAATGTGACCCTTTATTCTGAGAAGTTTATTGCCCCACTCCCCGCCCAACATTTCCCTCTCATCTGCATCTTTTGATTTTCAGGGCATGAGCCAGCTAGAGCTTGAAGATGAGGTCCAGGATGATTTGAAGCGTGCAACTGGTGAGTTCACCAAAGACACTGACGATGCAGCCCGTCTGAACCGGATCCTGCAGCTTACTGGATTCAGTGACCCAATATATGCTGAGGCATATGTGACAGTGCATCACTATGACATCGTGCTCGATGTCACCATCATAAATCGTACCAAGGAGACGCTCCAAAACCTATGCCTTGAGCTTGCCACCATGGGGGACCTCAAGCTGGTCGATCGCCCACAGAATTACACTCTTGCCCCTGAGTCAAGTCGGCAGATCAAGGCAAATATTAAGGTGTCCTCGACTGAGACTGGGGTTATTTTTGGCAATATCGTGTATGAGACCTCTAATGTTATGGAGAGGAATGTGGTGGTGCTGAATGATATACATATTGATATTATGGATTATATTTCACCCGCTGCCTGTGCTGATGTTACTTTTAGGAACATGTGGGCTGAGTTTGAGTGGGAAAATAAGGTATCTCAATCTTTGCTCAATATTTCTTACATAAGATAAAAGAATGTATGCAAAATATGTTTCCAGGAGTTGCAAGCTTTCCTTCAAAATTTTGATAAAATAATTTTTCCTTCTCTATCTTTTCTTAATATATATTTTTGTATTCAGGTGGCGGTGAGCACAGTAATTCAGGACGAGAAAGAGTTCTTGGATCACATTATAAAATCTACAAATATGAAATGCCTCACCCCACTGTAAGCTTTCAATAAATTCTGCATTAGGTCCATAATTAATTGCATGCCATCATGGCTGCAGCACAGCAGTTTGAGCCAATATTTAACCTTGGGTTATTTCTCACAATGCTGAAAAAGAACCCTGAGGAAAACATAATAATGAAAAAAAAAAAAACAATATAATGCTGAAAGAAGTGGTCATAAAATTCCCTAATAACCCTTGACGGAAATGGTGACCTACAACTCTATATCTTTGGGTCAGCCTGGAGATAGCTAATGACCAGTATTGTTCATTTTCATTTTCAGGTCAGCACTTGAAGGGGAGTGTGGCTTCCTGGCTGCAAACCTGTATGCGAAAAGTGTTTTTGGTGAGGATGCATTGGTAAATATCAGTATTGAGAAACAAGCTGATGGCAAACTGAGTGGTTATATCCGGATCAGAAGCAAGACCCAAGGCATTGCTCTTAGCTTAGGAGACAAAATCACTCTCAAACAGAAAGGCGGCGACCGTTAATTAGTTCTTTCACTTTTTACTCTGATCCATATCCATGTATTGTTATAGTGCACTTTTGAACTTTTTGTTTTTTTTCCCAGATTGAGTTATCAAATTTTTTGGTTAATCCGTGAACAATAGGGATGCGAGTTCTTGTTGTTGTATCAGCTATTTTTTCAGTATACTTGGGCATTCATTCAAGAAGTGAATTTGATTTCACAAAAGTAGACTATCATTGCAATGTATTAATATAGAATTTTTATCATACATTTTTTTTGTACATGTAATCATTTTGCTGGGGTTCTCAAAAGTCCGAACAGGCTAATGTTTTGACCCTGTTAGAGGGCACTCCTGAGATTGTTTCTCGTTGTTTTCTGATTTTCACTGAGGCTTTCCTGCCAATTCTTTTTAGTATGATGTTTGTCATTGAATTAGATGCTATACTCAAAACAAGAATTTCCCCTGTTGATGTAAAATCTGTCAAGCTAAACAGGGACCATATTCTGGATTGCTAAAGATATTGACAACACTGTTTTGGCTTCATGTAGCACAGAAGTCATATGTATTTTCATTTTAGTATTGTCTGTAAGTCAAAACAGCAGTGTCAATGTCTTTACCCTTTGGGATGATGCTTAACAAGTTTATCCAGTCTTTACCCTTTGTGATGATGCTTAACAAACTTATCCGGTTTACCCGGACTGTGTCAGTGTCAAAACAGGTCCATGAAAGTGCGGTAAAATAACAACATGATTGTCAGAAAATTGCAAGGTTTAGATATCTTAACAGAGGTAAGGAGGTTAAGCTAATTCAACGATTCAACACTTAGGTCCCTGCCTTTAAGATGAAGTAGCAGTTAATAACTGTCATATGATACCATCCTTTTTCAGAAGCTAATTCTTCTTTTTATGAAAACCAGATAGCGGCTATCAGATTGGTACAGAAAAGTAAGAAATAAAATTACATCAATAGGAACTCGTCCCTATTACAAACCTGGCACCATTGCACAGCAATACCACAGCACTGTATCCCCTCTTGTAAACCAGTATTTTACCTGCATCCCCTCTTGTCCGCAGTACTACAAGGTCAGAACACTTCCTATACCAGTATCTTATCAACAGTACCGCAGCCATTGTATCCCCTCTTGTACCGTTCTTTGCCCCTTGGCTGACACCATCTCCTCTCAAAGTTTTTATTATTTCGCTCCTTCCCAGTGTCCAGCAAGCTGCTATAAATAGAACACCCCAGTTCTTCCTAGGAATCCTTCCCCTACTACTCGCCCATGATGCTAACTAAGTTTGTTGAGTGCATAATTCAAAAAATGTTAAAAGAGCTTATGGGCTATCTTATCCTTTGAGGCTGTCTGAAATCAAAATTAATTTGAAAAACAATTAATTAATACTATTAAATGTTAGTGATGAAGAAAGACACCTAGCTAATCTATTTTGATAGTGACAAAAAATTATCTTGTAATGGTTGGGGATTTTTTGTTGGATAAAATTGAAGAAAAATTATCTTCTATCTATTGGTGGAAGACTGATAATGTATCAGTATTAACTGGAGTACCTCTTTACTCCTGGACTACATACAAAATCGCTGACAAAATATTAAACAAATTAATATATAGATGTAAGTTCCTAGTAGCCACTAGGAAAGACATGATCACCGAATTAAATACACTGGTTCTTTTAAATACTCGAACACACAACAAAATTTCAGCATCCGAGCTTTACAGTAAAATCAACATTTCTCTAGTCATATGCAATCCATTTACTTGAGGAGAAGATACATAGAATATGGAAAACAAAAAACAAATGGATGTTACACTGGCAAGAAATATATTGCCCTTTAAAAAAAGAAACAATAAAAATAAATAAATGCATGTCAAACTAATACATCCTGTTGCTCCGCGCCTCCTCGTACCACGGTCAGTTATTAGTCAGAAATTTCTTTCTGTAATATATAACTTTAACTTCACACAACTGGTAAACCAAACACTAACGGATCATCACTTTTTCCTAATTGGCATTTTCCTTCCATTTTACAAGGGACTTGAGAAACTCCATGACCTAAGAAAAAAGCAAGAAAAAAACTAATTGAAATCTGTTATCCTTCCAAAAGGAGGTGATACAATGAACTCGCAACAGTAGTTCTCAAAATTGCAATTACCTCTGATGGATCTCTCAATGAGTAAAAGGCATCGGTGTCTTTCCGTACAGACGAAACTAGAATACCGTAACCACACTTGCGCTCCCTTAGAACCTGCATCCCATTTATAAAAGTTAAAGTGTGCATTCTAGCAGTGATTCTAATTATAAAAAATAAAAAAATAAAGTTACCTTGAATGCATCTTCATCAGTACGGTCATCTCCAACATAAATTGGAAGCACATCATTGCAATCACTTAGATCAAGTGATTCAAGCAGAAACTCAACAGCCTTTCCCTTGTTCCAATCTATTGTTGGGCGAACCTCAAAAACCTAGATTAAATTAAGATGCAAATTTAATAAGTCCGAATACACTTGTGCAAATTGTATACAATAGATAAGCAGAAAAGCATAAAGTAGATGTTGGGTTTGTTCTCATTAACTGCTTTATGGTAAATTGGAGGCAATCTCATTCACAAGTTACAAAAGGTTTCGCTGTCTTTTGGTACATCATTTTATTTGGAAACAAACTTCTTCATTTCTTAAATAATATTTCATTCAAATTTGAAAAATTAAGCATCCTGCTAATTCTGACCTTTCGCCCACTGGTTAGTCGCAAACGAGGGTAGTTCTTGAGAACCTCCTTTACACATTGATCAACTAGGCCATAATCCTAATATTCAAATACCAAAAAGAAAATTAAGAAGAATTTCTTTTGATGTACTTTCATTTATAAAGTTAAGAAAGTGATTTGTGTTGGAGTTCAGAATTACCTCCACGGCCACATTGCGGTAATGTACAGAGACGCAAAATTTGTTGTTCTCTACAGATGATCCTTTAATGTCTTTAGTTTTCTCAATGAGGGTTCTAAAAACCTGCATTGTAGCTTCTTTTTTATTTTTCTGAAACTTTTGGCATCAGCAAATATTGAGATTAAGTGACAGTGAAATATAATTACCTCATCGATCATTGGTAAAAACTCACTTGCTGGCTGGAAAAGATTAACTACCTTCCCCTGCAGTAGCAGAAATCTTATGAGAACATTGCCTTTGATTTGTTGAATACAAAGGGCTATTGAAAAACAAAACCAAAAATTAATGCTAACCTAAGGACTGAAATTAAGTACTTAAGTTTTGAACTTTCGATTAACAATGAAACCATTTGAATTTATTCACAATTCCCTCTGAAGCACAAATCAAGAGCTATTATTAAAGCAACAGCTGGTGAACTAGGAGTTGGTAAGAAGAGTATGCTTTTGGCTTTTGCTCGGTTATAAATAGAAAATTGTGTTCTTTTGACTTCATTAACTGATAATTACATATGAGACATTACAGAATATGACTTCAACTAACCTGTGAGTCAGTGGTCCTAATGGAGTTAGGATGGGACCCATGAGAATCATTATTTCTGACAGGACCCATAATGTCCATTCCATGGCTCCCAGCGTAATAAAGTTCTGTTAGCTTTACAAATTCAAAAACCTACAGATAGCAGGAAAATATTTAAATTTGAATTACTAAACAGAGCTATAACAAAAGAACCATTTTTTTTAATTAAATCCTGAAGAAAAAATTCTTTAATTACCTTATCACGGGATCTACCACTAATGATAGCGGTAGGGAAGTACCTCGCAACATTTTTCACTGAAGTACGCATCTGTGTATAAATCAATCAAGTTAATACCATAGTTATTGAATTAGATTCAACATAATTAGATCAAAGCTGATATTTGTTTTACCTCGTCAGTCATGATGGCATTTTCAGGGTTGTCAACGATAGGTGATAGAGTCCCATCATAATCCAAGAACAATGCAATTCTTTTTCCCTTTGCATGCGCTGTTATTTGCTCAAACGAAGTTAAAGCAGATGGGTACTTCATCTATCAGAAGAAAACAGAATAATTTTAAAATTATAAAAAAAAATGATTGCTCTGAACCGGGTTCCTCTTGCAAGGAATTTATGGGAAACACGTTATGATTGCTCTGAACCGGTATTCCAATATCTTATGAAGATATTTATGGGAAACACGTTAAACAAAGAAAAATATCGGTACTAAAACTCTGTTAAATCTCTAACAATCATTTGAAGTCGATTGGCCCCCACGAATGAGAACATTTTCTGACTCTCTCTCTCTCTGCTATTCAGTCATACAAAATTCCCATCTGTTTTTTTTTTCTTCTTCTTCAATTTCAACATTTCAACTAAGGACGTGCATATGAAAATATAAATCAATAACGTACCATCCAAGTAAAGTATTGCTCAAAACTATCGTCTGAATCCTTGGTTTGCTTCTTGCGAGGAGGCGAGCAAGCAATCATGGCCTCCAACCAGCCGCCAGCACGAAGCTCATCAAGCTTGCTGGGCACATTCTTTCTTCTTTGGATGTTATTCAACAACATACTAGTTTTTGAGTTTAATTCAATACTAGGTGGGTATGACATAAGGTTTGAAGGAAGGCCGAGTCTCGATTTTACCGGGATAGGTTCACTTATTACTGGAGAGTTATGGTTTGGCTTCAAATCCATTGATGTGTCCAAAAAGAAATGGAAAATAAGGCTAATTAATTCTGGTTAGAACAGGGGAACAATTTTTTTGTTTTCTAGCTTAACCAACCCTTTTGTCGATGAAAAACCACTTTTTCAATGTTTTCTTGTCAGTGAAGCAGTGAAGGCAGCCCATCAAACAGAGATTAGCTCAGACCTGATTTGAGAAATGCTTAAAATTACTTCAATGAAGAAAAAAAAATGTTCATTGTTCATTGGAATTCTTTGAGTGTGGCTTTCTACCTGATCATTGCCCCGGTAATGAAGAACTCTCAAGTACCATTCAAAGTTTGAAATCTCTCTATTAACTGCATGAAGAGATACGGAGATCAGTTTATGTACTTGTTAGGACAGCTAAAGAAGAAGCTTTCAATAAGATTTCCAGCACCTTACAATGACGAATAAACAAATCAAGGGGCAATTTAGTACAATAAAAATGGAAACCTAAACACATGCTTGATACGAATTTCAACTTTAAGCAAAAGTCCCGTCAGAATCAGTATTAAATATTAATTAAGTACCAGTTGATTAAAAGAAACAATTTTGTTATAGAAAAGGTACTTGTGGTGAAAGTCAAAATATAGGTTGTTTTAACCAAAGATGGCGTAGAAGAAAGTTAACATTAATGGTAAACTAATTTCAATCAACCTCTAATTTAAGCACAAGTTTATTAAGTGAAGTTAATTTTCTCCCGTCATCCCGTGTGGTGGGAAAAAAGAAAAGAAAAAGAAAAGTAAAGGTCCATACAAATATACAATACAATGAATCTGTCCATATCACGAAAATACGATCTTCTGTGGCCTAATACAGTATGCACTTATTTAACATAGGATGGATGAGAGCATCTGCATCCCTGAAACTATTAGAGTTTCTAATCTGACGTGGCAGTTTCTAATCTAATTTCAAAAATGTGGGAGAGTTTCTTATTTAGAAACTATGCATGAAAGTTTCTTATTAAGAAACTGTTTATAAACTCTATGTTGGCCAAATGATTGGCTCAAATTGTTTCTCCTATTTTAATTTGTTGCTGACGTGGCTTAATAGAAACTCTAAAATGAGTTTTAGGGATGTGAGAGTTAGAAATTTTAAAGACCATAATTTCTAAAAAATAGTTAACAGATATTTAGAAATCATTTTGAGTTTTAGGGATGTAGATGCTCTGAGGCCAAACACGGAAAAGCTACACTGTTGTAGCCACAGAAAAGTATTTCTGCTTTAACTCGTGGACCATGTCTGCCCACATTCTAGACAAACGAGACACGTTAAAGACAAAGACCTTCGGAAATTAAATCCGCAACAATGACTTTCCATCATGCAATATGTATAACGGGTCATTTTATAAACGCAACACAAAAACCACAAGGATCTGAACAGCCACATTACAACAAACACACACACTACATACACCTAACAATTGAATGAGAGGCGACATTAATTTTTATACACAATTTATTTAGGGGAGGTACCTTTCCTAACCAACTTGTAACTTGTAAAAAGAAACAATAAAAAAAAGAGCACTAGGATCACAGGTACTACGTGTTGACATCCAGCCATCCAGGAGATTATAGTTGTGAAAGGGACCTTGATTGGAACAAACTGGGTGGTTTGAAACTTTCCAAATTCGAGAAGGAGACGAGGAAACTACACCGACAAATGCGGAAACCAAACAAAAATGTAATTAAAGGAAATAAGAGGGGTAGAAATGAGAAAAAGATGTCATATAATGTACGGAAGTCCGAAGAAAATTGAGAAACCGTACTTTCTCTAAAATTGAAAATAAAACCGACAAGACATGAGGTGATGAAGATTCTATATGAATCATTAAAATACCAAATTCATCTCTTCAAATCAGATAACAAGGAGGAGGATTTAATATATCTGATAAAATTACAAAATATTTATTAATATTAAATCTGACAAAATTACAATATATTTATTAACTTTAAAAGGGACAGTGTATCAAAGAAAAAACACAAAATAATCAAAAGATTCCGAAATGCATAATTTATATTCAAAAGCAACTCTGAGAGATCATACCTTGATCCGAATTAAATGCACTGTGAGGTCAACTATCAGCTGGAGCGGAGATTGAGAAAGATTCAGAATCCACGAATCAGGGAACTAATAAGCAGCAACTAATTGGGAGAGAGAATAGAGAAGAAGAAGAAAAGTATAGAAGCTTTTGATTTTGACACTAAATAGGGGTCGGGAGAATGGAGGAGAGAAGAAGAAGAGAGGAGAGATGGAAGGGGCGATCTATTAATAGCGAGAGGACAGGCGAGGAGAGAGGGACTGAACAGTGGGCCCATCAGAAAAGACGTGCGCGTCGAGCAGTGGACCGGTCAATTTAGGGAAATCGTAAACAGACGGAGGGAGGAAGATTAATTAGTTGGCGGGATTAATTTATCCCCCAGCTTGGAATTACGCAATTTCGCGCTGGAAATAGGAAATCGCGCGGGGAGGTTGCAACCGTAATTTATTCTAGAATATTATTAAAATAACTGACCAGAGCCCAATATTTTTGAATTTTTGGGGTCTAAAGGTTGGACTTTTTTCACAATTTAGTTAATCCAGCACATGTTTGTGTGACCTTCTGTGTGTTATTTAGTTGCTTCTGAATGGAAATTACGATCTGAATACTAAAAATATAAATTTTAGTGTCATAAAAAATATTTAAGATATTTTATTGAGGTTTTAGAGTATAAAGATCAATGTGCATGTATTATATTTTGATCGGTTTAAGCAAAATAATTTGGATTGTGGTATCTAAAAATAGAATAGATAGAATTTATTGTTAATTGACTCAAAACCGATTCTTAATTTATAAATTCAAGCACAAAAAATCTGAAACAATTTGATTGGATCAGACAGAGTAACAACATGTTACAACAATATACGAAAACTTGAAATTCTACTGTTGATTACATGAGAATAAAGAAACCTAACGGAAGATTACACAAAGCTAACACACGGATTACTACAGAGAAAAAGATACAAAGGAACTAAAAGCCTCCACGTCACGTTATTGTCAGCACCGAATAGACTTAAAACTAACAAAAATATTTAATACGCGGCGTGGACAATGGACAAAAAACAATATCATCCCTACCAAATACCAATACAGCGGAATTTGTATCCTCTGAGCTATCTCAAACTTTGCGTGACTTTATGGAAGATCTCAACCGTTTAAATACGTTCTGCACAAATCTCAAAGCACACATAATACTGACCCCCTAAATCACCCCGAATAGGCACCGGACACGTCGGTCACGCAAAAGTTGAGATATCACAGAGGATACGCACTCAATACAGCGTGCGTCCGAAATGTAACGGTTCACCTTTCAAGTGCAAGATCCCCCACAGTAACTCAAAATTGGATTTCGGATCCTGACCGTCTGATCAGAATAATAGGACCCTGAATACTATCTTGGATCGGATAGCCCGGATTCTAATAGGTAGGGGTGTAAACGGTCAGATACGGATACGGATCGGAGATTAAATGTTACGAATACGGATCGGATATCGGATGGATACGGATATTTTTCATAATTAGCTACAAGATATCTATTATATTATTAAAATATTAGTCACTAATTACGTCATAGTGTTATATTATTCATCAAAATATATATCTATATGCAATTGAATAAATTATTGGTAGAATATACAATTTAAGAACATATAGCATATTTGTTGTGGTTTAAAAGTGTAAACGGTCGGATACGGATAGTTACAAGTTTTACCATATCCTTATCCGTTATAATTTTTTAGATACGGATACGGATACAGATTGAATAATTTAAGTAATTTTTCGGATTCGGATCCGAACGAAATCAGATAATATCCGATCCGTTTACCCCTTGCTGATCGGACCGTACAGATCTGAACTTGAGTTTTGGAGGGTTTTTTTTTTTTTTTTTTTTTCTTTTGGTCTCAAAAGACCCATAGGTCAGAATTTCATTTCACTGGTAACTGAGTTACATTTGAGTTGTTTACACAGTCTATCTGAATCATCTCAATACAAAAAATAACCTCTTGTTCAAAGTTAAAATCTATAAAGGCCCACAAACACTGGAAAGATATATCCTATCAGGTCCCAACCTACCTAGCTCAGATAATCCATCTGCCAGCTCATTTTGACCTCATGCATGCATTTACTTCGGCCTCAAGTTTATTGGCCTTCATTCTTCTTCCTCTAGGTGCTTCTATAACGGTCACCACCGACGCTTTTCCAAACTGACACGGGGCATTTGGCATCAAGCGAAATTGGTCAAATTTTATAGGATAAAGCGGTGGCCGGTGGTTAACCTCTGAGCACCTCATCAGATCAGATGTAGATTGATTTTTGGTAGTCAAAGAGGAAGCACTGAATTATCGATCAGATTAATTACAATAATTATCTTGTGTAACAAGTCAGGATGAACTAATTGTGTGTCCACAGAATGCGCATAGCTCTGTGTATTTTTATTGTGTGTTTAAAGGATGCGCATAATCCTGTGTGTTTTTGTTTGTTTACAGCTGTATATTTTTACAGACACTCGTTGTATAATCTCGTGTAACAACTAGTTTGTATCTTTTTCAATCAATGCAATCACTTACGGACTTTAAAAAAAAAAAATTATTGATCGGATTAGAGTAAACAACTAATAAAATTTTGTTACATAAGTAACATACATCAACGATAACAAAATTTTCTAAAAATGTATATATCTGTGATCGGTGGTTTTCTATAAATTATATTTTTGGAGATGTAGTCAGAATTTTTTATTAATATTAGGTAAAACAATTTATCGATACAATTGTGGATTGCGGACCAATTATGAATTAACTAAATTCAGATTGTAAGTTGTTTAAAAGTAATTAGATAGTAATTTGATTTTCAAAATTCAGAAGTAAACAATTATTAAAAATGATCAGAAATGTAGAGGTCATAAAAACAAATTTTTGTTCCGTTTTCCAAAGTACAATCAAAGATATTTTTAGTAATATTACAAAAAAATAATACAAAGATCAGCATATATTTTAGATGTTGTTGTTCTATCTTTGTTTATAGCAAATGGCTTTTTCACTCGTCAAGAGTCAACAAGTTTATAATATCTTCAAACTTTTTTAACATGTGTAACATCATCAACATCCTCGTCAATCCGATTTTATTCTTTTTTCATTTATTATAATTAATTGGAGTGTTATATTTGTTTTTCCATGCTTTATATCACCGGTTAAAAAGACTTTGTACTTCTCTATCCGAGTTTTCATACATTTAATTAATTGTGTTGATTTTTATTATATAGATTATAGAATTTTAAATAAATATTTATTATTGTTCAAAATTTATTCGATTGTATGATCATTTATAGAAAATATTATCGTTAAAATCCAACTTATTCAAAAATAAATATTATTTTTTCGAAGGAAAATCCAAGGGACACTACTAATTTTACATATATTCTTCAGTTTGTATGTCTCCAATAACATAAAGATATATATATAGAGAGTCCGGCTAAATTACTGCTGGCAGCAGTTCTGCCCAAGTGCTGTCGGGGCTATATTTAGCCGTGTGATGTCCAAACAACAAATCCAAACCGTTAGATGTTTAATCTATATTATAATCTACTTGGAGACCAAATTTTACATTTTTTGGAATTTTTTTACTATTTATTAAGCTGCTTTGAAAAACGTTGTTTTCAGAAAATTTCTGCAGCATTGAAAAAACCGGTTTTCAAACCAGCTTAATAAATAGTAAAAAAATTCCAAAAATGTAAAATTTGGTCTCCAAGTAGATTATAATATAGATTAAACATCTAACGGTTTGGATTTGTTGTTTGGACATCACACGGCTAAATATAGCCCTGGCAGCACTTGGGCAGAACTGCTGCCACCAGCAATTTAGCTGGACTCTATATATATATATATATAGAAAGTAAGGCTACGCTACTTCGTGAATTAATAGGGGTATTTTATTTCGCGCTCATATCTCTAGTTTCAAAGTTCAAAATAGCCGATTCAAACTGTTAGATGTTTAATCTATATTAAAATGTGCTTGGAGACCAAATTTTACATTTTTTGGAATTTTTTTACTATTTATTAAGATGGTTTGAAAATCGATGTTTTTTAATGGTGCAGAATTTTAATAAAAACAACAATTTTCAAACCATCTTAATAAATAGTAAAAAAAATCCAAAAATGTAAAATTTGGTCTCCAAGCATATTTTAATATAGATTAAACATCTAACGGTTTGGATCGGCTATTTGGACTTCAAAACTAGAGATATGAGCGCGAATTAAAACACCCCCATTAATTCACGAAGTAGCGTATCCAGAGAGAGAGAGAGATGGGCTACGGTGAGTTGCGAAGTAAAGCGACTATTTTACTTCACTCTCATATTTTGCGATTTGAAAATCCAAACGACCGATCCGAACCGCTCAACATGATCTCCATATTGAAATGTGCTTGGAGACCAAATTTTACATTTTTTGGAATTTGCTTACTATTTATTAAGTAATTTTGAAAATCACTAATCCGATGGTCCAGAAATTTTTATTGTTTTTATTGTTCACAGCAAAGCAAATAGCAGTTTTCAAAATTGCTTAATAAATAATAAAAAAATTCCAAAAAATGTAAAATTTGGTCTCCAAGCACATTTCAATATGGAGATCATATCTAACAGTTCGGATCGGTCGTTTGGACTTTCAAAATGAAAATACGGCGTGAAGTAGAAACGCGTTTTACTTCGCAACTCACTATAGCTCATCTCATACATATATATATATATATATATATATATAGAGTTAGGCTGGGGTGTTATGGATAGCATAGTGGCCTCTATGCTACGGCTCAATATTCGAGTTTTCAAAATCCAAACGGTCGATCCGAACCGTTCATCTTATTCTCCATATTAATATCTGCTTGGAGACAAAATTTTAAATTTTTTTGAATTTTTTTACTATTTATTAAGTATTGTACAAAATTGTTGATCTAACGGTGGCTGCACAAAACAGTAAAACCGTTGGATTAGCGATTTTCAAAGTGGCTTAATAAATAGTAAAAAAATTCAGAAAATTATAAAATTTGGTCTCCAAGTAGATATTAATATGGAGAATAAGATGAATGGTTCGGATCGACCGTTTGGATTTTGAAAACTCCAATATTGAGCCGTAGCATAGAGGCCACTATGCTATCCATAGCACCCCAGCCTAACTCATATATATATATATATTAGCTGATTTAATTTTGTATTAGTAAGGTTTAGATTGCAACATGATAACTTCACCGTCTTCATCATGACCTATTAATATACGTGTTAATTAAGTTTCTTAGAAATATTATGTAATTGTGTGTAATCACTGATGCTATATATATATTGTCCAGCTTCATTTTAATCCATGCGCTTGCAATACCATTAAAGTTGTAATTTGATTTGATTTTGCTGGATCTATAAACATATTAACATGCTAATTAATGCTATATTAGTTAAACATTGCATAACTGTATTATAAGATATAATCCTAGATAACAAGTTAACATTGATCGATCGAGAGAGAGAGATTTTGAAGTTTAAAATATCGATCCGAACCGTTCAAGTTGATATCCAATTAAATTGTGCTTGGAGACCAAATTTTATAATTTTTAGAAACCTTTTACTATTTTTCAGAAAATCGTGGACCATAAAAAACAGTGATGTAAAAATATTCCATTAAAATAGTAAAATGTTTCTAAAAAGTGTAAAATTTGGTCTCCAAGCACAATTTAATATGGAGATCAATTTTTATAGTTCGGATCAGGGTTCTAAATAGCTAGCTATAGCGGCGCTATAGCTACGCTATAGCTTTTTCGGACCATAAACGCTAAGCTATGAGATAAAATTACGCTAACTCAGCTACGACCGCTATAGCTATAATAGCTGACCGCTATTACCGCTATATGAGACCCACTATAGCTACCGCTATGCTATATGATTTTTTTTTTTTGCAATTTATATGGACTTCTGTACTTCTATTCTTATTTCTAATGCTACTGGTCTTCTACGATAAGTATATTAAACCAAACTATATGATTCTATTTTTATTTGTGATTTATTCTATCATTCTATATCGAGAAATATTCAAATACTAATTCTTCATTTTGATTACTCTTTTTATAGTATTCATTTGTAAAATTATTATTGTTTGTTTCAATTGAAAGCTGATTTTGATTATTATTATAATTATAAAATGTTTAAATATGTATATTGACTTCATTTACCTTATAAAATTAATTGCTCTTTGTCTATTATAATATGTAATACTATGAAGTATAAACTATTAAATAATGTTACTTTTTAGATTTTTTCACTTCTTATTTGCGTAATTAATAAAAAGTATAGACTTAGATTAGTAGTCATTTAGTTGTTACGTCAATTCTCTAATATTGATTATGTTGATAATTAGTAGAAATATAGAATATAAAGTTTGAAAAGGGAAAATCGCTATGTGTGATAGCTTCCGCTATAGCTACGCTATTCGCAATAGCCTTTTTTTTATCTCCCCGCTATGCCGCTATAATCGCTATTTAGAACCTTGGTTCGGATCAACGTTTTGAACTTTAAAATTGAAGATATAGACATGAAGTAAAACACTCGCTTTACTTCACGGAGTATCGTAGCCCAACTCTCTTTATACATATGTGTGTGTGTGTGTGTGTGTATACATATACATATATATATATATATATATATATATAGGGTCTGTCTAAATTGCTGCTGGCAGCATTTCAGCAGAGGTGCTGCCGGGGCTATATTTAGCCGTGTGATGTCCAAACATCAAATCCAAACCGTTAGATGTTTAATCTATATTATAATCTACTTGGAGACCAAATTTTACATTTTTTGGAATTTTTTTACTATATATTAAGCTGGTTTGAAAACCGCTGATTGCAGTAAATTTCTGCAGCATTGAAATCAGCGGTTTTCAAACCTGCTTAATATATAGTAAAAAAATTCCAAAAAATGTAAAATTTGGTCTCCAAGTAGATTATAATATAGATTAAACATCTAACGGTTTGGATTTGTTGTTTGGACATCACAAAACAAAAAATGGGCTGCAGCACCGCCGGCAGAAATGCTGCCGGCAGCAAATTAGCCACACCCTATATATATAGTGTGGCTAGTTTGCTACCGGAAGCACTTCGACCGAGGTGCTTCTGGGACTATATTAGCATATGTGATGTTCAACCAACAAATCCAAAACGTTAGATGTTTAATCTATATTAAAATCTACTTGGAGACCAAATTTTATATTTTTTGGAATTTTTTTACTATTTATTAAGATGGTTTGAAAGTTGTTGTTTTTTTATGGTGCAGAATTTTAATAAAAACAGCGATTTTCAAACCATCTTAATAAATAGTAAAAAAATTCCAAAAAAATGTAAAATTTAGTCTCCAAGTAGATTTTAATATAGATTAAATATCTAACGGTTTGGATTTGTTGTTTGAACATCACATATGCTAATATAGCCCCGGAAGCACCTCGGTCGAAGTGCTTCCAGTAGCAAATTAGCCACACTCTGTGTGTGTGTGTGTGTGTGTGTGTGTGTGTGTGTGTGTGTGTGTGTGTGTGTGTGTGTGTGTGTGATTTGGCTAATATGCTATGGGTTGCATAGAGGCCTTCCGTGCTATGGCTCAATATTCGAGTTTTCAAAATCCTAACGATCAATCTGAACCGTTCATCTTGTTCTCCATATAATTAATATGTGCTTGGAGACCAAATTTTACATTTTTTGTAAATTGTTTACTATTTTTTTAGATTGATTGAATATCGTTGTTTTTAGCAAAGTTAGGGTATATATATATATAGCAAAGTTAGGGTGTGATATGCTCACTAAGAAGATTTGGTGAGCACGACTTCAAAAGTATATCAGATCGATTTCAAACGTCGAATTCAAACCGTTGAAATCCATGTACTGCATGAGTGATGTATGTACATACAAAATTTTAAAAGTTTCGACTTTATTTGTTACAAGATCAAGCGGTAAAAAAAAGGATAAAAATTGTCGAAATAATTGCAATATTTTATCTTAATTGGTGGCAGATATCAAGTGATCCTAGCCAGCCAAACAATTTTGTTTAGATTCATTCACATGCAGGTGATAGGTGGCATATATAGTCATAGACAGAGACTACAATCTTCGGTGTTTCGTTCTTTTTCCATATGATTTTTTTCAAATAAAAAAACAAAAACAAAAGATCTCCGTGTCAACTGTCAAGAGGAAAAGAAAGCAAGGCCGGCGATGAGAGAAGAGACTAAGAAAAGTCACGAGTAACGACCTTCGAGGTGGTAGTTGTCTTTGACCCGGTTCTCTTGCATGCTTCATGCCTCTCGTGAGTCGTGACTCGAAGTTCTCTACATTAATTATTCGACAATCTGAGAATCTGCACCGTCTTATTTTCTCATCAACTTTTAACCCTTTTTGTAAAAAAACAAACGCACACATATATAGTAACATATATAGTAAGGCTACGCTACTTCGTGAATTAATGAAAGTGTTTTAATTCGCGCTTATATCTTTAGTTTTAAAGTTTTAAATAGTCGATCCAAACCGTTAGGTGTTTAATCTATATTAAAATGTACTTGGAAACCAAATTTTACATTTTTTGAAAATTTTTTACTATTTATTAAGATGGTTTGAAAATTGTTGTGTGTATATATATATATGAGTAAGGCTACACTACTTCGTGAATTAATGAGATGTTTTAATTCGCGCTCATATCTCTAGTTTCGAAGTTCAAAATAATTGATCCAAACCATTAAATGTTTAATCTATATTAAAAATGTACTTGGAGACCAAATTTTACATTTTTTGGAATTTATTTACTATTTATTAAGATGGTTTGAAAATCGTTGTTTTTTAATGGTGCAGAATTTTCATAAAAACAACAATTTTCAAATCATCTTAATAAATAGGAGCATTTTTTTGGCTGAAAATCCGTAGGCAGCTTTACTGATAGAAAATGTTACAAAGTAGTTGTTACATAAGGTTAGATAACTAGTGTCTATGAAAAACACACAGCTAAACAAAACAAAAAATGCACAAGGGTATGTGCATCCTGTGGACGCAAATTAATCATCATTGCTTGATTAGAGTGATAGGAACCTAGCGATAGTGTCCTCTGTACGCAGATCACAGCCGAGAAGGCACTGAATCCAAACCAGACCGGGAACTGAATTGACCGGACCAGGACAGTCATCCATCAACTGAGCAGGCACTGAATCAAACTAGACTGAAAACTAAATCAACCAGTCTAATACAGTCACCTCGAAACAGAGAAAGAAGAATAAGAGGCGGAAAGTAGCACAAAACAACACATAACATCATTATCACAAAAACAGATATTTATTTCCTAACTGAACATTTATTCTCATATATATATAAAGTAACTAGATGTATAACTCGTTTCACCCATTCTTCTATTGCCAAAGAGGAGAAGAAGAGCTCAGGAGAAGGAAAGAAAAAGCGAACCGCTGGTATTGAAGAATAAAAACCCACAAAAGGAGGATGCGAAGAGCGATGATCAGATCTATGAAGTGAAAGAACCAAATAATGGTTTCCAAATCCGCTAGATGGAAGCACTGGCTCGAACGACAATGGACAAATGAGCAGCGGCCAGATCCGCATCCGCTAAGTAGAAGCACCGAAAACAGTAACCAGATCCACCAGATAGAAACACTGACTCAAATGGAAAATATGGATAGGAGAAAGGTAGAGAGGAAGCGGAGGAGAAAAGGGGAGATTGGGTTTGTGGGGGGGGGGGGGGGGGGGGCCTTACTCGCCATGGCGAATTTTTTTGGCCTGGCGTTACGCCTTAAGCGGCACTGTCTATTTCCTATGCTCACCCCAGCGTAATTAGAGTGCAAACTTTTCTACATATTTTTTCTATGTCTATATTTAATCAGGAATCCAGCTGGTATAACATTAGTCTCATTTTAACTTACATAACACCAACTTCAAAACATATTAAATATACTTCAAACAGTGAATCTAAACAGTTCAAACTGATCTACTTCATTAACTATATTTACATACATAATTTATAATTTTCCAAATTTATTTAGTATCAAACCAAGCAGTCAAATGTAAGAGTTTTTAAGTTAATTTTAATGCATTCATTTTTTTAATATTTTTATCCTTTTAACTTGATATAAAATAACTCAAAAAATATTATTATTTTTTGCATGTAAACACGTTACTCATAAATTAAATTAGTTTGAACAGTTTGAATTAGCCGTTTGAAGTCTATATAATAGATGTTAGAGTTGATGTCAAATAACATCAATATCATCCTAGTCATGTTTTTTAATCAAGTTGTTACCTACTTCTGAACAATTATGAACAATTGACAGTTTGAATTAAATAATTCACTACAGTTCTCAATTCGTCTTAAAATTTTCTACGATAAAAATTCTGACTATAGTCCTGAAGCAAACATGAAAGAAGAGACGGGACATTGCATCTTTTATAAATAGAAACTTTTTTGTTTTATAATTTTTTTAATTTTCATAAGAATTAATATTATTTTTCTTTTATAAAATAAAATTTTAAATATTTATTTATTCTATTTCCAATCTCTTTAGCGCTCCAACGAGTTGTTCACTATATCAATTCATGTGTTGAAATAAATTTCTGATGGAAGTCACTACCAAGTTCTAACGGCCATTTTTATTAATAACCCACAAAAAAAAGTTTTTTACAAAAATAACCTCAAAATCTAATTTTTTTCAAATATAACCAAACCGCCAGGGTTGCTGGCGGTCCACTTCTATAGCGGACCGCCACTATTCCTGGCGGTCCACTTTTTTTTTTTTTTTTTTTTTTTTTTTTTTTTTTTTTTTTTTTTTTTTAGAGATCTGATTTTTTTTCTTAATATTTTCATTTGTGAAATTTTAGTTTTTTTTTGTTTAGGGTATTTGTCAAAAAATTAAGGACTTGGCATTTATTAAAATTTTAAATTTCAAGTTCTGACAGCTTGGGCGGTCCACTAGGGACCAGACCGCCAGTATCCCTGGCGGTCCGCTAGCTGTCTTATAAGCACGTTTTCTCTCTCTCTCCATCACACAGTCTCATTTGTTAAACCACAGAGAAGAAAGAGAGAACGATTTTGGCGATTTTGAAGCGATTTTAGGCGATTTAGAGGCGATTGCTACAGGTATTTTATTTTTTATTTAATTATTTTCTGTTTAATTTTTAATTAATAATTATTATACCCGCAGTATGTAAATACTATAAATTAGTCTTTAATTAATATTATAATTAACTTTTAAATTGCAAAAAATAATGAATCTATTATACTGTAATTCTTATGAATTTTTTTTTTAAATGTAGTTTGTTAAGGAAAAAATGCTGGTTGCACTGTACGTGGGCGGTAAGCTAACTAAGGGTGTAGAGGGCGTGTATTACTCGAAAGATGCCTCATTCGGCTTGCAGGTTAATGAAAGAACCACATTTATTGAACTTAAGCAACTAGTATACGAAAAGACTGGTGTAAACCCCAACCGGTATGACTTAGAATTGGCTACCCGAATTGACACACAACGGGCTGGGGCGGGTAAACCTTACTTTGTGAGTTTTCCTATAACAGATGAGGAGTTGTGGAAGGCTGTGTACCAACAATTTGAGTCTAGGGGGGTCGCGATGATAGACTTATATTCCAGGAGGGTTCCCCAGGCCGGGGCTAGACCTTTTAGTGCGGCTGGGGCTGGACCTTCTAGGGCTCCCCCTGTTGGACCTTCAGGTTATGACAATTCGGCTTATGACAGCCAGGGGTACCACCACTCCCCTCATGACAGCCAGGGGTACCACCACTCCCCTCATGACAACCAGGGGTACCACAGTCCCTGTTATGACAACCCGGGGTACCAAAACTCCTGTGAGTTTACTGAAGTTGTACCACCACCACCACCACCCAGACAGGCACCCATAATCCCTACATTTCCAGCTATACCAGAGTCAGTACCGATACAGTTATCCGTTAATCGAAATGATACTAATATTGATGTTGATGCTATTGATGCCATACCGGAAAGAGAAATGGAAACTGGAGATGAATACCAAGGAATTTGGGAATCTGATGACTTATCAGATGGTGATGCAAATGTACCAGGTTTGTCCAGGGAAGAAAAATTCCCAATCAGGGGTCGGGGGAATAGGCATCCTGTCGCCACATTCAACGATACCACAGCTTTTGAAGAGGCTGACATTAGTTTCTTTGGTCCTCGTGTTGTATACAATCGTGAACTTGCCCCAGGGCAAGTCTATACCAACATAGATGAACTTGTAAAGAAAATTCACGAGACTCACGTTCACGGCAACTGGGAATGTATATTAGAAAAAAGGGAATCAAAAAGATTGGTTGTGATATGCAAAAATGCCCCTTGTTGCGAGTTTCGCCTTTATGCAACCCCTGCGGGTTCGGGGGAAGCATGGATAATTAAAAAGTGTGAACCACCTCATACATGCAAGTCTGCGTCCACAAGGACAGACCATTCAAACCTGACAGCATCACTAATTGCCGATGCAATTGAGGCAGACATTAAGTTGGATCCATCGATGAGCATCAAGGCGGTGGCTATGGCCGTCAGACACAAATACATACATGTAATCCCAAAATATAACAGGTTGTGGAGAGGTCGTGAACTTGCGATTTGCAGAGTATTCGGTAGTTGGAAGGATTCATACAACTATCTGACACCATTGCTCCAGGCTATGGCAAGTACAAATCCTGGCACCGTATTTCAGCGGTGGCATGGCCCCATTTATGACAAGAATGGAGTACTAATAGAGGGAGTTCAACAATTCAAGGGCATAGCATGGGCTTTTGGTCCTTGTATCCAAGCTGTGCCATTCATCAGACCCGTTATCAGCATTGATGCATGCTTCATGTCTGGCCGTTACGAGGGGAGGCTACTGATAGCATGTGCATATGATGCTGAGAACCAGTTGTTGCCTTTGGCGTTTGCAATTGTTCGGAAAGAGGATGGTGAGAACTGGGGATTCTTTATGCAGTTTTTAAGAAGACGGGTGGTTGGGCCAACAAAGTTTTTCTCTGTAATATCAGACCAGCACAAAGGAATAAAATATGTTTTTGATCGTGAAGAATACGGTTGGTCAACACATACTGGCGAGTGTGTGCACAGGTTGTGTATGCAACACGTTGCGGAGAACCTTAGCAAGGCAACCGGAAACGATAGCTGGGTCCTAGAAACATTCAGACGTAATTGCAAAAAGAAGAAGCCGAGAAGGGTGGAAGAGATGAGTAGAGAATTTGCAAAGGTATGTGTTTGTTGATTGTTTACATGTCTTATTGTACTTTGTTAACATATTTTTATTTTAATTGTTTACTTATATTATTTTATTTCCTTATTTATATGTAGTATATGCCGAAAGCAAATCTCTACTTAATGAAGGTGGGCAAAAATAACCCCAGAGATGTCGAAGAGCCACCAGCATACGAGAAAATATTTCAAGCACGTGATGGAGGTTACCGTTGGGGAATTATGACCACCAACGGTTCTGAATCGCTGAATGCAGTCTTCAAGGAGAGCCGGACGTTGCCTGTGGCTGCAGTTGTAGAAGACACTTTCTACAAGTTAAATACCTGGTTTCAGGAACGGCGTGCTAAGGCCGCAGAATTAATAAGGATGAACCAGTCATTTTCAATAAGGGTGGAGGAGAAACTAAGAAAACACAGGAACAAAGGTGCAACTATGACCGTGATCCCGATGGGTAATGATGGTACAGAATTCGAAGTGCACAATCCAAATGAGTACGTTCCTTCCAGCCGTAGAGCAGATGGCACTATGGAGTTTGTGAAGAGGGCTTTCAAGTACGTAGTGCAATTCCGAGAGGCAAGAGAGGTGACATGTACATGCCAAGGACCCCAACTAACTGGAATTCCTTGTAGTCACGTGATGGCGGTATGCCGAGTGAGAAACTTCTGCGAGGATCACTATGTCGCTGACATGTATCGTACCGATTACCTTGCTTCTACTTGGGGTGGATCTTTCCATTCTTATCCTAACCAGCATGAGTGGCCTGCGTATGTCGGTGATAGAATACTCCCTTCAGAAGGATGGATAAGGAAGGGGAGGAGGAGACACAAACGTGCTATAATGACCATGGACGAGATGGGTGGTAGGAGGCCATCGGGAAATCAGGCTCGCCGTTCCGTTTCTGACAGGCGCAGGGCAGGTATGTAGCATTTTTCGGAATTAATTTATGATTTTATTATATTAATAACTGAATTCTGTTGTTATGTTCAGATGCCATAAACGAACACAATGAAAGAGAAAATGCGAGAGTTGTTGCTGAAGCAACTGGTAGAACACAACCACCTCTTGCGACCCAATCATCTAGTAGCCAAGGGTCTACAAGTACTGCTGCTCCTGCAGCTGACACCAGAAAATCTTCTCGTCTATTGGGTCTATTCCGACGTCGTGAAAGATGAACTTATTATTTTGCTTAGGTGAACTAAGTTATGAATATTTGTGAACTTCAGTTGTATCGTTGAACTTTAATTGTATTTGTGAACTTATTATTCCGACGTCGTGAAAGATACGTTGTAATTTCAGAAGACCATTTCGATGTAAAGCAGAAAAAACATAAAAACCAACATGAAATATAAAATAAAACTGCAATCATAATAAAGAGCTACAGTCCAAAATACATCATAAAAAAACTGCAATCATAATAAATACATCATAAAAAAACTGTATATGTATATATGTATGTGTATGTGTATGTGTATATGTATGTATGTATATATGTATGTATGTATGTATGTTTGTATATATGTATATATTATACATATATTATAAAAACCGAAAAAAAAAGACCAACAAGCTGTCAGAACTTGAAATTTAAAATTTTAATAAAGACCAAGTCTTTAATTTTTTGACAAATACCCTAAACAAAAAAAAAAACTAAAACTTCACAAATGAAAATATTAAGAAAAAAAATCAGATCTCTAAAAAAAAAAAAAAAAAAAAAAAAAAAAAAAAAAAAAAAAAAAAGTGGACCGCCAGGAATAGTGGCGGTCCGCTATAGAAGTGGACCGCCAGCAACCCTGGCGGTTTGGTTATATTTGAAAAAAATTAGATTTTGAGGTTATTTTTGTAAAAAACTTTTTTTTTTGGGTTATTAATAAAAATGGCCGAAGTTCTAAAAAGAAAACAATCTGATGTACTCTCTCTTTATTCTAGAAGAGAATATATGACTCCTCTCTCTTTTGAGTGATGGATGAAAAGATGAAATCACTTGAACCGAATCTTAATATCAGAGAAAAATACCAATCTATTTTATAATATCATTTATATGTCACTACCCATCAATAAATGCATAGAGTGTAATGGAATAATGGATGGAAACAATCGGATAACAAATTATTTCATCCTAAATATACATGCCAGTTTTATGTTTTATTGAGCACTTGTATATAATCTCTTAACTACACAAAGTCAAGTAGGCTACACTTTAGATTGGACATGAATTGGATCATGATCCACATTCCAAAAAATATCTAATTGTACAATTAAATTAACAAATGTATTAGGCGTATTCTAGTGTTCTAACAAATTTAAACAATTTAAGTTAACTCCTTCGTAATTTATATATAATAATACAAATTCTGAGAAAGTGTCCTAAATATAGAAAGAGTTTATTTTATAGTAAAATCTAGGGAAAATCAAGCCCCACACTGATTTCACCTCTTAGAAAAATGTGTTATTTTATAATTCACAATATAGAAGACCTACATTTTTGCATTACTCAAAACATTGTTCAAATTCTTTCTTCTAACGTTTTATAATATGACTAGAAGGTGTTCATTTTTTTTAGGGATCGAGCGTTCATCTTTAGTATTGAGATTTGTACAAACCATCTAATTACTCTTTTATAATAATTATATAGAACAAGCTCATTGCCTTTAAATATTTATAACAAAATTTTATTCGGATTTTAAATATGCCACCTCTTTCATAAAAGATATGTCTTAATCATTTAACCGGAAAGCAATTCTTGTTCTTATTATATACGTAGCGTGGTGATAAAAATTGAAATAACAAAAAGAAGAAATAAATAATAATTACACCTAATTAAAAAGAATAATAAGCCGAATAACAACGCGTAAACACAAACTAATTCAAGACCTCAGCAAACAAGGAATTTTTTTTATAAACCATAATTAGAAAAAAAGATTTTTGTGAAACCTACGTGATTACTTCTTCTTTTTTTTTACAAAAATCATAAGCGGTCTTCAATTTTTTTTTCTTTTTTTTTTGGGACCGAAATGACAATTCGGTTTCATGTATTTTTACAATTTTTCAACGTATTTTTTTCTCAAAATCTGTGAAAATGGCTGGAACCGAAATAACAATTCAGTTCAAAAAAATAGAGAACCAAAATGACATTTCAATTTTTATGATTTAAAAAAAAAATCAGGTTAGTTTCATAATTTTTTTTTTCTAATTATGGTTTATAAAAAAAAATTATAGCAAACAAGTCAAAGGATTCCAACTGTACGTTATTCTACGACGCCTGTACGATGTGACATCCACCGGCAATACCTTCTAGTGCAAGCAGGTCAGCCTATGTAAATATTTATTTATTAAAGGGCATTTTTCTCCGGTACCCCTGCAAAGTCGAAAATACCAAGATTATGGAGGTAGAGAAAGTAGAAACCGATAATATTACTGCAATTAATTATAACCCATAAAAAGTAGAGGAGGGTTCAAATGCCTCCATGTTTTTGTGCCTCCATCATGCCTCCATCTCCCTCCATTATTTTCAAAGTTTAAACAGTCGATCCGAACCGCTCAACCTAACCTCCATACTAAAATGTGTTTGGAGACCAAATTTTATATTTTTAGGAATTTTTTTACTATTTTTTTAGATAGGTACAAAATCAGTAAATCTGAACCATCTAAAAACAGTATTTTTCTACCTATCTAAAAAAATAGTA
The DNA here is from genome assembly GCF_964058835.1 of Carex rostrata. Classification (NCBI taxonomy): domain Eukaryota; kingdom Viridiplantae; phylum Streptophyta; class Magnoliopsida; order Poales; family Cyperaceae; genus Carex; species Carex rostrata. The sequence continues at coordinate 13,128,614 of NC_135920.1, read as the reverse complement.
AAAAAATTCCTAAAAATATAAAATTTGGTCTCCAAACATATTTTAGTATGGAGTTTAGGTTGAGCGGTTCGGATCGACTGTTTGAACTTTGAAAATGATGGAGGGAGATGGAGGCATGATGGAGGCACAAAAACATGGAGGCATTTAAACCCTCCTCTAAAAAGTATTGTCGGCAATTTGTTCACTCAGAGCCCATCATTTTTATATTTTCTAAAAAAAAAAAATTAAACAAACTTATATGGTCCGAATTCACTCCGAAGTTTTTTATGATACAGTTATATATATTTATTAAAAATTCGGAAAAGATTCGGATCAGAATTCAGATAAATTTTCTGACCCGTAAAAAAAACATATATTTGAATATATCCTCGAACCCTATAGAGAATCTAAACCCAAAATCACTTCAACAATAGCGTCCAAGATACATATATACGTCTCAAGTCCATTTAAATAGCAAGTATGGAACTATAATTTGGCATGAGCTCCCAGGGCTGGCCCTGATGCTGGGTAGCCAGGGCAACCGCTCCAGACCCCAAAATTCGAGAGGGCCTCAATTTTTTTTTCATATATTAAAAAAATTAATATGTACATATTAAAAATAAATAATATATTAGAGCTCAAACTTTTCTATAAATATGTATAATCTATTGGTATATAAATAAAAAAAAATTGTATAAGTCTTTTTTTTTTTTTGATATCCAGTTAGCGACTACCAAGTGTACAATAATAGATGTGTTTACAACTTCTGAATCTAAAGAAAAAATAAAAATAAAAGAACAACACCCCCCTCCCCTTCTCTTAACCAAGTATAGCTACACCTCTACAACATTTCAACCACATTTCTGTCTCTTCCTTGATATCACGTGCCAACAACCATGGTGGTTTGCATTGACGCCTGAAAATATATGCATTCCGTTGTTTCCACACACCCCATAGAACAGCCATAACCCGGGTCATCCATACCCGTTTAGACTCCCTGCCCACCACCTTGTAACTACTCCAAGATGCCTCCCACAACCTATCTGCCGAAACATCCAATTGCACCAATGATCCCATGCATACCCAAACTTGTCTAGCATAATTGCATTGAAAAAACAAATGGAATGCATTCTCCACTAGATTCATAAAGCACATCACACACACAAGATCACAATTGAAACCCCGTTTTACCATAACCTCATGTGTAAGAATCCTATTATATAGCAAGAGGCAAGTAAAGAATTTAACCTTTGTAGGGGCATAAGCACACCAGAGATGTGCATGCCTCCATTGCTCACGGCCTCCTATAAGGAGTATTTTGTAACTGGCATACAACAAGTTTCCCAATTTAGAAGATGAACACCTCTGCCTTGACCAACCATTTGACCCCACAAAAAATCCCTACACATTTACTCAACTTTACCAATTACCCATTTCCGAATAAAGAAGGAGGTCATCATATAAATTGGAACACTAGTGAGAACCGATTTAATGAGTTGAATTCTACCACCCCTTGATAAGAATTTACCTTGCCATCCATCAATTCTCATCCGAATTTTCTCCAACAGAGGTACATATGCCTGTCTATTCGGTTTGAAAATAGTCAAAGGCATACCAAGATATGACATAGGCATTGCCGCTTGAGAGCATCCCAGCACAACATTGGCTCGTCGAATCTGATTAATAGATGCAGACGTGTACTGGCCACTAAAAATTGTATAAGTCAGTATTGTAAATAATAGTATATATGTGTTTGTTGAATGAACAAGATACCGTCAAGCAATTAATCGATATGCGGCCAGTTAATCAAAATTATGCGGACGATTTTGAATTTTTATTAAATGTGTGTGTGTGTATTCATAATTTATTAAAAATAATTAATTTAAGTCATCAAACTTATCAAATAAACTTAATTTAACTTAGTTCTATTATTATAACATGACACTACGCTTAACAATACACACACACTTTACATGTGCACAATATATTTATTTAATAAATTTTTTTAGAATTAAGCGTTTTCAAATACTAATAATATATTATTTGAAAGATATGAAACATTCCAACATAAAATCACTAAATTTAGTTTGTAATAACAACTTAATTTCATATATGAACATGTCGTACTAATTGAAAAAATTAATACTAATAATATATTATTTGAAAGACATGAAACATTACAACATAAAAGCACTAAATTTAGTTTGTGATAACAACTTAATTTCATATATGAACATGTCATACTAATTGAAAAAAATATATCAGTAAGTAAGAAAAACTATATGGTATATAAATAATAGAGTAATTAATCAATTAATTCAAAGCAAGTAAGAAGAAAAAAAAATATAAAAAAATTGGATGTATAGCCAAACACAAATAAAACTGCAATACATGATTTATGAGACTTATTATCACACAGTCACAGAAAAAAAAGCAATATAAAAATAAATAATCACTGGAATAAAAATAAATAATCACTGGAATAAACAAAAATAAACGGACGATCAAACGAGAATAAACAAAATAATTGAGAATGATAGAGAATAATCGGCCGATTAATTGGAAAAATCCACTAATATATCTCCAATAAGTGTATTTGTAACACTTTAACCGTCGTTAACGATTAAACAGGCATATAATCGACCATTAATACCATTTTTTTACCACACCGGTATATATAAAAGGGCTCAAAATTTTATCCCGCTTCGGACCTCAAAATCTTAAGTACCGGCCCTGGAACTCTGGACTATTTGTAGGTGCTACTTCTTGTCTTCTTAGCTACGTTACTTTTTTTTTTTTTTTTTGCCTTTATCTTTATTTCTTCTCCTCTCCGTTTTTCTCCATTCCAAACATTTTTTTCAGTTTTTATTTGTTTTTTTATTTTCATCCTTTTTTCTCAATTATTTTTTAATATAACGAGTCCTATCTCTTTATATTATTTTTTTATTCATTATATTTTCATGTGCAACTTAAAGTTTATGATTCGGTTATTTGATAATTATTCATTTTGTATATGTATCCATATCTGTTTAAGACAAATTTAATTTTAAACTTTATATTTATTTACTATTCGTATTTGTCTATTGAAAAACATATACAAATTTGATATAAGAATTAGGGACGTGATATGAGTACCCGCACTCTCATTCCCCCATTATCCCCCAATTTTATTTGTTCAATCTCATCCACATTTCTCATGATCTATAAGGAATTTTGCGAATCTAAAACCACGAACGTCTTCTACGCAATTTTATCTTTCAAATGAGATCCATGATGACATACTTTCGAGCTCGTCATCACACAAGTATTTATACCTCGTCATTTAAGTATTTACACCTAGTATTTTTCACATACGACACTGCTGACATTTAAAAGTATTAATATCAAGTATTACAAGTATTTATACCTATGCCCGGAAATATTTATACCTATGTGGTCAACTATTTTTGTTAGATAAAGGTTGACGCAGGGACGATTAGGGAAATGTGATGCGAAGATGCGGGGTCCACGATTAGGGATAAAATACTTACAAGTATAGGTATAAATACTTGCACGATGAGGTATAAATACTTGCACAATGAGGTATAAATACTTGTGTGACAATGAATCCGAAAGTACGTCATTATGGATCTCATTTGAAAGATAAAATTGCGTAGAATACGTTCATGGTTTTAGATTCATAAAATTCCTCATAGAACGTGAGAAATGTGGAAGATATTGAAAAAAAAACTCACCTCTAAAAACGTGTATGATTCTTCTCCCATGTAGTTTGAGTGGTCCCTCTATATAGTTATATCAAGTTAGACATGCAAGTATTAATTTATTATCTTTCAAGTATTTATACCCATGAATTTAATTAAACTTGGAAGATCATAGTGTTGTGAATAAATTTAATTAAACTAGTTAGTTAAGTTAGTTTATGGGAAGTTAAAATCTGTTTAAGAGATGGGGGTACAATGCGGTACTGGAGTGTGGGGATTGAAATAATTATTCTAAGAATTAACCGCTCCGAATTCCATCCGTTTACACATATTGCATTTTTCAGCTTTTATAATCAAGAGGCATTTTCCATTTTTGCGGGGACTGGACTAAAATTGAATTTTTGCAAAGTTCATGGTTAAAATAAGCAATTTCCGTATATGGACATGCCGACATGGTAAAAGAAAAGGGCTAAAATGATTAAAAAAAAAACAAAGAAAATTGAACCTGTTTCTTCCCGCGGCTCTTTATAGTCAAACAATTACTAACAAATCTTCCCATTTTATAGTCGCAATATTTTATTCCTTAGCTACATTATTAAATAAGTATCCACCTCGGATCCACGACGCCACCACAGAGAGAAAGAGACCCATCAATATTTAAATTTAGAAAACTTAGAAGCAGAGGTTGACATCTACGCAGCCATGGTTATTTTTAAATAACACAAGACAAATGTGATTCTGTTTATTGGTTTTATTTTATTTTAGTAAGTGTTTATTGGTTTTATTAAAGTGACCCCATTAACATTATAGGGGCGTTAATGAGCCGTCTAATTAGACTGGTGTTGAAGGTTGTTTGGAACTTTATTAAATAATATCATATTTTATATCTTTGTTTTAAAAGTTCAAACTGTCGATCCGAATTGCTCAACATAATATTCATACTAAAATATGTATGGAGATGAAATTTTATAATTTTTTTACTTCTTTTAAAGATACATACAAAATCTCCTTTTTTTTACTGTTTAAAAATAGTGATTTTCTACCTATCTTAGAAAATAGTAAAAAAGTTTCAAAAAATTATAAAATTTCATCCCAAGCATATTTTAGTATGGATATCGTGTTAAGCGATTCGGATCGACAGTTTGAACTATAAAAATAAAGATATAAAATATGAAGTATAATGAGGTATGAAAGGCACGAGGTATTGAAACTCTTCTCCAAGTAATAATATATGTTTCAAACTATTTAATCATAATTGGACTATTAAGATTAAATAATTACATCAGAATTATAATATAATTTATACATAATGTTCATCGTAAATTAAAAGATAATCAAATGTGATGTAGGTTTTATCTTTCATCAACTGATTTAAAATTTACAACAATCTACATTTAAAGAAATATATCAAATTGCATTACATTACAAACATATAAAAATTGGTATACCCCATAAGCCATAGAATGACGTAATATTTAGTGATTTTTAATTATATTAATGACAAATAATGGCTTAATTGTTCCCTGTTCACCTTATTAGCCATAAAACATGACCCAATCAAAGTTTCCATTATCATCCAACTAGAGATTACAGACTTGGTAAATTTGAGAGAAGGAATCAACTATAAAGATGTGTGTTTCTCTTTCTTAATTAAAATTTCATGATTGTTGTCTGTCATTAACTCATTGGTGAACTTTCTTAGTTTTTACCGGCCTGAGAACGCTGAATTATTCAACAAAAACAAAAACAAAAACAAATTAAACCTATATCAAATCTTTTAAATATCATTTTATACCACAAACACTTAATTTTTAATCATTTTTACCGGCCTGAGAACGCTGAATTATTCAACGTTTTTACTTGCTAGAATTATTCAACGTTTTTACTTGCTGAATTAATGAAGGGAAAATTGGTTATTTGCCACTCCAAAACCTTTAAATTTGAAAAATATCATCATGAAATTTGAAATTGTAATAATACCACTCTAAATTTCATTAATTTTTAATTTTACCATTCTAAATAATTAATGACTAAAATACCCTCCCTTCTTCTCCTCTTCTTCTTCTCCTGCCTCCTCTTCTTCTTTATATTCTCCTTCCATAGCCATGGCCATGTCGTAGGATCAAATTGGACGGTCAATAGTTCCTTGTATAATGTGCTTAAACTAACCAAAATAATTGCACTGATCCTGCATTTTTTTTTTACTCCATGGATTTTTATTATTTTTTTAGTAGTACAACCTTTTTGGTATATATACAATAAATTTTTTTACCGACTATACAATTTTCAAAGTGATTTTTTTAATTGGGGATGATGCTGTCATTACTAGATATCAGATTTAATCTATTATTTCAAACAAATGGTTTTATAAATGTATGCAGCACAACCTCATTTCATTAAATTTGAGAGTTTTTTTTTTTCCGTTTTTGACATGGTCATGATCATGGGAGGAGAATATAAAGAAGAAGAGGAGGCAGGAGAAGAACAAGAGGGTATTTTAGTTATTAATTATTTGGAGTGACAAAATTAAAAATTAATGAAGTTTAGAATAGCATTATTATAATTTCAAATTTAAAAGTTTTGGAGTGGTAAATAACCAATTTTCTCATTAATGAATTATTCATTGCTGATTTAAACGATGAATAATTCAGGCCGAAACGTTGAGTTATTTAGCATTTTGCTTCATATAAAAAAGAAAATTTTACAAAGTGCATTTCTTTTTCAAAACATAGAACAAAATATCCTCATTCTAAAATTATTAACAAAATACCCTTGTGAACCCCAGTTGTTCCCACTCTTTCTCTCCCTCTCCCTTCTCCCTATTTACTTTCATTTATTTTTTGCTAATGTAAAATATACAATTGTGATTCTATTTAAGTTTTGAATAGCTTTTATTTTTTATGTGTATAAATAATTTAGAATGAAAAAATTATGTGTGAAATTTTATTTGCTAAAATAAAAAAGTATAGTATTAGTGGATACGTAGAATATATTTTTTTTTTGTTTGAAGAATATACGTATGGGTTTTTTAAAAATTATTATAAAACATGATATTAACTTATTTTATAAAATCTAACATATAAATATTTTTAACATACGACATTTTATCTAATTTATTCGGTATAAAATTTAATTTTGTTAGTTTTCACAACTATGAGAATTTCATCACATCACATGTTAAGAAAATTTAGTGAGGTACTTATGCTTCAATAAAAATATACTAATTATGTATATGATATAATCTTAATAAATTAAAAAATATATAACCAATGCAAAACATATTGAGTTCGAATACTATAGCAATGAGTGGTGTGATGGTTTGGGATACATTTTTTACACCTTCGAAGTGCATATCTGGTCCAATTAATTATCAGATTCAGCAAAGTTTAGTTTTTAATTTTTCACCATAATGTATTTACTGGCGAGTCGTATTACTTGCATTGTAACTGATTCAAAGCTGTTGGCATTATTTTTTGCATTGGTTATTTATTTCTTAATTCCTTAAAATAATATCATATACATAATTAGTATATTTTTGTTGAAGCATAAGTATCTCACTAAATTATTCTTAACACGTAATTTTTTTATTCTAAATCATTTATACAAATATAAAAAATAAAAGCTATTGAAAGCTTAAATAAAATCACGATTGTATATTTTACATTAGCAAAAAATAAACGGGAGTAAATAGGGAGAAGAGAGAAGGAAATAGTGAGGTCCACAAGGACATTTTGTTAAATTTTTTGAAAGAAAAGTATTTTGTTCTATATTTTGAAAAAGAAAGGCACTTTGTAAAATTTTCCAGTATATAGTAGTTGGATCTGTATCATATCTGGAGAATATTGATGACAAGAACAACAAAACCATATATATTGCTTGGAAAGAAATTATATTTTTTTAATCTTGACTGGGTTTGCAAATCTTCCAAATAAGATCATATACTTGACTAATTATTAGTTCCTATTAATTACTTGGCTGTTCAAAGTATATACTATATTTTGGATTTGGGTTAATGTTTATGTCAAATCCAAAATCTTCTTTGATCAAAGTGCTTCATTTTACATGTACATAAAATCTTACTATGATCTTCTGAACACTATTATATGATTTTTTAAAAGTACACAAGTTTAACACACAAGTCTAAGACCGGTATTTACCATTTTTAATAATTTCTGACCTTGTCGAGTCGCTTGCAGCCTTGCACAAGTAACGGATTTGTGATCACATGTCAAATCAGTAGATTTCGAGAGATAATGCTAATTAATGCATGTTAATCGTACATATAAAAAATGCAATTAAATTTCTCCATAAAACAGACTGATTATGAGCAACACAGTGTACTAATGTTCTCCATATCAGTGTTGTAAATTAATAATGGTATGCGCTTGTCGGACGGATAGGGTATCAATTAGTCAAAAAAAATTGAACTATTGTATTTGTGGCACATAATACTTATCGGAATACGTATTCGTCAGCATCCGACCACACTGTCTGGAGTATGGTCGGTTGCAAAATATATTGAGTTCAAATACTATAGCAATGAGTGGTGTGATGGTTTGGGATACATTTTTTACACCTTTGAAGTGCATATCTGGTCCGATTAATTATCAAATTCAGCTTAATTTTTCACCATAATGTATTTACTAGCGAGTCGTATTACTTGCATTGTAACCGATTCAAAGTTGTTGGCATTATTTCTGCATTGGTTATTTATTTCTAAATTTATTAAGATTATATCATATGCATAATTAGTATATTTTTATTGAAGCATAAGTACTTCGCTAAATTTTCTTAACATGTGATGTGATGAAATTCTCATAGTTGTGAAAACTAAGAATATTAAATTTTATACCAAATAAACTAGATAAAATGGCGTATGTTAAAAATATTTATATGTTAGATTTTATAAAATAAGTTAATACCATGTCTTATAATAATTTTTAAAAAATCCATATGTATATTTTTCAAATAAAAATATATATATATATATATATATATATATATATATATATATATATATATATATTCTACGTATCCACTAATATTATATTTCTGATTTTAGCAAATAAAATTTCACACGTAATTTTTTTATTCTAAATCATTTATACACATAAAAAATAAAAAGCTATTCAAAACTTAAATAAAATCACAATTGTATATTTTACATTAGCAAAAAATAAATTGAAGTAAATAGAGAGAAGGAAGAGGGAGGGAAAGAGATGGAATAAGTGGGGTCCACAAGGACATTTTGTTAATAATTTTGAAAGGATGGTCTTTTGTTCTATGTTTTGAAAAAGAAGGCACTTTGTAAAATTTCCCATATAAAAACTCTAAGGCCCTGTTTGGCGTGTTACTGTTCACATGAGAGAAAAAATAATTTCACTCAGATTGAATTTTTTTTTTCCAACGTGAACAGTAATTTTCAGTTCCTATTCCTATTCTCAATAGGGACACCGAACATGTTGGGGTTTCGCGGTGCTAACCAAAACCCCTTTTAGGCTGAAGTTGCGGAATGACCGTAGAACAAAAATTTCTACAGCCAACTTAAGCTCAGGATTAAACGGGGTATGTCAGGAAACTTTCCAAGGCGGTCCACCTTCAGTATTCCTTTGACATCAAAACCCAATTTAATCCTTTTACAGATCTACTCCATGATTGATTTCTAAAACTTTAATCTACTTACCAATTAAATAGATTAATATAACATATTTATACCTTGTTTCCAAATCATAGTTGGAATGCAGACCGAGCGAGTAGAGCCTCACCAGGGAAGAAATTGACTCGGAGTATCACACGTGTGATACCTCTATCGGTTATCCACCAGGACTAACCAGAGAGCGGTTTATTTCTTCTGCCAGAAATATTGTAAATCGCGGAATTCTGCAAAAACACTATTCACGGGAAAAAGACGAAAACCCGTAAACACGAATTTTCGGTTGCTCAGTTTCATCAATATGCAAAACTGACATACCGCTAAATTCGATAAAACACTATTCATCGATCCCGTAAATATACTCCACAACAACCCGCAAGATTATACGTCAAGTACGTATAACTTTATTTTCTCAACCAAAACACTATTTGAAAGAGAAACCGAGAAAGAGAGAAAATACCGATCCGTTTCGACACAAAACCGGTACGAATGAATTAGTTATTTAATCCTTTCATGCACCCCTCTATTTATAGCCTCTAAAATGGTGTGAAAAGACCAAAATACCCCTATGACAAGGCATGCCACCTAGGGGGTGAGGTGTCATGTGGATAAGATCGATGACGTGTCATCTGGATAGGATCGATGACATGTCATGCGGATAAGCACGGATCTGAAAAGACCCGAATGCCCTCGGCCCGAATACAAATAATATTCGTATAATTATTCTGAACAATTATATATATATTTCTTCGGTTGTTTGTTTCGGTATCGATGATGTGTCATCTGGATAGGATCGATGACATGTCATGCGGATAAGGACGAATCTGAAAAGACCCGAATGCCCTCGGCCCGAACACAAATAATATTCGTATAATTATTCTGAACAATTATATATATTTTTCTTGCGGTTGTTGTTTCGATAATTTATACAATGTGTCCTGCACATTTATAAATTAACCGGTTAACTTTTATACAACGTGTCACACACGTTTATAAATTAACCAATGTTTTTGCTTGTTATTTTTACATAACATTTATAATTTAATTATAACACGTATAATTAATTATAACCATCTTACTATTGATCATAACCAATTTATAATCAATAACAATAAGATTCTCCGATTAACTCCTATATGGTGTGACCCAATATGATCTGTGTTATGTTGGTCAATAGAGTTAAAACTGTTTTAACTTCTATAATCATGGGTGGCATCTGGCAACACATCATGACCATCCAATTACACAGATGATGCTGTACTGTACAATATCACGATCCAGTAAACAATTTACTTGTGTCTGTTCTTCTGTCTCATAGCTATCAGATCAGTTTCAAGGTAGATGTGTGTCATCCTTGCTAACTGAATCTTTTCTTGATCTTGAGCAGATTATCAAATATAATTACTCTTGTAATTATACCGCTAGCAGATAATCTAACTCTATCAAGGGGCCCAGTGATGCTATAACTCGTATAGAGATACGAGGGACAAATAGTATTCTTGGTAAACTATCACTTCCTCAGCTAAGCTATACATATGGAAAAGCTACCGTTATGACTGCTTTTTACGGACAACGGTGGATAACAATCACACATACATATTTCTCAGTGGGAACGATAAATACCTCATACTGTAGAACGTGACACTGAATGAAAACATAAATGACACGAACACAATTCTATTTAATGTTTCATTCGGGGTCTGTCAAATACCATGTTCCTAGAACATGTATCTATGTGATTAAAATGACATCTCGTGTCAGGTGGTTTGTAAAACTTAACCATCTTTTAATCCACATACTAACCTTATCGCGGTAATTAGTGTTCCTGCTAATTACCTTGGTCAGTGACATTTTAAGAGTATATATCATCTATATTATGGAGTTTCACAATTTCAGTCATGAACTCGAAATGATCCATAAATTTAATAATACTCAAGGCAACAAAATGATATATAAATAAACATTCAATTCATGAACAAAGCTTTATGATAAATTATCGTATTATTGACTTCTAGATTATTATAAACTAACAGAACAGGCCCTAAATTATTCAACATTTGTGGCATAAGATGAGATTTGGCAGAATTGTAGGGAGATGTGAAGGGGATTTCTAAAGACAGTGGAAACTGATATAAGGGGATCACTTGAAATTTGAAAGAGATTTGGATATATACAGTGAAGGGAACTTTCACCTGCCCATCTATCAAGGCAAAAATGAGTGCATTTACCATTTCCTACTGATCTATTAATACCAAGTTCTACTATATGTTTTATAAATAAAATATCAGACCAGAAGGAGGAATATCTATTGATTGAAATTATGAAGGGCCATATTTGTCTTTTAATATTTCCTTCCATTTACCTGAGATAGTTGAATCCTTAAACCTAAAGTATCATTCCTTCTTTCTAATTTCATTACCCCTAGGCCACCTTGATCCTTACCAAGGTATACTTGCTCCCATTTGACTAGGTGATATTTTTTCCTAAATGGAGGAGTTATTATGGTAAAAAAAAAATTCTTCTAATTTTATCTATTTGTTGTCTAATATTAACAGGGAGTCTATAAATGAACAACCAATATAAGAGAATTGCTAATAGAACATAATTTAACATGTTAAATTTTGCCACCTAAAGATAGTAAATTTCCTTTCTAGGCTTGTAATTTATTTTCTACTTTGTTAATCAGGGGCTGCCGATCTTGAGTTTGAATTTTTTTTTTTTTTTTTCTTTCCAGTGTAAGGGGACATCTAAGGAAGTAATAGGTAGTGAAGATAATTGACAGCTTAGTTGATTTTCTAAATTTAAAGCAAGATCATTAGAGTTATTTAAGGGTAATAACGTACTTTTATTGAAATTGATTTTTAATTCATAAGTAGATTTTTTTTTTTTTTTTTGATTCAAAAGGCCCGTAGGCTTAGAAGTGGGTTTCAAACGTCTATAGAATATTAAATAAGGATCCACGATGCCCCCTCAAACCTCCAAGAGCTTGAATTTAGGAGTGTCCGTTCTCTTAACATGGCACGAATCTCAAAGCATACCCCCTAAGTCTAGCAGCGGATTGAAATTAGACCGTCAAAAATTAAATTTAGAAAACTTAGAAGCAGAGGGGCCTACAAGATACGTCAACGTCACCAGCTGACATCGCTGTTCGCAGCCACTGTTATTTTAAAATAACAAAAGACAAATGTGATTTGTTTTAAATAACACAAGACAAATGTGATTCTGTTTTTTTCTGTTTTGTTTTATTAAAGTGGCCCCATTAATATTGTGTCAATGTCAATGAGCCGTCTAATTAGGTGACGAAGGTCGTTTGGAACTTTTAATTATAATCGGAAGGTTAAAATTGAATACTTAGACATCAAATATTAAATGGTTCTAGGTACCATTAATTCCTTTTTTTTTTTTTTTTTCTGAAATCTTAATTAACTGAGGCATAATTTGTATCTAATGTCAGAAAATATATCCATGCTGGCACTAAATAACTTTAAAATACGTAATGGTGGAGAGTTTTAGACAAGTAATTAATTTGGTAATCTTGTTAATCGTAAAAATAACTTGATTGAAAATTCAATAATTATAATATAATCTATACATTACGCTCATCATAAATTCATCAAATAATTTAAAATTTTACAGCATTCTACATTTAATAAAATTTTTAATGAAATATCAAATTACATTAAAATTATATGAAAAATTATAATTTTTCTTTGTTCACTCTCTAAGCCATGCATAGTACATGACCAAATCAAAATTCACTTACCATCCAATTGTAGACTAGAGAGGATTTTTAATTAAGAATGTTGATAAACGCGGCAAGACTCGGTACAAATTTAATAAAATGTCATATCACATTAAAAATATATGAAATTAATATGAGGAAGGTTCAAATGCATTCATTTTTTATGCCTCCATCGTATCTCTATTTTTAAAAGCATTAATAAATCAAAATAATCATAAACGTTAAAATAAAACCGTTGAATGTGATCTATGTTATTTTCTCTATGTGCTCATAAAAAATATATCACGTTTCGATTTTATTTTCATGTGAATCAATCATTTAAAAAATCAACGTCTTGAAATTATCCACATTAGTATATTTTTACAAGCTCTTGATGACAACCAAAATAAAGTTCAAATGTCATAAATTTTTACACTGCATAGATAAAATGATTTAAATCATATCCAACAGTTTTATTTTGACTATTTAGTTTTAAAATTTAATTTATTAAAATTCTTTTAAAGAAAGGTATGATGGAGACACAAAAAATGAAGACATTTGAACCATTCTCAATTAATATACCCCATGGGTCATAATAATGACTTGATATTTGGTGATTTTAAACAATATTTAATGATAAAGAATTACTTCATGCTTCTTAGTTCACTCATATGCCATAGACATGATCCAGTCGAAATTCATTATGCGCGGCAAGATTTGGTAAAAATATGAGGAACAAATTAACCTTGAAACAATTTTCCTTCTTAAAGTTTTATTATTATTGTTGTTTTGTCATTGATAAACTGTCTTGGGTAAATGTGAAGAGTGCTAGGAGCAACTTTTTTTTTTTTTTTTACCTTATTTAATCAAATCTTTCATATGTTGTGATTTTTTTAATAGAAGAATACTTGTCTTGGTACGGAATATTTTTGTCTTGAATTCACGCATCATGTATAGTGTGTTACGTTATTTTATATTTTTGGGGGAGCTTCATGTATACCCCTAAAAAACTTGGAAATTGAGTATATTCATAATATAATATTTATCTTTCAAGTTTCAAAAACTCACAAATTTATTCATTTTATTGTTTTACTATTGAAACTCATTTAAAATTTATAAAGTATCCATATTTTACATTTTTGTACTTCTGACACTTACACAAGCGTATACTTAAATGTCATTGTATAAGCGTGAGGCGTCAGAAGTAGATAAATGATCAATTTTCCCTTGGAAACTGTTCAATTAGAAGACCGTCATTTTTCTATAACACACTACATTTTTTTTATATTATTAATGAAGGGTAAGATATGGGTACTTTATAAATTTAAAATTAATTTTAATAGAAAAGACATTAAAAGAGTAAATTTTTGAGTTTTTGAAGTTTTAAAATGGTAAATATGATATATATTACGAAGTTTTTAAAGGGAAAATATGTAATTTCAAAGTTTTTAAGGGATGTACATAAAATTCCCCTTATATTTTTGTACGTGTGGGATCTACAAAAATTCAAATTTATATGAGATTCATATTTGACATAATTCTATATATATAGAATTCACGTATAATTTATATCAATAAAATGACATTTACAAGCAGGGGCGGAGCTAGACTTTCAGACTATAGAAGTCAAATGTGAATGAAAGTCAAATATATAAAAAATTTCTACTACGAATGAGATCAATTTCACACTATTCATAATATTTTAATTTAAAGTATATTAAAATAGAGTATAAATATAAAAAAATTGAAAATAAATGAAGGTCGATTGACCTATTCATTCATTAAACGTGAATTCACCTCTGTTTACAAGTGAGACACTACGTACTGTCAATTGGGGCAAGCGTGAAATAAATTGTCCTGACCAATAAAATAATCTTCCCTTTGAAAACTGAAATATAACTTAAAACTAGTGTGTCGATAAAAAATTCCAAATTTTACTGCTAGTAAATGACTAAATTTTTTGTGGCTGTTTACAAATATTCAAAAAAATAATAATAATCAAAATAAATCCGTGATCTATCAGCAAAACGGATCGAAAGTTTTCTGCATGAGAGATGTTGTTTAGAAATTAAATTTTCAGCTCAATATAAAAAAAAAAAATTAAAATCTTGAAGTCTACCTTTCACTCAATTAAACGTAAAGAAATATCATTTCCACATAAGAAAAAAGAAAAAGAAAATGTCAAGCAATGTATTAACTGGAAAAAGAACTGTACTTGCTTCGTTCAAAGAATACCACATTAGATGACATTTCAATATATATATATATTTTTAATGACAAGACCACCTAACCAGAAAAACATATACAAGTATATAACTTTCAGAACCTTCTTAAGTTGCTTGACCTCAAAGTAGGAGGTCGTGGATTTGAAATTCACAAACTAAAGAAATCATCTGTATTAATGCACATGGTTTGAAATGTGTCGGATGTCTTAATTTTCAACTCATATTTTAAAAAAAAAAAAAAAAATTTGAGAACCTTCTTAGTTTTGTATTTTGAGATTTTCATTTTTTTATTAATTGGAACATAAATTTGAAAAACTTGGTGGAATCTTGATTCTGTGGGCCTGGCCAGTTATAGTAAATTTTGACACTTGAAATGTACTAATTTAGTTACAACAACGATCATCTAGATTGTCATATGCTCTGAATATATTACGTAAGCATGTTGACGTGTGGTTTCTAGAAGGATCAATAATTTCTCCAGTTTTGTATTAAGCAATGCAGATAATATTAATCCTAAGTTTCTAATGTGATTTTCAAATAATCTTTAAGATTGACACTAAACTATTTACAATTTGTGTATATTAATACGAACGGTGATGATTTTTCATTCCATACGGTAGAATATTCTACTGAATCCGACGAGGGACCACCTTAAGCATAAATGCATCCTCGACTGTAGAGTGTAGACAGCACATTCAAATGAGAGAGAGGCATGTATTGGTCGATCCGGTTAGGTGTTGATATATAATTATATGAGTTAGGCTGGGTTGCTATGGATAGCATAGTGGCCTCTATGCTACGGCTCAATATTCGAGTTTTCAAAATTCAAACGGTCGATCCGAACCGTTCATATTATTCTCCATATTAATATCTGCTTGGAGACCAAATTTTATAATTTTCTGAATTTTTTTACTATTTATTAAGCCACTTTGAAAATCGCTAATCCAACGGTTTTACTGTTTTGTGCAGCCACCGTTGGATCAACAATTTTGTAAAATACTTAATAAATAGTAAAAAAATTCATAAAAATGTAAAATTTGGTCTCCAAGCAGATATTAATACGGAGAATAAGATGAACGGTTCGGATCGACCGTTTGAATTTTGAAAACTCGAATATTGAGCCGTAGCATAGAGGCCACTATGCTATCCATAGCAACCCAGCCTAACTCTAATTATATATAGAAACATTTTTGTTAGGTTACGACGCACGTTGGCTATTATAAATTAATGTTGAGGTGGTGACGACAAATTCAACTTCTTCTTTTTAGTAAAAAAACAAACAAGAGAAAATGAACTCATTCAATCTAGCAAGCTGTCGCCAACTAATTCATAAGCCGGTTTTACGTATGAATTACGTGGATTGCATTTGGACAGCAGTCAGCAGACGTACTCTTAAAAAATATTAAAAAGAAAAGAAAAATAATGGTCGGCATTTAGGTTTGAGATTTCTCCAAAGATGAAATGGAAAACAAATTTCGACGAAAAGTATGTTTTAGTTCTCTCGCTTATGACTGTCGTCTTACTTATAAAAAGAAAAAAAGTAATATCTTCTGGGCTACAGTCCTTCAAAAATCTCCGTGTATAAAAGTCTTTCTTTTTTAGCTTAGTTCTGACGCGTTTTTAATTGTCACAATTGCCATAATTTCAACTGCTATAATTTCAAGTACAATATGTATGTTTACAGAATTATATGTGTATGTTTATATGATAATATGTGTATGTTTACAGGATAATATGTGTATGTTTACATGATATTATGTGTATGTTCACAGAAGGTGGCCCCCAACAGCTGTCACGCGTTTTTATGTTTACAGGATTTGTTGAATTAGTTTACAGAATTTAGTATTGATGTTTACATGATTTAGTATTGATGTTTACAGAATTAGTTAAAAATATCCGGAGATTTTGGAAGGACTGTTAGCTGCTTTCTTATAAAAATACACAGTACGTACTTCTTCTTCTTTTACATAATACACTCTACACTTGGAATAATTGTATTAATTGTATTCGGTTGTTTTATTTTTTAATAGATTAGACTTAAAGTCTCGCATTGCTTCGACCTTAGTTAGCAATTAATTATGATTATGAGTCACATGTAACGTATTATATTTATGCAAGGTCGCTAACGTTGGTTGTGTAAGAATTTGTCCATGTTGCATATCAGCCCTCACAAATGATAATAATTGCAATATTTTGTTTCGTAAAAATTAATTTCGTATTTTAATTGCGCATATCTCTTCCTACGTACTACAAAATTTAGAACAAAACTAGGGTGTGATGTGCTCACCAAGAGGAGCTGGTGAGCACATCTCCAAAAAGCTATCGGATTGACTATGAACTACGAATTCAAATATTGAAATTCATGTACTTCGTGAGTGATATATGCACATGCAAAAATTTTAAAGTTTCAAATTTATTTAGCACATGATTAAGCGGTTTGGATACTTGGCTTCAATAGAAACTAGAGTTACAATCAGGGTTCTAAACAGCTAGTTTTAGTTGCACAATAGCTGATTTTGACTTTTTTTTTTTTTTTTTTATCGGAGTTCTAAATAGCTAGCTATCGTTGCGCAATAATTGCGCCATAATTTTTTCGGACCTTAAGAGCGATGACGCGATAATCGCTATTTAGAACCTTGATTACAATTAGGTTTTGTTCTGATGTGTGGAGCAGTTTTTTTTCCACGGATAAAATTTCCAAAGTTGTTCGGAAGAAAATATCATATTATATTTATTTTTATTGAAAAATAAAATTCACTCGTTCTATTTTTTTTTTCCATGAATGCTCGTTTATCTCTTTTCTTAAAAAATTGAGCAAATGATATTCTTTGTTAACTTTGTTTTACTTTTATGTCTTTAGTCATTTTATTATTAATCATCTTAATAATCAATTTGTTAATATAATTTGTATTTGATTTCTTTGATTTTTGAATAACAAGTTTGTGAGCAAAATCGTAGTAAATAAATAATATTTAATTAGTATTGTATATTATTGTTTAATAAGTTTTATTTAATTATATTAAGAGTAGAACTAGGATGTTCCTAAGTTCATCAAGGCTATTTGTGAACTCAACTCTAAAATCTATTAAATTGGCTTCAAACGACGAATTTAAACCGTTGAAATCCTTCTACCTTATAAGTGATGCGTTTACATGTGAAAATTTTAAAGTTTCGAATTAATTTATTATAAAGTAAAGTGCTCAAAATTAGAAGGTTTATAAATTAATTTTAATGCATTCATTTTTTGGACGCCTCTTGACCAATTGACTCTATACAAAATTATTTTAAAATTTAAATTTTTTTGCATGTAGATGCATCACTCGTAAGGTAGAAGGATTTAAACGGTTTGAATTCGTCATTGAAAGCCAATCCGATAGATTTTAGAGTTCAGTTCACAAAAGGACTTGGCGATCTTAAGAACACCCTAGTTCTACTCTTATATTAATATTATTATTCTTAGAAAGAAATATATAATTTCCAATAACTTTTTTTAACGATACAACTAAAATTTATTTCAGCATTGTTCTTAAAATAATTCTAATATTTTATCATGAATTGGAGTTTCGTAAATAATTTATAAATTTCTATATCCGTAAAACCCATCAATATAATTTCGTAACAATGGACTTGGCGGCCCACTTCCGACTAATATCTAAAGAGCAATATTAGGAGCCTGATAATATCCACTTGGCCCGGCCCATAAAACAAGCTTCCTTTCCAAAACTCTCTCAACTAGCATCTCTGCAAGATCCTGTCTGTCCCCCGCCATGGCAAAACCAATCCCCATTCCCCCTCCCCTCCTCTTCCTATTCCTTTCCTCCCTCAGCATTACCACCTCTCTTGCCGACTCCTGCGCTGGTCGTCGGATCCACATCCTCCCCCTTCCTCCCCGCTTCAACTCCGACCTCCTCCTCTTATGCAATGCCTCCTTCCTCGCCCTCTCCGACTCTCAACCTTTTTGCGAATTCGTCGACAACCACTTCCTCGGACCTCGCATTCTCGACCGATTTCCCTGCTGGTTCCGCACTGAGCCCCGCTTCCTCGAACCGTTCTTCTACCACCGCCTTCTCTCTACCTACCCCTGCCTCTCCGCCTCTGCTGCTGACGCCGACGCCATCTTCCTTCCTTACTATGCCTCCCTTGACGCCCTTCCTTTCCTTTATTCGCCTCCCCTTTTCAATTCCTCCTCTCTCCACGGCCTTGCACTTTACCAGTACCTCCATTCGAACCATCCCCAGGTTCTCTCTCGCCACCATGGCCATGACATTTTTCTCATCCTTGCGGGTGTGGCATGGGATTATAACCAGAACCCAGAGGCCAATCCGGTTTCTTGGGGCACCTCCTTTTTGCGCCGTCCTGAGTTTGTGAATTTCACCATGTTAACCCTCGATTCACGGCCATGGCCATGGCAAGAACATGCCATCCCACATATGACTTCATTTCATCCTTCTTCCTTGCCTCGGCTCAATGACTGGCTCTTTCGTGCTGCCAGGTCGATACGTACAACTCTAATGCTCTTTGCAGGAGGTCGCGCGAATGTAAAAGCTGCTGCCTCCCCCACTTCCCGGCCCAACATTCGATCCACCATCATCTCTCAATGTGCTAACCGCACCGATTTATGCACTCTAGTTGACTGCTCTGCAGGTGTGTGTACCAATGACCCGCTCCTCTCCATAGTTCCTATGTTGAAATCTAAGTTTTGCCTCCAGCCTCCAAGTGACACCCCGACCCGTCGGTCTGCATTCAGCTCCATTATTGCCGGGTGCATACCTGTGTTCTTTGAGGTGTCCTCGGCAAAGAAGCCATATGGGTGGCACCTGCCAAAATCAAGGTATGGTTGTCCTGAAGCACTGTATGAAACATAAGACTGAATGGGAAAATTTAATTACATTCTCTCTTTGATAGGTATGATGAGTTCTCGGTCTTCATACCGAAAGAGGAGGTCGTATTTGGTGGGGTACATATTGCCGATGTGCTCGAGGCAATTCCTGAGGAGAAGGTGAGGAGAATGAGGGAGAGAGTATTGGAGATGGCGCCTAGAGTTATGTACATGGAACATGGAGGTGGTGACGATTTTAAAGGTGTGAAAGATGCGTTTGATTTGGCGATTGATGGGGTTCTTAGACGGCTGCAGAGGCGAGTCGAGGCAATTAAGGAGGGGGATCCAAATCAGATATATTTCATTGACGACGATGAGGAGGATCAGAAAGCATTTGGATTTTGAGGTTATTGTGATTGTTGCTTTCCTTTTCTAGATTAATTGTGATTAGTCACACTAAATAGGTGGTTGAATGTTTGCTTGAACTAGGTTTACTAACTACTGCCCAGATTTTTTTCTTCTTTAGTGTTATCTTGAGATTTTGAAGGGTGCGTTATAAAAGATAGGAGGGAAGAGATGGAGAGTACAAAATACCCAGTACCATTGCCTCGTCAAGTTGACATTTTAGGCATAAATGGGGACACCATGCTTTGAGTCCTTGTATAAATTTTCCTAGTTATTTTCTCTCAAAGTTAGGATGCAATTATTTTTTCATCGAAATCCTCTTTTGCCTCTCTCCCTCCCTTTAAAACTCGGCAAAACTAAAGGATTAGTTCGACTTCCATCAGCTTTTGTATGCGATGTGGTGAACTTAAATAAAGGTAATAGATTTTGTCCATCTTTATCTCCCATCTTGTTATTGTTCACCGGTAAACTGGTATGCACTTATGCCACAGGTGACACCACCATGGAATCTGCACAATTTCAATTTTTGCTATTTTTAGTCTTTTGGCATCTCTTTTTGTAATCCTCTTATATAAATGAATTCAAAGTGCAAGCATTTTGTGAAGCTGATAATTACTCTTCTTAATTTTATAGTGCTCATAAAAGTTTTCTTTTGGTTTTGCATCAAGGACAGCATTTAGTTTAGAGAGAAGTCCTGGTGGCGAGTTTATCAGAATGATCATACTAAGATCTTTTTCTTTAAGAAATTCTTAAACCTAGTCATTATGATCTTTGCTAATATTGCAACAAATATATTCATTTTTTTCATCTTGATTTTTTAATTTGTGGAAACTCTGTAGGAAGGAAGGCAAATGCAGCATAAATGTAAAAGTACAGACTCATAATAAGTACCGTGAACAACCAAATTATTGCAATTGTTTCCTACAATTTGAATGTCAACGTGTTCGATTTTGATAAATTGGAAGGAAAAATAAAGGCTAAATTTCGTGGGAGGTTACTAAACTTTGTTTTTTTGTTACTAATTAGTCATTTAAGTTTGATTTATTTCTCTATAGCTACTGAATTTATAATTTTTTCTAATCAAGTCACTTTATAATTTTTTCTTTCAAAAAATTAATAATACATAAATTTTCCATTTAGTATTTTGAACGGAACAAGTATATTTAGTTAATATTTTCTATTAATATTTTGGATGAAAAGGTTGTAAAATTACTTGATTCGAACAAATTAAAAATTTAGTGGTTATAAAATGATAAATCAAACTTGAGTGATCAATTCATAACAAAGAACAAAGTTTAGTGACTTCTAGCAATTTTTTTTCTTTTTTTCCTTTGTGATTCGTTTTTTTATTCCTATTTGGTTTGATTCTAACGGGGGTGTTGGGTAGCCTTCCTTAAGACATGGTAGATTAAGAATTTAAACCATACTAAGGAGCACTTGTTCGGCAAAATAATAAGATTAAGAATGAAGACTTACTATGAGTAAAATATGTGTATATTATTGTAAATACCTAGATACTCTTACAATTTTCTTATTATTTAATTTAATTATCTTTCTTCAACCGTTTTATTACAATTAACAAGTAATTAAATTTAGCTAAAGTTATTAGTTAATTAAATTAAGAAAAGCAATCAGTATCTTGTTTTGAAAGATCACGTGGTCAACAAAATTATTTTATTAAAAACAAAAAAATAAATTTTAAAAGATAGAAAAACAAATATCAAATACAGTAAAAATTATTTCTTAGGAGATCCTCAAACTACCTAAAAAAAAAACAAAAATGCAATTATTAACTTTATTTACATACTATGCAAAGTTATTTCAATAATAAAAAAAAAAATCTTTTTGAAGCCTTGAAATCAAAATCCTCCCTGACAAAAAAACATAGGTAAAACCAAAATCTAATACAGTGAGATTTGTGTTTGAACTATGATGACGCAACGACTTAATAGTAAGATTAAATAAGGTGAAGATTGGATAATTAGCAAATACAGAAGCTCAGAACAAGGGTTTAACAGAGGTTTCAAATCTAATTTCTTGAAATTGCTCAATACACAAGAATAAAAACTTTGAATAAACAAAGTGAATTTCTAAAGAGAAGGAGAATACCTATCAATTGGGATGTTTATAGAAAGAGCTTCACGAGACGAAGCTATCTATAGTGCTAGACTCATGAGTATGTTAATTGAGAGCCGATGATGTTGGATAGAGATAGGAAAATATTTTTATTATTGTGCCTAGGATTCCGTGCTTTCATTTGGGGAAGAAAGAATGAAAAACAATAAAGAAATAGGTTGCTCCTTGAGGAGGGGAGGCAATTTATACAGAACACTTTTCAATTTTTACAGAACATTTTTTTTGAAAAGACCATTTTATCCTTCATTTAATAACTAAAATATATAGCTGATGGCTCACTTGATTGGCGGACCAAGCATTGAATAATCATGATGACACGTGTCATCTGAAAAGCATCAAATCAAGCAGGGCCATTTAATATTAAAATAAAATTTAATTTCAAGTCCGTTAGATTATTAAGTGAAATTGATATTTTTAAGTCCGCTGAATAATTCTTATTCAATACAAATGTTATTTTTTGAATTTTACAGAAAGATTTATTATTTTCATTTAATTTAATTTAATATTTTTACATGTTATTAATAAAAATTTCAGAATAATTTGGTTTCTTTACGTTTTCAATTAACGATTTAATTATTTCTATGAGATATAAATTTTTAGAGAATTCATCTATTTTTAAAAATAAAAAATTCTGTTCATATCCTCTCGATTCTCTTTCTATACCTAGCCAATCTTGAGTCCGAATTCACTGAAGGGTAAAATGGTCTATCCAAAAAAAGTGTCATGTAAAAATTGAAAATTGTTCTGTATAAATTGCCTCCCCTTGAGGAGCTGTACAGACTCGGGTTATAATGGGTGAAAAAAAAAACCAAAAGTTGGTCCAAGGATCTCTTAGGTGTGCTCGAGAGAGTTTTTTTTGTAAACCATAAATAATTAAATGAATTTTACGGAACTAATATGATGGTTTTTTTTTTTGAAAAATTATAAGGACTGTGGGATTTCCACGGTCTCACAATTGCCTTCTTTCCAGACCGTGGGAATCCCACGGTCTCAACCTTTTTTTTTCGGTTTTCTCAATTCTTCGCAATTGCTGCACAATTTCTACCGCATGAGATCCCTATTTTTTTTCTTTTTTTCTCCGGACCGAGTGGTCTGCACGGTCTACACAAAATTTACTCCAGACCGTGCGAACGGTCTGGTCTTCTTTTTTTTTTTTTTGACGGTTCAGTCCAGTTTTCAATAATTATTAGTTTGACGATTTTTTTTAATATAAATATCCACAATTATGAATAAATGATTAGAATAAATGGTTTATGTAGTAATTGTAGTATAAATAAATGGTTTATGTATAATTTTTTCTTTTTGTAGTATAAATAGTTTATGTGTATTTTTTTAGTAGTATAAATGATTTATGTTGTAATTGTAGTATTAAAAAATAGTTTATGTAGTAATTTATTTGAATGTAGTTTTTTTTAGTATGCATGTAGTAATTGTTAAATGATTTATTTATTTGCATGTTGTATGTAGATGCATGGTTTATGTGCATGTAGTTTTTTTTAGTGTAGATGATGCATGTAGTATTTTTTGAATTATTTATTTTGTAATTATGTAGATGCATGGTTTATTTGCATGTAGTTTTTTTTTTAGTGTAGATGCATGTAGTAATTGTTGAATGATTTATTATTTGCATGGTTTATGTGGATGCAAGGTTTATGTGCATGTAGTATTTTTTGAATTATTTATTTCGTAATTATGTAGATGCATGGTTTATTTGCATGTAGTTTTTTTTTAGTGTAGATGCATGTAGTAATTGTTGAATGAATTTTTTATTTGCATGGCTTATGTAGATGCATGGTTTATGTGCATGTAGTTTTTTTTAGTGTAGATGATGCATGTAGTATTTTTTGAATTATTTATTTCATAATTATGTAGATGTATGGTTTATTTGCATGTAGGTTTTTTTAGTATAGATGCATGTAGTAATTGTTGAATGAATTTTTTATTTGCATGGTTTATGTAGATGCATGGTTTTTGTGCATGTAGTTTTTTTTAGTGTAGATGCATGTAGTATTTTTTGAATTATTTATTTCGTAATTATGAAGACCAGAACGAACACTGAAAAAAAAAATGAAGACCGGACCGTCCGCACGGTCTGGAGTAAATTTTGTGTAGACCGTGCAGACCACTTGGTCTGGAGAAAAATGGAGAAAAAAAGAAAAAAAAATAGGGATCTCCTACGGCAGAAATTGTGCAACAATTGCGAAGAATTGGGAAAACCGGAAAAAAAAATGGTTGAGACCGTGGGGTTTCCACGGTCTGGGGAGAAGGCAATTGTGAGACCGTGGGGTTCCCACGGTCCTTGTGGTTTTTCAAAAAAAAAAAAAGCCATCATATTGATTTCGTAAAATTCATTTAATTATTTATGGTTTACAAAAAAAATTCCTCCAGAGAGGGGTAGAAGATCTTCATTAAAGGGAAAAAAAGGGGAAAGCTTGAAAACAACGGTCTGCTCACGTCGTTTACTTGTCAAGTGTATGCAGAAAAAAGTTATTTTAGAGTTCAGATTTTTTAATCATTCTTACTCATTTAATCTAATTTCTCATACATGTCAAGTGTATGCAGTTTGTCAAAGAACCGTGCACAATCTCCAATTCCTAATAAATAAGTCAACCTAAACGAACAAGGTGCAGAGGGACAGATTCGAGTAGATGGGTTAGAACGGGACGATCTTCGCCTCAACTTATTTCTCTACTCATTTGGAGACCAAAAGCATAGTTTGAGTTATTGGATGTTGAACCCAATTGACTAACGCTTTTCTCGCAAGGTACTTTCCACCTATAATGACCACTGATTATTGCACAAAGATAAATGGATGAAGAATCTAATTTCTAGTATAGGTCAAGTGTATGCGCTTTCTGACACACACAACACACTCTAAATTGTATGTCAGCGAAATTTTATGTACAATATTTATTGTATTTGTTGAATGTAGCTAGTGGATTACTTAGTAGCTTCTACTAAGATTTTCAAAAAAAGAAAAAGAAAAAAGAATGTAGCTAGTGGATTAACAATACCCGGGTCGGGTATACCCGACCATACCCGCCCGTGCCCGCCACCCGGGGTACCCGTGCCCGAGCCCGGGTATGGGTCGGGTACTCGGGTACTCGGGTACGCGGGTACGGGCATAAACCGGACCGGACCAGTTTTTTTGGACCAATACCCGACCATACCCTACCCGAGTTTATCCGTACCCGACTATACCCGTACCCTAGTACCCGAGTACTGTTCATCCGAATTCAAAATTCAAAAATTATGTTTTTCCCTCCCAGAAAAAAACAGAAAAAAAAAAGCAAAAAAAAAAAAACAAAAAAAAAAACCAACAAAAAAACAGAAACAAAAAAACCAAAAAAAAACAAAAAAATATCCGTACCCGCCCTACCCGTCAAGAGTACACGGGTACGGGTATAGGACAGGTAGGGTGTGATTTTTGAAAAATATACCCGACCATACCCGTACCCGTCCTACCCGTACCCGAGACGTACCCGTACCCGTACCCGTCCCGGGTATACTCGGGGTACCCGTACCCGCCCGCCCATTAAACCTCTAAATGTAGCATGGATAAATTTATAAACATGTAGATTGAAGTTTTTGTGATTCATTGACAAGTATTGAGAGAGAGTAGTCAAGTTAAAATTTAGAAACAATAATTGGCAAGCATAGTACGCTTTAAGATGCAAATTTTGTTACATCAATGCGAAATAATTGTGTGACCTATCTGAACATTCATCGTTCGATTTTTTCAGCTCGTAGATAAATAATATATGTAATATGAGACGGGATCCGATTACCACAATTTTGAGTTATCACAATTATTTTTTATATTTTTAAAGTCCAATTCGTTGATCCAAACCGTTCAACATGATCTCCACAATAAAATGTGCTTCCAGATCAAATTTTACATTTTTTTTTTAAAGTTTTTTTTACTATTTATTAAGATGGGTACAAAATTCAATGGTCTGAACTTGACTAGTCTTTGTAAAATGTAAAATGTAAAATTTGATCTGCAAGCACATTTTATTGTGGAGATTTTGTTGAACAGTTTGGATCGACGATTTAGACTTTGAAAATGTAAAAAATAATTGTAATAACCTTGTGGTAACTCAAAATTGTAATAATTGGATCCCTTCTCATGTAATATATATCTTGTACATATTTTTAGTTGATGTCAATTTATAGGTTCGTAATAAAATTCGCCATGCTTAGTACTGTACATGGCATAGTGTCCATTGATTCTACCAAAATAAATTTGCACAGATCGAAGTTAATTTATTCGTTTGAATTAGATTTCAAAATAGCATTCTTTTGTACTTTGAACTAGATTTCAAGCTTCCATAGTCTTATTTTTCAACCATTAAGTATATTTTGACAAATCAAACTGAATTAAAGCTCCTATTATTATACGGGTTATGGCGTATAATATTTTATGCAAGAAATTGATAACATGTTGCACCTAATTTATTTTTTCAACATTTCGATCATGTTATTTTGCAGTTCAAAATTTGAAACAAACTTTTTTTTGTGAATATTTAAAATTGAATAAGTTCTAATTTTTATTAAAAGGAGCCTTTTGGATCATGTAGATACTCTGAGAAGATACACAAGGCTTGATAGATGTACTTCGGAATAAGAATAAAAATATGTGATCTAATATAATTGAAGTACAAAGTGTACTTCCACCGAATCTAATTATGCATTCGCATGTTAAATCTAAAGATCTGAACGTCTATACCAAGCGCAGTACGGATTAGACTATTATAAAATAAGATAAAAGAAAATGTAAATAATGACTAGTTTTTATTCATATAATTTTTATGTGTGTACGATAATAAATAGACATCTAAATTAATTACAATAATAATTGGATAGATGAAGATGAACCATATTTCTTTGAAGAGAAGAATAAAAGTGATTAATTTATTCACCTCAATTTTAATTTTTATGTCAGGCGTTACAAAACAGAAATTCACATAATAAATAGACATCCACATTTATAATTTATTCATTGACAAAAAAATAGAGTTGTTTTTTTTAAAAATTTTTTGGAAAATGCTGACTTTTTGAGCAAATAAAAAACATTCTTAATAAGAGGAAACCATAAACCAGGGTCTTTTTGCCCATTTTACTGGTTTACAAATGCAAATTTAATGCTGATTTATCTTTCCTTTTTTTAGATAAAAAGATAAAGATTTAGACTTTCAAATTCTATTTGATAATTATTTAGAATCCTTTATTTGAATTTTGAAATCACAATCTTCTACACATAAAGTGTTGCACTTTACCACTAAATATCATAAATTTGAAATCTGAATAAAAAAAAAACTCTACGTAGACACTAAATAAAATAAAAAGAAGTTGAAATTGAAAGGCTGGAAACTCTACTGTTCTATTAAAAAAACATTGAAATTCTGATTTCTCTGTTAGCACATGAAAATTTATCACGTTTGCTAGAAGACAATTTTGTCATGTACCAAGAAGTTTCAAATACCACCTGTTCTTGAGTTCTTCTATCAATTTTCTTTCCAATATTTTAGATCACTTTTATTTCCTGGAATTAATGCAAAGGTGCAGTAGCCTTTCTGTCACTGTGCTATTGTTTGAACCCCTGCAAAGCTAGCAGAGGCTGAGGATCCTGTTCATAAATAAACAAATAACAAAAAAGGAAAAGGAAAAGGAAAAAAATATAAGGTTTATGGTAGACAGCTGTAAAACAATCAAAGAGTGTTTTACTTGGAACCATGAAATTTCTCCTCGTAAATTACAACATATACAGAGGAGGGAAGGTGAAAAATTAAGTTCAAAATCTATATCACAATAAATTCAACCCCGCAGTAACTACAGTCAAAACAAAAAGAGTAATTGCACACACGGACACACCCAAGATCCATTTTGGCATTTTGTTTTCATAATGCATGGATTCATGATTTTATGTACATCTGATTAGTGTACATCCATTAGTTATTATAAATTTTCTATTATACAAACAAATAGAATTTACCATTTTTTATGATATCTAAGTCAACCCGACAGCATATCAGAGAAAAGAAATAAATAAAGACGAGAATATCTAGTTATCTACCCAACAGAAACGAACTTAAACAAGTGATATTTCAGCGGCTGAGCTACAAGTACCGGTGTTTTAATATTCGGTTTATATGTAGTACCGCATATGCGGATTTTTATACGGACTTATATATACAGATTTGAAATAAGAATTCATATATATATATAAACAAGTATACGGTAATATGTGGTATAAACTACTGTAACCGGTATATTTATCACTGTTAATACACTCTAAACCAGTATTTTTATCATTGTTAATACACGCTAAACCGCATATTCAGACTAAATATAAATTTTCTATTCAGATTGCAACCGAATATTTGGCCGAATAGACCGAATATTACTACATTGACAAGTACTGAAGTACATTGACTACTGCCTTAAAGATTTCGAAAACTGATTATTTTTTATATTTATGTTTTCATTTTTTAAATCTAATTACTTTGATCCCAACCATTCAACATAATCTCAATATAAAAATATACTTTTTTATAATTATCTAAAAATTATAGTACAAAAATTTAAAAAGAATATAAAATTTTATCGTACAATTTTATATAAAAATCATATAAAATGGTTATGAGTGACGGTTTAGACTTTAGAAACCAAGTCATGTATCATAGTGCCGACTAATTTGGCACCTTGAAAATTACCCTTGCCTCACTCATTAGAAATGTTAATATATAGTCATCCCAAACTCAAGAACTAATATTTGATCCAGTGACAAAGATACATGATCTTTATGTGAGAGATCATAAGTTCAAAATTCAGATAAAGAAATTTTTTTGTTGTATAATAAAAATATTAAATAGCCAAGTAGCTTGATATCCAATTTTACTCTAAAAAAAAAACAGTTGTCCCAAACTTGATGTCCTCTCTGTTTAATTTTAGTTGAAAAGCTCTATTGATAGTTAAAAACACAACTGAATAATTAATATTTTGCACCGGATGCCTTTGAAACACTAATAGTAATACCATGGGAGATTTAAAATTACAACATTCTTCAGGGCCTATAGATGTAAAACAACACCTAAAAAGCCCCTTCAAAAAATGCAATTAATGTTTTCCTTTACAAAATTTGGGTTCTTCTTGAATCCTGTCAATTCCCTCCAAAATACAACTGTTCAGACCCAGTTGATCAGAAAAGCGGAGCCCGTACCGGAATCCCTTTCTTCCTTCGGCTCGATGCCTCCATACCGGTTGGCACCAGTACTGCCTTATTGTGCAAACTTACGGTATTGCCCCCGCCTGAACTGCAACAAGAGACCTCAGGTAACTCCAAAATGGAGTCCGATGTAAATTGACCTTCATCAATTGGCATGAAATCACATTCTCTTAATTCTCTCGCAATTCCAACACCGCACCTCATCAATTCTTTCACCTAATTGAAAAAGATTCAAACTTTGGCAAGAAATCTAAAATAGAGTAGACGAAATTGAAAACTAAGAAAGAGAGCAAATTGGCTGTACCTTGCATGAGATGCAACAGTAGATGTATTGGTCCGGTAAAGAACGATCGCAGTATCGGCAGGAATTGGCGGTACGAAAGTTGCTAGTTTGTGATCGCTCATTCAAGAATATGACTTTATGACTGTTGGTTATGTAAGACTTCAAATTGAAAATATATATTCGTCAGAATCGATTGCATCAATTTTGAGAATTTCAAATTGAGTAAAGAACTATCAAAAGAGATTGATTTTTGTCCCTAACCTGAACAGAGGAGCAGTTTATAAGCTTCTCAAATTCCGCAACTCGGACAACATCATGATACATGTACCTCCGAATCTTTTCAAAAAAAAACTTCTTAATTCAGCCCAATTATTACCCAAAACAACAAAATTAAACTGAGAAAACAGAAATTAAATTTGCATGAATATACACCTGAAGAAATCGGTGGTGGTGGTGATGGTATGAACACTGAGGGCAAAGACTGAGGCAGCAATCAAGGCAAAATATGTTCTTCTCATTTTTCTTGCCTGTTTCATGAACTGTGCATGGAGAGAAGAAATCCTTCTCTCCAAGAAGTGCTTCAAGCCAATTGGGCATGTAACTTGAGAAACCCACCTTCAAAAACACAGAGAAAGATAAAAAGAAATCTGTTAACTTTACCCCCTTGCACCAGCAATTGGAGAGAACCATGCTCTAATTGAAAGAGATTATACTATACTAACCATGTTTGCTTTCAATTCGAGGGATGTTAAATGAACCTTAAGGCGAATAGCTTACGCTTGCTTTCTTGAAGAAAGAAAGAAAGAAAGAAAGAAAGAAAGAAAGAGAGGATAAATATTTAAGCGGAACAGAGCGTAGAGGGAATGCCTCGTATACATAACAAAAATAAAAGCCCAATCTTTCTTTTTAATTACTTCAAATTCTTGCGCGGCCAATTAATGAGTTTTCCATTTTCTACCAACCAAAATCGACCTCCTTTGTATTGTATTTTCGCTCTGGCTACTGGCTAGTGTAGTGTAGTGTAGTGTGTGTGGTGACCGGAGTTTAGTAGGAAGTGAGGTATTCATGCTCAACTGAGAGTACCCATGTACAGAAACAACAATTGGTTTCGTTTATTAAAAACACCCTTGTAGGGTACTAGCTATGCTAAGCTAAGCTAGCACGGTGACTAAAACCCTAAAAAAAATGTTAAAGGTGAGGGGATTCAGGGGGTTAGGCGTATAATGACAAGACCAAAAACGGCGACTTTTCTCTCAGAGTAAAGTTCAGATTTCATGTAGTTATTTCACATAGACTTCCTATAGTAATTAGATGTGTGTATTGGAGCGTTCTGACTCGCTATAGAATAGTAACAAAGAGAATGACATAGAAAATCAGGATGCAGAGATGGAAACGACGGCAATTTGCCCCCGTTTTGGGAATGGTGCTCCCACTTTCCCACAACACTCCTGCCAGCAAATGCATTTTTATTTTTATTTTTATAAATTAATAATATTATAAAAGGAAAATAATCAAATAAAATTGACACTCACTGTACAGGCTACTTTTCATTTTAAGGACGATATCCATGTGCGACTTAAACATTTATAATAGAGATATCTAAAGTCTGAACTCTGAACTGTTTGTTTCATTGTCAGTGGCATGCTAATTTGGAAGATCTACAATAGAAAAATAATTTAGCTTGAACTCGAATAAGATTGAAGTATAGAGTAACATGTATATTAAGGATGAATTTATACAGTGGATTAATATTATCATTTTCCAAAATTTAAAAATAGAGATATAAATTCATTTTTTTTTAAAGTAGTGGTATAGCCCACCATTTCCATTAGAAACCAAGAAAGTCAAGTTTTGGTACCTCAAAGAGGTACCAATTACTTAGCCAGTATTACATCTATCTTAGATACAAAAGCAGCATAGCTGTTGTTAAGCAAACACAAAATACATTGATCAACTAAATAGAACAGAGAAAACAAGAATAAGCCTTATATATATATGTAGTCTAACAAGTCCCACTTAACAGAGTCATTATCTTTACCCCTTGGGATGTTAGACATTGGACTAAAAAGATTGTTAGGTGATGGATTAACAATCAGAACTAATAATATTTATAACTCTAATTGTCTGCTCTACATTCGATTTACAAGCATATGAATCTATCATATAGTATAAATCAGGGTGTTGATCCACATGGATAGTGTATTAAAGTGGAAAACTAGTCATTAATTCTAGGTATAATTAATTATGTTTGATTAATTTGGTTGTTTGATTTAGATGATTATGTATGTTGTTGTTGTCCACAACGACATCTAAAGTGGGTGAATATAGGGCCTTTAAAAAATTAAAGCTCTATTGACTAAGTATTAACGTATAAGAACTAAATCTATGTGTACGCATGTGTTAATAAATAGTTCTTGGCGAAATCAAGAACTTGTAAATAAAAGAATAATAAAATGCAGTAAAATAAATTGAGAGGGTGACACAGGAGTTGTTAACAGAGTTTGGCCAACTAAAGAACCTATGTTTTCGGGACACCTAGAGTGGAAAAAATGTGCTGTGACTTTGGTCTCGTGCCGTGCCGTAACCAAAATGTCAAAGGGTGGTCACGGCACGCGAGTCACGCCATGACTCGCGTGCTGAGACTATTCACGTGCCGTGTTCAAACGTAACTAGTCACGTTTCTCATGTTTAACTATTTTTTCATAATTTAAGTTAGTTTCTTTAAGATTCACCATTTGATTAAGACCTAACGGTCCTAATTACACATGACTCGCGTGCCGTGCCGTGACTCACGTGATTACGTGCCATGCCGTGACCAAAATATCAAGGGGTGGTCACGGCACACGGCACGCGACACATGAGTCATGGCACGGAACAGTAACAAGTGCCGTGCTGTTCCGTGACAGAGACGGCTCTGCCGTGCCATTTTTCCCACACTAGGGACACTACGACCTAAACTGGACACGCTTTCCTATTACTCAAGA
Organism: Carex rostrata; assembly: GCF_964058835.1. NCBI lineage: Eukaryota > Viridiplantae > Streptophyta > Magnoliopsida > Poales > Cyperaceae > Carex > Carex rostrata. The sequence goes on along the minus strand of NC_135920.1, from coordinate 13,095,480 downwards.
AGAAAGGAATACAAGTTGCGACCGGCGATACAACACTCTAATAGTCCACATAATAAAAAAGTGTGCACTATAGGCTCAAACAAAGAATCAAGCACAACGGTAGGCGAGCAACAAAGGCTCTAAGTCCAGACAATCACTACCTTCACTCTAATCTCACTCTGATTTAGGTGAAATATAATTTAGGTTGCTGGAAAGGATACAGATGGTTTAAGCACAAGCAACAATTAGAATGGAAAAAATTTGCCGTGACCAAAATGTCAAGAGTGGTCACGGCATGCAAATGGTCACACCACGTGAGTCATGCCATGACCAAACGTGACTCCTGTGATAATTTTGTTATAATTTAAGTTAGTTAATTCAAGATTCACTATTTGGTCAAGATTTGACAGTCTTAATTACATGTGACTCCCGTGACTAGATATTTTTGTTAGGTAGTAATCTAGCAGTCAATCAGAATTATACTTTGTTCATGAATTGGATGATTAATAAAAATTATTTTGTTCCATGAGTTTTATTGCTTTTATGAATCATTGTAGGTTGAGAACCGAAGTTGTGAAACTTCATAATAAAGATGATATATACTCTAAATAGTCGCTAACCGTGGTAATTAGCAGGAACTCTAATTAGCCATTATAAGGTTAGCATGTGGATTAAATGATGGTTAAGTTTCACAAACCATAGACAAAGAGTTATCATTTAATCACATGGTTACATGTTATGAACATGGTATTTGACTGACCCAGAATAAAACGTTATATGGTAATGTGTTTGTGTCATTAACAGTTTCATTCGTGTTAAGTTCTATAGTATGAGGTGTGGTCTTTCCTACATAAGAAATGTGTATTTGTAAGTGTTATCAAACGCTGTCTATAAAAGGGTAGTTATAAAGGTGACATTTCAGTACACATGACTTGTGCGGAGGAAGAGATGCACACCAAAAGTACTATCGTCCCTCGTATTATTATACGAGTGATAGTAACACTGGGCCCCTTGATAGGAGTAGGATTATACGTATACGGTATGATTAATAGAGATTAATCATATAAAATAATCTACTCAGAGATCAAGAAAAGATTAGGTTTGCAGGGATGACACATACCTACCCTGAACCTGATCTGTTACTATGAGACGATGGAATTAACACAAGTAAATTAATAAGTTTACTGCAGGATCGTGATATTGTATTGGACAACATCATTTGTGTAATTGGGGGTCACAGTGCACTGCCAGGTGCCAACTATGATCTGTAGAAGTTTTAACTCTACTGCCAACATAACACAGATCCTATCGGGTCACACCATATAGGAACGGGATCAGAGAATCTTATTATTAATTATAAATAGTTATAATTAATAAATAAGATGGCAAAATATTAATTATAAATGTTATAATTAATATAGAAATATCATAGAGATGATAGGCTTAAAAAGATTAAAATTACAAGCGTGTTTGACACATTGTGTAATAGTTATTACAACCGCAATCGCAAATATATATAACTATTCAGAACAATTATATATATATATATAGGCTAACATATTTGGACTTTAATTATATTTAGAATATAATTAAGAAACCCAAAAGATCAAAGCCCAAAATTCCAGGTCCATTACTATTCAATCCCCCGTTACTTGGAGCGCAAGTAACCTACTACTCCTATATAAAGGGGTGGAGGGGTTGGAGAATGACATACCTTTCTATTTTCCTTCCTTTCTCGAATTTCCTCTCAAATAGTGATTTGTGTGAGGTTATAAATATATACGTATAGACGTATATATTCGAGTGATAAGCGGTTGTAATCTTGCTTAGTCAGCGGTAATTATGCTTTTACACGTAAGTTATGAATCAGGGTATCTGCAGAACGCGAGACAACTTGTTTCTGGCTGAAGAAATACTCACTCTCTGATCATTCCTGGTATACTACTGATAGAGGCACTAGACATCTGGTGCTGTTGTCCGAGGAGCAGCAGCAGCAGCGAGACAAAGCCATCAGCAGTTCCAATTCGAATTTGGAACCAATGTATAATGTTATATTAATTTATTTAATTGTTAAATCAATTTAGTTTTAGAAATCAATTATGGAGATAGATTCTCGGCTTAGGTTAGACGTAAAATTTTTGTTTTACACCTTTTTCCGCACTTAAGCCAGTACAGGGTTTTACCAGTTTTTCACCCAAAAACCCAACAATTTGGTGTGCCGTGCCAAATTTTCCAATTATAGTCACAACACGGGACACGTAAGTCACGATAAGTAACAAACACGTGTGCCATGCCGTAACCATGCTGTTCCATGACGGGGTCGACTCCAATTGAAGGTGTGACCTTCAATTGAAGTGTTGTATTAGGGCACTCTAATAGTGTCTCAATATGGTAAGATAATAGAGTATCTGCAACCTAACACTTCAATTGAAGGTGTTTGGAGCGCTATAGTAGTGTCACTAGATGACAAGATAATAGGGCACTTACAGCACTAATACAACACTTCAATTGAAGGTGAGCACTCTAGTAGTGTCTCTATATGGCAAGATAATACGACATTTGCAATCCTAATACAACACACCAATTGAAGGTGTTTGGAGCACTCTAGTAGCATCTCTATATGGCAAGATAATGTAGCATTTACAACACTAATACAACACTCTAATTGAAGTTGTTTGCAGCACTCTAATTGAAGTTGTTTGGAAAGAGAAGAGGGTAGTTGCAACCCTAATACAATACTCCAATTTAAGGTGTTTGCAGCACTCTAGTAGTGTCTCCAGATGGCAACATAAGAGGGTAGTCGTAACCCTAATAAAATACTCCAATTGAAGGTGTTTGGAGCACTCTGGTAGTGTCTTCAGATGGGAAGATAATAGGGCATTTACAACCCTAATACAACATGGAGCACTCTAGTAGTGTCTCTAGATGACAAGATAATAGGACATTTACAACCCTAATACAACACACCAATTGAAGGTGTTTGGAACACTCTACTAGTGTTTCTATATGACAATATAATATGGCATTTACAACTCCAAACACTTTCAATTCGAGTGTTGTACTAGAGTTGTACAAACCATATTATTTTGCCATATAGGAAATTACTAGAGTGCTCCAAATACTTTCAATTGGAATATTGTATTAGGGTTGTAAATGTCCTACTATATTACCATCTGGACATACTACTATATTACCATCTGGAAATACTACTATAGTGCTCCAAACACCTTCAATTGGAGTGTTCAATTAGGATTGTAAATGACATATTATCTACTCATATGGGGACACTACTAGAGTGCTCTAAACACCATCAATTGAAGTGTTGTATTAGAGTTGTAAATGCAATATTATCTTGCCATAGAGAGACACTACTAGAGTGCTCCAAACACCTTCAATTGAAGTGTTGTATTAGGGTTGTAAGTGCCATATTATCTAGCCATCTCAAGGCACTACTAGAGTGCTTCAAACACCTTCAATTGAAGTGTTGTATTAGGGTTGTAAATGCCCTATTATCTTGCCATCTAGAGACTACTAGAGTGCTCTAATCACTTTCAATTGGAGTGTTATATTAGGGTTGTAAATGCCCTATTATCTTGTCATCTAGAGACACTACTAGTGTGCTCCAAACACCATCAATTGGAATGTTTTATTAGAGTTGTAAATGTCCTATTATCTTGCCATATAGACACACTATTAGAGTGCTCCAAACACCTTCAATTGGAGTTTTGCATTTGGATTGTAAATGCCATATTATCTTAAAATCTGGTGACACTGCTAGAGTGCTCCAAACACCTTCAATTGGTGAGTTGTGCTAGTTGCAAATGCCCTATTATCTTGCCATATAGAGACACCACTAGACTGCCCCAAACATCTTCAGTTTCAGTGTTGTAATATGGTTGTAAATTCCCTATTATCTTGTCATCTGGAGACACTACTAGAGTGCTCCAAACGCCTTCAATTAGAGTGTTTATTAGGGTTTTAAATGCTCTATTATCTTGCCATATAGAGACACCACTAGAGTTCTTCAAACACCATCAATTGGAGTGTTGTATTTGGGTTGTAAATGCCCTATTATCTTACCATATGGAGACACTACAAGAGTTCACCAAAAACCTTCAATTGGAGTGTTCTATTAGGGTTGTAAATATCCTATTATCATGCCATCTGGAGACACAACAAGAGTGCTCCAAACAACTTCAATTGGAGTGTTGTATAAGGGTTGTAAATGCCCTACAATCTTACCATATAGAGACACAACTAGAGTACTCCAAATACCTTCAACTGGACTGTTGTATTTGGATTGTAAATGCCCTATTATTTTTCCATCTAGGGATACTAATTGAGTGCTGCAAAAACCTTCAATTAGAGTGTCGTATTTGGATTGTAAATGTCCTATTATCTTGTCTTATAGAAACACGACTAGAGTGTTGTAGACACCTTCAATTGGAGTGTTGTATTACGGTTGTAAATGACCAATTATCTTGCTATCTGGAGACACTACTATAGTGCTCCAAACACCTTCAATTGAAGTATTGTATTAAGGTTGTAAATGCCCTATTATCTTTCCATATAGAGAAACTACTAGGGCTCTAAACAATTGGAGTGTTACATTAGGGTTGTTCATCCCCTATTATCTTAACACTACAAGAGTGCACCAAACACCTTCAATTGGAGTGTTGTATTAGGGTTGTAAATGCGCTATTATCTAGCCATCTAGAGACACTACTAGAGTGCTCCAAATACCTTCAATTGGAGTGTTGTATTAGGGTTGCAAATGTCTTACTATCTTGCCATATAAAAACACTACTAGATGGCTCCAAACACCATCATTTGGAGTGTTGTAAATGCCCTATTATCGTGCCTTTTAGAGACACTACTAGAGTGCTCCGAACACCTTCAATTGGAATATTTTGTAAGGGTTATATCTACCCTCTTATGTTGTCATCTGGAGAAACTATAAGAGTGTTGCAGACACCTTCAATTGGAGTAATGTATTTGGGTTGCAACGACCCTCCTCTCTTTCCTTTTAGAAACATTACTAGAGTGCTCCAAACATCTTTAATAAGAGCGTTATTAGGGTTGTAAATGCTTTATTATCTTTCGTTATGGAGACACTACTAGAGTGCTCCAAACACCTTCAATTGAAGTGTTGTATTAGGGTTGCAAATTACCTATTATCTTGACATATACAGTAACTACTAGAGGGCTCCAAACACCTTCAATTCGAGTGCTGTATCAGAGTTGTAAAGGACCTATTATCTGACGTTCTGGAGACACTACTAGAGTGCTCGAAACAACTTCAATTAAAGTATTGTATTAGGGTTGGAAATGCTTTATTATCTTGCCTTATAGAGACTACTAGAGTTCAGGGTTGTAAAAGCCCTATTATCTTCACACTACAAGAGTGCAACAAACACGATTAATTGGAGTGTTGTATTAGGGTTGTAAATGCGCTATTATCTTGCTATCAAAAGACACTATTAGAGTGCTCCAAACACATTCACTTGGATTATTGTATTAGGGTGGTAAATACCCTACTATCGTGCCATATAGAAACACTAATAGAGTACTCGAAACACCTTCAATTGAAGTGTTGTATTTGGATTGTAAATGCCCTATTATCTTTCCATCTGGAAACACTAATAGAGTGCACCAAACACCTTCAATTGTTGTGTTGTATTAGGGTTGTAAATGCCCTATTATCTTGCCATGAGGAGACACTGCTATAATGCTCCAAACACCTTCATTTGGACTGTTGTATTGGTGTTGTAAATACCCTATTATTTTGCCATATGTAGACACAACTATAGTGCTCCAAACACCTTCAATTGGATTGTTTTATTAGGATTACAACAACCCTCTTATGTTGTCATCTAGAGACACTACTTGGAGCGCTGCAAACACCTTCAATTGGAGTGTTGTGATTGCAACTACCATCTTCTCTTTCATATAGAGACATTACAAGAATACTACAAACACCTTCAATTGGTATGTTGTATTACGGTTGTAAATGCTCTATTATCTTACCATGAGGCACTGCTAGGGTGCTCCAAACAAGTTCAATTGGAGTGTTGTATTAGAGTTGAAAATGCTCAACTATCTTGCTATATAGGAACACTAGGAGAGTGCTCCAAACACCTTCAATTTGAATGTTGTATTTGGATTGTAATAACCCTAATATCTTGCCATATGGAGACACTACTAGAGTGCTTTAAATACCTTCAATTGGAATGTGGTACTAGGGTTGAAAATTGCATATTATCTTTCCATCTGGAAACACTACTAGAGTGCTCCAAACACCTTCAATTGGAGTGTTGTATTAGGGTTGTAAATGTCCTATTATCATGCCATATGGAGACACTACTAGTGTGTTCCAAACATCTTCAATTGGAGTGTTGTATTAGGGTTGCAAATGCCCTATTAACTTGCTATATAGAGTAATATAGAGTAACTACTAGAGGGCTCCAAACACCTTCAATTGGAGTGTTGTATTAGAGTTGTAAAGGCCCTATTATCTTGTCATCTGGAGACACTACTATAGTGCTCCAAAGACCTTTAATTAGAGTGTTGTATTTGGGTTGTAAATGCTCTATTATCTTGCCTTATAGACACACTACTAGAGTTCTGCAAACACCATCAATTGGAGTGTTATATTAGGGCGGTAAATGCCCTATTATCTTCACACTACAAGAGGGCACCGAACACATTCAATTGGAGTGTTGTATTGGGGTTGGAAATACGCTATTATCTTGCTATCATGAGACACTAATAGAGTGCTCCAAACACCTTCAATTGGAGTGTTGTATTATGGTGGTAAATGCCCTACAATCTTCCCATATAGAGACACTACTAGAGTGTTCAAAACACATTACATTGGAGTGTGGTATTAGGGTTGAAAATGCCCTATTATCTTCCATCTGGAGACACTACTAGAATGCTGCAAACACCTTCAATTGGAGTGTTGTATTAAGGTTGTAAATACCCTATTATCATGCCATATGGACACACTAATAGTGTGCTCCAAACATCTTTAATTGGAATGTTGTATTAAGGTTGTAAAGACCTTATTATCTTGCCATACAGAGGACACTACTAGGGTGCTCCGAGCACTTTCAATTAGAGTGTTATATTAGGGTTGTAAATGCCCTTTTATCTTGCCATACAGGGACACTACTAGAGTTATCCAAACACCTTCAATTTGAGTATTGTATTTGGGTTGCAAATACCCTATTATCTTGCTATATAGAGACACTTTTAGAGTACTCCAAACACCTTTAATTGAAGTGATGTATTAGGGTTGTAAATGCTCTCTTATATTTTCTTCTGGAGAGACTACTAGAGTACTTCAAACACCCTCATTTGGAGTGTTCTATTTGGCTTGTAAATGCCCTATTACCTTTCCAAACACAAACACTAATATAGTGCTCCAAACACCTTCAATTGAAATGTTGTATTAGTGTTGTAAATGCCCTATTATACCATCCAGAGACACTACTAGAGTGCTCAAAACACCTTCAATTGGAGTGTTGTATTGGGGTTGGAAGTGCCTTATCTTGCCATATAGAGACACTACTAGGGTGCTCAAAAACACCTTCAATTGGAGTGTTGTATTTGCATTGTAAACGCCCTATTATCTTGCCATATGGAGACACTACTAGAGTGCTCCAAACACCTTCTGTTGGAGTGTTGTATTAGGATTGTAAATGCGCTATTATCTTGCCATATGGAGACACTTCTAGAGTGCTCCTAGCACCTTCAATTGGAATGTTGCATTAGTGTTATAAATGTCATACTGTCTTGCAATATTGAGACAATACTAGACTGCTCAAAACACTTTCAATTGGAGTGCTGTATTTGGATGGTAAATGCCCTATTATCTTTCCAACTGGAGATAGTACTAGAGTGCTCAAAACATCTTCAATTGGAGTGTTGTATTTCAACTGAAAATGCCCTATTATTTTGCCATCTGGAAACACTACTAGAGTGCTCTAAAGACTATCCATTGGATTGTTGTATTAGGGTTGTAAATGCCCTATTATCTTGCCACACATAGACACCAATAGAGGGCTCCAAACACCTTCAAATGGAGTTGTATTAGGCTTGTAAATGACATATTATATTGACACTACAAGAGTGCAGCAAATAACTTCAGTTGCAGTGTTGCATTAGTATTGTAACGCTATTATCTTGCAATGAGAAGCACTACTAGGGTGCTCCAAACACCTTCAATTGGAGGGTTGTATTAGGATTGTAAATGCCCTACTATCTTGCAATATAAAGGTACTACTAGAGGGCTCCAAACACCTTCAATTGGAGTGTTGTATTAGAGTTGTAAGTGCCCTATTATCAAGCTATATGGAGGCACTACTACTGTGCTCCAAACAACTTCAATTGGAGAATTGTATTAGGGTTGTAAATTCCCTATTACCTTGCCATATAGAGGACACTACTAGAGTGCTCCAAACACTTTCAATTGAAGTGTTATATTAGGGTTGTAAATGCCCTATTATCTTACCATCTTGAGACACTACTAGAGTGCTCCAAACACCTTCAATTGGAGTGTTGTATTAGGGTTTCAAATGACCTATTATCTGGCCATATGGAGTCACTACTACATTGCTCAAAACACCTTCAATTGGAGTGTTGTATTAGGGTTGTAAATGCTCTATTATCTTTCCATAGTAAGACACTACTAGAGTGTTGTATTTGGGTTGTAAATATGATATTATCTTGCCACATAGAGACACTATTGGAGTACTCCAAACACCTCCAATTGGAGTGCTCTATTAGTGTTTTGTTTATACCCTATTATCTTGCGAAACATAGACACTAATACAGTGCTCCAAACACCATCAATTTGAAACGTTGTATTAGTGTTGTAAATGCCAAATTATATTCCCATCCAGAGACACTACTAGAGTGCTCCAAACACCTTCAATTGGAGTGTTGTATTGGGGTTGCAAATTCCCTATTATCTTACCATATAAAGATACTATTAGAATGTTCCAATCACCGTCAATTCGTGTATTGTATTAGGGTTGCAAATGCCCTATTATCATGCCATATTAGGACACTACTAGAGTGCTCCTAGCACCTTCAATTCGAGTGTTGCATTAGGGTTGTAAATGTGCTATTATCTTGCTATATAGAGACACTACTAGAGTGCTTAAACCACCTTCAATTGGAGTGTTGTATTTAGATTGTAAATGCCTAATTATCTTGCCATCTGGAGACCCTACTATTGTGCTCCAAACACCTCCAATTGGAGTGTTGTATTTGGGTTTCAACTACCATCTTCTCTTTTCTTGTAGAGACATTACTAGAGTGCTCAAAATACCTTCAATTATAGTGTTTTATTAGGGTTGTAATAGCTCTATTATCATTCCATCTAAAGACACTACTATAGTGCTCCTAACACATTCAATTGGACTATTGTATTAGGGTTGTAAATGCCCTATTATCTTGCCATATAGAGATACAACTAGAGGGCTCCAAACACCATCAATTGGACTGTTGTATTAGTGTTGTACATACGCTATTATTTTGCCATATGTAGACACAAATATAGTGCTGCAAACACCTTCAATTGAATTATTTTATTAGGATTACAACTACCCTCTTATGTTGTCATCTAGAGACACCACTAGAGCGCTACAAACACCTTCAATTAGAGTGTTGTATTTGGGTTGCAACTACCATCTTCTCTTTCATATAGAGACATTCCAAGAATGCTCCAAACACCTACAATTGGTATGTTGTATTACGGTTGTAAGTGCTCTATATCTTGCCATAATGAGACACTGCTAGGGTGCTCCAAACACGTTCAATTGGAGTGTTGTATTAGAGTTGCAAATTCTCAATTATCTTGCTATATAGGGACACTATGAGGGTGCTCCAAACACCTTCCATAGAAGTGTTGTATTTGGATTGTAACAGCCCAATTATATTGCCATATGGAGATACTACTAGAGTGCTTTAAACACCTTCAATTGGAGTGTGGTACTAGGGTTGAAAATGCCTTCTTATCTTTCCATCTGGAAACACTACTAGAGTGCTCCAAACACCTTCAATTGGAGTGTTGTATTAGAGTTGTAAATGTCATATTATCATGCCATATGGACGCACTACTAGTGTGCTCCAAACTTCTTCAATTAGAGTGTTGTATCAGGGTTGCAAATACCCTATTACCATGCCATATAGAGGACTACTAGAGTGCTCCAAACAATTTCAATTGGAGTGTTGTAGTAGGGTTCCAAATGCCCTATTATCTTGTTATCTTGAGACACTACTAGAGTGCTCCAAACACCTTCAATTGGAGTGCTGTATTAGGGTTGCAAATTCCCTATTATCTTGCCATATAGAGTAACTACTGGAGGGCTCCAAACACCATCAATTTGAGTGTTGTATTAGAGTTGTAAATGCCCTATTATCTTGCCATCTTGAGAAACTATTATAGTGCTCCAAACACCATCAATTAGAGTATTGTATTTGGGTTGTAAATGCTCTATTATCTTGCCTTATAGAGACACTACTAGAGTTCTCCAAACACCATCAATTGGAGTGTTATATCAGGGTTATAAATGCCCTATTATCTTCACACTACAAGAGTGCACCAAACACGTTCAATTAGAGTGTTGTATCTCGGATATAAATGCGCTATTATCTTTCCATGTGGAAAAACTACTATAGTGCTCCAAAGACCATCCATTGGAGTGTTATATAGGGTTGTAAATGCTCTATTATCTTGCCATACATAGACACTAATAGAGGGGTCAAAACACCTTCAATTGGAGTGTTGTATTAAACTTGTAAATGCCATATTATCTTGACACTACAAGAGTGCAGCAAAAACCTTCAATTGCAGTGTTGCATTAGTGTTGTAAATACGCTATTATCTTGCAATGAGGAGATACTACTAGGGTGCTCCAAAGACCTTCAATTGTAGGGTTGTATTAGGGTTGTAAATGCCCTACTATCTTGCAATATAAAGACACTGCTAGAGGGCTCCAAACACCTTCAATTGAAGTGTTGTATTAGGGTTATAACTGCCCTATTATCAAGATATATGGAGACACTACTAATGTGCTCTAAACAACTTCAATTGGAGTGTTGTATCAGCGTTGCAAATTCCCTATTACCTTGCCACATAGAGGACACTACTAGAGTGCTCAAAACATTTTCAGTTAATGTGTTATATTAGGGTTGTAAATGCCCTATTATTTTCACACTACAAGAGTGCACCAAACACTTTCAATTGGACTGTTATTAGTGATGTAAATGCGTTATTATCTTGCCATCAGGAGACACTATTAGAGTGCTCCAAACACCTTCAATTGGAGTGTTGTATTAGGGTTGTAAATGCCCTATTATCTTGCTATACATAGACACTAATAGAGGGCTCCAAACACCTTAAATTGGAGTGTTGTATTAGGTTGTAAATGCCATATTATGTTGACACTACAAGAGTGCAGCAAATACCTTCAATTGCAGTGTTGCATTAGTGTTGTACATAAGCTATTATCTTGCAACGAGGAGATATTACTAGAGAGCTCCAATCACCTTCAATTGGAGTGTTTTATTAGGGTTGTAAGTGCCCTATTATCAAGCTTTATGGAGACACTACTAGTGTGCTCCAAACAACTTCATTTGGAGTGTTGTATTAGGGTTGCAAATTCCGTATTACCTTGCCATATAGAGAACACAAATAGAGTGCTCCAAACATTTTCAATTGGAGTGTTATATTAGGGTTGTAACAGCCGTATTATCTGGCCATATGGAGACACTACTAGACTGCTCTAAACACCTTCAATTGGAGTGTGATACTAGGGTTGAAAATGCCCTATTATCTTTCCATCTGGAAACACTACTAGAGTGCTCCAAACACTTTCAATAGTAGTGTTGTATTAGGGTTGTAAATATCCTATTATCATGCCATATGGAGACACTACTAGTTTGCTCCAAACATCATCAATTGGAGTGTTGTATTAGGGTTGCAAATTCCCTATTAACTTGTCATATAGAGGACAATACTAGAGTGCTCCAAACACTTATAATTTGAGTGTTATATTAGGGTTGTAACAGCCCTATTATCTTCCCATATGGAGACACTACTAGAATGCTCTAAACACCTTTAATTGGAGTGTGGTACTAGGTTTAAAAATGCCCTATTATCTTTCCATTTGGAAACACTACTAGAATGCTCCAAACTCCTTCAATTGGAGTGTTGTATTAGGGTTGCAAATGCCCTATTAACTTGCTATATACAGTAACGACTAGAGAGCTCCAAACACCTTCAATTGGAGTGTGGTATTAGAGTTGTAAGGGCCGTATTATCTTGCCATCTGGAGACCCTACTATAATGCTCCAAACACCTTCAATTAGAGTGTTGTATTTAAGTTGTAAATTATCTATTATCTTGCCTTATAGAGACACTACTAGAGTCCTTCAAACACCATCAATTGGAGTGTTATATTAGGGTGGTAAATGCCCAATAATCTTCACACTACAAGAGTGCACCAAACACGTTCAATTGGAGTGTTGTATTAGGGATGTAAATGCGCTATTATCTTGCCAACAAGAAAGACTACTAGAGTGCTCCAAACACCTTCAATTGGAGTGCTGTATTAGGGTTGCAAATTTCCTATTATCTTGCCATATAGTGTGACTACTGGAGGGCTCCAAACACCTTCAACTGGAGTGTTAGATTAGAGTTGTAAAGGGCCTATTATCTTGCCTTCTTGAGACACTATTATAGTGCTCCAAACACCTTCAATTATAGTGTTGTATTTGGGTTGTAAATGCTCTATTATATTGCCTTATGGAGACACTACTAGAGTTCTCCAAACACCATCAATTGAAGTGTTATATTAGGGTTATAAATGTCATATTATCTTGACACTACAAGAGTGCAGCAAAGGCCTTCAATTGCAGTGTTGCATTAGTGTTGTAACTACGCTATTATCTTGCCATCTAGAGACACAACTATAGTGCTCCAAACATCTTCAAATGCAGTCTCGTATTAGGGTCGCAAATGCCCTACTAACTTGCTATATAGAGTAACGACTAGAGGGCTCCAAAGACCTTCCATTGGAGTGTTGTATTAGAGTTGTAAGGGCCCTATTATCTTGCCATATGAAGACACTACTATAGTGCTCCAAACATCTTCAATTGGACTGTTGTATTAGGGTTGCAAATGCCCTATTATATTACTATATAGATTAACGACTAGAGACCTCCAAACACATTCAATTGGAGTGTGGTATTAGAGTTGTAAGGTCCCTATTATCTTGCCATCTGGAGACACTACTATAGTGCTCCAAACAGCTTCAATTGGAGTGTTGTATTAGGGTTCCAAATGCCTTATTAACTTGCTATATAGAGTAACGACTAGAGGGCTCCAAACACCTTCAATTGGAGTCTCGTATTAGAGTTGCAAGGGCCCTATTATCTTGCCATCTGGAGACACTACTATAGTGCTCCAAACACCTTCAATTAGAGTGTTGTATTTGGGTTGTAAATGTTCTATTATCTTGCCTTGTAGAGACACTACTAGAGTCCTCCAAACACCATCAATTGGAGTGTTATATTAGGGTGGTAAATGCCCAATTATCTTCACACTACAATAGTGCACCAAACACGTTCAATTGGAGTGTTGTATTAGGGATCTAAATGCCCTATTTTCTTGCCATCAAGAGAGACTACTAGAGTGCTCCAAACACCTTCAAATGGAGTGTATTAGGGTTGCAAATTAGCTATTATGTTGCCATATAGTGTGACTACTGGAGGGCTCCAAACACCTTCAATTGGAGTGTTGTATTAGAGTTGTAAAGGCGCTATTATCTTGCCATCTTGAGACACTATTATAGTGTTCCAAACACGTTCAATTAGAGTGTTGTATTTGGGTTGTAAATGCTCTATTATCTTGCCTTATGGAGACACTACTAGAGTTTTCCAAACACCATCAATTGGAGTGTTCTTCACACCACAAGAGTCGACCAAACACGTTCAATTAGAGTGTTGTATTAGGGATGTAAATGCGCTATTATCTTTTCATATGGAAAAAACTACTAGAGTGCTCGAAAGACCATCCATTGGAGTGTTGTATTAGGGTTGTAAATGCCATATTATCTTGACACTACAAGAGTGCAGCAAATACCTACAATTGCAGTGCTGCATTAGTGTTGTAAATACGTTATTATCTTGCAATGAGGAGATACTACTAGGGTGCTCCAAACACCTTCAATTGAAGGGTTGTATTAGGGTTGTAAATACCCTAATATCTTGCAATATAAAGACACTACTAGAGGGCTCCAAACACCTTCAATTGGAGTGTTGTATTAGGGTTGTAAGTGCCCTATTATCAAGCTTTATGGGGACACTACAAGTTTGCTCCAAACATCTTCAATTGGAGTGTTGTATTAGGGTTGCAAATTTCCAATTACCTTGCCATATAGAGGACACTACTAGAATTCTCGAAACACTTTCAATTGGAGTGTTATACTAGGGTTGTAACAGCCCTATTATCTTGCAATATGGAGACACTACTAGAGTGCTCTAAACACCTTCAATTGGAGTGTGGTACTAGTGTTGAAAATGCCCTATTATCTTTCCATCTGGAAACACTACTAGAGTTCTCCAAACACCTTCAATTGGAGTGTTTTATTAGGGTTGTAAATGTCCGGTTATAATGCCATATGGAGACACTACTAGTGTGCTCCAAACATCTTAAATTGGAGTATTGTATTAGGGTTGCAAATGCCCTATTAACTTGCTATATAGAGTAACGACTAGAGGGCTCCAAACACCTTCAATTAGAGTGTTGTATTAGAGTTGTAAGGGCCGTATTATCTTGCCATCTGGAGACACTACTATAGTGCTCCTAACACCTTCAATTAGAGTGTTGTATTTGGATTGTAAATGCTCTATTATCTTCACACTAAAAGAGTGCACCAAACACGTTCAATTGGAGGGTTGAATTAGGGACGTAAATGCGCTATTATCTTGCCATTAAGAGAGACTAATAGAATGCTCCAAACACCTTCAATTAGAGTGTTGTATTAGGGTTGCTAATTCCCTATTATATTGCCATATATTGTGACTATTGGAGGGCTCCAAACACCTTCAATTGGAGATTTGTATTAGAGTTGTAAAGGCCCTATTAGCTTGCCATCTTGAGACACTATTATAGTGCTCCAAACACCTTCAATTAGAGTGTTGTATTTGGGTTGTAAATGCTCTATTATCTTGTCTTATTGAGACACTACTAGAGTTCTTCTCCAAACACCATCAATTGGAGTGTTATATTAGTGTTATAAATGCCATATTATCTTGACATTACAAGAGTGTAGCAAATACCTTCAATTGCAGTGTTGCAATAGTGTTGTAAATACACTATTATCTTGCAATGAGGAGATACTACTAGGGTGCTCCAAACACCTTCAATTGGAGGGTTGTATTACGGTTGTAAATGCCCTACTATCTTGCAATATAAAGACACTACTAGAGGGCTCCAAACACCTTCAATTGGAGTGTTTTGTTGGGGTTCTAAGGGCCCTATTATCTTGCCATCTGGAAACACTACTATAGTGCTCCAAACATCTTCAATTGGAGTGTTGTATTAGGGTTGCAAATGTCCTATTAACTTGCTATATAGAGTAACGACTAGAGGGCTCCAACCACCTTCAATTGGAGTGTGGTATTAGAGTTGTAAGGGCCCTATTACCTTTCCATCTGGAGACACTATTATAGTGCTCCAAACATCTTCAATTGGAGTGTTGTATTAGGGTTGCAAATGCCATGTTAACTTGCTATATAGAGTAACGACAAGAGGGCTCCAAATACCTTCCATTGGAGTGTTGTATTATCGTTGTAAGGGCCCTATTATCTTGCCATCTGAAGACACTACTATAGTGCTCCAAACATCTTCAATTGGAGTGTTGTATTAGGGTTGCAAATGACCTATTAACTTGCTATATAGAGTAACGACTTGAGGGCTCCAAACACCTTCAATTGGAGTGTTGTATTAGAGTTGTAAGGGCCCTATTATCTTGCCATCTAGAGACATTACTATAGTGCTCCAAACATCTTCAATTTGAGTGTCGTATTAGGGTTGCAAATGCCCTATTAACTTGCTATATAAAGTAATGGCTAGAGGGCTCCAAACACCTTCAATTTGAGTGTTGTATTAGAGTTCTAAGGGCCCTATTATCTTGCCATATGGAGACACTACTATAGTGCTCCAAACATCTTCAATTGGAGTGTTGTATTAGGGTTTCAAATGCCCTATTAACTTGCTATATAGAGTAACGACTAGAAGGATCCAAACACGTTCAATTGGAGTTTTGTATTAGAGTTGTAAGGGCCCTATTATCTTGCCATCTGGAAACACTACTATAGTGCTCCAAACATCTTCAATTGAAGTGTTGTATTAGGGTTGCAAATGCCCTATTAACTTGCTATATAGAGTAACGACTAGAGGGCTCTAAACACCTTCAATTGGAGTGTTGTATTAGTGTTGTAAGGGCCCTATTATCTTGCCATCTGGAGACACTACTATAGTGCTCCAAACATCTTCAATTGGAGTATTAGGGTTGCAAATGCCCTATTAACTTGCTATATAGAGTAACGACTAGAGGGCTCTAGACACCTTCAATTGGAGTGTTGTATTAGAGTTGTAAGGGCCCTATTATCTTGCCATCTGGAGACTCTACTATAGTGCTCCAAACATCTTCAATTGGAGTGTTGTATTAGGGTTGCAAATGCCATGTTAACTTACTATATAGAGTAACGACTAGAGGGCTCCAAATACCTACCATTGGAGTGTTGTATTATCATTGTAAGGGCCCTATTATCTTTCCATCTGAAGACACTACTATAGTGCTCGAAACATCTACAATTGGAGTGTTGTATTAGAGTTGTAAGGGCCCTATTATTTTGCCATCTGGAGACACTACTATAGTGCTCCAAACATCTTCAATTGGAGTGTTGTATTAGGGTTGCAAATGCCCAATTAACTTGCTATATAGAGTAACGACTAGAGGGCTTGTTGTATTAGAGTTGTAAGGGTCCTATTATCTTGCCATCTGGAGACATTACTATAGTGCTCCAAACATCTTCAATTGGAGTGTCGTATTAGGGTTGAAAATGCTCTATTAACTTGCTATATAGAGTAACGACTTGAGGGCTCCAAACACCTTCAATTTGAGTGTTGTATTAGAGTTCTAAGGGCCCTATTATCTTGCCATCTAGAGACATTACTATAGTGCTCCAAACATCTTCAATTGGAGTATTAGGGTTGCAAATGTCCTATTAACTTGCTATATAGAGTAACGACTAGAGGGCTCTAGACACCTTCAATTGGAGTGTTGTATTAGAGTTGTAAGGGCCCTATTATCTTGCCATCTGGAGACTCTACTATAGTGCTCCAAACATCTTCAATTGGAGTGTTGTATTAGGGTTGCATATGCCATGTTAACTTACTATATAGAGTAACGACTAGAGGGCTCCATATACCTACCATTGGAGTGTTGTATTATCATTGTAAGGGCCCTATTATCTTTCCATCTGAAGACACTACTATAGTGCTCGAAACATCTACAATTGGAGTGTTGTATTAGAGTTGTAAGGGCCCTATTATTTTGCCATCTGGAGACACTACTATAGTGCTCCAAACATCTTCAATTGGAGTGTTGTATTAGGGTTGCAAATGCCCTATTAACTTGCTATATAGAGTAACGACTTGAGGGCTCCAAACACCTTCAATTTGAGTGTTGTATTAGAGTTCTAAGGGCCCTATTATCTTGCCATCTAGAGACATTAATATAGTGCTCCAAACATCTTCAATTGGAGTGTTGTATTACGGTTGGAAATGCCCTATTAACTTGTTATATAGAGTAACGACTAGAGGGCTCCAAACACCTTCAATTGGAGTTTTGTATTAGAGTTGTAAGGGCCCTATTATCTTGCCATCTGGAAACACTACTATAGTGCTCCACACATCTTCAATTGGAGTGTTGTATTAGGGTTGCAAATGCCCTATTAACTTGCTATATAGAGTAACGACTATAGTGCTCCAAACATCTTCAATTAGAGTGTTGTATTTGGGTTGTAAATGCTCTATTATCTTGCCTTATAGAGACACTACTAGAATCCTCCAAACACCATTAATTGGAGTGATATATTAGGGTGGTAATTGCCATATTATCTTCACATTACAAGAATGCACCAAACACGTTCAATTGGAGTGTTGTATTAGGGATGTAAATACGCTATTATATTGCCATCAAGAGAGACTACTAGAGTGCTCCAAACACCTTCAATTGGAGTGCTGTATTAGGGTTGCAAATTCCCTTTTATCTTGCCATATAGAGTAACTACTATAGGGCTCCAAACACCTTCCACTGGAGTGTTAGATTAGAGTTGTAAAGGGCCTATTATCTTGCCTTCTTGAGACACTATTATAGTGCTCCAAACACCTTCAATTATAGTGTTGTATTTGGGTTGTAAATGCTCTATTATATTGCCTTATGGAGACACTACTAGAGTTCTCCAAACACCATCAATTGAAGTGTTATATTAGGGTTATAAATGTCATATTATCTTGACACTACAAGAGTGCAGCAAAGGCCTTCAATTGCAGTGTTGCATTAGTGTTGTAACTACGCTATTATCTTGCCATCTAGAGACACAACTATAGTGCTCCAAACATCTTCAAATGCAGTCTCGTATTAGGGTCGCAAATGCCCTACTAACTTGCTATATAGAGTAACGACTAGAGGGCTCCAAAGACCTTCCATTGGAGTGTTGTATTAGAGTTGTAAGGGCCCTATTATCTTGCCATATGAAGACACTACTATAGTGCTCCAAACATCTTCAATTGGACTGTTGTATTAGGGTTGCAAATGCCCTATTATATTACTATATAGATTAACGACTAGAGACCTCCAAACACATTCAATTGGAGTGTGGTATTAGAGTTGTAAGGTCCCTATTATCTTGCCATCTGGAGACACTACTATAGTGCTCCAAACAGCTTCAATTGGAGTGTTGTATTAGGGTTCCAAATGCCTTATTAACTTGCTATATAGAGTAACGACTAGAGGGCTCCAAACACCTTCAATTGGAGTCTCGTATTAGAGTTGCAAGGGCCCTATTATCTTGCCATCTGGAGACACTACTATAGTGCTCCAAACACCTTCAATTAGAGTGTTGTATTTGGGTTGTAAATGTTCTATTATCTTGCCTTGTAGAGACACTACTAGAGTCCTCCAAACACCATCAATTGGAGTGTTATATTAGGGTGGTAAATGCCCAATTATCTTCACACTACAATAGTGCACCAAACACGTTCAATTGGAGTGTTGTATTAGGGATCTAAATGCCCTATTTTCTTGCCATCAAGAGAGACTACTAGAGTGCTCCAAACACCTTCAAATGGAGTGTATTAGGGTTGCAAATTAGCTATTATGTTGCCATATAGTGTGACTACTGGAGGGCTCCAAACACCTTCAATTGGAGTGTTGTATTAGAGTTGTAAAGGCGCTATTATCTTGCCATCTTGAGACACTATTATAGTGTTCCAAACACGTTCAATTAGAGTGTTGTATTTGGGTTGTAAATGCTCTATTATCTTGCCTTATGGAGACACTACTAGAGTTTTCCAAACACCATCAATTGGAGTGTTCTTCACACCACAAGAGTCGACCAAACACGTTCAATTAGAGTGTTGTATTAGGGATGTAAATGCGCTATTATCTTTTCATATGGAAAAAACTACTAGAGTGCTCGAAAGACCATCCATTGGAGTGTTGTATTAGGGTTGTAAATGCCATATTATCTTGACACTACAAGAGTGCAGCAAATACCTACAATTGCAGTGCTGCATTAGTGTTGTAAATACGTTATTATCTTGCAATGAGGAGATACTACTAGGGTGCTCCAAACACCTTCAATTGAAGGGTTGTATTAGGGTTGTAAATACCCTAATATCTTGCAATATAAAGACACTACTAGAGGGCTCCAAACACCTTCAATTGGAGTGTTGTATTAGGGTTGTAAGTGCCCTATTATCAAGCTTTATGGGGACACTACAAGTTTGCTCCAAACATCTTCAAT
The DNA here is from genome assembly GCF_964058835.1 of Carex rostrata. Classification (NCBI taxonomy): domain Eukaryota; kingdom Viridiplantae; phylum Streptophyta; class Magnoliopsida; order Poales; family Cyperaceae; genus Carex; species Carex rostrata. Next base: position 13,075,389 of record NC_135920.1, on the reverse strand, counting down.
TGGAGTGTTGTATTAGGGTTGCAAATTTCCAATTACCTTGCCATATAGAGGACACTACTAGAATTCTCGAAACACTTTCAATTGGAGTGTTATACTAGGGTTGTAACAGCCCTATTATCTTGCAATATGGAGACACTACTAGAGTGCTCTAAACACCTTCAATTGGAGTGTGGTACTAGTGTTGAAAATGCCCTATTATCTTTCCATCTGGAAACACTACTAGAGTTCTCCAAACACCTTCAATTGGAGTGTTTTATTAGGGTTGTAAATGTCCGGTTATAATGCCATATGGAGACACTACTAGTGTGCTCCAAACATCTTAAATTGGAGTATTGTATTAGGGTTGCAAATGCCCTATTAACTTGCTATATAGAGTAACGACTAGAGGGCTCCAAACACCTTCAATTAGAGTGTTGTATTAGAGTTGTAAGGGCCGTATTATCTTGCCATCTGGAGACACTACTATAGTGCTCCTAACACCTTCAATTAGAGTGTTGTATTTGGATTGTAAATGCTCTATTATCTTCACACTAAAAGAGTGCACCAAACACGTTCAATTGGAGGGTTGAATTAGGGACGTAAATGCGCTATTATCTTGCCATTAAGAGAGACTAATAGAATGCTCCAAACACCTTCAATTAGAGTGTTGTATTAGGGTTGCTAATTCCCTATTATATTGCCATATATTGTGACTATTGGAGGGCTCCAAACACCTTCAATTGGAGATTTGTATTAGAGTTGTAAAGGCCCTATTAGCTTGCCATCTTGAGACACTATTATAGTGCTCCAAACACCTTCAATTAGAGTGTTGTATTTGGGTTGTAAATGCTCTATTATCTTGTCTTATTGAGACACTACTAGAGTTCTTCTCCAAACACCATCAATTGGAGTGTTATATTAGTGTTATAAATGCCATATTATCTTGACATTACAAGAGTGTAGCAAATACCTTCAATTGCAGTGTTGCAATAGTGTTGTAAATACACTATTATCTTGCAATGAGGAGATACTACTAGGGTGCTCCAAACACCTTCAATTGGAGGGTTGTATTACGGTTGTAAATGCCCTACTATCTTGCAATATAAAGACACTACTAGAGGGCTCCAAACACCTTCAATTGGAGTGTTTTGTTGGGGTTCTAAGGGCCCTATTATCTTGCCATCTGGAAACACTACTATAGTGCTCCAAACATCTTCAATTGGAGTGTTGTATTAGGGTTGCAAATGTCCTATTAACTTGCTATATAGAGTAACGACTAGAGGGCTCCAACCACCTTCAATTGGAGTGTGGTATTAGAGTTGTAAGGGCCCTATTACCTTTCCATCTGGAGACACTATTATAGTGCTCCAAACATCTTCAATTGGAGTGTTGTATTAGGGTTGCAAATGCCATGTTAACTTGCTATATAGAGTAACGACAAGAGGGCTCCAAATACCTTCCATTGGAGTGTTGTATTATCGTTGTAAGGGCCCTATTATCTTGCCATCTGAAGACACTACTATAGTGCTCCAAACATCTTCAATTGGAGTGTTGTATTAGGGTTGCAAATGACCTATTAACTTGCTATATAGAGTAACGACTTGAGGGCTCCAAACACCTTCAATTGGAGTGTTGTATTAGAGTTGTAAGGGCCCTATTATCTTGCCATCTAGAGACATTACTATAGTGCTCCAAACATCTTCAATTTGAGTGTCGTATTAGGGTTGCAAATGCCCTATTAACTTGCTATATAAAGTAATGGCTAGAGGGCTCCAAACACCTTCAATTTGAGTGTTGTATTAGAGTTCTAAGGGCCCTATTATCTTGCCATATGGAGACACTACTATAGTGCTCCAAACATCTTCAATTGGAGTGTTGTATTAGGGTTTCAAATGCCCTATTAACTTGCTATATAGAGTAACGACTAGAAGGATCCAAACACGTTCAATTGGAGTTTTGTATTAGAGTTGTAAGGGCCCTATTATCTTGCCATCTGGAAACACTACTATAGTGCTCCAAACATCTTCAATTGAAGTGTTGTATTAGGGTTGCAAATGCCCTATTAACTTGCTATATAGAGTAACGACTAGAGGGCTCTAAACACCTTCAATTGGAGTGTTGTATTAGTGTTGTAAGGGCCCTATTATCTTGCCATCTGGAGACACTACTATAGTGCTCCAAACATCTTCAATTGGAGTATTAGGGTTGCAAATGCCCTATTAACTTGCTATATAGAGTAACGACTAGAGGGCTCTAGACACCTTCAATTGGAGTGTTGTATTAGAGTTGTAAGGGCCCTATTATCTTGCCATCTGGAGACTCTACTATAGTGCTCCAAACATCTTCAATTGGAGTGTTGTATTAGGGTTGCAAATGCCATGTTAACTTACTATATAGAGTAACGACTAGAGGGCTCCAAATACCTACCATTGGAGTGTTGTATTATCATTGTAAGGGCCCTATTATCTTTCCATCTGAAGACACTACTATAGTGCTCGAAACATCTACAATTGGAGTGTTGTATTAGAGTTGTAAGGGCCCTATTATTTTGCCATCTGGAGACACTACTATAGTGCTCCAAACATCTTCAATTGGAGTGTTGTATTAGGGTTGCAAATGCCCAATTAACTTGCTATATAGAGTAACGACTAGAGGGCTTGTTGTATTAGAGTTGTAAGGGTCCTATTATCTTGCCATCTGGAGACATTACTATAGTGCTCCAAACATCTTCAATTGGAGTGTCGTATTAGGGTTGCAAATGCTCTATTAACTTGCTATATAGAGTAACGACTTGAGGGCTCCAAACACCTTCAATTTGAGTGTTGTATTAGAGTTCTAAGGGCCCTATTATCTTGCCATCTAGAGACATTACTATAGTGCTCCAAACATCTTCAATTGGAGTATTAGGGTTGCAAATGTCCTATTAACTTGCTATATAGAGTAACGACTAGAGGGCTCTAGACACCTTCAATTGGAGTGTTGTATTAGAGTTGTAAGGGCCCTATTATCTTGCCATCTGGAGACTCTACTATAGTGCTCCAAACATCTTCAATTGGAGTGTTGTATTAGGGTTGCATATGCCATGTTAACTTACTATATAGAGTAACGACTAGAGGGCTCCATATACCTACCATTGGAGTGTTGTATTATCATTGTAAGGGCCCTATTATCTTTCCATCTGAAGACACTACTATAGTGCTCGAAACATCTACAATTGGAGTGTTGTATTAGAGTTGTAAGGGCCCTATTATTTTGCCATCTGGAGACACTACTATAGTGCTCCAAACATCTTCAATTGGAGTGTTGTATTAGGGTTGCAAATGCCCTATTAACTTGCTATATAGAGTAACGACTTGAGGGCTCCAAACACCTTCAATTTGAGTGTTGTATTAGAGTTCTAAGGGCCCTATTATCTTGCCATCTAGAGACATTAATATAGTGCTCCAAACATCTTCAATTGGAGTGTTGTATTACGGTTGGAAATGCCCTATTAACTTGTTATATAGAGTAACGACTAGAGGGCTCCAAACACCTTCAATTGGAGTTTTGTATTAGAGTTGTAAGGGCCCTATTATCTTGCCATCTGGAAACACTACTATAGTGCTCCACACATCTTCAATTGGAGTGTTGTATTAGGGTTGCAAATGCCCTATTAACTTGCTATATAGAGTAACGACTATAGTGCTCCAAACATCTTCAATTAGAGTGTTGTATTTGGGTTGTAAATGCTCTATTATCTTGCCTTATAGAGACACTACTAGAATCCTCCAAACACCATTAATTGGAGTGATATATTAGGGTGGTAATTGCCATATTATCTTCACATTACAAGAATGCACCAAACACGTTCAATTGGAGTGTTGTATTAGGGATGTAAATACGCTATTATATTGCCATCAAGAGAGACTACTAGAGTGCTCCAAACACCTTCAATTGGAGTGCTGTATTAGGGTTGCAAATTCCCTTTTATCTTGCCATATAGAGTAACTACTATAGGGCTCCAAACACCTTCCATTGGAGTTTCGTAATAGAGTTTTAAAGACCCTATTATCTTGCCATCTTGAGAAACTATTATAGTGCTCGACGCACCTTCAATTATAGTGTTGTATTTGAATTGTAAATGCTATATTTTCTTGCCTTATAGAGACACTAATGGAGTTCTCCATACATCATCAATTGGAGTGTTATATTAGGGTTATAAATGCCCTATTATCTTCACACTACAAGAGTGCACCAAACACGTTCAATTAGAGTGTTGTATTAGGGATGTAAATATGCTATTATCTTGCCATATGGAAAAACTACTAGAGTGCTCCAAAGACCATCCATTGGAGTGTTGTATGAGGGTTGTAAATGCCCTATTATCTTGCTATACATAAACACTAATAGAGAGCTCCAAACACCATCAATTGGAGTGTTGTATTAGGCTTGTAATGCCATATTATCTTGACACTACAAGAGTGCAGCAAATACCTTCAATTACAGTGTTGCATTAGTGTTGTAAATACGCTATTATCTTGCAATGAGGAGATACTTCTAGGGTGCTCCAAACACCTTCAATTGGAGGGTTGTATTAGGGTTGTAAATGCCCTACTATCTTGAAATATAAAGACACTACTAGAGGACTCCAAACACCTTCAATTGGAGTGTTGTATTAGGGTTGTAAGTGCCCTATTATCAAGCTATATGGAGACACTACTAGTGTGGTCCAAACAACTTCAATTGTAGTGTTGTATTAGGGTTGCAAATTCCTTATTACCTTGCCATATAGAGGACACTACTAGAGTGCTCCAAACACTTTAAATTGGAGTGGTATATTAGGTTTGTAAATGCCCTATTATCTTGCCATCTTGAGACACCACTAGAGTGCTCCAAACACCTTCAATTGGAGTGTTGTATTAGGGTTTCAAATGACCTATTATCTTGCCATATAGAGGTGCTACTACATGGCTCCAAACAGCTTCAATTTGAGTGTTGTATTAGAGTTGTAAATGCTCTATTATCTTTGCATACTAAGACACTACTAGGGTGCTCCAAACACCTGCAATTAGAGTGTTGTATTTGGATTGTAAATGCTCTATTATCTTGCCACATAGAGACACTATTGGAGTACTCCAAACACCTTCAATTGGAGTACCGTATTAGTGTTGTACATACCCTATTATCTTGCCAAACATAGACACTAATACAGTGCTCCAAACACCTTCAATTCAAAATGTTGTATTAGTGTTGTAAATGCCCAATTAAATTGCCATCCAGCGACACTATAGAGTGCTCCAAACACTTTCAATTGGGGTGTTGTATTGGGGTTGCAAATTCCCTGTTATCTAGCCATCTTGAGATACTACTAAAATGCCCCAAACACCGTCAATTGGAGTATTCTATTAGGGTTGCAAATGCCCTATTATCATGCCATATTGGGACACTACTAGAGTGCTCCAAACACCTTCATTTGGAAAGTTGTATTAGGGTTGTAAATGCGCTATTATCATGTAATATAGAGACACTACTAGAGTGCTCCAAACACCTTCAATTGGAGTGTTGTATTTGCATTATAAATGTGCTATTCTCTTGCCATATGGAGACAGTACTATTGTGCTCCTAGCACCTTCCATTCGAGTGTTACATTAGGGTTGTAAATGCGCTATTATCTTGCTATATAGAGACACTATTATAGTGCTCCAAACATTTTCAATTAGAGTGTTGTATTTCGGTTGTAAATGCTCCATTATCTTGTCTTATAGATACACTACTAGAGTTCTCCAAACACCATCATTTGGAGTGTTATAGGTTATAAATGCCCTATTATCTTCACACTACAATAGTGCACCAAACACGTTCGATTGGAGTGTTGTATTAGGGATGTAAATACATTATTATCTTGCCATATGGAGAAGCTACTAGAGTGCTCCAAAGACCATCCATTCGAGTGTTGTATTAGGGTTGTAAATGCCCTATTATCTGGCCATACATAGACACTAATAGAGGGCTCCAAACACCATCAATTGGAGTGTTGTATTAGGCTAGTAAATGCCATATTATCTTGACACTACAAGAGTGCAGCAAATACCTTCAATTGAAGTGTTGCATTAGTGTTGTAAATACGCTATTATCTTGCAATGAGGAGCTACTACTAGGGTGCTCCAAACACCTTCTATTGGAGGGTTTTATTAGGGTTGTAAATGCCCTACTATCTTGAAATATAAAGACACTACTAGAGGACTCCAAACATCTTCAATTGGAGTGTTGTATTAGGGTTGTAAGTGCCCTATTATCAAGCTATATGGAGACACTACTAGTGTGCTCCAAACAACTTCAATTGTAGTGTTATATTAGGGTTATAAATGCCCTATTATCTTCACACTACAAGAGTGCACCAAACACGTTCAATTAGAGTGTTGTATTAGGGATGTAAATATGCTATTATCTTGCCATATGGAAAAACTACTAGAGTGCTCCAAAGACCATCCATTGGAGTGTTGTATGAGGGTTGTAAATGCCCTATTATCTTGCTATACATAAACACTAATAGAGAGCTCCAAACACCATCAATTGGAGTGTTGTATTAGGCTTGTAATGCCATATTATCTTGACACTACAAGAGTGCAGCAAATACCTTCAATTACAGTGTTGCATTAGTGTTGTAAATACGCTATTATCTTGCAATGAGGAGATACTTCTAGGGTGCTCCAAACACCTTCAATTGGAGGGTTGTATTAGGGTTGTAAATGCCCTACTATCTTGAAATATAAAGACACTACTAGAGGACTCCAAACACCTTCAATTGGAGTGTTGTATTAGGGTTGTAAGTGCCCTATTATCAAGCTATATGGAGACACTACTAGTGTGGTCCAAACAACTTCAATTGTAGTGTTGTATTAGGGTTGCAAATTCCTTATTACCTTGCCATATAGAGGACACTACTAGAGTGCTCCAAACACTTTAAATTGGAGTGGTATATTAGGTTTGTAAATGCCCTATTATCTTGCCATCTTGAGACACCACTAGAGTGCTCCAAACACCTTCAATTGGAGTGTTGTATTAGGGTTTCAAATGACCTATTATCTTGCCATATAGAGGTGCTACTACATGGCTCCAAACAGCTTCAATTTGAGTGTTGTATTAGAGTTGTAAATGCTCTATTATCTTTGCATACTAAGACACTACTAGGGTGCTCCAAACACCTGCAATTAGAGTGTTGTATTTGGATTGTAAATGCTCTATTATCTTGCCACATAGAGACACTATTGGAGTACTCCAAACACCTTCAATTGGAGTACCGTATTAGTGTTGTACATACCCTATTATCTTGCCAAACATAGACACTAATACAGTGCTCCAAACACCTTCAATTCAAAATGTTGTATTAGTGTTGTAAATGCCCAATTAAATTGCCATCCAGCGACACTATAGAGTGCTCCAAACACTTTCAATTGGGGTGTTGTATTGGGGTTGCAAATTCCCTGTTATCTAGCCATCTTGAGATACTACTAAAATGCCCCAAACACCGTCAATTGGAGTATTCTATTAGGGTTGCAAATGCCCTATTATCATGCCATATTGGGACACTACTAGAGTGCTCCAAACACCTTCATTTGGAAAGTTGTATTAGGGTTGTAAATGCGCTATTATCATGTAATATAGAGACACTACTAGAGTGCTCCAAACACCTTCAATTGGAGTGTTGTATTTGCATTATAAATGTGCTATTCTCTTGCCATATGGAGACAGTACTATTGTGCTCCTAGCACCTTCCATTCGAGTGTTACATTAGGGTTGTAAATGCGCTATTATCTTGCTATATAGAGACACTATTATAGTGCTCCAAACATTTTCAATTAGAGTGTTGTATTTCGGTTGTAAATGCTCCATTATCTTGTCTTATAGATACACTACTAGAGTTCTCCAAACACCATCATTTGGAGTGTTATAGGTTATAAATGCCCTATTATCTTCACACTACAATAGTGCACCAAACACGTTCGATTGGAGTGTTGTATTAGGGATGTAAATACATTATTATCTTGCCATATGGAGAAGCTACTAGAGTGCTCCAAAGACCATCCATTCGAGTGTTGTATTAGGGTTGTAAATGCCCTATTATCTGGCCATACATAGACACTAATAGAGGGCTCCAAACACCATCAATTGGAGTGTTGTATTAGGCTAGTAAATGCCATATTATCTTGACACTACAAGAGTGCAGCAAATACCTTCAATTGAAGTGTTGCATTAGTGTTGTAAATACGCTATTATCTTGCAATGAGGAGCTACTACTAGGGTGCTCCAAACACCTTCTATTGGAGGGTTTTATTAGGGTTGTAAATGCCCTACTATCTTGAAATATAAAGACACTACTAGAGGACTCCAAACATCTTCAATTGGAGTGTTGTATTAGGGTTGTAAGTGCCCTATTATCAAGCTATATGGAGACACTACTAGTGTGCTCCAAACAACTTCAATTGTAGTGTTGTATTAGGGTTGCAAATTCCTTATTACCTTGCCATATAGAGGACACTACTAGAGTGCTCCAAACACTTTAAATTGGAGTGGTATATTAGGTTTGTAAATGCCCTATTATCTTGCCATCTTGAGACACCACTAGAGTGCTCCAAACACCTTCAATTGGAGTGTTGTATTAGGGTTTCAAATGACCTATTATCTTGCCATAGAGGTGCTACTACATGGCTCCAAACAGCTTCAATTTGAGTGTTGTATTAGGGTTGTAAATGCTCTATTATCTTTGCATACTAAGACACTACTAGGGTGCTCCAAACACCTGTAATTAGAGTGTTGTATTTGGATTGTAAATGCTCTATTATCTTGCCACATAGAGACACTATTGGAGTACTCCAAACACCTTCAATTGGAGTACCGTATTAGTGTTGTACATACCCTATTATCTTGCCAAACATAGACACTAATACAGTGCTCCAAACACCTTCAATTCAAAATGTTATATTAGTGTTGTAAATGCCCAATTAAATTGCCATCCAGCGACACTATAGAGTGCTCCAAACACCTTCAATTGGGGTGTTGTATTGGGGTTGCAAATTCCCTGTTATCTAGCCATCTTGAGATACTACTAGAATGCCCCAAACACCGTCAATTGGAGTATTGTATTAGGGTTGCAAATGCCCTATTATCATGCCATATTGGGACACTACTAGATTGCTCGAAACACCTTCAATTGGAGAGTTGTATTAGGGTTGTAAATGCCCTATTAGCTTGTCATATAGAGACACTACTAGAGTGCTCCAAACACCTTCAATTGGAGTGTTGTATTTGCATTAAATGCGCTATTATCTTGCCATATGAAGACACTACTAGAGTGCTATTATCTTGCCATATGAAGACACTACTAGAGTGCTATTATCTTGCCATATAGAGACACTACTAGAGTGCTTAAACCACCTTCAATTGGAGTGTTGTATTTGGATTGTAATTGCCCTATTATCTTGTCATCTGGAGACTCTACTACTGTGCTCTAAACACGTCCAATTGGAGTGTTGTATTTGGGTTGCAACTACTCTCTTCTCTTTCCATGTAGAGACATTACTACAGTGCTCAAAATGACTTCAATTAGAGTGTTTTATTAGGGTTGTAATTGCCATATTATAATTCCATCTAAAGATACTACTATAGTGCTTCAAACCCCTTCAATTGGACTGTTGTATTACGATTGTACATGCCCTATTATCTTGCCATATAGAGATACAACTAGAGGGCTTTAAACACCATCAATTGGACTGTTGTATTAGTGTTGTAAATACTCTATTATTTTGCCATATGTAGACACAACTATAGTGCTCAAAACACCTTCAATTGGATTGTTTCATTCGGATTACAACTACCCTCTTATGTTGTCATCTAGAGACACTACTAGAGCGTTGCAAACACCTTCAATTGGAGTGTTGTATTTGGGTTGCAACTACCATCTTCTCTTTCATATAGAGACATTACAAGAATGCTCCAAACACCTTGAATTGGTGTGTTGTATTACGGTTGTAAATGCTCTAATATCTTGCCATAATGAGACACTGCTAGGGTGCTCCAAACATGTTCAATTAGAGTGTCATTAGGGTTGCAAATGTTCAATTATCTTGCTATATACGGACACTATGAGAGTGCTCCAAACACATTCCATTGGAGTGTTGTATTTGAATTGTAACAACCGTATTATCTTGCCATATGGAGACACTACTAGAGTGCTCTAAACACCTTCAATTGAAGTGTGGTACTAGGGTTGAAAATGCCCTATTATATTTCCATCTGGAAACACTACTAGAGTGCTCCAAAGACCTTCAATTGGAGTGTTGTATTAGAGTTGTAAATATCCTATTATCATGCCATATGGAGACACTACTAGTGTGCTCCAAACATCTTCAATTGGAGTGTTCTATTAGGGTTGCAAATACCCTATTAACTTGCTATATAGAGTAACTACTAGAGGGCACCAAACACTTTCAATTGAAGTGTTGTATTAGAGTTGTAAGGTCCTATTATCTTGCCATATGGAAACACTACTATAGTGCTCAAAACACCTTCAATTGAAGTGTGGTACTAGGGTTGAAAACTCCCTATTATCTTTCCATCTGGATACACTACTAGAGTGCTCTAAACACCTTCAATTGAAGTGTGGTACTAGGGTTGAAAATGCCCTATTATCTTTCCATCTGGAAACACTACTAGAGTGCTCCAAACACCTTCAATTGGAGTGTTGTATTAGAGTTGTAAATGTCCTATTATCATGCCATATGGAGACACTACTAGTGTGCTGCAAACATCTTCAATTGGAGTGTTCTATTAGGGTTGTAAATACCCTATTAACTTGCTATATAGTAACTACTAGAGGGCTCCAAACACTTTCAATTGGAGCATTGTATAAGAGTTGTAAGGTCCCTATTATCTTGCCATATGGAGACACTACTATAGTGCTCCAAACACCTTCAATTAAAGTGTTATATTTTGGTTGTAAATGCTCTATTATCTTGCCTTATAACACTACTAGAGTCCCGCAAACATTATCAATTAGAGTGTTATATTAGGGTGGCAAATGCCCTATTATCTTCACACTACAAGAGTGCACCAAACATGTTCCACTGGAGTGCTGTATTAGGGATGTAAATGCGCATCTTGTCATAGGGAGACACTACAAGAGTGCTCCAAATACCTTCAATTAGAGTGTTGTATTAAGGTGGTAAATACCCTACAATCTTCCCATATAGAGACACTACTACAGTGCTCAAAATACCTTCAATCGAAGTGTTATATTAGGGTTGTGAATGCTCTATTATCTTGCAATCTTGAGACACTACTAGAGTGCTCAATTAGAGTGTTGTATTGGGGATGTAAATGCCATATTATCTTGCGATATGAGAAAACTACTAGAGTCCTCCAAAGGCTATTGGAGTGTTGTATTGGGGTTGTAAATGCCCTATTATCTTGCCATCTTGAGACACTACTAGAGTGCTCCAAACACCTTCAATTGGAGTGTTGTATTAGGGATGTAAATGTCATATTATCTTGTCATATAGAGATACTACTAGAGAGCACCAAACACCATCAATTGGACTGTTATATTAGTGTTTTAAATACCCTATTATTTTGTCATCTGTAGACACAATTGGACTGTTGTATTAGTGTTTTACTTGGATTACAACTACCATCTTCTCTTTCATAAAGAGACATTACTAGAGTGCTCCAAACAACTTCAATTGGAGTGTTGTATTAGGGTTGCAAATTCCCTATTATCTTGCCATATAGAGTAACTACTGGACAGCAGCAAACACCTTCAATTGGAGTGTTGTATTAGAGTTGTAAGGGCCCTATTATCTTGCCATCTCGAGACACTACTGTAGTGCTCCAAACACCTTCAATTAGAGTGTTGTATTTGGGTCGTAAATGCTCTATTATCTTGCCTTATCAAGACACTACTAGAGTTCTCAAAACACCATCAATTGGAGTGTTATATTAGGGTTGTAAATGCCCTGTTATCTTCACACTACAAGAGTGCACCAAACACGTTCAATTGGAGTGTTGTATTAGAGTTGTAAATGCGCTATTATCTTGTCATATGGAAAAACTACTAGAGTGCTCCAAAGACCATCCATTGGAGTGTTGTATTAGGGTTGTAAATACCCTATTATCTTGCCATACATAGACACTACAAGAGTGCACCAAACACCTTCAATTGCAGTGTTGTATTAGGGTTGTAAATGCGCTATTATATTCCCATCAAGAGACACGACTTGAGTGCTCCAAACTCCATCAATTGGAGTATTGTATTCGGGATGTATATGCCTTACTATCTTGCTCTATAGACACACTACAAGACACCATCACTTGGACTGTTATATTAGGGTTGTAAATACCATATTATTTTTCCATTTGGAGACTACCACAGTGCTGCAAACACCTTCAATTGGAGTGTTTTATTTGGGTTACAACTACCCTCTTATGTTGCCACTTGAAGACACTACTGGAGTGCTGCAGACACGTTCAATTGGAGTGTTGTATTTGGGTTGTAACGACCATCCTATCTTTCCATAAATACCTTCAATTAGAGTATTGTTTTACGGTTGTAAATGCGCTATTATCTTGCCATATTGAGACACTACTAGAGTGCTCCAAATACCTTCAATTGGAAGGTTGTATTAGGGTTGCAAATGCCCTATTATCTTTCTATACAGGGACACCATTAGAGTGCTCCAAACCCCTTCAATTGGAGTGTTGTATTTGCATTCTAACAACCCTATTATCTTGTCATATCGAGACTCTACTAGAGTGCTCTAAACCCCTTCCATTGGAGTGTGGTATTAGGGTTGAAAATGCCCTATTATATTTCCATCTTGAGATACTACTAGAGTGCTCCAAACACCTTTAATTGGAGTGTTGTATTAGGATTGTAAATTCCCTATTATCATGCCATATGAAGACACTACTAGTGTGCTCCAAACATCTTCAATTGAAGTGTTGTATTAGGGTTGTAAAGACCCACCTTGCCATAGAGAGGACACTACTAGGGTGCTCCGAGCACTTTCAATTGGAGTGTTATATTAGGGTTGTAAATGCCCTATTATCTTGCCATACAGGACACTACTAGAGTTCTCCAAATACCTTCAATTTGAGTGTTGTATTTGGGTTGCAAATACCCTATTATCTTTCGATAAAGGGACACTACTAGAGTGCCCCCAAACACCTTTAATTGAAGTGATGCATTTGGGTTGCAAATGCCCTGTTATCTTGCCATATAGAGACACTATTAGAAAGCTCCAAACACCTTCAATCATTGTTTTGTATTATGGTTGTAAATGCCCTATTATCTTTCCTTCTGGAGAGACTACTAGAGTACTCCAAACACCTTTATTTGGAGTGTTGTATTTGGGTTGTAAATGCCCTATTATCTTTCCAAACATAAACACTAATGCAGTGCTCCAAACACCTTCAATTGAAATGTTGTATTAGTGTTGTAAATGCCCTATTATATTTCCATCGAGAGACACTACTAGAGTGCTCCAAACACCTTCAATTGGAGTATTGTATTGGGGTTGTAAGTGCCCTATTATCTTTCCATATTGGAACACTAGTAGAGTGCTCAAAACACTTTTAATTGGAGTATTGTATTCCGGTGGCAAATGTCTTATTATGTTGCCATATAGGGACACAATTAGAGTGCTCCAAACACCTTCAATTGGGGTGTTGTATTAGGGTTGTAATGCCCTTTCATCTTGCCATATAGAGACTACTGGGGTGCTCCAAAACACCTTCAATTGGAGTATTGTATTTGCATTGTAAACGCCCTATTATCTTGCCATATGGAGACACTACTAGAGTGCTCCAAACTCCTTCAATTGGAGTGTTGTATTACGGTTGTAAATGCGCTATTATCTTTCCATATAGAGACACTACTAGAGTGGTCCTAGCACATTCAATTGGAGTGTTGCATTAGTGTTATAAATGCCCTACTATCTTGCCATATAGAGACACTACAAGAGTGCTCAAAACACCTTCAATTGGAGTGCTATAATGCCCTATTATCTTGCCATCTGGAGGCACTACTAGAGTGCACAAAACACCTTCAATTGGAGTATTGAATTTGGATTGTAAATCCCCTATTATCTTGCCATGTTGAAACACTACTAGAGTGCTCCAAAGACTATCCATTGGAGTGTTGTATTAGATTTGTAAATGCCCTATTATCTTGCCTTATATAGACACTAATAGAGTGCTCCGAACACCTTCAAGTGGAGTATTGTGTTAGGCCTGTAAATGGCATATTATATTGACACTACAAGAGTGCAGCAAACACCTTCAATTGTACTGTTGTATTAGGGTTATAAATATGCTATTATCTTTCCATATACAGGATACTACTAGTCTCATTTCGAGTCATGAATCCCCCATTAACAGCCAAAGGCATGTGACCAATTGCTTGAGCATACTCAATTCTTTAAAAAATCCTATCTTTTCAGAGTCCCCTGATGGCCCATATACACATGTTACCACAAACCATGTTGATGTGTAATTATCACATAGAATTAATGATATAGTGTGTTGTGTGGCCCAGCTTGAGATCAGCGAGTAACATCTTCTCCAAGCAATTAAACACCCTCTTCTGGTGTCGCATGCATCCAGAATAGAGCATGATCTGTCAAAATAAGAAGGAAGAACAAGGCCAACATAATGTAAATTATTTTGATTTAACTTTGTCTCTTGGAGACACACTACATCACTTCTCGTTTTCCTTAGTACATTTCGCACTAATGAACACTTGTTAATACTTACGTAGTCCCCTTACATTCCAGCAAACTACATTTAATTTTTTCATGTACTCCATTAAAAACAGAAAAAAAATACATATCTCGTTAAGTCCGCTGAGTGATTCGAAAAGGTTTTGAGAGTCGATTTCAATATTTTCTCGCCTCGCTCTGCCCCGCCTTCACCTGGTCCCCCTTGCCTCACTTTATTCGTGCCGATGATTTCGTCTAACAGATCTAGCTATCGCTCGTCTCTTTGTTTCATTTTATTCAAGAAAGTGCTTCTGTCAAATAGATCTGGCCACCGTTCTTCGGTCTATCTTGCCTCACTCCAACCGAGCAGGTGCTTCTATCTGACGAATCTGGTCACTGCTCTTCGCTCCACCTCTCCCGTAGTCTACTATATATATATATAGGAATATGCTAGCATGTTATGCATAGCATAGAGCTCCTCCATGCAACGCCTTGGATTTTGACTTTTCAAAATCCTAATGGTCGATCCGAACTGTTTATCTTGTTCTTCGTATTAATATGTGTTTGGGGACCAAATTTTATATTTTTTGGAATTTTTTTACTATTTCTCCATATTAATATGTGTTTGGGGACCAAATCTGGACCATAAAAAAACAGCGATTTTCAATAAATATAAAGAAATAGTAAAAAATTTCTAAAAAATGTAAAATTTGGTCCGCAAACATATATTAATATGGAGAACAAGATGAATGGATCGGATCGACCATTAGGATTTTGAAAAGTCAAAATCCAAGGCGTTGCATGGCATGCTAGCATATTCCTATATATATATATAAATAAGGTACGTGTTATGGTTGATGACGATGATAAAGATGATGTGTTGATGTTATCCCTTTCCCTTTTCTCTCTTCTTCTTTTCCCTTCTTCCTCTTCTTCTTCATTTCCCTATCTTGTTGTGTTTTAAAATTGAATAATCAGGCACAAATCTAATATGAGCATCAAGGTTCCTCTGAATCCCCTGGGCTCGCTATGATCCAACAACAACACTATTTGTGCTAATGACAAGAAACCATGCTGGCTCGCTACTTATCAATCTGAGCATGAGTACAGAAAATCATGCAGGCTCGCTATCTGCCAATCTAAGCATGACAACCCGAAGGCTCATCTTTTTGTAATCAGAACACGATTTTGTTTTTCTGTTCTTTCTTATCTAGCTTTATAGAAGGGGATTTTGTTTGTAATATTTTAAGTACTAGTGTGATTGTTTTATGTATACTTATGTACTGGTACCAACAGATAGATATAATTAGTTTGTGTCCTGATTAATGAAATACCTATGGATTTTTAATCAAAAAAAAATTACATCAGCACACTTGCATTAGAATGACGTTATCTTTAACAGCCAAATTCCTTCTCAAGGAACAGCTTATTGTTAGAGCTGCTACTTTTACCCGATTACCCGGATCCGATTTGGAACCGAACCAGATTCGATCCAGAACCAACCCGGATCTGATTAATTAGGATAGGGTATGGTTTAAAAAATATAACCGGTTAAATTATGGGTACAGTTTCAAAATTAATAATTTAATATCCGATCTGGATCCGAACTGGAACCGATACTGTAATGGATAAGATATGAGTTTCATTTAATTATTCGACCCATAACCGAACCAGACCCGATACCCATATAAATGCCCGATAAAACATATATTAATAGTTATTAATATATAAAAATACAACTTTGCATATTAATTTTTGCATAAGCCGTGGTGAGTCCAGTAATTTTTCACAACTTGAATGTGAGAAAATATAATGCAGTCACATATTTGCTATGTATATACACACAGATGGATGTCAAATTTATTCCTTCCATAACAGTCGCATTAATTTTTTAAGTAAAATTTATTGCTATGAATATATCCTTCAATATTTGCCTTAATATCCATTTTGATGTCCTTTGTACAAATTATTAGTATTCCATTCATATATTTTTTGAACCATAGAAAAGTAAATCGTCATCACCAATAATTTACTTTCTAAAAATTATATCTCTTCTTCAACCATAGAGTTATTATTTTTATTGTGTTGTGTAACATGATATATTTTATTATTTATGAACAAGATCAATAGTATAATTTTTATTTTATAGTAGTTTTAATTTATATTATAATGATTTATGTTATGAGATGTTTAAGAAATTATTATATTTAAATGTAAATGATTTTTCAAATGCTTTGGAGTTGTGACATATACCCGCTCCGGATCCGGAACTGCCCGTATCTGCACCGGACCCGATAATCTACAAACAAGTAATGGGTATCTATCTACCCGAAATTGAAAGACTGGACTCGAAATATCTTCGGGTAGATAGGTATTCGAATCCGGACCTGACCTGATTTGAAACAAATAAGTATATGGATCAAAATTCAGCCCCGACCCGACCTGATAGCACCTCTACTTATCATCTGCATCCGAGTCAAAATGGGCCTCCCATTGCTATGCAGTTTCCTCCAAAGATGGTGGGATCAATTGGATTTGGGTTTGATTCCCAATTTGACCCACTTGTTTTAAGACCTCTCTTTGTTGATGTAACCTTAAAGTTGGAGAGGGTGGCCGTCCTTGTTCATCGGTTTGACTGACTCTTTCCATATTGTCTGCCTCTACAATAGCTAGGACATTAGACAGGTGCACAACTGCTGCCCTGGCTATATCTAAGCAATGATCGTAATGCACATTGATCGTGTATAAGCCCTCTGAGTTAAAGCTAACCTCTGCCTTTCTTGTTTGATTTGTGGCCTTCTTGAATGACCCATCTTTGTTCTGTTGAGGCCCGAATTTCCTTTTGGCACTGATGTTATGCCCAGTCTCGAGAGAGCCGGTGTGCCGCCGCTAGAGATTGGGGTTAAATTGCATAGGCCCGACCCCTGTTATACAGTCCAAGAACCTGAGCCCATAAGGGTTGGCCTGCAGCCCAAAACTCTTGGGGATGAAGTGAGACCCATTATTGGTGAGCCCAATAAAGTCTGTGAACTCCCCCCCCCCCCCCCCATATTGCTTGGTGGCTGAACATGTTTCCCCAAGGCACCTGACTTGAAGGCAGTCTGGCTATCAAGCTGACACTTGTCGGAGAAGGTTCTGATTCCTCAGGATTTCGTCTAGTAGGGGCAAAGATTTCTTGGTTTTGCTGCGTCCTTGTTAGGATTCGCAGTGGCCTAAACTTGCTATGGTTGTTCACAATTTGTCTCGCCTGAGGTGAAAAGTGGCTCGCCTCACCAGCAGTAACACCATGAGTGTTTGTGTTGTCTCCTTGGCTTGTATTAATACGGATCCTAGGCTAATCCATTGTGGATGCTCCTATGGTTGTTTGTGTCATAGTGTGTGTATTGCCTAGCGACCCTTCCTGACCCGCCTCACTCTGTTTGTCTTTCTCCGCGTGTGAGTGAATCTGAGAGGATGTATCTTTCTTGATCGTTGTGCTAATCCTGTCAGCTTGATCTTTTATGGCCAAACCCTGTTGTGTTTCGTGCCTAGCTTGTCCTTTGTCTTTCTCCATCATCTCCGCATGTTTCAACACCGCTTGATCTTCCTCCGATAAGGTCGCCGGATCCTTGCCCGAACAGAACTACCTAAGCATCCCAATAAGCATGTAGAAATTCTCTTGACACCCCTATGGTTCTTCATCAGATGCATCTAATGCTGTGTATGCCGACACCGATCTAAAAAAACATTTTGGCAATGGTTAAAGGTCATCCGGACCATATATGGGGCTCTGGATCCATTTGAGGGGTCAAATGGGCATTGTCTGCTCCATTCCTCCCACCACCATGATTACGTTGTGCAGGATTCTAGCCAAGTCATCGATAGCCAGTGCCACCATGTAGCAGCTAAGATAGTTAGGGTATCTCGGACTGACAGTTCCCAGGTACAAGCCGAATTGGCTTACAACTCTCTTGACCTCCCATTCTCGCCATAGATGCGGCGGCACCTCTATAAAGTCTAGAAGGACTTTAAACTTGGGTATGGTTATAGCTGCATCGGTCAGTGATGACCATGGCTGAAAAGTTATGCCACTATCCTATAGCACAACGGGTGTTGCTTTGATGAAAGTTTCCTGGATGAGGCCCTATGGTAGGACCAATGTTGCAAAATGCGGTTCTATGCGGCCGCATATGCGTATGCGGTTGGAAACCGCATAGAAAAAAATATATGCGGTCTAATATGCGGTTCCGCATATGCAGCCGCATATTCGGCAGCATAGTTTTGACCGCATACAGCCTAATCAGCCGCATTAAACCATATTTTATTAATAAAAAGCGGATCAGATAACGAAATCCAATACCACATACTCATCCGGACCAAGAGGTCCAGTTAAGCTATTTTCCAAGGTGTATCCGACTTGTTTTATAGACCCTATGAGCTACATCATAACATTGATTAGATGATGTGGGACTAATAACTGTACCAGTCGGGCGCTGGAGTTCACGGAGGTTGCTTTGAATTGATTTACTTTATGGGGATCCACCAACAATGTGCGGCCTGCTTAGGTTAAATGGGCTTCAACAGAGAATAATGTACTACAAATAGGCTTTTATTTATTTTTTATTTAAAAATTAAGAGTGATGCTACCAGTCTCCTTCTTAGCCTCTAAAATTGATTGATATCACATATTATTTAAAGAATCTAAGCACAAGTGATATGTTTTATATGTTAATTGACAAGTATCATAATTAATTTTTGATCAAATTAAAGTATATTAAATATTTAATATTTAATTTAGGATATCATATTTAATATTTAATGAAATAATCCGCATATATAAGTCCGCATAAAATTCCGTATATGCGGCCGCATACCGTATATGCGGTATGCGGTGACCTTCCGCATACTGCATAGAAACCGCATTTTACAACGCTGGGTAGGACAATCAGAAACCTAGCCCTGGCGATAGCCGAGACAGATATTTCCTCAAGCTGCACTTGGCCTGTCTGTACCGCATAGTTGGCCACATCTTCTAGCGCAGGGCCAAACTCATAGTTGTCGGCATGGAGGACAACCCCTCTCGTGAAGCGCATCACCTCGTTGAAGTAATCTTCATCTCGGTCAATGAAACAATAGGTATTCAGCAGCCTATTTTCCAGCATTAGGGGCGAGGTGATTGGGCATTCTCCAGTTAGTAGATCCTCAAAGTCCGGCTCTCCCCTCGATTGGGGACCTGGCGGTATGGGAATGAAAGGAGTTGCCTTAGGGTTCAGGCCTTTGGTTGAGCATCTATTTCTGGTATGTCCAATCCCCCAGCATTTGCCACAGGGACGTTGGTTTCTGCATTGTGCAGAAGAATGGCCCATCTTGCAGCACTTGAAACATCTATTCTTCCATTCCCAGAATCTTGGAGAAGGAGGAAATCTTAGGTGGGTCGGGCTGTGGGGAGACACGTAGAAGGAAGTGGGGCTTGATGGGGTGGGGGATGTCATCCTAGCAGAGCGGAGGGAGGAGGTGCTACCCGACCATGTTGTGGTAGGTCTAGGAGGAGACCTTACCACCTGAGCATAGGTGGCGCAGTAAGGAGTGTATTGCTTAACCTTCGGTGCCGTCTCCATTACCTCCACTGGAGTGTTCTAGTTGGTTGGGAACTTCTTCTTTCTCTAAACTAGGGTCTATTCACCGGCCATTGGTTGATCGCCTAAAAATCGCCTCCTCAAGAGCTCTCCGTACACTCTATCTCTCTTCCCTTTTTCTCCGGATGGTCATGTGCTTTTTCTCATTCACCTTTTTTTCCAATCAAATCTGCAAGCATATATTTGAATCGATTTTACGTCGTATCTACAGCCGAAAAAATATATATTTCGAATATTTTAAAGTAAAACACGCGCTTTCAAAATCTCAATTATTTTGAGTTTGGATATGGACTATCCAATCCGAATCCGAGATAATTCGATCCAAAATGCACAAGTTCTTTCAATATTTGTATCGTGTCAGATCGGCCAGTCCGAATTTAAACTAAACAATTTGGATATTTTCCGTTATTTATATGTCAGATTTTTATCAATTTAAGTTTTTAATTACTAATTTTTTTGTTCTTTTACAAACATAAAAGGTTTTGTGGCAGCGGAGTCAACCAATACGGGACCAATATACAATTTTGTTCCCACTTGACATTATAGTGACAAACGAATAGTTCGGATTCGGTTCGGCGGGGTAAAGTTCGTGATTCGGATATAATTCGGTACAATAAAGAGCCAAAAAAAATTTTGACGTTTTTCGCATTTTTCTCACAAATAATTCATTACTCGCTATTCGCGAATAAAATATATTATACATTATTTTTGCATTTTATTCAAAATTCGGTTCAAAAACATCAAGAAAACAAATAAAATACAAATTATTTGTGTATATTGTTACTATGCTTAACAGCACTCGTAGAGAAAAAAAATCTTAGCATTTCATTTTCATTATACTAGGACTGGCAAAAAAGCTCGTGGCTCGTGGCTCGTGGCCCGCTTGGTATTCACCCGTGACTCGATTGATAACAGCTCGTTCGTTAGTGGATCGAGTTAAAATTAGCTCGCTTGCTACATACTCGAGCCAGAATTAATGAGTTTGAGTTTGGCCTGGCTCGGCATGAGCTAGCTTGGTCATTAACGAGCTATTTAATATACATAGTTTAATAGTTTAATCGGATCCATTCACTTCAGATTGGGGATATTATGGTCTATGGATGTTATAGCCCGTGTTATGGCAATTGCACTTTGGACCGTGTTTAAGTTAATTTGTAATTTTATATGGAATATGTGTGAATTAATTATATGCAATTAAGTTAATTTGTATGAATTTGTTTGATTTGGAATGCATGAATTTATTCTGTGAATATATTTGTATGAATTTAGGATTTTGATATATTTGTATGTATGAATTTAGCTGTAAACTTAATTTATAGTAGTTGATTTGCTTAATTACAATTGAATTAAGAGCATTCCTCAGTAATTAGTCATATAAATATTATTTTGTTTTAGCTATAATTGATAAGATGTGTTATGAAAATTTAAGATATAGCAGGAAAAAAAATATACAGATTTATAAATCTGCCAAGCTAATAACGAGCTAGCTCGGCTCGCTCAAACAAACCACGAGTCGGTCTTGAGCAATAATTTTAGCTCGAGACCTAAAATCTAAACTCGCTCACTCAGCTTGATACACTAACAAACCGAGTATGAATATGGGCTAGCTCGCTCTTTAACAACTCGTTGCCACCTTACATTATACGGCTTTGTTGACAGAAATGAAGAAATATAATTATAGCATTTCATTTCAATGGCTACTATTCCTAGGTCGGCTGTCATTGGATGACTGACGTTTATTACGGATCCCGTAGATCCGTACTGTTCGAATAAGTAATGAGATATTCCATGTTTGCCAAATTTTCTGAAGAACGGTCATTTTATTTTATTTTATTTATTTCAAATTTATATATCTGTGATTGTGATTTTTATGAGAAATTACTTAACAGTAATAATTCTTGATAACTTCAAAAATATATTTGAAAATTATAAGGTTAATTTTAAGAATACATTCGTTTAGAAAACCAAAAATTAATTCTCTATCTTAGGTAAAAAAAAAATCCAATAAATAAACAAAATAAAATTGAAAATTCAATAATAAAAAAATAAAAAAGCGATGTAATGACATTGTTATTTATATGTAAAATGAGCAATTAAAAGACATTGCATGATTGCATCCCTTTTTCTCTCAGCAAGCAAAGAAAATTATGCATATTTTTTTTATTAAGAGACTCTGTATTATTAAAAGGCAAATGCTTCTGCTCATACAAGGACCTATTTGTAAAATGAACATATTTTTATTTTCAAAGTTCAAACAGTCGATCCGAACCGTTCAACTTGTTCTCCATATTAATATGTGCTTGGAGACCAAATTTTACATTTTTCTGAATTTTTTTACTATTTATTAAGATGGGTACAAAATTCAATGGTCTGAATTTGATATTTTTTGTACTCATCTTAATAAATAGTAAAAAATTTCAGAAAAATGTAAAATTTGGTCTCCAAGCACATATCAATATGGAGAACAAGATGAACGGTTCGGATCGACTGTTTGAACTTTATAAAAAAAAATATGTTCATTTTACAAATAGGTCCTTGTATGCACAGAAGCATCACTCTTATTAAAAACATATTTATAAATAAAAAACCTAAAGGCTATTACTTAAAAAAAAAACTAAATATTCATGTATTTTACCGTCGGATTGCTCTGAATTGCACTAGTCTTAATCTCCAGGGGCGGATCTACTGTAGCACAGGGGTCAGTCGCCCCCCCTGGATTTCGAGTTTTAGTGGTGATTTTTTGGTACCGATCGACTCTACCCCTCCCTGGAAATTTTTTTGCCCCCTTTGGGTGTTTGAGTTGTAATTCGGATTAAATTTAGTGTTAAAATCAAAATAAATTTCTAGAATTATGATTGGTAATATTAATTATAAGTTATAGGATCAGAAATTATAAGTTGAAAAAATAAGTTAAAACATTATTTTTTTATCGAGTACTCAATTAGTTAATGGGTTTAAATCCGATAAGCTATTTAAATCTGATTCGATATTTTTTTGCCCCTCCCTTGTGAAAATTCTGGGTCCGCCCTTGTTAATCTCTAACCATTATCAGCGCTACACAGTGAAAACAAAATTAAGTCGAACTTAATTTTAGTTTTCTCATAATTTTGTATTAGTTGAAATGAAAAATGAAAAACTAAAATCAAAATAATCTTAAATAAAAAGATCACCGGAGGATAAAAAAATTGAATTCAGATCCTGTCCCGTACTTGATCTGCTAGAACAAGATCCTGTCACGAATCTCAAAGACTCGTACATAAGACACATTCAAATTAAAATGGCAGGGCTAAGCTGAGATTAACTCAGATAGATGCGGTGCTTAAAGAAGGAAATAAATATACTGTTATTCTAAAGGAATTACAGAATCAATATCAACTGTTCATTTCCTCAAAAAAGATCTCAACAGTTCAATTTTTTCTATATGCTAATCTCAACGAAGAAATTTTGATCAACAGTGGAGATCAGAATAACAGGGTAACAAGAATCCATGTTATTCCTTTGAGATAACAGAAGATTTAAATCCCTAAAAAAAAATACTCATTCAGAAAATTACCGATTTTTTTAAAAATACCCATTTAATAAATAAATTAAATTAAAATATCCAAGTTTCAACAAAATTTATAAAAATACCCAAACCGCGGATTTTTTCCGCGGCCCGGAATTTTTATTCCGGGGCGCGGAAAAAATTCGCGCCCGGAAGAAAAAAAAAAAAAATTTTTGGTCCCGACCGCGGATAATATCCGCGGGCCGAATTTAAAAATAATTTTTTTTTCTTTTTTTTTTTTTTTTTTTTTTAGTCTGGAGAAAAAAATTTATTTTTTTTGTCAAAGTTTGTACCTCTGGTTAACATAGCAAAACACCTTCAAATATCATGAAAATTTACCGACATGCATTCTTGACTTCATAGAATAAGACTGTAAAGTTTCATACAAAATCTCAAAACAGATCGTGAGATATCGGCTCTCAAAAATTGCCCGAACTGCTGAAGGAGTGCTTCTGACCCCAACTTTGCACCTCTGATTAACATACCAAAACACATTCAAAAATCATGAAAATTTACCGACATGCATTCTTGACTTCATAGAATAAGAATGTAAAGTTTCATACAAAATCTCAAAACAGATTGTGAGATATCGGCTCTCAAAAATTGCCCGAACTGCTGAAGGAGTGCTTCTGACCCCAACTTTGCACCCCTGATTAACATATCAAAGCACCTTCAAAAATCATGAAAATTTATCGACATGTATTCTTGATTTCATAGAACAATATTGTGAAGTTTCATACAAAATCTCAAAACAGACCGTGAGATATCGGCTCTCAAAAATTGCCCGAATTGCTGAATGAGTGCTTCATGATTGAAGGTGTTTTGATATGTTAATCAGAGATGCAAATTTGGGTTTAGAAGCACTCCTTCAGAGAGAGTTCAGTTTTGTTATGTTTGAGTTTTGATTTGTTATGTTCAGTTTTATTATTTTCTTAGTATATGTTTTATTATGTTTCAGTTTTCAGTTTTGTTATGTTTCATTATCTCACGATCTGTTTTGAGATTTTGTATGAAATTTCACAGTCTTGTTCTATGAAATCAAGAATACATGTTGGTAAATTTTCATGATTTTTGAAGGTGCTTTGATATGTTAATCAGGGGTGCAAAGTTGGGGTCAGAAGCACTTCTTCAGCAGTTCGGGCAATTTTTTAGAGTCGATATCTCACGATCTGTTTTGAACTTTTGTATGAAACTTCACAGTGTTATTTTATGAAGTCAAGAATACATGTCGGTAAATTTTCATGATTTTTGAAGGTGTTTTGGTATGTTAATCAGGGGTGCAAAGTTGGGGTCAGAAGCACTCCTTCAGCAGTTCGGGCAATTTTTGAGAGCCGATATCTCACGATCTGTTTTGAGATTTTGTATGAAACTTTACAGTCTTATTCTATGAAGTCAAGAATGAATGTCGGTAAATTTTCATGATATTTGAAGGTGTTTTGCTATGTTAACCAGAGGTACAAACTTTGACAAAAAAAATAATTTTTTTTCTCCGGACTTAAAAAAGAAAAAAAAAAATATATATTTTTAAATTCGGCCCGCGGATATTATCCGCGGTCGGGACCAAAATTTTTTTTTTTTTTTTTTTCCGGGCGCGAATTTATTCCGCGCCCCGGAATAAAAATTCCGGGCCGCGGAAAAAATCCGCGGTTTGGATATTTTTATAAATTTTGTTGAAACTTGGATATTTTAATTTAATTTATTTATTAAATGGATATTTTTAAAAAAATCGGGAAAATTACCCTCGTTTAAAAATTAAAATCACAAGAATTTGTAGGAGATTTGTATTTTCAGTACAATTGGCCTCGGCGAAAGAGATGCAGATATCAAATCAATCATGACGAACGAATAAAACTGTACTGTCAAATCTTAATGTTTCCATTGGTAGCTCAATTTTCTTGCGCGTCAAATCCATCATTCAAGTAATGAGAGCGGTCAGTCACCGCGAGTTGCCCGATGTGAAGAGCGGATTGTTAGGCTTTCTGACATTGTCGTTCTACGAATTCGTAGAATTTTCTTTAAAAATCATAAATATCAAATGTCTTCATTTTTTTTTTGTTCTCTGTCGTGTTTTTATTTTTAAAAACTTTAATAGCTCAAAATCTAAAATTTAAAAGTCAAAATAAAACCGTTGGATATAATCTATATCGTTTTATCTATGCACGTATAAAAAATTATAACATTCAAACTTTATTTTGATTGTTATCAAGAGCTTGTAAAAAATATATTAACATCGATAATTTAGAGACATTGATTTTTCAATTTATTGATTCACATAAAAATAAAATTGAAATGTGATAACATAGATCACATCCAACGGTTTTATTTTGACTTTTAAGTTTTATATGTTAAGCTCTTAAAGTTTTTTAAAAAGGAGGCACGATGGAGGCACCAAAAATGGAGGCATTTGAACCCTCCTCAAATAAGAAACCATATGTTACCAAGTTAAACCAACTTGATTGGTTTTCTTTTTTTTTACAAAAAATCATAAGAACCAAAATAATATTTCGGTCCGAGGTATTTTCACAAATTTTATCATCGAAATCTATGAAAATGGCTCAGATCGAAATGACATTTCGATTCTTATGGTTTTTGTAAAAACCAAAGCAATCAGGTTGGTTTGGTAAAATATTACTTTTTATTTATGATTTTTTAAATAAATTCGAATTCGTATCCTCTGCATAAACTATAATAAAAGAATTTTTTTAGTTAATACATTTGGATTATCTGATCTACTTTAAGATCCGTACATACTAGATCCATACTAATATAAAGTCTCTTGAAATATATACTGTGGTTAGATTGGCTATGTTTAAAATTAGACGGCCGAGATGAATTAACTCAAGAGATGTACTTTGCATTGAGTTGATGCAGACAATGCAGACTCTTTGTTTTTTGCCTCTAGATTTTTCAAATCCATTGGATTCGGTGACTTGGTCCCACATCTCAGAAAACATCAGCCTTCAGGTTCTCCAGTACAGTATATATAATAATAGCATTTTAGTAGTTTATTAGAAAAGAGTAAGGCTTGGGTGCTAAATAGCATAAGGTCATCCGTGTTACGGTTTCAAAAATATATCGTACAAACTTTATACTTCGATTTAAATAGCTCATTAAATTGGTTACATAATGAACTTGTAGAATTCTAATTTTTACTATTTTTTATGATTTATGCAAGATGACAAAAAATTGTCTAAAATATTTATAATTTTCTTTTATTTTTAAGTCATGTTTTGTCATCTTTCATAAATCACAAAAAATAGTAAAAATTGATATTCTACAAGTTCATTATATAACCAATTTACTAAACTACTTAGATCGAAATTAAAAAAAAAAAAAAATTTGAGAAGTTGGCAGTGGCGGCCAACTGAAATTTTATTATAAAAGTTTGTATTTACAACATTACATAATGGCATAAATTTAAATGGTCGCCTCTATTACCAGGCTCCCTTACTCTTCCTAATTACATATTAGCAAAATCTCACCCAAAGATATTCAACATTACTAGCTCTTTCTGCTATTATTTCAGGCGATACCGATGTGCCTCTGAAAATACGTTGGTTGCGATTTAGCCACAGATGCCAACACATGCTCATGACTCCCACGCACCCTCTTCTGTACTACCCTTCTCCTTTGGATTTTAGGTTGAACATAGTATTCTTCCATGTGGTCAATAGATCTCTTGAGATTGTGATGATGTGAAGACCCATCAAGGTTGCCATTCGTGCCCAAGCCCTAATTGCATACCTACATTTGAAAAAAATGTTGATACTTGTTTCTAGTCTGCCGGTTGTGCATAGTTGGCATTGGGTTGCACAGTTGATATTCCTTCTTTGTAGCACCTCTTGTGTGAGTGCCTGTCTTGCAACAACAGGTATAGGAAGATCTATATCGTTTTCGGTATTCTAGCTGACCACACCTCTTGAAATGGCCATTTTGTTCTCCCCCCCCCCCAACTTGATGACTAGGTGGTATGATTTAGCTGAGTAAACTCCTGTGTTGGTCCAATTCCAAGACCACACTGTCCCATTTTTGTACAACTCCAGGAGAATAGCAATTGGATCAATGCTTTCCAGAAGAAGGAACCACATGTATTCCATCTCCTTAAGCCCCTCCTCACCGATACTCTAATATTCAATATTGTCATCGACCATAGCGCATCAGGTTGTGTATTTGGTCTCCACCACCAACGCAGCAGAAGGCTTATGTTTTGTAATCTGAGATCTGTCAAACCCATGCCTCCCCACTGTCTCGGCAGACATACCGTATCCCAATTAACGAGGGATATTCCCCGGCTTCCTCCCCTATCCTTCCCCCCAAATGAATCCCCTTCTAATTGCATCCATTCTTTGAATTACCCAAGTAGGCAGTTTGAACCTTGCCATGTAATAAATGGGTAATGAAGAAAGCACTGATCTTGCAAGTTGGACCCCCCCCCCCTCCCGTCAGTAGCTTAGATTTCCAGCCTTGTAATCGCATCTCCAATTTTTCAATAAGCAGGAGGTAATCACTTCTTTTTTTGGTGCTGTGATTGTAAGAGGCAGACCTAAGTATAAGATCGGTAATTCCTCCTTTCTACACCCCAGAATTCTTGTTGCATGTATCACTTGCCGTCTTAACATGTTGAATGGGAAAAACATACTTTTAGAGTAGTTAATCTGTAGTCCTGATATAGCCAAAAACACCCTTAACAGTAATTTAAATAATATCAGTGTTTGTTGGTCCGCACTGCATACGAAAACCGTATCGTCAGCGTACTGCAGGCCCATTATAGATTCACTAATTTTGCCTGAGATTGGTACTGAAAGGCTTCGATTTAACCCTCCCACCAATTTCTGCAGCACATCCACCGCCAAAATAAACAACATTGGGGAGATTGGACCCCCCCCTGTCTCAAACCCCTTTTATGCTTGAAATATTCGGTTGATTCTCCGTTAACTAACAACTTGGTTGTTGCCGTTGTTAGAAGATAATTGATCCGACTGATCCAATTTTCTAGAAATCCCCTTATTCTCATGATTTGTTGTAAGAACGGCCATTCGAATGAGTCGAATGCTTTGCTAAAATCTACTTTAAAGCCATAGTGCAGTAGTTCTCTTATGGTAGAAATTTAAAATTTATTTGATAGATTTTTAAAGCCATAGCACGATAGCCCTATGCTATCTATAGCAGCCAAGCCTTACTCATTAGAAAATTCCGATGCAAAACAAATAAATAATTCAAAATTCAATCAATTTATTCTAGCTCATAACCATCTATTTAGTTATATTATCTACATTTTACGCACCATCTTACTAAGTCTCGATTTTATCTGTCATGTTTTTATTGTTTCAAAGTATATACAGTAATGAAATAAGTTTTCTAAAAGTATCTATCTGAAATTTATGGTAAATAATAATTCTAGTTAAGAATGAAAGGGAAAAGGTACCAAGGTTAGCTTGCATACAGCAGTGTTGTAAATAATAATATGCGGTCGTCGGACGGATAAGGTACCGTCAAACGATTAATCGAAAATAATTAAAAATAATCGGTCATATTAGAAAATAATCGTCCAACAAGTCAAAAAAATTCATAACAGTTTGACCACCGCCAACGACTAATTAGCCAATCAATTGACCTAAAATGACGTTTTTTACAACACTGGCATACAGTACATTTTTTTGTTTCTTCCACCGTGCACATCATTTTTTCCAATACTAATTGAGTACGGTGGTTTGCATATTGCAATGTATGGATGGATGGATGTGGCGACTTGGGTAGTTGGGTTACGATTTTAGGAGGAGACGTGTTCCGTTTAGAATATAACAATACTAAAAAAGGTTTACAACAAAGCACCAGTGGTCTAGTGGTAGAATAGTACCCTGCCACGGTACAGACCCGGGTTCAATTCCCGGCTGGTGCAAAACATCTTCTTTTTCCCCTTTTAGAGGGAGATTACTTAACTTCAATTAATTAATATTTTGAACTTAAATGTTAAAATAAAACTTTGGACATGATTATTTTCTATGTATAAATGATTACGAAACTCTAACTATGTTTTGTTTGGTTCAAACTTTTGTAAAAACATAATGATGTGGATAATTTCTCGACGTTGATATTTTAACTTATTGATTCGTAAAAAATAATTTGTTTTTATGTGCATGTAACAAAAATAATGGATATTAAGTCTAATAGTTTTATTTTGGAATATAAATTTTAGAATTCTGTTTATTACAAAATTGAAAAGTAGAGGTGTGATGGAGTTAAATAAAGGAACCCACATCCTCTCCATTATCTGATAAAGGAATCTTACAATTACTAGATTTGGACGGTTCTTTTTAACTTGGCACAAATCACAAAGCACAATAATAGTGCCTCCAGCGGTGGTCATCCCAAATCGGTTGAGATTTAATCTCAAACCATAAAGTGATGGGAATCCTCTACAGTACCTGAGAGGATACGAATCCCATATAAAGCGGGGTTATTTTTTCATATGCCTCTCAACTTGACCTAGTTTTCTCATTTTGAAATCCAACATTCCACTATTAAAAAATATGAAAAATTACAGATATTTGAACATTCCTCTATTAAAAAATAAAATTAATTTTGAAATCCAACATTGCAGGAATGAGTTGTGTTGTCCACATATCATGTCTTCAAAATATGAAGAAATTCATGTTTCATACTACATCAAATGACTTACAGTTCCACGGTTCAAAATTACCAGTCCTAAATGGTACTCCAAACTATGCTTAAATTGCATGAAGGTTGATTGTTAGTCAGAGTTGTCAAGACCAAATCAAAATTTGTACAAACTTAAATTAAACGATCTGGATCTCTATATATCTAAAAAAATCAGGAAACAATCATTTATGGACCCTCCTATGATGATATACAGGTGGCTTGCTCACTCATTAAAAAAACTAGGCCTAACTGGGCCTCTGGTATTTACAAAATAAATAAAAAATAGAAACATTCAGCCCCACATTTATTACACACCCGGCCCAGAATTTTCATGAAGCGAAAAAGTGAACTTGAGTAGAAAATCTCGGTCAAAATATGTGGATTGTGAATGTGCTTCCATAAATGGGGAACATTTTTATAGCCTGTCATTCTTCAAAAAGGAACTATGCTATGTTCTTATGTGGGGCTCTATTTTTTATACAGCTTGTTCTATGCTTTCTATTCTATTTAATTGTTATTGTGCAGACTTTTGCTAATTTATGTTATTTTATTTTTGTCTATATTGATTCTCCTCTCTTTTTTAATTATTTGCTATCAGAAATTACTGGTCTTCTTGTCTAAGCTATGTTTGATCATATAATAAGAGGAACAGTAAACCTCTTCAAACTTAAATTTAATTGTTAAAAAAAAAGTGTAAAATAAGATTATTGAAATAAAATTTAAGTTAATTCAATTAAGTTTTCTTACTTTTTTAAGGATTTAACTTTGTACTTGCTATGTCGGTGCTATATAGATTCATTTTTTTAAACGTCTAACTTCTCAAGACGGATTAATTTAAATCATAACTTTAACGGTCAAACGTGATGTAAAATTTAAAAGATGAAGTAAGCAACTTAATCCATCTTAAATTTAAGATGCAACTAAACATTACCTTGATAATTAGACTCATAAAAGAAGCGTATGTGACTATTTAAAAAAAAAAAAAAAAAAAAACTAAAGATCAAAGATAGGCAACGCAACAAATTATATGTTTTCATTTTATAATCAGTGGATGCTGTGTGCTTAGGTGGAATCCAAACATTCTAATTCTACACATTTACTATTGTTTCAGAAAAGCAAAAGCTTGATGAAGTATACCATCTTTCTAGTAAAGTTCTATAAAAAAAAAATGCAAACAAAATGATTAAAAAGAAGCATGATGTAGAGTAATTTTTTTTTATAAACCATAATTGAAAAAAAATAATTTTATGAAACCAACATGATTATTTTTTTATTTTTACAAAAATTATAAGAATTGAAATGTCACTTCGGACTATCAGTTTTTTTTTTTTGGGACTGAAATGACAATTTGGTTTGTATTGGTAACACCCATGGACCGAAATGTCATTTCGGTCCAATTTTTTTTAGTCCGGACCGAAATGGCATTTTGGCCAGGACAATTTTTTTTTTAAGAGTTTGCTTATAAGGCTGTATTGGATGGAAAAAAAAAAACTAATACGGGACTGAAATGTCATTTCAGTCAGGAGACATTTTATGGATTTTTTGTGGCCGCTGGTATGAGAAGCTGTGAAACCAATACGGACCGAATTGCCATTTCGGTTCAAAAAAAAAAAATGGCGGACTGAAATTACATTTCAGTTCTTATGATTTTTGTAAAAAAAAATATTTGGTTTCATAAAATTATAATTTTTAATTATGGTTTATAAAAAAAATCGATGTAGAGGCCATTCTCAGACGACTCATTAACTATTTCCTGTTCAACTGAATTACTGACTAATACAATTGACAGTGCTGAATTTTATGATATATAAATAGAGTGATTGCTGATTCAATAATGCGTATTTGGCAAATATGTTTTGATTATTCTTTTCCCATACAAACATGAGTAATAATGCTTTCAAGACCCACAACTGGTATCTTATAATTATTCATCCCAGAAATTATATTCCAATGAAAAGCATATATTATTGGCAACGATTTTTTCTTTATTATCTTTATGTTTGCCTGAAATAATTTACTGGAATTATTCTCCGGAAAAAAATATTCCAGGTAAAAAAGTATATTATTATTATTATTATTATTATTATTATTATTATTATTATTATTATTATTATTATTATTATTCACATTCATGAGTAGATTTAGTATTTTGAAAGGCTGGAAATCAAGTCACCAAACCATTTAATATCAACATTTTGAATCTATTACCTCCTACACAGAGAGTACTGTTTTGCCACTAAATCAAAAGATAATTCTCAACTCAATAAGTTAGTTTTCTTTTTTTGCTTAACAAAAAGTTTAAATTTATATCATAATTTCTTTTTTCTAAATTCACCTATCCGGTCTCAAATCTGCATGCAACAAGAATGATTTCACGATGATAAAAAAGTGACTTTTCGCGACTGAGTACCGTCATTGTTCAGTTTTTTCTTTTCGCGACGGTACTTTTCGTGAGAGAGTACTGTCATAAATGCATTTTTTCCCTCGCGAAAAGTGTCTACTCTATTGTTGTATATATCTTTCACATGGAGCGTTGTCTTGGCGAATTATCGTGGTTTTCGGTTCAGCATTCTTCTCGGTCTAGTATTCTTCTCTTTCACGGAAAAATAAACTTAAGAAATGATAAAGCATGTTCACTACCCTCATTATTAATCTTGTTTAAGAAGTTCTATTGTATATTAATAGGAAGATACAAAAATAATTTCGTGTTTTAATAAAAGAAAATCAGATCTGTAAATTTAATTTGGATTCATAAGTTCAAATTACACAATATTACATTGAACTTCAGAATGGTTCTTATTTTCTCATTGTTTCTTACTCTCTTAGGTCATGTTTGGTTATGGAGTAAAGTTAATGAGGATTAAATTACTTACTCCATCTTACTTCTATATTTTACATCTTGTTTAGTAGTTTAAGTCATGGATTAAATTTATCTATATAAAGGAGTAAGATAATGGAAAATGAACCAATATCGATGACAGTGGGTTCCACATGTGAAGTAAATGTGAAGTGAATTAATTCACCTGAATATGTGGAATAATTTATTCCTAATTAACAACATCTCTTACTCTGCCTTACTCTTGCTTTACTTCCTGTTTGATTCCTAAAAAATAAAGTAAGAAGTTTCCTTCACCTCTTACTTCACAATCAAACATGGCTTTACCGTTTATTATTCCACATAATTATCATCAGTAATATCTTCAATATTATAATGTTCTAGAAAATTATGCTCCGCATTAATATGTATTATACTCTAGTGTCAAGAACTGTGATTACTTATTCCGTTTGTTATTCTGTTATTCTCATCAGTCAACGCTGTGTCTCCGTGTGGTTCTCCCATAAAAAGGATCCTTTCCGATTGATTCTTTTGTAGAAAGAAACACACCAAGGTGACCACTAACCAAACAAGCACACTTTGCACACCTAACGATGTTCCCTGGACGCCCCCCACCAACAACATAAAAAATTCTCGCCTCTCAAGTCACAAAAAAAGAGGCTCCATTTTGTCCTTAGAGCAAAGTTCTACTGTGAGTCAGTATCCCTGCGGTACTCTTGTCACGTACAATAATCTCTGATCGAGTCAAAATTATTTCGGTACCTATGTTAATTACAGGGAGTTCTTTTTGAAACTTGTGATGCAAATTTCACTCTACACCAAACCGTTACAAATTTTTTCAACTAATGATCGATTATTCCCGATTAATCATTTGGCGGTACCATATCTGTCAGACGAGCGCATACCGTTATTTATCTATAGAAAATTCAAAATCATTGACTTAGATTTTTTAATAATTATATTTTTAATATGAATGATGATGAGTCCCACCTCTCTACAGAAAAATACATATTAAATTTTCACAACAAGCATCTGAAAAATATGTCCAGATTAACCAGAACTCTTATTAAAAAAAAAAAAAATTGATCTAGACTTGAGTTTAGATTTAAAATATAAGACTTAATCAAGATAATCAAATTACATTTATTTAGAAAAGAACTTTCAGTCAAGGCAAAGATCTTTTTTTTTTTTTTTAGAAATAATATGTGCCATGAATTAACGAAATGTAATGATAAAATAAATACTTAAATAAACCTCCTTTATTAGGAATGTTTATAAATAAATTGAATCTTTCTCTTGTTCCACATAATTTCGATCTATTACCATCTAACTAGAAGCTCAAAATTGTCTAGGTAGTTAATTTTTAGCGATTGAGTTAACAAGTTTTATGAATTTTATAAAGAAAAATGGACTTAATAATTTAATAACTAACCTTGCTATGTTTATTGCACATATTAAAGAACTCATGTGAAATATAGAAGAAAATCCAACAATAAAGAATTAAATCTTCATACAAAAAATAAGATTGGTATTTGTAAATAGTGTTAATCAAAAAAGTTAATAGAGGAGAAATTAATATTCGGAAAGGAAAATAAACGAGAGCACTACATTGAAGAACATGATAACAAAGTTTTCATAAGTTTTCTATCCGAGTGCATGCTCTTTTTGGATTTTTGGAAAAAAAACAGAGAGAAGAAAATTAGACAATTGAATAAAATTAATACGAAAAAAAATTATAGTAACGATTATAAATATCTCTTCTTTCCTCCTCCCAAAAAACATAACAATACACAACTTTGAAATAAGAGGAAAAATAAAGACATAACATAAAGGCTACGAATTTTATTATACTTTTATCAAAACAATATATATTATACGCAGGGGTGGATAATAATAGTAATTGGGAGGTGCTAAGCCACCCCAAGTTTTTAAAATTTAATTACAAAGTATTTAAAAATCTTACTAATTTGTTCCTTCTATAATAATATAAAAAAGTTAAATGGTTTTAAAGTAAACTGTAAAAACAAAAAACACATACTGGCTGTTTGGCTTCATTTCTATTTGAGTAATTGGGTCGTGTGTTCGCAGTGGAAAAGAAGTAAAGAACTATTTTCAAATTGAAAAGGTCATACTAAAAAAAATTAATAATAGCTAAACTTTGAGATATCTCAACTTTTGCGTGATAGACGTGTACGGTGCCTTTCGAGGATAGCACGGGGGTCAGTATTATTTGTGCTTTGAGATTCGTGCAGAACACATTTGAACGGTTAAGATATTCTAAACAAACACTCAAAGTTTGAGATATCTTAGAGATGTGAATTCTTATTTAGCCCTCCCTATGATTATACGTCATAACTATTATGGTACCACTGGAGTATCAAGAACCCAGATAGCTCTTAATACTATTCATGCGAAAATTCCTCTGTATATCTGAGATTCGGACTATGATATGTAGGGAACCCTCCATTGTTTGTTCTAATGGAGAGGAATAGACCAGCTTTACGAATGTTACTCGTGGTACGGCTATAATCTGATTGGCATCTGGCAATTCCAGTGGGGACCAACAGGGGGGCTACAAACTATAAAGAAATGGGCTCCCACATTCGATCACTGGCCGGGCTGGACCGGATCCCTTCCAGGTTGGAATAAAAGAGGAAATAATAGTAACGAACAAAAGTTTATTTGACGGATAAAGACGAGATGGGAGATCCCCTACAAAGACAGAGAGAGAGAGAGAGAAAGAAAGGGTCCCAAATCCCAATAAAAATTATACTTCTCGTGTGGCTTTGTCGTGGTCCCTGCTGGTTGTGGGGCCCGGCCCACGCTTATGGATCACGACTAGTTGTCCCACGTTAAGTTACATGGTACATCCTCTTTTTTCGTGTCTCTTTCCCGAAAGCCCCTTCTGCCATTGGAGCCTGCCTTTTTCGTTTATTATTTTCCTTATTTTTTTTATTTTGTAGTTGTACTGCGCACTTGTTATTTTTCCTCTCTAAGTCTTTAGTCAATTAGTCATTCAAGCTTTTATATGTGATTTTACATTTGTGAGATCTCACAAATCGGGTTATCAAATTCTACCCTTTAAGATACAACAAATGGGTTTCCATGTATTTCTATTTCACACGCCGTACAAATAAAAGTCAAATTGATGGATATACGGAGGGTGTTCTCTCTTGGGCGATTTTGAAAACGATTCGAAACCCTAGATGCAACTCCTCCATTGCATTTTGTCTTTCTCACTTTTTCTAAGTTTTAATATTTCTTCTCTTTCATCTTTGTCAATTGAGCAGAGAGGGGAATGAGAGAGATGAATCAGAATCGATCGGAGCTTATGTGAGCGCCATATTGTTAGAGTTCGGAGCGTTGAGTCTCTCATTTCGATTAATATGCGGTGTGAGCAGGGGCGGATCCACTGTAGCACAGTCAGCTGCCCCCCGCTGGATTTTCAAAAATAGTGCTAAAAATCTGCTTTTCGAACCTCTGCCCCTCCCTGGAATTCAAATTGCCCCCCGTAGCCCATTCTGGAATTCTAATAAACGGAACGGAGCCCATATAAACTCTGAGCGAAACAAATTAGCAGAGCCCAAATAGGTGCTAATCCCAAATAGCGAAAATTAGTTGAACCAAAATTTCCTATAAATGTTGAATTGTTGATTTTTTTCAAGTAATTTAGAATTTTTATTATATTGATTGGTATTTTTTTTGTTATGTTGAATTGTACCCGATAAGCTATTGGGTTTGAACCCGATAAGCTATTTGTATCCGATTATTGCCCCGCCCTGACAAAAATCCTGCGTCCGCCCCTGGGTGTGAGCATATTCAAATGTCGGAGTATGACGACTCAAACAACAGATCTGATCATAGAGAGATGGAGAATAAGATAATATGATAATTAAGAGCGTAGATAAGTAAAATTAGAAAAATTGAATAGTTTAGCAAAATTAATGAGAATAAATTAATAAATCCAGAAATGAAAATTATTTGATTTGCTATGATATATTTTCTTTATCAATAATACTGTTAGTAAGCATTTTGAAGAAAATATACATCTCATTTATGTATTTTTAAATTTCTATAGTTCATTAGTTGAATTAAATTGTTACGTCCCAAATCCCAATGTGGGTTGTCAAAAGCTTTATCGAATTTTTTTAAAATAAAAAATCTGTACGGATGCCAACTACCTACTATGCTGAAGTACTACAAAAACAATTGTTTAAACAAAAAAATAACAGAGACCAATAATTCAACACGTGCATGACGCGACACGCCGAGAGCCCGAGACCACGTGTATTGGCTTGAAAACTATAGTCTATATTTTTCCAGTGTTCTAAATAGCGCGCTATAGCGTTTTTGGAGACCAAACGCTATGCTATGGCATTAAAACACGCTATTTGCGCTAC
The DNA here is from genome assembly GCF_964058835.1 of Carex rostrata. Classification (NCBI taxonomy): domain Eukaryota; kingdom Viridiplantae; phylum Streptophyta; class Magnoliopsida; order Poales; family Cyperaceae; genus Carex; species Carex rostrata. The sequence continues at coordinate 13,037,623 of NC_135920.1, read as the reverse complement.
AGACGCTATAGCGGTCCGCTATAGCGTATAGTGTGTAGCGCAAATAGCGCGCGCTATGCAACATTTGCTGTTTTATTTTTCAATTTATATGAGCTTTAAAATAAATAAATTGTGAAGATATTATTTAATTTTGATGAATATTACATTATATCAAATTCAAGTTCGCTATAATAATTTTTTCATTTTGCTCTTGGTTTTTTTTTAACTGATGATAAATCAAATAAATAATTGCTAAATTATAAAAATTTTAGGGACTAACAAGAATTTCTTCAAGGATCATCTGTTTATTTTACTAGAAGTATGATTTTTTTTTCTTTTCAATTTCTAGGTTATTTTGAAATTTAAATAGAAAAAAGATAAATTATGTTATGATATTGAAGATATTTTAAATAGAAAAAGATCGATAGTTTATGATATTAGTATTACTATAGATATTTTGAGTCGCAATTTGGACTTTGTATTGGTTCAATATGAATATTATAATTTTTTAATCAATTTGATATTATTTATTGTTCTATGAGACTAAATAATGTTAATATTTAGTACAAATATATAATATAATTTTTATAAAAATAAAAAACGCTATTTGGAATAGCTTTCGCTATAGCGTCGCTATTCGCTATAGCTTTTTTTGGAGGCTCCCCGCTATGACGCGATAAACGCTATTTAGAACCTTGATATTTTCTTAAAAAAAAAAAAACTATAGTCTATATAAAGAATTCGGATCCTCTCATCTCATGTGCCTTGTTAGAAAAAATTGTCAACGGACAATTTAGATTAGCCTGGCACTAATCTCAAAGTAGACTTCTTTTACAGTTTTTATATGTACCGGATTAAAATTAATCTGGATTGTTCGTTGACAGTTATTTTGAGTCAGGTAGATGGGAGTATACAGATTCCCAAATTTATACTGAATAATTTTATTTGATTCAAATCGAACATTCAAAAGAATAATGAATATCTTTGCCACCACTTTATGCCAGCGGATGCAAATTTGGCATCTGGCAGCACTATCTAGGACAGCTAAAAAAAATAGATTAAAAGACCTAAAATGTAAAACATAAAATACATACACTAATTCATATCCAGAGTTGAAAATTTTCACAATTATAAAAATAGAGCTCTAACTATTAAACTATATTTACACATTTAGTATTCACGAGATATTGAACTATATAAAATTTATAAAAAAAAATTCAATTGATTTTCAACAAAATAATTAAAAATAAATAAATAATAAATTAACCAAACACTGACTTGACTGTAGATCCACCTGGCCTGAGACAAATATGCTGAGCTAATACCATCACAAATTCTACTTTTGAACAGAGTAAAGAAATGTTAGCACTAGCGAAGAAAAAAAAAGGAACAAGTGAATTTGGAAGTGGCATTGCACGAGGAGGAACACTTGACCAAAAGCAAACCTTGTTCTAAGAAAAAGATAATTGACCGTAGCAAAAAGTTTGCCACCAGTGAAAAACCCCCATCCGTTCCACTTTTAAAAAGTCGAAACCCTAATTAGACAACTGTTACATTTCTCTTTCTCTTCATCGACTTTATTTTATATTAATTTTTAGGAACTGATGACCTGATGTAGTGATGTATCGTTATATAATTGGTTGAAGCCTTGAAGGATTTCAAGTTGATTATCATCGGCCACTGTGAAGTTGATTTCTTACAGCGCGGTTAGACATAGTGGGCCCGTTCCGCAAATTATTGTAACAGAGAATGAGAGAAATAGTTAGGAAAGTTGGAGTTTAGAATACCTTCAATTCTTTGCTATTTTGGTCGTGTTCGATTTACAGTAAAAGAGTGGAAGAGCATAACATTAGTAAACAAACTAAATCTCTTTTTAAAAAAAAAAAAAAAAAACAATTCATCTATTTCATATTTTCGATGGAATAGAAAATTAGCTCATGGAAAAATAGACAAATGATCCAAATGCAAAAAAAAAAGAGTTTGACTGAATAAGTTAAAATCCAATTTCACTATTCTCAATTCCTCAATTACACTCGCTTCTTTTCTTGATCGGTGAAAATAGAATCTCTTTTTCACTCTATTTTTCTATTTCACTCTTGTCGAACGGACCCAGTAAAAATATTTCCTGGTTATATCTTAACCATTGGATCTAAACTAAACTAATTAGATTACTTCAAAATTATTTGATATAATAATATTAGAGTAAGAGGCTATGATACCATGCATAGTGAGGATTGGTAGGTACTATAAATCAATATCTTCGTTTGTAAAAATCTAAAATTTAAATATATATTGTCAATGGCATAATCAGGATTTGAGCGAGCAGGGATAGATAGAAATATGTCCTCTCTATCTTTATGGTCAAATTTTGTACCTAAATTACTGGAGCGCTAAATTAATTAGCATATTTGAAATGTAAGACAAATAAGATAAATGTTGTTGGGGCTTAGACAGATACATAAAGTGATTGATATATTTCCCCAGATACATATATAAAGGATTGATATATTTTACCAGAAAGTGCATCTGCTACATTATTAAAATGCAATATCGTGGTACAGTTAGGTACTAGACAAATAAAGTCCTTGGGCTTTCAATACTACCAAATGTCTAAATTTGATATTTAATATGATGGGTTGCATAAAGATTGAGTCCTCTGAAAAATAGAGTAGAATTTATGGAAATTACGAGCTAATTGATTATAAAATCATTTAAAGTGGTGAAATCATAGTGTTTAACTCAATTTAATCAATTTATAAACAAAAATCAAATAGAGTTAGGGTTTAAATCACCTACATACCTCCGTTCATGCTTTTGTCTGAGACTTAGCAATCGCACCTCTCTTCCCACCTCCGCCTGAGCCCTAAACCGCCTCTTTTTTCTCCTTTTCGGATGGCTCTTTTCTCCTCTAGAATAGTTGTCACTTTCGAACCATATCGTACCTGTGATTTTTTTTTCCAAATCGCCCTCTTTGCGCACATACAGGTTCGGGACTTTAGGTTTGGATCTTCTTCAAAACGGACTGCTGTTATAGAAAAATTACAACACAAAAAGAATTGGGTTGTTGCCATAGTGACAAATGAATTATTCGGGTTCGGTTCGGCGAGATCAAAAATTTGTGATTCGGGTATAATTCGGGTATAATTCAGGAATGATTCGGAATTATCCGGATCAGAAATCTCAGTCCTGCAAGGGAGCAAAAAAACAAAAAAAAATAAATGTTCTTGGAAAAATTCAAGAAAAATTCGTGAATAATTCGTAAAATTCGGGAAAAGTTCGTAAAATTCGGGAATTATTCGGGTTTAATTAGGTCAAAGTTCGGTCAACCGAATAATTCGGCGTTCGGTTCGGCATCACCCCAAAAAAGAATTAAACGGGTGTAATTCGGGTATCTTGTCACTATGGTTGTTGCTACTTTTGTGGACTAAAACAAGGGCAGGCATATAGTAAATCAGGGGAAGGTAAATAATAATAATCAATATAGAGGTAATTAAATTTTAATTCTCAGAGATAGACAAGTGCCTACCTCTGTGATGAATTGGCTTCGTCTTTACATATTGTGCAACATGATCACCATGTGAAAATGTACTTGTAAATCAAACTATACATTTTTTTATAATTCTTATACTATCTTTTAGAAAATCACTCGATCTAAGAATTATGGACCATTCAAAAGCAATGTTTTTCTACATATCTAAAAATATAATAAACTTTTTTTCCAAAAAAAAATGAAATTTAGTATGTAATATATTTTCATTTAGGTTGAACGGTTCAAATTGACTGTTTGAATTTTGAAAATGGAGACACTAATTCATAATATGGACCAATATGCGTTATGCATAGTTCTATATCCTCATTAATAAGATATGAGTAGAGGTGCTATTGGGTCAAGTAGGGTCCGGATATTATTATATTTGGACCCGTACTCTAAAAGTGTTCGAGTCTGAATTTTGATCCATATACCTATTAGTTTCAAATCGGATCAAGTCTGTATCTAGATATCTATCTACTCGTAGATATTTTAGGTTCAATCTTTTGGTTCCGGATAGATAGATACGCATAAATTGTTTGTGGATTATTGGATCCAGGGTGGATCCGAAGCGGGTACATGTCACAGCTCACAAGCATTTGAAAAACCCTTTACGTTTAAATATAATTATAATGTCTTAAACATCTCACATAATATATCATTATAATATAAATTAAAAACTGCTCCAAAATAAAAATTATATTATTGCTCTTGTTTATAAATATTACAGTATAACGCGCTACATAGAAATATAAAAATAATAACCCTAAATTGATTTTTTTTTCTATGGTTGTAAAAATCTATGAATAAAATATTAACACCAGTTTGTCGGCCATTTTTATTAATACCCAAAAAACAAAACTTAATTTTAAAAATAACCATCAGTTCTGTTTTTTTTCAAAAATAACCAAACCGCCAGAACTACGGGCGGTCTCCTATGGGACCAAACCGCCCCCCCCACGGGCGGTCTCCTTTTTTTTTTTTTTTTTTAGAGAGACATCTAAGTATTTTGATTTAAATAATGTTGTGAAAAAAAAGTTTTCTTGTTTAGAGTGTATGCCAAAAAATTAAGATATTTAATAAATTTATGAAGTGATGTCGTTACTCTTTATAACTTTGACTTTATTTGTCAGTTAGATATCACAAGTGTAAATATAACTTTTTTTATAAACTCATTTTTTTATAATATATGTATATATGTATATATAAATATATACATATACAAATCGAATTAAAACATATTAGTTACAACTTAATTATAACAAATCGAATGAAAACATATCAGATTATAACTAAGCAAGTTTTAAAACAAAGCAATTCCATATACTAGCAAATTATAACTAATTAGTTACAACATAATTATAACAAATCAAAATAAGTTCACACTAGCAAAATAGCAGGTTTATCTGCCCCTGCCACCACGTCTCAATAGACCTAACAAACGACTAGTTCTACTGGTACAAGCTGCAGGTGCGGCATTACTTGTAGAGCCTTGGCAACTAGATGATTGGCTCGGAGGAGGGGGGGAGGTTGTGTTCTACCAGTTGCTTCAGCAACAACTCTGGCATTTTCTCTTTCGTTGTGCTCGTTTATGGCATCTGAACATAAGAACACAATTCAGTTAGTAATATAATAAGATCATAAATGAATTTCGTACAATGCTACATACCTGCCCTGCGCCTGTCAGAAACAGAACGGCGAGCCTGATTTCCCGACGGTCGCCTGCCACTCATCTCGTCCATGGTCATTATAATACGCTTGTGTCTCCTCCTCCCCTTTCTTATCCATCCTTCTGAAGGGAGTATTCTATCACCGACATATGCAGGCCACTCATGCTGATCGGGATAAGAATGGAAAGATCCACCCCAAGTGGAAGCAAGGTAATCGGTACGGTATATGTCAGCAACATAGTGATCCTCACAGTAGTTCCTCACTCGGCATACCGCCATCACGTGACTGCAGGGTATGTGACTTAGCTGGGGTCCTTGGCATGTACAGGTTACCGCCCTGGCATCTCCGAATTTAACCACATACTTGCAAGCCCTCTTGACAAACGCCATAATATATGTAAACAATTGTAAGTAAACAATTGAACTAAAAAAAATTATTTTCTTAAAGTACAATAATATATGTAAACAATTGAAATACATGTACCTTTGCAAAACTGCTAGTCATCTCTACCACCCTTCTCGGTTTTTTCTTTCTGCAATTTCATCTAAATTTATTAAATATCTTGATTTTTTGGCATACACTCTAAACAAGAAAACTTTTTTTTCACAACATTATTTAAATCAAAATACTCAGATGTCTCTCTAAAAAAAAAAAAAAAAAAAAAAAAAGACCGCCCGTGGGAGGGAGGGGGGGGGGGGGGGGGGGGTTTGGTCCCATAGGAGACCGCCCGTAGTTCTGGCGGTTTGGTTATTTTTGAAAAAAAACCAGAACTGATGATTATTTTTAAAATTAAGTTTTGTTTTTTGGGTATTAATAAAAATGGCCGCCAGTTTGTTTCAATCAACAAAGAGAACAATATGCTAACTAAATCTCATACTTACATATTAGGTTGTACCAGCTCTTGTACTAGTCTTATTAACAAACGGATTCAAATGAACACCAATTACTACAAACATGCCAAGAAATATTATAATTGTTTTTACAACCTAAAAAATCTTGCCTGAAATATTTTAATTATTTTTATAGCCACAAAAAAATGTTGATATAGATTATATGTTGATGTCGCAGTGTTTCTAGGAAATTCAATTCTATAGTAGTCCATCTATTTTTCAGGAAATATACAGTTATTTCTAATATTGCAATAAAAAAATAAAAAAAATAAAAACATCTTCTATTTAATTAAAATAAGAAATCAAAATATGGATCTAAAATTCTCTCAAATCCGTAAAATCAAAGGAAAATCCTATTTCTGCTAGATTATCTAGCGGAAAGATCTCTTCCAAAACAATTGGATAATCCAGCGGTTTCGCTCTGAATTACCGTTATATTATCCAGCAGTAGAGTTAGTTCTAAAAATTTGTTGAAAACCATGTTAGTTTTTTAAATTTATTTATTTTATAGATATTAAATGCTTTTATTGTTTTTTGTGACCAGTATTTATGTATTATTGTATATTTAAGTATCTAATGATTGGATAAATATATTAACATGACTGTTTTAACTTCATACAACGTGTCTGTTATATACTTTTTTTTTTATATATTTTATCTTTTAAGATCGTGTATTGTGTGAAGTCAAATTAGCTCTGTTAATATTTTTATTCAGAATGATTGATGATAATTCCTTTGTGCTAAACATTTTATTCACATGATATATGATTTTCAAAGTTCTATCTGATCAAACTATTAAATAAATAAAAAAAGCATTAAATATATATCTAATGGGATCTATCTTTTTGTTGCCGTCGAATGAATTAATTCTCTGTTCATCTCCAAAAGGGATCTCAATGCTCTCCATTTGACATATCTTTCTCTTATCATACTTTTTTTTTTGGGAATGCAATACATATACAGTCAGATACCCAACACATCTCTCATTATTTAAATAGCTACATACTTTAATAATAAAATAAAAGTTGTTAAATGAGCAAGGACCTTGCAGGACAAGGACATAAGGTCCCCACGTGTTGAGTGCTATGACCAATTTACCCTTCATTCTTTAACAAGGAACCAATCATACCTTTCTTTTTGTAGAAAGATATTTTTTTATAAAATATCATTTTCTTTTGGTTAAAGTTTAAATCATCATCAATATATATTTTTTTTGAAAAATTCTTGGCAGATGCTGCCTATGATCAACACTTCATGTTCATTGGTTAGATTTTGGAATAATTATAAACTTTAGAAGTAAAGTTCAATTATCTTGGAATATGATGCCATGCTCTTTTACAAAATATTCACATTAAATAATTCAGTAGTTTACTTACAATTCAAAGCTTGATAAGCAAGAATGATAAAATGTTTACACACTGTACGGACAAATAAAAACGAGGAATGATTTCTTTCACTAACTTTTGCAATTATCAATTACTGATTGTTTTTGTAAATACTAGTTACACTTTAAGGGTCTGTTCAGCCGTTTATTATGAGCGTGAAAAAAAAAGAATTCACTCAGACTTCACGAAAATCAGTCCACGTGCACAATATTTCGGTCATTCAAAAATTTTCATTCCAGTTTCTATTCCTATTTCCTTTGGACAGACGAACAGACCCTAAGTATGAATTATGTAATTAAAATAAAACAACCAGCTGCTAATAATATCAATAGTTAATCTCATTTATGTGAAATACATAGGTAATCATCCATTAATAACTTTAACGACCGGTGCTAGCAAGTGACGTGACAGCATATTATTGATGGAAAAGTACAAATTATAATGCTCTAAACAATAGTCAGAAACATCAGTAAAACAATAATGATAAATATTATTGTTGCAACGTAATATTATGATAATACTAACATACTATCTGATCCTATATAGGGTTTAAATTTCATATTAAAATATGCTTGGAGAATGGAGACTAAGTTTCATATTTTTCTAAATATTTTTAGATAGATACAAAAATTATTGTTTCAGAAAATTCTGGACCATCTAAAAATAATAATTTTGTACCTATCTAAATTAATAGTAAAATTTTTTTCAAAATATATATAATTTAGTCTTCAATACATTTTAATAGAGAGATCATAATAAACAGTTCAGAGTAATTATTTAAAATTTAAAAACAGAAATAATGACGTGAGAAACATGAGGCATTTTGAACTCTCCCCTTAATATTAATATCGTATATATGAACTAAGAGGAGGGTTCAAATGCCTCCATTTTTTGTGTCTCCATCATGCCTCCATTTCTTTAAACTTTAATAATTCAAAATTTAAAACTTAAAAGCCAAAATAAAACCGTTAGATGTGCTCTATGTTATTTTCTCTATATGCTCATAAAAAATTATCACATTTTAATTTTGTTTTTATGTGCATCAATAAGTTGAAAAATCAAAGTCTAAAAATTATCCACATTAGGATGTTTTTTATAAGCTCTTGATGACAACCAAAATAAAATTGAAATGTCATAATTTTTTACATGTACATAGATAAAATGATGTATATCATATCCAATGATTTTATTTTGATATTTAAGTTTTAAATTTTAAATTATTAAAGTTTAAAAAAATTAAGACACGATGGAGACAAAAAAATGAAGAATTTGAACCCTTCTCATGAACTAATTAGGATATACTAGCTGATATTGGATCCACAAATTTTATGAGATATTATCGAGGCGCAATTAATTGAGCTCCCCTGTTCAAAAATTCCGGAATTGACGGCCTGACAAGATATAGGGGTATTTTGGGAAACACAAAGATACTCTCCCATCTGATAGTTATTCTCGCATGACAGCTTTCGCAGTACTCATAATCTCCTGTATCCTCTCCTTCCTTTATTACTGAAAAGAAACCATCTCCACATCTCTCTCTCTCTCTCTCTCGTTTTCTCCAAACAATCCTTGTTTCAGATCAGAGACCAACTGAAAAGAGACCGAGAAAAGAAACAGGTACTGATCCCAATTCCATTTCTATTTTTCTTCTTATTTTCTACTCTTCTCTTTACCCTTTTTATTAATATAAAAAATAGACAGCTGACTCTGAGAGAGAGACACTAGAAGATCAAAAAAAAGAAAAGAAAAGGCGTAAAAGCTCGTTTCTTTCATTTTGTATAAACAATTATTTGTAGCCCCAAAAAGATGTATGTATATGTTTTGCTACCTTAGATTCGTCTAAGATCACACATATAGAATTAATTTATGTTATTTATGATTATCTCCTTTTGGTCTGTCTAAATTCTGGAAGGATCTTTTCTAGTTTCAAGCAATCCAAGAGAGTGATGGAGCGTAAATGAGATGGTGACAGTGATGGATAGAGGAATTGATTTAAATCTCGATTGTTCGCCTTGCTCTAGTGATGTTTCACTTAAAGAGGAGATTAGGCAAGCAATTATCCATCATGAAATTCTTTTCAGAGAACAGGTCATTTGTTTTCTTTTCAATTGGAGAGCATTCTATTTAGTATTTACTCCTATTCTCAATTTTTTACAAATGTAAATTTATTAAATTTATTGCAATTTCCAGGTTAGAGAACTTCATAGGCTCTACTGGACCCAGAAACACATGATGCATGAGCTTTTTTGGAGAGAATCAAATCTACCAAATTCTCACCAAACATCTTTACCGGTACATAAAGGACGATTTCTTGCAATACATATTTTTTCACACTATTTAGTACTCTTAATTTAATCTTGAAGAAATCCATTGATTCCAGGTGAGAGAGCTACAATGGAATTTCAGTTCGGACTTCGAAATGAAGAATTATTTCACCAGGTGTCAATTTGACATTGGGGAAGGCAGTGGAAAAGGTAAGACAGTAAGAAATGTTGTCATTGATTTGGAGAAGCCAATCAATTTGGAGTCTGATGAAGAAGATGAAGAGGTGATTTGCCTCTCCGATTCTCAAGCCCTAACGGATAAAGGAAAAGATGAAGTCAGGAGATTTTCGGTTGGTTTTAACGATGCTTCCCGGCATGATGATTTGAATTCAAGAGCCAGTGTGCAATTCGGTCATGGTACGTGCTTTGCCTATACATTTTGGACAATATGAAAGCAACAATAAAAAGATTTTTCGCAGTTCCTCATGGTATTAGACCTTAATAAGCTGGAACCTAGTAATCAGTTCTCGGTTCACATAGTAATAGAAGTTACAGGGATGAAAAGGCTACGTGAAATTGTGATCAGCCAAGGATCTTGATTCTGGTATCTGGTCAAATTTTGACCGTATATGTACAGTATTGATTTTTATCATGGTTACTTTTTGCAGTCCCTAGGCATTGTTTTGATCTGAGCATGAATTGTGATTTGTAGTAGCCTCAACATAGCAAAATGGCAATTATTAATCAAAACTTAATACGAACTGATAGTAGAACCCTCTTTATGTTCATTCTTGGGTCAAACCATTATAAATGCACAGTGCCTTTCCGACATTGTAGTTAAGATAAAGAATCAAATTTACTATAATTAAGCAAAGTCTAGAATATGGTATTATTCAATTAAGTTCATATTTTCCTAGTGAACTTATTGTGATATTACTCGTGCACATTGAAACCCCATTTTAGCACCAAACATCATGTATTGGGTAATGGTGGAAGCAAGAATTTTTGTTGCGGGTCATTTACACAGGTCAGGATCCTTTGAACGGGGGTTGTAGGAATTTTTCTACATGCTAGTGCTAGAAATGGAGTTTCCTTTTAGGCACACCAGAGTATTCACACACCAACCATCTTAGTTCTAGTTATATGTATCTTCTTCTTTTATGCGGCTATCTAGTGTTCAGTAGTGATTGGTTAATTTTTACATTTCCTCTCTGTTGATTGTTTGAATCTCAAAGCGTGTAAAGTCCCATGTCGACATGTTGCAATTATTAAAGTGCATGTACTGAGACTGTTTCATTTCATCATTAATTTTCTTATACAAGTTTAAAAGGAATTTTCAAAATTTCACCAGAGTCAAGTTGGTACTGTCTTTATTATATATCTGAAAGAATTCTTATACTTTTACATTTCTCTGTTCTTTTAGTTTCTCTCTCTAATTTTCTATTTTTCCCTGTCCAGATTCAAGTGTACAAGAGAATAATACTCCTATCGCGCTGCAACCCGAAAAAGAGCAGATGACCTCTAATAAACCATTTCAAATAGATCTCAACATTGCTCAAGATGAAGAACCCCAAAATGATATGGCCAACTCATGTCTGCTTGACACCAGAAACCCTTATCTAAAGCGATCTGATTCGGTTAATGGGTCTTCCAAAGGCTCCTCCATTACTCTCCTTGAGAATTTCACCGCTGCATCTGCTACGGAGAATCCTAAGGAGTCTCCTCATTTGGACGAGGGGAGGCAAGAGAAGGATCTGAAAGTTGTAAAAGAGGAAAATATTATAAACTTAAATGTATCGATTGGTAGTACCGACTTATACACAACCTCACCTCCTGAATGTACCAAAGAGCTTTTGCATGCAAGTGATGTAACCGGAAGTGAAGATGACACTGTTTCGAGCCATGTCATAACCACTAACAGTGATATAGAAATGATTACTCAAGATTCCAAACAGGAGATGGATAGCAATATCGCTGCTGCGGCTGAGACACTGCTATCTTTCCACTCAGAAAAGCTTGAATCATTTTGGATTGGAGAAACAATTGGTGTCTCTGAAGAGTGCACTTTTGAAGAAGATTCATTTGTACTAGCTACGTTGAGTCTACAAGAAGAGACAGTTGATGACGCCACATGGTTGCCTCCTAATAAACTCAATATTGAGAATAATGAAGGGGGTAATGCTAAAAACACGCGTACCATTAACCTGAGGAGAGGAAGGGGTTTGAGAGATTTTCAACGGGATGTTTTACCGGGTTTGGTTTCCCTCTCAAGACATGAGATATGCGAAGATTTGCAATTAATTGGATATGAGGTTAGAAAAAGCAGGTCCAGGAAGAATTTTGACAAGGATGAGTGGGCCATGCCTGTCAGAGGTGGCACTAGAAAAAGTCGGCGAAGGGGTGGGAGGAGGTAGCGAGGGTTTGAGTGCCATGGCATTTAATAATGGATAGATTTTTGTAAATATGAATTAATCAGGCAGCTAAGCTCTAGTAGAGAGATAATTAAAGCAATTCCTGATAATTAACTTAGTGTGGATCTTTTTCTCACTCTTCTTTACAAGTTAAAATGATGTTTTGGAGCTATTGCAGGTTCATAAATCATAACCAAAAGATTATTGCTTTAATTATGTTTTGGATTTATTGCAAGTTCATAAATCATAATCAAAGTAGAGAAATATCAAATATCAATACTTTGGTAATAGGGAAAAAAAATATTGTTGTTTTTGATTGAACACTTCTCTGATTAGTAACACATTGTGTTCATTTTCCTATGAAAACTTCAATTTGTGGAAAAAAAATTAAGGACCTTTACATGACCGTTACATTAGCATTTATTTATTTTCCAAAACGAAGTGCTCATTATTATTTATTTAGTAATGATACAAATTGTGAATTTTGCTAAAGGTTATAATTAGTAGTTTGTTAGCTATAAATTTAGTTATAGGTTTGGGAATAAAGGAGATGATAATCATAGCTTTTGACCTGAGTAGGCGACTATGATGAGAGCCCAAACTGAGTTGAGTGGACCTGAATCAGAGTTGACAAGATGGTCCCACCTGGCCTGATATTGCCTCTTCATTTTAAGCACAAAATGGGCCCAAACTTTTTAGTCCAGTCTTTTAATATCAACTTTTAATAAATTGTACTGGGGCGGTCCGATGTCTGGTTGGATCTGAGCCGATCTTGAAGTTGTTATTGCGAAGGCATCAAGATCCGACCTAATAAATTACCTATGATATTGATTGTTCGTTGTAAAAAAATATCTGTGATAATATGCATTTATGTTCGTTTTCTGTGATAATATTCAGGCAGAAATTGCAGAGGTCAGGGGAAACCAGTCTGCTCTCTGCAATGAAGAGACAAAAAAAATAAAAAAAAATACGTCCAATAGAATTTATGCAAAAAATTAAACAGATGACCAGTTTTCTTTAAGATTTGTAAAATTAAGCCCAATGGCTGATTTTTAGCTCAATGTGAATTTATATATTAAAATTTTGTTGGAAACTATATTTATATTTTTCTTGAGAAAATTTATGATTTTATTAGATTAGGGAAAAAAAATATTACTATTAGATGATTTAGCTCAATGTGAAATTATATATTAAAATTTTGTTGGAAACTATATTTATATTTTTCTTGAGAAAATTTATTATTTTATTAGATTAGGAAAAAAATATTATTATTAGATGATTCAAAGGCTTTTAGATATCCTTATAAAAAAAATAATACAAAAAATTTAAAAATATAAAAGTATGGTATTTAGAACAGAGGCCACCCCCATTTATTTTCTAAATATATGTACCAAGACATTATTTTACTATATAACTAGAATAAAATATTAGGAGTATTGTTAAATGAGGAGGGTTCAAATGCCTCTATGTTTTTGTGCCTCCATCATGCCTCCATCTTTTTCCATCATTTTCAAAGTTCAAACAGTCGATCCGAACCGCTCAACCTAACCTCCATACTAAAATATGTTTGGAGACCAAATTTTATATTTTTAGGAATTTTTTTACTATTTTTTTAGATAGGTACAAAAATACTGTTTTTAGATGGTTCAGATTTACTGATTTTGTACCTATCTAAAAAAATAGTAAAAAAATTCCTAAAAATATAAAATTTGGTCTCCAAATATATTTTAGTATGGAGGTTAGGTTGAGCGGTTCGGATCGACTGTTTGACCTTTGAAAATAATGAAGAGAGATGGAGACATGATGGAGGCACAAAAACATGGAGGCATTTGAACCCTCCTCTTGTTAAATTGATTTCCATATTTTTGGTGAAAATTTTATATTATCAATCCCCTTATTTTATTAAAATTTGTCTGGTCGACATCAACAAGGAACATAAACTGTTTAAATCAATTTATTTCATTAATAATATATACATGTCAAATTAAAAAAAAATTAAATTCATTTATTGTGACGTGGAATATACTAGTTTTTGCAACACAACCTAACGGTCCATTGTGCCCAATTATGTAGCTCTTCTCGTACAACCGTTTGCCTGACAAAAAAGATTTTCATAAATTTTCCCAACAATAGAATTTCATTATTTCCAATGTTATAACTTAGCAATGAAATAATGCATAGAAAAAATTTACTTGTATACAAAAAGAAAAGATATATCAAATCTTTCCTTTTTAAAAAAAAATGTCTCTTACGCAATGCAGATTTGGGGATTCATTTTTTTACTTGGGATAAATTTTTATGAAAAAGATCACTGTAAATAGTAGATACAATGGCGTACAATAATGAATTAATGAGGTACAGTGTACCTGATTGGTCGTTAACAAGGTTTATTGTCAGTTTGCATTTGTCGCATTTAACCGAAATTATTTATAAAAAAAAGCTGGATTGGAGGTTGCATATCAAAGTCGCCTTAAATTAAACTATTAACTATCAGTAATTATTGATGGGAAGAAGCACAGCGAGAACATCTATCTATCTATCCACTATCCGTATCCGGAAGAGAAGCAATTAATTGTTCTGTTTCAGAGATGTGTATTTCTGTACTGTTTTAGGTGGTCCCGTAATTACGCACATGATGGCTGCATCTAGATAAATATATGGATCAACTTGTTTGCAATTATCTTACGCACCTTGATTTTACGTCAATTTCGAAGGTGGCAAATGAGAACTATAAATATATGGTTCTATTTCTATATATATGTTTGCTGACTTAATTTGCTCACTACTGAAGTCAATCGCTGACAGAAATTACACATTTTTATTAGTTGTAGCAATCCTTGTTCTATAGATTGTATAACAAATATTATTATTATTATTTACTTCTGATTCAGATCTGAACTGGTACATACATGGTACCGGTCCATGTCTCTCGTCGCAAGAACTTGAACAAAATTTCATGACACTTGTTGGACACATGAAATTAAAAAAATATATATATATATGTACGCGTAATTACATATTATTTATCCTAAAAAAATAGTCAAAGGAGGAGATGAACCGCAGATTAAAAATCAAACTTGTCACATGCACTGAAATCAGGAAATTGACAATGCTCCTTAATTTAAATAATTTAGCAGACAGACATCAATAGATTACCTAGCTAGGTAGGTAGCTAATTTTGTGGATCTAGGTCACTCAATCATGTATCACTATTTTTTTTTTTTTTAATGTTCTTCATCTTTTTTAGCACATGTTATTTCAGTTATTTGTATTGCACTAACTGATGATGGACAAAATAATGGATCCTCCAATAACCCGAAATTTTTATTAATATCCAAAAAAAATATATTAAATTTAAGAAACTACCCAGGTTTTCGTGTTTTTTTGAAATCTACCCAAGCCGCAATTTTTT
Organism: Carex rostrata; assembly: GCF_964058835.1. Classification (NCBI taxonomy): domain Eukaryota; kingdom Viridiplantae; phylum Streptophyta; class Magnoliopsida; order Poales; family Cyperaceae; genus Carex; species Carex rostrata. Next base: position 13,022,082 of record NC_135920.1, on the reverse strand, counting down.
TTTTGCGGTAATTCAGTCTGAAACTGTATTTTTTTTTGCGGTTTACAATTCCAAAACCGCAAATTTTTTTTTGCAGTTTTAAATTTTGAATTCCCAAACCGCCAAATTTTTTGGCAGTTTAAGTTTTTCATATTATTTTTTAATTAAACATAAATATTTATAATTTATTTATTTTTGTATTAAAATATTATAAATATTTCTTTGAAATAGATGGAATACTATATAATTTGACACAAATAAATATATGAAATATTTCTAATATTTCAATACAAAAAATAAATAAATTATAAATATTTCTATTTAATTAAAAATAATATGAAAAACTTAAAACCGCTCAAAAATTTGGCGGTTTGGGAATTCAAAGACTGAATCTTGAATTATCACAAAAAAAATTGCAGTTTAAACAAATTTCGAAAAAAAAAGCAATTTAGATTCTGAAATTTAATATTTTTTTATATTAATAAAAATTTCGGTCCAATAACTGTGACCCTATGTTACCCCGATACGTCACTTTAGGCCCCGTATCCATATCGGGTGCGTATCGGATACGGATACGCACCCGATACGGCTCTGATCAGGTTACGTGGCGTATCCTTACTCAGTCGATACGGTCGCCGATACTCCGTTGACAAGTCTAGATACGGCTGGATACATGTGGATACGGCTATCAGCGCCCGTGAACCGCGTTTGCACCCGTGAGGTGCGACTGTGAACGTAGCCGAAGCTGTAAACCGCGCAAACACTAGCGCTCGCCAGAGGAAATATGAATTTTTTTTTTTTGCGAGAAGCGTGATTCAAACCTGAGAAGGCCCAATTCCAACGCAAAAACCTTAACCACTGCGCCAACGTTTTCTTTTGTTATAATCTACAACTAACATATTTAATGTATACTTGGATTGCTTGCATTTTTATATTTAATTCGTATGAAATTAATAATATTAATTATTATAATAAAAAATAATATATATAATAGACGTATCGTATTCTTGATTTTAAAAAATTACCGTAACGTCGTATCCGTATCGTATCTGATACAATATCCGTACTCGTATCTATGCAACATAGCTGTGCCCAGATACTGAGATGCATTAATTATGAACGACAGGGATCCGAATTCTAAACGACGAGGATCCAGGATAAGAAGACAAAATTAAGTCTGACGGTAGATGAGATATATCATGACAATGGTAGATAGGTAAGATAGTATGGATCTTTAACTGTCTTTTACTAACTTCGGCCGCCTGCTGTCTCTGTTCCATGAACAAAAAAAAACAAGAACAAATGATTGAATAGACGATGCATTTCACGATTTCGACAACCCACATGTAAGAAAATATAAAATTATATATTATTTTTTTAGATAGGTACAAAATTATTATTTTTAATAGTAAAAAAATATAAAATTTGATCTCCAAACACATTTTAATATATAAAATCATATTAACCAATTCGGATTAACTATTTGAACTTTGAAAATTGATATAAAAAATATACAAGTACAATGAGACATAAAATTTCCCAATTCTGATATCTTATTATATTTCAGTTTAGAAGACAATAAGTGATCTGCAAAGTTCCTTTCTAAGTATGGTAACTGACGAATTGGTGCAATCTAACTAGGGGTGACAACGAATCAAACTTACTCTAGTTTGAATTTGAGTTTGAATAAGATTCGAATCGAACTAATTTCAAATCGAATTAATTGCGAACTATACATTTTTCAAATCGAAGTCAATCGAATTACGAACTACAAATTTTTTGGCAGCTCTAGTTATACCGGTAGTTTATGCATTATTTTTCTTCTCGCAGAATAAAATTCACATTGTTTTCTTTTACCTTTCACAAATTCACACTAATGAATTATGGGTCAGTTCAAGATTTTCTTACCTTTTACGCTGCTAGATTGATTAAAATCACGGTATCGACTTAGTCAAATAGAACTTATTACATTGTTAATTTGATACGCTGCTGAAACATTTTCCTATTATAAGTTACCATTATATTAACAATTTTGAGCTGTGATATAAATTTGGTTATTGCATTATTAAAAATTAATGGTTGAATTCCGTTAATTGTATTATTTGAGATTCAAACCTAAATAGTTCGCGAATCAATTTTGAATGAATTATACCTAGTTTGAGTTTGATTTGAATAAGATTCGAACCGAACTGATTTGATTTGTTTCAGAACAAACTAATTTCGAATCAAACTCAAATCGAATCACGATCTACAAATGTTTTTTTTTTCCACCCCTAAATCGACCAATCCTACATTTTTTTTCCCCATTTTCATAAATACATACATTCAATTATTTTCACACACAATGTCAGCAAATTTTGTTGAACTGACAACACATAACACGCACCAATAAAATGTTCTTTACCTGTCACTTGACCACTCTGACATGCTAACACCCTGGTTGATATAATTATGACGATATAAATGCAATGTAGTGCATTAATTTGCGAGTATTTTAAAAAAAGAAAAAAAGAAAAGAAGCAAAATTAAGCGTAACTTGCGTGTGGAATAGTCAAATAGATGCAGGCTGCAGCACAAATGCACAATCACAAATCCCAGTAAATATTAAATTGGATGGATCTGTAAACTGTCGTTTCAGAACGCCTTGCAATTAATCAGCCGAATTATTACACTAGCCTGCGTTCGCTGCGGCCTCAACAAAGCAATGATAGTTTACATTCAGTTATTAAAAATTTGTGATTCATATAGAATATGGTACAGTAAAGAAGTAAAAGAAAAGAAAATATTTATTTGGATTCATATATAATTAGGATATAATTGGCTTTTTTTGCATTTTTCTTGCGAATAATTCGTTACTTGTGTTTTATTTACGAATAAAATGTATTATACTTTTTTTTTTTTTTTGCGTATAATCTGGAGTTCGGTTCGGTAATGTCAAAAAAACGAATAATACGCAAACAAAACGCAAATTTCTCGTGAGTCTTTTCACTATGCTTGTCTAAGGATCAAAAAGTACTGTTTTCCTACCGAGGGCCACATATATTTTTTCTGAATTTTTTTTTAAATTCACTAAAAATAATATGAAAAATGAATGGATTGGTTTAAAATTTATATGAGCACATCATACCTTAGCTTGCTCAATTATTATTATTATTATTATTATTATTTTATCATTGTTTATTATACTTAAAATAATAAATTAAATTTTATAGAACGCTTATAATTCAAAATAATTGTAAATTTATTTTAACTCCATATTTAACTTAGGCGTTGAGCCGTTAACATGCAAAATTCTAACCGCACGCTTAGTAGCTTGTGCATATATGTCACAGAGAATCTTTGATCTCGTATAATTTATGTCTGGACTCTGAAACTGTGTGGGGCCAGGGCCCACCAAGGACCTTCGACGGAGATTTCAACGAGTGCGTATCCTCTGAAATATCTCATATTTTGCGTGACCGACGTGTCCGGTTCCTATTCGTGGAAACCGCAGGGGCCAGTATTATTTGAGCTTCGAGATTCGTGCACAACGTATTTGAACGGTTGAAATTTTCCAAAAAATCAAGCAAAATATGAGATATCTCAGAGAATGTGAATTCGATTTCAACCGGGCATTAATAAGATGGATTGTTACTTTGTTATATAGATCAGTAAATTGAAATGGAAATGATATCTGACTTTTTGTAAAACACCCCAAATCTAGATTGATGACTTGTCCTTTAAAAGTGAGATTTCCTGCCTTATCATTTTCATGATTAGTTTTACAAGTCAATAGGCATTTGTTTTAAAAATTAAAAATCAGATCATCGGGAAGGAATTGATTTTTTTTTTCTTCAAAAATAAATGAACTGCATCAATGGTGCAGTTTCACTAATGACATGCTGATGGAATCGCACCTGTAGTACTATTCCAGTAATTTTTGAGAAAATGTGGTCACAACGAGTTTTAAAGTCTAAAAAAAAATACTAGAATCACTTCATTGGTGCAGTCCTATAAACCTGCACGAGGTGGAACCGTATCATTAGTGCGTTTCCATCATTTTTCAAAGAAAACTAATCAACTGCTGTCCCTGAGATTTGAATTTTTAATTTATTTAAAAAATCTCAATCAACAATAGCTCTAGTTAGCTTTTGTAAAAACATGTAATTCTAGTGGACAAATATAAGGTATGCTAGCGTTGTAAATATGTTAACCAGACTCAAACAATATTAATTACATGGTTGATATCTCAAACGTCCTAAATTTTGGTCTTAAAAAAATTATTTTGGTCCCAAATTTAAAATCTTGTGCTAAAAAGTAATATTTTTTTTTGTTATATAAAGGATTATGTATTCTTTACGGTGCCTCAAATTTTGAGTTTGAAATTCCACCGTCCGATTAGAATCCAGAACAATCCTACTTAACTTAAATTTATGATGTTTTTTATAATTTAGTTTAGTTTATTTAAGATTTATCATTTGATCAAAGATCTAATGGTTATGACGTGTCAAATTAAAAAAAAAATAGTCACGATACACGAATGATCACGACATGAGACACGTGAATTAAGCCATGTAACCGACACACATACCGTGTCATTCTGTTCTATGACGGAACCGGTTCTGCCGTGTCATTTTACCTACTCTATCTTTAGAGATCGAATTTTGGTGCGATTTCAGGTGTGGTGCAGAAACTAAAATTTTCTGTTTTATCTATGACATCCAAATTCCACTGCAATCTATTTAATAGTCTATTATATTATTTTATAATAATTCCTAAAAATAAAAAATTCTGAATTGTTTTGAAAGAAAGAAAGGATGCTGTGTATTTTATTCACCTCGGCAAGGGAAGGTATCATTAACTAACAGTAAAAGCCTGACAGAGGAAACAGAGATTTTAAGATCATTCAACAGTTCCCCGGGAATATAAAACTGTCATCATTAGCTTTCTATTTGGAAGCAGATCACCTGCTCCCGGGGTGCAGGAAAATCCTGCCTCCTGAGTCACTGCGGGGTAGGGTCGGATTTAGAGTGGGTGGGGCTGGATTTAGGGTTTAGAGTTTAGGAGGCCCACTAACAGTAACTCTGGGGACAGGAAATTCCTGCCCCCAGGGGGATTCGATCCCTTTCTATTTATTTTTTTTCATAAAACTTGTAAGATTTCTTTTTCATTGCATTACATTTTGTTACACGTAAGGAACAGTTTTGATTACGCATACTGGCAAGTGACCGTATAATCCAGAGTACCGAATAATGTACAGTGCTTGACCGCTTGCTTGGCAATAAACACGCTTGTTTGAACCATACGGAATCTCTGTCACACTGCGCGATTGAATTAAAACATCAAATTAAAAATTTTGTGTATTGCTAACGGACTTGTCAAGTATTTAGCGGGTCTTTGTTCCTTTTTTTTTTGTGGTAAATTAGTTTTCTTATATTAGAATTCGAATTGGCTTTTTTTTTCTTATAATTTATAATTATCCTGTTTTGAAAATCGCCTTTGAGGAAACAACAAGGATCAGACGATTACATGATCGCCAAGATCTGTTCATGTCACTAAAAAAAAGAATCAAATTCATTAAGGTTTGCTTAATTCAGACCTTTGACATCCATAATAATGAGAAGTCGTCATATGCATCTATAGAAATAGGAGGGAAAATGAACTTTTTGTATGGTCTAATGACAAAATATAGCCTTCTTCCGTGTGAAAGATCGCATGTTCGAAATTCTAATCTTTATAAATATATATATATTTTTAACAAAAGTGAGTTTGTTCACCGATTTTCATTAACATGAAAATCATACAAAAGACATGTCTTACTGATACCTAATGAGTCAAATCGTAACTACTGCTTTTAGTATAAATTAATATACTTTTTAATCCTAATTTTACTTGCTATCGGATTACAAGTGCATAATCCTACAGCGTAGTATAGATTGGGGTATCGATCCACAAGAATAGTGTATTAAGTTATAACAATTTTCACTAGTTAGATTGTTGGGTTTATACATGTTTTCTTTAGATTTGATGCGGTGATGTTAATCGAATATAAGTGTTAAGTTAAATTATTAAATAAAGGTTTCCTAGGGTTCAGGTTTACTATCCTCAAGATTACGGAAATATAAATTCAAACGTCACTCTACCCTGCATACGGCACTGTCACTGTCGTATGCGGCATAGATTGTCCCACAGAATAACTCCGCATACGTTATTGTCACTACCTGTAGGACATTCAGGTTATTTGCTTATGCGTTTTGAAAAGTTTTCTTATCGTTCAATCAGCTTTTGGACTATCAATTCTAAGTATTCTAGGTATGCAATTATTCTTCTCGTACAAAAGATAATTAATATTTTCCTATTCTACTCACAAATATTTCCTAATATAATATATTACCTAATATAATATATTACAATTTAAGCTATCATGCCAAAGGAACCCACTGGGTTCTAACCCTAGTCTTTGAACCGCTGTCAAGTCTCGTTAGTCGAAGTGTTAGTATTTACAATACTATTATTCTCACACAAGGATGTAATGACTACACCATTGGTATGTGGAGGACATTGACATATAGTAAACATAACTATGTATGCAACGACTTAATAAAAAGCAATTCAAAGAATAAAAAAACTCAAATATAACATAAACAAATTTTAAATATATATTAAACATAATCAAGAATTCAAGTTTAAACTCTCATCCTAGAGATGAGAAATTAGCTACTTAGAGACATGGCAAAAGAAATGAAGAGAACATAAAGTACAACCCTCGTAGAGATTGAAGAACCTTCGCCTCCTTAGATGCCACCTTCTCGCCTTGCTCCAATGTCTATCCTTCTCTCTCTGAGCAACTCTCTAACATAACCTACCATGAGGGTAGCTAGTCTATTGTCTAGACTACACAATTAAAACAGGCACACTAAATTCAAATACAAGAGAGATATTTATAGTCTTCCTAAAATGAGAGAATAAGGTTGTGCATTAGGTTAAGGGAGCAGTGGAGATCATGGGGGGGGCATAAGGCCCACTCATAATCTTTCAAAAATAACTTGGCTTTCAAGAAAAGCGTATTCTTCTAGAAAGCCCGTTAGAAAATGCGTTCTTCCAGAAGACCCATCAGAAAAGCCCAAAATAGGACAGTCCACAGATCGTGCGGCCTAGGGGCTATGCCGCATGGATTCTGACTTAGCGTATTCTTTTTATATTTCACTATTTTGCATGTTGTGCACTTCGTGTAAGGTGTTTGCATGCTTCATGGAATGCCTGATTTAGACGCCATCTTCGAAAATCGCCTAAATACGACATTTTTACTCTATTTTTGCTCTAAATTCGTAACTTTCTACAAACCTACCAAAAACATTTAAAAACACGTTTGCAGTAAATAATTCAAAAAAATAACTACTTTGCATTTGTTTTTTGTCATTTTACAGAAGAAAAAATAGCGATTTTTATTATATGTTTTGGCTTCATCAGAACCACCATTAGTACCAACCTGCAACAGTAACAACATTCACAATTATCTATACAAAGTTACTTACAAATAGCAACCACAAAAGAACAGCATCTATAGTACTAGACTGCTAGGCAACAAATAGAGAGAACTAGAATTAAGCATAAAAACCCCTACAACCAAGATAATCACAGCAACACTAAACATCTTCAAGGAGTACCATCTCTTTAATCAGGTCCATCACTCGTACCAAGCATAATGGTTGTACCATGTGGTCCCGCCATAGTAAGAGTATGTGAATTTCTTGATATATCCTTCACCTCGCAAGAAAGCATAAGTTTGAGATTAGATATAGCATCAATAAGCATCATATCTTTGATTCATACATAAAAAATGAGCAACTGAAATTATTTGAGAGCCCAAACATTACACCCTTCGTTTTTGCCATGCTTTAAAAATCAATCTATTTTATTTCTAGGCATAGATTCTATTCCACAATACAGCACCTCGAATTACCTCGACAACATTGAAATCCTTGATAGGAATACACCTATCCAAATCCCAAAGTTCCTGAATTATACAATACAAGACAAACCCATTAAACGAACCCTATCCATTGCCAAATTTCTTTAGCCACTGGACAAGTAATAAAACAAATGGTCAGAAGATTCCAGACCATTACAAATACACAAGACAGATCACCTGTCCAAATAATTTTGTTTGGTCAACAAATATTTTCTTTCTTTTTTTTTTTACTTTTAAAGGTATTGTAGCATTTCACATAGACCTAAAATCAAAATTAGGTATATCAACATACTACATTCAAGAATATAAAGAGTGTACAGAAATTTTTTTTTTTTATAAGCCCTTAGACAATTTGCATTAAAACATCAGAATAAATTACAAGTTTGTTCTAGCGTAGATATATAATTACACAAATATAGCATCCTATATACTAAACTACTTGTAAAATCTCTCACTGCTAAAAATTAAAGAGAAGAGAAAAAGTAAAACCAGTAATTGTGAAATGTTTAGTTCGCGCCAGATTAGCAAGTCAATAGGCCTATTCATTCTCTTCTCTTGGTATACAACCGTAGCAGTCTAGTGAGTGTGACTACATCGTGTCGACACTGCCTAGAAAAATGTGCACCCGAGAGGCACTGAATTAAACTGGACCAGAAACTGAATCAACCAGACCAGGACAGTCACCACTCAGTCGAAGAGGCACTGAATCAAAACCGGACAGAGAACTGAATCAATCAGTCCATGACAGTCACAACTTAGTCGAGAAGGCACTGAATCGAACTAGTCCGGAAACTGAATCAGCTGGACCAGAACAGTCACCTCACAAGAGTCACATCGAAAGAGAGAAGGAGAGGAGAGAGGAAAAGATGGAGAAAAAGATAAATGAGATAACATATTCATCATCATCACAACAACCATAACAACACGTAACTTATTCATATATATATATTAGATACTACGGGGTGAAATGAATTTACAACACCCTCAGTCGAACCCGGAGGATTGAGGTAAATCGAAGAGCAGTGACCAGATCCATTGGACGGAAGCACCTGCTCGGTTAGAGTGAGGCAAGATGAAACGATGAGCGATGGCCAGATCCGTTCAACAGAAGCACATGCTCAAATGGGACGAGGCAGAGCTTCGAGCGGCAATTAGATTCATCAAATATAATTAACCACTCAAATGAAGCAAAGTGAAGTAGACCGGTCGAACAAGGGTGGAGACGAAAGTAACGAGATGGAGCCTCGGAAACGACTGACCGACTCTCAAAACTTTAGACTTGATTTCCTTTTCTGATCGTCTTGGAGAGAAAAACGGAGATCTCTAGGTGCGGTGCGGACTCCCCAAAGCGCTGCTCGCGATATGATGTATGTTAGAAAATTTTCCATTAACATTCTATCTCGATTGTAATTGATCATTAATGTTAGATAAGTGAAAAGAACTAAAGCAATCCATTCCACACGATACTTTTATGAATATTATAATTTGGAAAGGTATATCTCTATTTTTCTCTCAAAAAAAAATATATGTATCTGTCGAGCCAGAATAAATATACGCAGTCACGTGAAATTAATATATACCTGCATATATATAATTATCCATAGTTTAGGCATAGTGCTCACAATTTTTTTAGGGTATGATATACTATCACTTTTCTTTAAACAACAAATATAAACAGTAATAGATTTAAAAGGTAAAATTTCTGAATTTCATTTCAGAACCGTTTTTTAACTTGTGGATCCCTTCTATATTTTATCTTAGCACTTTTCTTTAAACAACAAACATAAACAATAATAGGTTTTAAAAGATAAAACTCATGAATTTCATTTCATAACCGTTCTTTAACTTGTGGATCCCTTCTATATTTTATCTTAGAAATTTTCTTTAAACAACAAACATAAACAATAATAGATTTAAAAGGTAAAACTCCTGCATTTCATTTCAGAAACCGTTCTTTAACTTGTGGATCCCTTCTATATTTTATTTTAGCACTTTTCTTTGAACATCAAACATAAACAGTAATAGTTTTAAAAGGTAAAACTCCTGAATTTCATTTCATAACTGTTCCTTAACTTGTGGATCCCTTCTATATTTTATCTTAGCACTTTTCTTTAAACAATAAACATAAACAGTAATAGATTTAAAAGGTAAAACTCCTGAATTTCATTTCATAACCGTTCTTTAACTTGTGGATCCCTTCTATATTTTATCTTTGAATCGGGAGATAAAACTGATAGCAAAGAGATTACTTGTTGAAATCATCACTCACCGTTACTGTAAATAAATGCTTCATGTTTTTATATTTATGACTCTCTAATACACTGAACATATTGTGCTTATATTTAAGTTATAACATTGGTTTTATTCTCAATTCATATCATCGTTATACATTTTCCGTACCGTCTTATAAATAAAATATTATGAATATTCAAAATTTGTAGAATGTTTTTTCATCACTCATGTCAACCGTGATGCTAGTCTCAGAAACTCTGTATATACTATTTTAAAAATTGTTTACTTCTGTTATCTTAAAATATATATTGATGCATGGTGGATGGCATAATGGTAATATTATCGTAGAAAATTGAATGCGCTTGGTGGATGGATATAATAATGTTCAGTGATCTAATTATTATGTCGTTGAACAGTAGCGTATAATTTATTAATATATATTCCGCTACATATTTGCTAGACGACTTGTGAATTTTTAAATTGTTTATATTGTCCAATTGAACTTGACAAGTGATTAAATGAATTTGACAACCAATCAATCAATATTAGCAGACAATTTATTAGATTATCTTGCTGTTACTGGCTCCAAAAATCTGGAACTATAACAATTACAAAAACTGAACATGTCAGTATCACAGAAAGCAATAAGCAGTAAAACAAAAGTCTACAGCTAGCTGTGGCAAACTAGCTACAAACCAAATACATGCAGACAACAAACCAAAACAGAGACTATGACCTAAAGATGTCAAAAAAAATAAATACTGGTACTAAGCTCAAAAATACTGTACCCCTCATTTTTAATATTGATCAGAAAAACCTTACTCAAATTTGCAAATAGGCATTAGTTATCAGATATCCAATCAAGGATTTAACCTCTGAAGTAGAACAATTATAGTTGCCTACTTCCCGTACCGATCACGAGGAGGGTTCAAATGTCTCTATTTTTTTTGTCTCCATTATATTTCTATTTTTAAAAACTTTAAAAACTCCAAATTTAAGACTTAAAAATGAAAATAAAACCGTTAGATTATTTTATCTATTCACATGTAAAAAATTATGACATTTCAATTTTTTTTTTGTCATCAAGAGCTTGTAAAAAACGTACTAATTTTGATAATTTCTAGACGTTGATTTTTCAACTTATTAATTCACATAAAAATAAAATTGAAATGTCATAATTTTTTATGAGCACATAGAGAAAATAACATAGATCACATTCAATGATTTTATTTTGACTCTTAAGTTTTAAATTTTGAGTTATTAAAGTTTTAAAAAATAGAGACGCGATAAAGACACAAAAAATGAAGGCATTTGAACTCTCCTCACTGACCATATATTCATGTTAAAAAAATAATTCCTCCTTTTGCTTTCTTTCATTTTTGAAGAGTTAAATATGGTCAATTGGGAGGGTACGCGGCACAATTAATGGCCCATTAAGGACCATATCTCTCTGTGAGGGACCATCCCATATAAAAATGACCTAATAATTTATTTCATTTTTGACCTTATCTGACTATTTCCTATTCCAATGTTGCAATGTTTCAAACAACGTTTTCTTTTGTTTTAAAATGCTGAAGAAAATAATTTTGGAATTATTTGTTAATCATATTTCTGACTTCTTTAGTTGAACATTCTAATGGCAGTAAAATAGTGGAAATTTTACTTGTTAAAGATATCAACAACTATTTTAACATCTATTTATCAAAATAATAATAATAATAACATCGATTATACAGGCACGATTAATAAAGACAAAATAGAAAACATATGATTGAGGAAATTTTTAATTTATAAAAATTATTAAATTCAGACTTACGAAAATAGAAAGAATGCCTTATTTCCAACAAATATAGAAAAAATCTGACTCATTGAGTCTGATTCAAAATATATGGATCTGACTCAATGGTCAAGATCCAAAAATTATACTTTTCTGAAATTATCGATGGACTAGAGCTTGATTCTCCTCTAATAGAACGGTCCGGGTCCAAACTAAAAAAAAATATATGAATCTGAATCATTGAGTATGATCTATAATATTTGAATCTCACTCAATAAATCAGATCTTTCTATTTTTATTAGAAATAATGCACTCTTTCTATTTTCGTTGTCTAGTTTTAATAATTTTTACGGATAAAAAAGTTCCTATAATTAATGTATTGTGTAAAGTCAAAGTAATTTTGCCAATATTTTAACCTACTTTTACTCATTTTAGTTATAGCGTGTCATACTATCTTTGTTAAAAAAATATTATGCTAGATTGTCTAGTTATATTTTATGGGACCGTATATACCTAAGTATGCTTTGTCAAGTCTAAATAGAAACATTAAACAATGTAATTTTTTTTAGTTAATATAATTGAGGAGGATTCAAATGCCTCTTTTTTTTTGTAACTCTATCATTTAGAATTATAATAACTTCAAATTCAAAACTTAAATATCAAAACAAACCATTAGATATGGTATAGATCATTTTTGCTATACACACGTAAAAAATCACGGTATTTTGATTAGTATAAAATGTAATATGTGAAAAAGACAAAAAAAAAAGTGTGGTTAGTGGGAATTGAACCCCTATCCTTGCATATACCAATTAGAGCACAGACCACTAGACTACCAATACACTTTTATTATTTTATGAGAAGGACTAGAGTATATAAAAGTTCAAAAAAATTCAAAAGTTAAACTAAATATTAATGTACATAATTACTAATTTTAAAATCATAGGATGGCTTAGCACATTTTTTTTTTATTAGTTCCACCTCTGCACATCACTCGTAAAATAGACGAGCTTTAATGATTCAAATTAGTCATTTGAAATCAATTCGATAAATTCTAGAGTTGAATTCGCAAAGAGACTTAATGAACTTAAAGAAAACCCTAATTCTACTCCGAAATATCATAAACATGTTCGATTTAATAATAACGATGATTGTATCAATAAATGTAATGCTTAATATTTTCATTTAAAATATTCAACATGATTCGAAGTTTACTTTGGAGACCATGAATGCTGCTTTTATTAGGCCATAAATATTTCACTTGTTACTGTTCACTTCCCCATTCCAACATCTATTGGACCTGCATTGCATGTTGTGCCACATGCTCCTAGACTGTAGTTATATAATTAATAATAGCTCACATTAATTTGAAATTTTCAATTAGTGTAACTTCTCAATGACCAACTATTGACTATTGAGAAGGTTATTGTAGTTTGGGCTATTGTAATTTGGAAATACTTTATTTTAATTCGCATATATATATTGAGAGAGAAAGTGACTAATGTGCATTTGAATGTATATGAGCCGAAATACATATGGTCCAAATTTGACTTTTCAAAATCAAAACGGTCAATCCAAACCGTTCATCTTGTTCTCCATATTAATATGTACTTGGAGACCAAATTTTACATTTTTCTGAATTTTTTTACTATTTATTAAGTATTTTACAAAATTATTGATCTAACGGTGGCTGCTGATTTTACTGTTTTGTTAAGCCACCGTTGGATCAACAATTTTGTAAAATACTTAATAAATAGTAAAAAAATTCAAAAAATGTAAAATTTGGTCTCCAAGCACATATTAATATGGAGAACAAGATGAACGGTTCGAATCGACCGTTTGGATTTTGAAAAGTCGAATTTGGACCGTATGTATTTCGACCCATATACATTCGAATGCGCATTAGTTACTCTCTCTCTCTCTCTCTCTCTCTCTATATATATATATATATATATATATATAATATATGAGGAGGGATCAAGTTACAACACTTGAAAGTTACAACAAAGTTACAACATCATTTTTTTTTTATTTTTAAAGTCCAAATCGTCGATCCAAACCGTTAGATATTCAATCTATATTAAAATGTGCTTGCAGACCAAATTTTACATTTTTTGAAATTTTTTTGCTATTTATTAAGATGGGTACAAAATCGCTGTTTTTATTAAAATTCTGCACCATTAAAAAACAGCAATTTTGTACCCATCTTAATAAATAGCAAAAAAATTTCAAAAAATGTAAAATTTGGTCTGCAAGCACATTTTAATATAGATTGAATATCTAACGGTTTGGATTGACGATTTGGACTTTGAAAATGAAAAAAAATAATGTTGTAACTTTGTTGTAACTTTCAAGTGTTGTAACTTGATCCCTCCTCATAATATATATATATATAGAGGAGGGTTTAAATGCACCCAAATTTTTGTGCACCCAAATGCACCCTATCATTTTTCTTCATTTTCAAAGTCCGAATAGTCAATCCGAACCGTTAGATGCGATCTATATATTAAGATGTGCTTGGAGACCAAATTTTACATTTTTTGGAATTTTTTTACTATTTATTAAGCCACTTTGAAAATCGCTGATCCAATGGTCCAGAAAATGTAAAATCAGCGATTTTCAAAGTGGCTTAATAAATAGTAAAAAAATTCCAAAAAATGTAAAATTTGGTCTCCAAGCACATCTTAATATATAGATCGCATCTAACGGTTCGGATTGACTATTCGGACTTTAAAAACAGAGAAAAAAGATTTAAAAGATAGGATGCATTTGGGTGCACAAAAATTTGGGTGCATTTGAACCCTCCTCATATATATATATATATGTGTGTGTGTGTGTGTCAAATAATCAATACGAACCATTCAACATGGTCTTCATATTAGAATGTACTTGGAGATTACAACTTTTTTTATTTTTTTTTATTTTTTAGATAGATAGAAAATTACTGTTTTTGATGATCCAAAATCATTTGTAATTGTATATTTTAAAGAGTAGAACTAGGATGTTCTTAAGTTCACCAAGTCAGGACTTGGTGAACTCAAGTCTAAAATCCGTCAAATCGACCTCAAATGACGAATTCGAATCGTTGAAACCTGCCAACCTTACGAGTGATGCGTCTACATGTGAAAATTTTAAACATTCAAATTAATTTAGTTTAAATTCAAGCGGTTAAAATTAGAAGGTTAATAAATTAATTTTAATGTATTTATTTTTTGAACGTATTTTGACCACTTAACTCTATGCAAAATTTTTTTTTTTTTTTACACGAAGACGCATCACTCGTAAAGTATGCGAGTTTCAATAGTTCAGATTCGTTGTTTAAAGCCAATTCGATGAACTTTAGACTTGAATTCACCAAGAGACTTGATGAACTTAAGAACATCCTAGTTCTACTCTATTCTAAAAATAAAGATACAAATGTAAATTAAAACAGAGAATTTAATTCTTAAAAGTACAGTGACCCATATTGCAAAAGGATTCTGCAAGCCAGAGATTCCACACTTTTATTAGAGGAATGCAAAAATATCCTCAACAATATCTTAGATATCTAAAATTTGATTTTATTTCAATTGTAACAAGTACAAGGGGGCTAATTGTCATTAAAATCCACAACTACAACCATTTACAGGAACAATATTAAATTTTACATTATCCAATTGATATTTATGAACCTATCACACACATTTATTGGTGAACCTGCCAAAAGCTAAATTAACATCAGGTTTCTATTTCTAATATTCTGGTTTTGGAATCATTAAGAAAAAAAAATCTTTCCTTGATAACCGCTTTTTTTCATCAATGGTAATTATTCGTGCGCGTTTCTTGATATAAATATTATTAAATTTTTTGGTTGATATACAGAATTCAACTAAAGATTAAAAAAAAAAACAGTAAAATACATTTTTTTTAATTGTGCTCTTTTCAGTTTCAACTTTCAATGGACAAATAAAACTATAAATTAATTTCAAACGCATGTGCTCCCATAATAGACAATATAAAGAAAAGAAAAAAAATATGAAAATCCTGTACTTTTATAAAGAAATGATATTTTACACACATTTTAAAGCATCAGTTAAGCGTTAGCATTTCAGCAGCTAATCCAAAAAAACAAAAAACAAAAATTAATAACAAATCAACTTAACTGCCCATGAAATTTCTCAAACCTTGTAAATAATCAGAAAGCAAGGTAGCACTGCTCGTTGATCAAAGACAACAAGCTCGCCTTTCCCTATAGAAACAGAGTCACACTGACCATCCGATTCGGACCCAGATCCTACCCGGCCTGCTACGACCCGGCAAACCAACATCGCCCACCGGCCTGACCCGCCACCTGCACTATCATGTGCTTCCCTGCTCTTGGTGTACGTCCGTACACCATCCAACATCCTCCCGGCTGACATAACTTTGCACCGTGTTACACCGGCATCATACACCGGTTCGGAATTAGTACCAGTGCCGGTATAGGTACCAGTACGGCAGTGAAATCGCATCATCTCATTTCCATCAGCTGCGCAACGGGAGTCTGCAGATTTGGAAAAATGTGCCCGGGCCCTCACAGCGTTGCGGCATTCCTCAAACCGGGCCACGGTTCGGGCCGGGTTGTGCACACGGAACATCATCTCAATTTTCCCGGCAAACTGGAAATCTTCAGTCCTGCCAGACGACCAACTTGAATTAAAAATTATCTCCACAACCCGTCTCGATGAATGTCCTTCCGGTAGCTCCGTGAGAGACAAAAACGAACTGGAGGAATGTCGGGACGGCGCCAATGGAGAGGGAGGAAACGGAACGGGCACCGGTTTTCTCTTTCGACGAGGTTTGGGAGTGGATTGAGATTTGGGATTGTTGGAGGGTTGTTTTGGTAAAATAAAGACAGATTCTTTGGAGATGGTGGTACAGGATAGAGAAATGCGAGGGTTGAGTTTTTTTGGAGTGGAGGCGACGTCGTCTAGAACATTCGATTTGCACTGGAGAGATCGAACCCAGCCGGTCGCCATGAACCGGACCGGCGGCGAGAAGAAGAGGTTGGGTTTTGGTTTGGTTTTCTTATTTGGCGTGGTTTGAGGAGTGAAGAGAGAAGAAGAGGGAGGAGAAGACAAGAGACTTTTTATTCTACAACTTGGAAGTTGAATCCGGGTGTTATTATGTTGTCATTTATATTTTTTGGTCCTGATAAATATCTTCCAGAAAGATGATCCTTATATATCACCAACACAATTTAATTATCCAACATTAAAAAAGGGGGAATTTCATGTATATCCCTCAAAAGTTTCAATATTACATATTTATCCTTGAAAATTTTAGAAACTCACATATTTGTCCAATCTAACCCTATAACATATCAAATACCTCAAAAAATAATTAAATAATATTTTTAAAACTTTAAAATTATTTTATAATATTAATTAATAATATATTGACGATTAGCCCATTCGTTTTTGTATTTGTAGTCTGCCTGAGTTCTCTTCTCTCTAAGACGTGAAACATACCGCCTCTCTCTCCAAACGAAGATGGAAAAATTAAAGCAGCGAGAGGCGATAAAAATTTATCAGAGGGGAGGCGACAAGGAAAGACGAAGAGAAATCTGTGATTTGGCACGTTTGGAGAGAGGCAGGAGGTTTGACACCTTAAAGAGAAGAGAATTCAGACATACTAAAGAGATAGAAATGAAGAACATAATGGTAAACATATTCTTAATTAATATTGCAAAATAAATTTTAAATTTTAAGAAATATTATTTAATTATTTTGGAGATATTTAATATGTTATAGAGTTAGGTTGGACAAATATGTGAGTTTGTACAATTTTTAAGAATAAATATGTAATAGTTAAACTTTCGAGGGATATACATGAAATTCCCCCTTAAAAAATATATAGCTTTATAAACTATAATAATTATTTTTTTAACTATAATGCATAATTCATTTAATTTAATAAACATCTAATAGTTTCTTTTTTAATATTTCATAATAAATGCAACTTTTTTTATCTATAATACATCTCTATAATAAAAGGTACTGTCAATTATTTTATACCGAAACTTTTATTTTTACCATCTTAAAAAAAAAGGTTAAACCAAATAACCACTGTTTGATCAGAATTTCATTTTTGACACGGCCGTAACATGAAATTGCGGACAGAAATTTGAGTGTTCACAACTTCACGTGATGACACATTTAATTTTTTTTCCTCAAAACTTTGGTTTTCAACAGTTATTGGTCAAGAAAATCATTGAACTGGACCATGAGATGTGTCTTCAACGTGAATTTGCAGACATCTAGTTTATGTCTGCAATTTTACTGTGCAACCGTGTTAAAAATGAAATTTTAACCAAATCGTTATTATTTTAACTTTTTTATTTGGTATATTTAAAAATTTCGACTACTTTGTAGTTTGTACTAGTACAAATGTGCACTTCCTTTTTATTAAAATGTCCGTTAAAAAGAAATAGTCATAGTTTAATATGTTTTATGATTTTTTAGGAGAGACCAATATGTATAGAAATACCTACGGACTTGTTCTCGAACAAATCTGTCTGAAATTTTTATTTATACCATAATAAAAATAAAATAAATCAAAATGCTCTAGAGAAATTCATATTTATCTGGGCCGCTAAGCCGATCTGCAGCTTAATTATTGGAGGGTCACAGATTAGCTTGGTGCCCATCCAAAAAAGTCCAAAATTTTGCACTGTAATATTAAATACATTTAGGTTTTGAGAGATCTTCAAGGAATTTTTTTATAAACCATAAATAGAAAAACAATTTTTAGGGAACCAGCATGATTGTTTTTTTTTTTTTTAAAAACCACAAAGACCGAGTGGAGCATTCGGTCTCCACTTTTTTTTTTCTCCTCACCATTTTTTTCAATTTTTCACAGATTCGGCCACATAAGATCCGAATAATCCTTTTATGTATATGTATAGAGAGTGACTTGAAATTTTAAAATCCAAAAAGTCGATCCAAACCGTTAATCTTGTTTTCCATATTAATATGTGCTTGGAGACCAAATTTTACATTTTTCGGAATTTTTTTACTATTTATTAAGTCACTTCGAAAATTGTTGATCCAACGGTGGCTTAACAAAACAGTAAAATTAGCAGCCACCATTGGATCAACAATTTTCAAAGTGGCTTAATAAATAGTAAAAAAATTCAGAAAAATGTAAAATTCGATCTCCAAGCACATATTAATATGGAAAACAAGATGAACGGTTCGGATCGACTTTTTAAATTTTGAAATTTCAAGTCACTCTCTATACATATACATAAAACATATGCCACACCGTTTGCCGCACGGAAAAGTTGAAAAAAGAGTGAGACCGAGTGGAGCATTCGGTCTGGAGAAAAAAAAAAGTGGAGACCGAATGCTCCACTCGGTCTTTGTGGTTTTTCAAAAAAAAAAAACAATCATGCTGGTTCTCTAAAAATTGTTTTTCTATTTATGGTTTATAAAAAAATCTCGATCTTCAAACCAATATGCGGCCCCTCTAAGAATGGAGCCGCATATTGACTTAGCGGTCTTGATAAATGTGGAATTCCTCATATTTTGAGGTTCTTATTTAAAGGGTATAAATAAAAATTTCGGCAAATCTGGGGATGAGTATAATAACACTAATTTTTTATTTTGTAATTACTGTTATTTTTTTCCTGATGTTGGTTTGTAGAAATATTTTGCAGAAAAAACCTCGGGGGTAATAACACTTATTTTTTATTTTGTACTCATTGTATTTTTTTCGGAAGTTGGCTCTTTGACTTGGATCCGGAATGTTGCATGTATACCCCTGCCAAAATATGTATTTGTGCACGATTTCTTTCTAGATTAAGAATTAAAAATTATTGAGCGTTTTTTTAAATTGCTGATTAAATGCCGGACTAAGTGCGCCAGTGAGGTGCCACACTTCTGGGGTGGCCTTTTATTTCTGTTTGTTTATAGACTTTTTGTTTTTTGCTTTTCTCATCGTTGTGTCTCATTATTTCTATCACAAATGGCAACAGATAGGAAAATGTAGATAAGGCACAGACAATTAGACTCATTCATTCCTTTGTTTTCTTATAGTAATTATGTCGCTAAGGGTGGTAAAAAATCTACGCCCCTTATGCATTACCGGAAAAGGAAAAAATAAATCAGAACCGATGTGCTTTACAAATATCTAGTGTTGTAAATAACATACTCATACTCTACATGGTACCATCAAACTATTAATCATAAATAATCGATCATAATCAGATATCGATTGATTAGTCAAAAATATCAGTAACAATTTAGTCACCACTGACAACTAATTAAAAAAAATCGTAAACAAGAATTTTTTTTTTTTTTCTCGATAAATGGAGGTTTCAAAATTTTATAATTTATTACACCAACAGTCATACAGTGTAAAATATCAATGTGACTGAACGATTTAATTATGGGAAAGAGAGGAGAGGACTTGTGGATTACACATACCTTATTTGGTCTCAAAAAATTTCGAATTTTCAGTAACGAATACATGTTGCAACTTATGAAAATTACTGAGACCAAATCATTGATTTGATCATTGTAGATGGTCCAATGAGACTGAATTATTGGCAAATTAGAACATCTATGTGCTTAATATAAAGAGAGGGTTCAAATATCTCCATTTTTAACAACTTTAATGAGTCAAAATTTAAGACTTAAAAGTGAAAATAAAACCATATCTACATTATTTTATCTATGTACATGTAATAAATTATGACATTTCAACTTTGTTTAAGTTGTCATCAAGAGCTTGTAAAAACATTATAATGTGGATAATTTCTAAACATTGATTTTTCAACTTATTGATATACATAAAAGATAAAAGAAAAATGTGATATTTTTTTATGAGCACATAGAGCAAATAACATAGATCACATTTAATGTTTTTATTTTGACGTTTATGATTTAAATTTTGACTTATTAACATTTTAAAAATGAAGGCATGATAAATGCACACCAAAATAGAGACATTCAAACCGTCCACCAGTATAAAAATAGAGATAATAAATTTATAGAAATTATCAGAACATTCAATTAAGAAATAAGTAATGTTTTAAAGATCTCAACTTCCAGTAATACATAACTATGGAACTTAAATCATGTATAGTTGGTAGGAGAAATTTCATGTATGCTCCTTAAAAACTTTGAAATTATGTATTTTCCTCTAAAATTCATAATATTATATTTATTCTTCAAAAATTTAAAAACTCACAAATTTACCCATTTTATTTTTCTTTTAATTAAAACTCATATAAAACTTATAAAGTACTCGTATTATACTTTATTATAAATATTAAAAAATATCTGGCACGTTTGGGAAAAATATCAATTTAGAGTGATGCTTCTATGGACATAAGGACTTATTTGTAAAATGAACATATTTTTATTTTCAAAGTTCAAACAGTCGATCTGAACCGTTCATCTTGTTCTCCATATTAATATGTGCTTGGAGACCAAATTTTACATTTTTCTGAATTTTTTTACTATTTATTAAGATGGGTACAAAAAATATCAAATTCAGACCATTGCATTTGGTACCCATCTTAATAAATAGTAAAAAAATTCAGAAAAATGTAAAATTTGGTCTCCAAGCACATATTAATATGGAGAACAAGATGAACGGTTCAGATCTACTGTTTGAACTTTGAAAATAAAAATATGTTCATTTTACAAATAGGTCCTTATATCCATAGAAGCCTTTGTCATTTATTAATTGGTCAATTTTCAACAGCAAACAAGTCATTTCCATTATTTCGACATTTACACAGGTGTGTACCTAAATGGAACTCTGTATGTGTCAGAAGTAGAGAAATGATCTTTTTGCCCTTGAAAATCGACCAATCATAATTTTGATATTTTTTTGAAACATACTACATAGTATTTTTTCTTAATAAAGAGTAAAATGGTTACTTTATAAATTTTAAGCGAGTTATAAATGAAAAGCAACAGTATGGACAAATTTGTGAGTATTTGAAATTTAGAAGGATAAATTATGATATAGTGAATTTTAGAGGTGAAAATAAGTAATTGAATTTTTATTAGGGATATATGTTAAATTCCCTCTAGTTTTAAATACAAAAGCCCGTTCTTGCACCATTGTAGTTTTGTAATATTTTTTTCAGGCACTTAAACGATATGTTTGAAGAAAATGTGAAAAATTAGTAATGGACATGGATCAAGATGTGAAGAATTACAAATTCAATTCATGCTAATAAACTTAAAATTGTAAGATTAAGAATGAAAATTTAATATGGTAAAATATATGTTTTCGTATGTAAATATCTAAATACTATTTTGTACTTTTATGTCATCTAATGTATTATCCCTTCTAACAAATTTATAACAATTTAGTATAAAAAATTAAATGGTGCAAGAACAATTATCCTCCCCAACAAATTTATTACAATTTAGCTATAGTTAAATGGGTGATATGAATTCCATATCTAAACTGAAAATTTGAGTTACTTTAGGTGATATGAATTCCTATTAGTTATAGTACATGGGTTATGCTGTCTCTCTGTTTTTTTCTTTAAATTTTTAAAGCATGATCCAATTTCCTTCACATTGTTCCTCATTTTGCAATTGGCTTTACACTTTTACTAAATTAAACCGATCTTAGTCCATAACAAAAATTTAATATTAAATAATAAAAAAAGTATGTTATGTTTGTAATTATATAGTTGTTCAATCCCTTTTGTATTTTAAATGACTCATCTCGCTCGTGATAATTTTCTGTGGTCATTTTTAAATGTCATGTTTTATGAGGAATATCAATGGTAAATTCTGTAAAATTATAGACTTCGAAGGACAAAAATGAAATATGTGAGTTGCAATTGTTGAAGTCTAGAAGGGCTAAGTGGACAAATTACGTTGTGGTTAAATCTTTGCTTTCGAGGACAGTAATTTATATACAATCTAAAAAATAATATAAAAAGTACCTAGGGCATTATACTAAAAAAATATAAAACTAAAAAATAACCGCATCGCACAGTAAACTGTTAGTGGTGCAATTTGGTTATAATTTACCCCATCTTCTTTTGTTCTTTTAATTTTCCCTCATCATTGGGGAGTTATTATGTCATCTCCATTTAACTGAAAAAAGGAAGACTCCAGTGTCAACTGTAAATTTTGTTGTTTAAAATCTTAATTATTTTTTCAGTTTCCTTTTTCCAAAATAAGAATTCATATGTTGAATTGAACTAAAATCACAAGTCCAAATTTTAAATAAGAACACTCAAATTACATTATTATTAAAATCCAACAGCATCTACTTCGGTTTAATAGTTAGCATGTTTACTTTAACAGTAATAGAAACTTTCAATTTTTCAATTTGTTCATTGTATTGAAATTAATTCATGCCAGCTTACCTCAAATTTTTTTCAAAGGAAAGAAATAAATATTAAATATTAATTTTCGTAAGAACTAGTCTTTATTCTAGTGACAAAATACAATATTGATAAAAAAACCTCCTATAGATATTAAAATTATAATAAGACTTTCATCTTTCTCTCCCAAAAAAATAAAAATAAAAATAAAAATAAAAATAAAAATAAAAATAAAAATACCAGTTTTACTTCATCCTTGTGTCAAAAGAATAACAGTTTTTTGTGAACCACAGAGGAGGTGGTCACTTTTTGCTGTAAAGCATAAAGATATGAACTGGGTAATGCTTGGGCGGTTTGAAGGTGAAAGATTGGGCCCCTTGAATGCTGGTGGATAAGGGATGTAATGATGATTTATTTCACTTTGTCATTGCAATTTGAAATTTTGAAGATTGAGAAAGTGTCATTTATTGGGTCTGATGGAGAATTTTCAGGGGTGAGTCAGAAAATAAGAGTGAGCAATTTTGTCCAAATAAAATATAATTGTATAAGTAGGGTTTAGATATTCGAGCTCTTTAATGCTTCAATAGTATATTATATTTTTTTTATCTCTATTTTTAAAATTTAAACATTTAATTTGAGCTGCTCAATATGATTTTGATAAAAAAATGTACTTGAAGATAAAATTTTATATATGTTTTTTTGAAATATTTACTATTAGTTTAGATAGGTATAAAATTTTATATATATCTTAATATCTGTAAGGATAGTGGTACGGATATAGTTTTGAATTTTAATTATCTTTATCCGAATAGTAGATATATATTATATAGTTTAATATATATTATGAAAATATTTATGTATATATCTATAGATATCTGATATTTGATATGTATCTATATGTATCCATATAATATCTAATTCTTATCCGTATTTAAAAAAAAAATGAATATAGATATGAATTTACTACTATCCGATCCGTTTTCACCTCTAGCCCCTGCTTCCTCTCCATACTTTATGTGGCTCTTACGGATTTTTTTTAAAAATAGAATCAATATTAATTATTCTAACAGAACAAGCACTATTGGTTTGTTTTTTAGAAAAAACAGCTCCCTAGGAGCGGTGGAGGAAGAAATAAGTAGAGATGATCAATGTAGATTGTTCATAATAAAATTTAAATTCTCCCTCCACCGATCCCTAGGATTGGTGGAGCTTTTTTTTTTTTTTTTTCTAAAAAATGAATTTATGATAATTGTTATTTGTGATTTTTTTTTATGGTTTGATTGTTAGATTAATGTTAGATTAATCTAACATAGGATCAATGTTAGATTACTTGATGGAAAAATTTCCAATATTTTTGGTTTTGTTTTACGGAATATTAGAAGTGCATCCAACATTTTAATATCACTAATATTTGTTACCTCTGTATCAGAAGTTTGAACATTTAATCAATTCTACAGATGATATCCCACTACATAAAAGAATGTATTGAAATTCTAAATCTAAAATCTCTTTAGGATATATTTTTTTTTTAATTCGTCAATTATTGCAAGAAAGAGTATTGGTGAATACAACTTTATCCTCATTTAATCTTAATTCAATATGGAATAGTAATTTAGAGCATCTCCAACCCAGAAATTCATTAGAAGGATACAACTAACCTCATTTAATCTTAATTCAATATGGAATAGTCATTTAGACCATCTCCAACCCAGAAATTCATTTAATCTTAATTAAATATGGAATAGTCATTTAGAGCATCTCCAACCCAGAAATTCATTAGAAATTAATTAGGACTGTTAACTACACAACATAAATTAAAGTTAATTTTAATATCTTAACCCCTCCATCCCAGCAATTGCTTTTTAATTTTTTTGAACTCAACAATGAGAGAGAGGTTCTTTGGGCCAGAGTGGTTTTAACAACCAATCAGAGTAGTTCTTTTGGCCAGAGCGTGGTTTTAGTTAACGTTTTCTTTATAAAAAAACACTTGCTAAATTAGAAAACCTCCCACAATGCAGAAATAAAAAAAAAAAAACTACGAGCGCAGGTTACAAACCGAAAAACAATCGGTATTGTAGATGTTCTTAGTTATGTTAAAGAAAAAGAGAAAATTTGGAGGTTGCCATGGGTTTTGAATAAAGTATTATTTAAAAGGGATCAACTAACTATCCCCTAGTCAATTTCTCCTATTTATCCCCCAGTCAATAACTACTTGTGGGGATCATTAACTAACTGCACTTCATTAATTACTTGGGGACCATCTAATATTTGATAGATTTTATAACTGACGCGTGCAAATATGGATACATATGCGCGCAAGTGTTAATATATAATATATCAAGTATTCATACCTATGATACTAAGTAGTTCGAAAAAAAAACTGGACATCACACACACACATCTTTTACACGTTTTTAGAGTTGGTTTTTTTTTTCTCCGTTCAATCTCATCAATATTTCTGACGATCTGTGAGGAAATTTGCAAATCTAAAACCATAGACATCTTCTATATTATTTTTTCTTTCAAATGAGATCCATGATGACATATTTTCGAGCTGTCCTTCGTGAAAGTATTCATACCTCGTCGTAAAAGTATTTATACCTAGTAATGCAAGTATTCATACATCATCGTGAATACCTTGTCGTGTAAGTATTCATTTTAGATAAAATGCTTGATACATAAACTATTAACATTTGCATGACAATGTATGAATACTTGCATGATGATGTATAAATACTTGCACTACTTAATATTAATATTTTTCAAACGTCATCTTGTATCATATAGAAAAAATTTGATAAAATATGTTAGGTACAAACACTTCAGACATGAATTATATACACATGCATTACAAGATATGAATACTTGAACGATGATGTATGAATACTTGCTCAACAAGATATGAATACTTGCATGACAAGATATGAATACTTGCACGACGGACAACCCGAAAGTACGTTATCATGGATCTCATTTGAAAGAGAAAATTACGTAGAAAACGTCCATGATTTTAGATTTACAAATTTTCTCACATATCGTCAGAAATATTGAAGAGATTGAACGGAAAAAAAATCCAACTCTAAAAACGTGTAAAAGATGTGTGTGCATCCAGATTTTTTTTTGAATTACTTAATATCTTAGGTATGAATACTTGATGTATTATATATTAACATTTGCGTGCATAGGTATTCAGATTTGCACGCGTCAGTTATAAAATCTATCAAATATTAGGTGGTCCCCCAAGTAATTAATGAAGTGCAGTTAGTTAATAGTCCCCACGAGTAGTTATTGACTGGGGGAAATAGTTTGGGGGATAAAAATCTTTATTCTATTTAAAATTGAATCTAAAACATTAGGTATGTTTTAAGATTTGTGTGAATGATTTAGATCAGGGAGTGATTTAGATTCATATGCTTTATATTTGTTCACAAAAATCTTAATATTGTCAATTATATTTTTATGATAATTGTTCTTTGTGATTTTTTTATGGCTTGATTGTTAGATTAGTGTTAGATTAATCTAACATAGGATCACTATTAGATTACTTCATGGAATAATTTCCAATATTTTTGGTTTTGTTTTACGGAATATTAGAAGTTTGAACATTTAATCAATTCTACCGATGATATCCCACTACATAAAATAATGTATTGAAATTCTAAATCTAAAATCTCTTGAGGATATTTTTTTTATTCGTCAATTATTGCAAGAAAGAGTATTGGTGGATACAACTTTATTCTCATTTAATCTTAATTCAATATGATATGGAATAGTAATTTAGAGCATCTCCAACCCAGAAATTAATTAGAAATTAATTAGGATTACCAACTAGACAATAGAAATTAAAGTTAATTTTAATATCTTAACCGAAAAACAATTGGCATTGTAGATGCTCTTAGTTATGTGAAAGAAAAAGAGAAAATTTGAAGGTTACCGTGGGTTTTGAATAAAGTATTATTTAAAATTGATAAAAAAAAGGTAGATCTGTTTTAAGATTTGTGCGAATGATTTAGATCAGGGAGTGATTTAGATTCATATGCTTTATATTGCTCACAAAATCTTAATATAAATCAGAAGGATATAACCTAATTATGAAGAAAGATTGTATTCAAAAATCCTGACGACAAAATACAGTTCCATTAAATATATATGCTGTACAGCTAGTGCTTGATGAGTATAGATAGTTCAACAAGTATACCTCATGGAACCCACTAAAATATAATATACACAACACACGTGATATAAGGTATTAATTAGATGATCTTTCTCAATCAAGTTAGGCTCAAATTTGTACACATATACTTAGACGCCAGTTCTACTAGTTATGATGTACTTTTCATGGACCAATAAATCGTTTCATTTATTTTAAATATTGAACATAATTTTGCTTCTTCCCCCATCATTTATATATACAACGCACGTGATATTAAAATGTAACAGAAGTTTGTATTCCAACTTCGTAAATATGCAGATGCGGATCTACAATCAAGTCAAAAATACTTAATCACCCCTACATATTTTTTTAATTATATATATTAAAATTTAATTGATTTTTTTTAAGTTTAATGTAGTAACTCTGCGTAAGACACTAAATATGAAAATTTGAATTTTAATACCTCTGATCACAGTTTCAGTCCTTTAATTAAATTTTTTTAATTTCATCCGTGTAAATATCGTCCTTGTTATATTTAATTTTTTTGTATAATTTGTTGTATTTGAAAAAAATATACATTAGGAGAGAAATCCAAAAAGTTCTCTTTGAAACCTTTACATTTCGGGCGATTTAGGTTGGCCTCCCCATCTTTCTCCATCTAACTTCTCTCTCGGTACTATCTTTTTGAGCGGAAAAGAGAATGAGAGAGAAGGGAGGGACCGGAACCGAAAGTGCGGTATTGTCAGAGCTCGAAGTGTAGAATCTCATTTTGATGGAACACGACGGAGAGTAGATCTAGTCATTGTCGGAGCACGACGACGGTCAAAGAAGTGGATCCGGTTGTGGAACGGGAGGGAAGGGATGGGAACCGATGGGAGCCGAGAGTGCGGTATCGTTAGAATTCGGAATGTAGAGTTTCTATCTCGATTAGAGCACGATAGTGAGTAGATCTAATCATCATCGGAGCGCAACGACAGTCAAAGAAGCAGATCTGATCGTAAAGCGAAATGAAAATTAAAGTATTAAGCTGCCGAATATTCTTTTTTGAAATTTAGTATGAATATAAATATTTACTTTTATGTTATATGAGAAAATAAAATTGAAAATTTTATAAATATGTTTTTTTAAAAAAAAAATTTGATAGTAGTAATTAAAATATCGTTGTATAGACATCATAATATAAAATTGGGTAATTATAATATCCCCCACCTATCCATCCCCCATTTCATCCCCCAACTAACTTTCTATTTTAACTATAACTACTATTTCTAACAACCTTTATTTCTTTCCTCTTTCTCCCTTTCTCTTCCACCTCTATTTTTCTCTTTCACCTCCATCTTTTTCTCCCACCGCCGCCTCCGCCTCCCTCTCTCACCTTCACCTCACCTCACCTCCGCCTCTACCTCCCTCTCCCACCTCTGCATCCCACCTCCTCCTCCACCTCCGTTTTTCCATTGATAAGCTCCCCTCCCTCTCCCACCTCGAAATGATAAATACAATAAGCTCCTTCCCTCTTACACTTTCGCCTCGGTTTTTTCCCTCTATGCTTGCTGCTCCTACCCTAGCGAACGTTCTGCCGGAGATCATCCGTCACTCCATCCCAATCAAGCACGCCTCTGTCAGGAATGAATACTTCAACGTGTATGAATGAATACTTCAATGTGTTTGAATGAATACTAGAGCACGTCTCTACCGGGTCAGATCCGTCACTGTCGATCGTATCAAAATAATTTTGTATATGTATATGCAATTAATCTTTTTCATGTTTATGTTCCCCTTCCTCATGAAGTAGTGGGTTTTGCAAAGAACAAAACTTTATTAATGGTGAATTAGGCCACTGCGTATTAAATAAATGACATAAAAACAAATTTTGAAAAAAAATAGAGATATATTAATGAATACTTGATGTCTTAGATATGAATACTTCAATGTGTATAAATGAATACTTGCGTGACAAGATATTAATATTTGTGCAACAGACAACTCGAAAGTATGTCATCATGGATCTCATTTGAAAGATAAAATTGTGTAGAAAACGTTCGTGCTTTTAGATTTGCAAAATTCTTCCCAGATCGTCAGAAATATTTGTTAGATTGAACGGAGAAAAAAAAACCCACCTCTAAAAACAAGTAAAAAATGGATGAGTGATGTGTCCAGTTTTTATATTTACACTTACACGATGAGGATTAATACTTTCTCGATAAGAGATGAATACTTGTGCAACGGACAACTCGAAAGTATGTCATCATGGATCTCATTTGAAAGATAAAATTGTGTAGAAAACGTTCGTGGTTTTAGATTTGCAAAATTCCTCATAGATCATCAGAAATATTGGTTATATTGAACGGAGAAAAAAAACCACCTCTAAAAACATGTAAAAGATGGATGAGTGATGTGTCCAGTTTCTATATTTGCACTTGCACGACGAGGATGAATACTTTCTCGATAAGGATGGATACTTGTACAACGGACAACTCGAAAGTATATCATCATGGATCTCATTTTAAATATAAAATTATGTCAAAAATATTCGTGGTTTTAGATTTGCAAAATTCCTCACCGATCGTCAGAAATATTGATTAGATTGAACGAAGAAAAAAAAATCCCACATCTAAAAACGTGTCCAATTTTTTTTTTAAATACTTGATATATTAAGTATGAATACTTGATGTGTTATATATGAATACTTGATGTATTATAGATGAATACTTGCGCGCGCCAGTTGTAAAATCTTTCAAATATTATGTGGTCCCCAAATAGTAAGTGGTCCCCCTAGGTAGTTAGTAGTTATTGAAGTAGTTAATGACTGGGGGATGAAATGAGAGATTGTTACGGGGGGATAGATGCTCCCTATAAAATTATAAATCAACTTAATTTAAAAATTGGAAAGAGATACGCAAGGAAAACGCTCGAGATTATGATACCCCTATTCTTACGCACAAGAGTTTGTTAGCACGTGATTTTCTAAGTTTTAATTCTTTCGATCTGATTTGTTTGGTTGGCTGGAATATTGCCTATTTTAATTTCGCACACGGAATATTAGAAACGTGTTACATTACCTTCCTACACAAAATACACATCGCCGACATTAAAATTTTCGTTTAAATTTGATCGGTTGAATTTTTTGAAAAAAAATCCGTGCTAACTCATCTTTAATAAATCTCCTTCAAAATCATTTATCCGTGTCCCTAAAATGAAACTAACCGATATGGATTCCAATTTTGAAGAGTAATATTTTTATTATAATATAAATTAAAAAATTGTTCTAAATTAATGAATTCTAACAAATATAGAAAAATTTGATTCAATGAGTCCGATCCTGTAACACTGTGAACTTTTAAAATTCAGATTTAATTAAAATAATAAGTGGTTAAATCGAATTATATATATATATATACGTATATACGAAATTAGTGACGTGGATGGTGAACAATAATTATACGATTAATTGTGTTAAGAAAGAGGAACAATAGGTGTTATATAAATCATTTAGACAATATCGAACAAGTGGAGGGTTTATTTTGCAAAAATACCACTTACAAGTGGGGGGCCCTTGTCATTCCCTCCTCTTCCCCTCCTTCCTTTCCTTTCCTGCCCCCATCTCTTTTCTTCTTTTCCTTTGTTTCCGCCAAGAGAGAAAGAACGAGAGAGA
The DNA here is from genome assembly GCF_964058835.1 of Carex rostrata. Classification (NCBI taxonomy): domain Eukaryota; kingdom Viridiplantae; phylum Streptophyta; class Magnoliopsida; order Poales; family Cyperaceae; genus Carex; species Carex rostrata. Next base: position 12,991,012 of record NC_135920.1, on the reverse strand, counting down.
GAGAGAGTGAGAGAGAGACACCCCGGTGACCATTTTGCCCGAAAACCGAGATCTAGGAAGAGGAGCTCAAATCTCGCATATCCATCCGTTCCATTGGTAATTCTCGTTTCTATTTCTCTCTCGTTTCTTGATCCTTGTTTTAGGGTTTCGGTGAAAACCCGTAGAATCGTACCAAATTGATTATTCCGTGCCTTTGTTGTTTCTAAAGTGTAAATTTATTGATTTCGTGTTCCAAAGTGCAACCAAATTTCCAAATTACGGATTTTCCCAAAAATTGATTAGGGTTTAAATTGTAAAAGTGCCGGAATTTAATAAATTGACCTATGGATAGATCCTAACGAGCACGGCTAGCGGGATTGACGAGCTTACCGAGTCGCGAGATCGCGGACCTTCTACGTGCCCTACATAACCAGGTGCGGGGGTTCACGGGATCTGTTTTGGGGTTTATTCGTAGAACTAAATAACGGTGCATATTATTATATTTATGTTGATTGCTTGATTTAAATAAACTGTGCATAGCATGTTGAATCTCTGATTGAAAGCATTTGTTGCCGCATTGCATTAATTGTGATATTAGTGTAATTGAATTGTATAACTGTTATGATTCTCATGTTGGTACGGTTTATCGATTGTTGATCTGCCGTTTTGAATAAGTGAGTGGAACCACAGTATGACTTGGATTGATTGTGTGAAGTGAACAGTGTATCATAGTGGAAAGTCTAGCTAGCTACTAGACTTTCATCCAGGACCCTTATGCGCATCTGGAGAATGACCCTAGTGAACCCAGTACCGGTTGGGTAAGGGAAGTGCAGTGAAATTTTAGGTAGAACTGTGGTTCAGTGGTTCAGTGACTCAGTGAAAGTGTCAGTGATTTCTTTTTGAGAAAAGTGATATTCTGTTGCATATTCGCGGAATATGCCCGTGTATATTTTAAGTGATGAATTGATGAGATTGTATGACTTGAAACCAGAAAATAGAACTGTTAAGCCGGAGGTGACCGATAGTTGATATCTGTACCTCATAACCAGACTTATATATATTATATATGTGAAACCAAATCTTTCTGGAAATTCGTTGATTGATGTTGATTTTATGTGAATTGAAATCCGTTTGAATCTATTCCCGGTACATGTGCATTTATTATTATTGGTGAATAAATAAATAGATGCCCTATTGCTAGTGTATTTAGTTCTGGTGATGGATTTCTCACAAATCCAGTAGCCCTTTAAATTCCGCACTGAGAAAACGGATGACAGGTTTTCTCACCCCCTCCCCTCGGGGAATTTTTTCCCTTTGAACTGATATGTGCAGGTAAACGCGAGTGAAGTGGGACTCGGGCTCGACTCGTGAGTATAGGCCGAGCTAATAGGTTATGCCAAACCCTTTTTATGCCATTTTGAATGTGTAGTTGAAACCGTAGTCGGTTATTTTGATGTATAGGTTATTATCGAACCGTAGTATGTTATAAAACCCTAACGGTATGTTTTAAATGGTTGTTATGATTTAAATGTTGAAATTGCATGTTAAACGTCATTAAAATTTCTAGTGAATGGGGAATAATTGTTTAGTTATACGGGGATTTGATCGGGTTTGAAAACGAGGTGAAATTCCATGAAAATGGGCAAAGGGATGAAAAACAGTACCCTTATTGCGGGCCGCAATGAGAGTAGACAGAGAAAAATTCGCAGCTTAAAAAGCCAACCAGGTTATTGCGGGCCGCAATGAATGGAGGCAGAAGTGCTGTGCAGAGGCTGGGAATTTTGGAATTTGTTGCGGGCCGCAATAAATTCATTGCGGGCCGCAATGAATGGAGACAGAGGCAAATTTCAAAGGCTGGAAATTTTGGGAAGTGTTGCGGGCCGCAACAGCCCTATTGCGGGCCGCAATGGGTTCTGAAAAATGCTGTTTTAGGGTATAACTTAGTCAAATTAAATCGGTTTTGAACCAAACTTGTTATAAATCAAATCATATGATAATTTGACTAATCTGGACCGTCGGTTAAAGGATTTTCATGCAATTTGACTTCTCCAAAATAAAATTTTCCGTGCTCTATTGAGCGGTGCTTCGTAACCTCAGACAACGCTCGCAGGGGGCTGCCGCCCCCCTGCCACCCCCCGCATACTAATAGAATCAGGCCCACCCACATAAAAATATAATAATATAAATATAAATCCGCATGCATGAACAAAACCGCATTTTAAAACAAAACTGCGCGACCCCCTGTTCCGGGGTGTAACAGATCCAAATATATGAGTCAAACTTAATGGTTCCGATCCATCGATATATTTTTTTTGAACGGTTTAAAAGTTGAATTGCAAGTGCCACATTTCATAAATCCTAATTGGAGTGGACTTAATGAGTCCGATTCAAATATTTTTTTCTTAAACTCAATAGAAAAGAAGAATCGGGAGTTGTCACATTTAATCAATTCATAATTGGATCTTCATCATGGAGCCGATCCATTTCTAACCTGATTTTTTTGTGGTATCTATAATCCAGATTTTCCATCAACGTCTATTTCTTTTTTAAAATAAAATATATCGATGGATCTAGATCTGGATCATTGAGTTCGATCCATATATTTGAAGCGGATTCATTGAGTTAGATCTTTCTATATTTGTTGGAAACGAGGCAGACTTTCTGTTTTTGTACGTATGAATTTAATAATTTATATAGATAAAAAATTTCCATGTCCACGTCAAAACGAGCCATAATTCTCTGTGTTTTTAAACTATTCCAAACCATCATGTTTGGTTGTGGCCTAAAGGGTGGAATAAGGAGTTTAGGCCTCGTTATTCCATCAAACGAGCCTTAATTGAGCCGGACTAAGATGACATAAGCCGATCTTTAGGCCGGCCTAAATTAAACCACCTCACATGGTGGTTTAATTTTATTCCACCTCATGGCCTAACTTGAATGATTATAATAAGATTTTATTTATATATAATTATATAATTAATATCTTATATTGTTAATATATTAAATAATTATTATAATAATATTATATAATTAATATCCTATATTGTTAATATATTCATATTATATAATTAGTATTTTCTTATTCATAATTATTATTAATATGTAATTATATAATTAATATGTTATATTGTTGATATATTAAATAATTATTATAATAATACTATAATACATTATAGTTGTTATTAATATATTAATATTATATAATTAGTATCTTATTATTATTAATTATTATTAATTTATAATTACATAATTAATATGTTATATTGTTGATATATTAAATAATTATTATAATAATACTATAATACATTATAGTTGTTATTAATATATTAACATTATATAATTAGTATCTTATTATTAATATATAATTAATATTTTATATTATTAATATATTAATATTATATAATTAGTATCTTATTATTAATAATTAATCAATTTAGGCTTTCAAAACTGTAGTCCTCCACCAACTCTAACTAAACAAGAAATATTATAAGCTATGATTTAGCTTTAGATCTTAACCAAACATAAATAATTTAGACCTCCTTAGCTTTAGGCCAATCAAATATGGAAACAAGAATTGACAATGGTTTAAAGAAAAATAAAGAAACAGAAGTTGTTGTCAACTCATGAAAATGGCATGCGAAATAGTATATGTCATGAATGTACTTTGAAGTCATTCTTTTGCCTTTTTGTTTGTTCGAACTTCGAAGTAGGTAAGCAGTTGAGATGCTTTATCCTTCCCATGCTCTGCTTTCTCATTTTCCAAAATTATTTTGGATTTGCATTTGGTTTGATTTCAAATGTGCTTTGGGATATGGATTTATAAGTTGTGTTGTTTCAGACAGTGTTTAAATAATGTTATGCGTTTATGAGAGGAATAGGATATCGATAAGCGATTAATTTATATGTGACTGATTAAAAGAAATTTTATGGATAATTTGCGTATTTATTAAAGTTATGTACATATACTTCAAATTATAAAGAAAAATTAATTAACTCATCAAATAATTTTTTTTAACTTAAATTCATTGTTAATTAATCAATTTTTTGAAATTGACATTTATAAAAACTAAAATGAGTGAAGGCAAAGAAAATACATATACAAATAAATACAAAAAATAATAAAAATGATCAACTAATTGGTCATATAAACTGAAACAGATAATTCGTAATAGTTTCGTCACTGCCCACGACTAATCTACCAATTAGTCAGACTAAACAACCGTCTTTTTACAACACTAGTTTCATAATAATTGTTGAGTTCATATCCTCAGTCCTCAGGTAACATAAAATTTATGTTTAGATCTAGACCGTCCAATCAGATCCTGGACCAATCCGATTCAAAATGGAATGCACAAAATCTCTTTAATCTTCATGGATTCTGATCGGACGGCCTAGATCTAAACAAAAATATTCTGTACCTTACATGATATGTCATAATTGCTTGGTAGCATTCGGATTAAATACATGGATGCGGTTAATAAATATTTCAGGTAAGAAAAAGGAAAAAAAAAAACGGTGCCATGAATTGATCTCCTCCATTCATTTGTTATTATTACGAAAATATTTGGATCCATGAATTGGATCTGAAATTCGGTGACATGATTACATTTATGATTTCGGATCGGCATGTGCGGTGCAAGGCTGAGTCAACTTTGCAAATTCAACGCCTCGTTTCATATCTGATTTGAGTAAAATTAATGTTTGCTTATTCAAACGAAATTAGGAACACATGCAGAAAATAAGATAGAGCGGAGCAAAATATTTGGAAGGGGCCATAATTATATAATTATTTTAAATACAATTATATCTTTGTAATTTAAAAAAAAAAAATTGAGTCAGGAATAGACAAGTACAGTTCATTAAAACATTACTTTTCGAATGAAAATTAAGTTCAAAATTTTTCATTTTTTCATTTTTTTTACTATTTCCTAGATAGATAGAAAATTACATGATCTAATTTTTTTTTAACATCCAAAAATGATGATTTTTTTATCTATTTAAAAAATAATAATACATTTTAAAAATGTAAAATTTGGCCTTCAATTAATTTTTCATATTGATATCATATTGAGCAGTTTAGATTGAATATTTGATTTTTGAAAATAAAAATATTAATTTATAGCACAAACTGAACAACGTTTTGTACCATTGCTCACTCATAACAATTTTTATATATATATAAAATCTACCACATCAGCATCCGAATTCAATACCAAGCATCTTAATACATACTTAACCAACTCTACATACCTTAATGTTTATATTGAAAAGGAAGTTTCTAAATATTTTATATTACATTAAGCTGCTGTTGTAAAGTTTTTTTTTTTTTTTTTTTTTTAACTTTTACTAAACTATTCTGTATAAAGAACAACACTTTAACGGAAAAGTACTTATATTTATAGAAGAAACAACTTAAACGTGCAATAATTAATTATTTATCCTCACTAAACCCGGTTAAAAAAAATATGAAATTTATATCCTGTATGAAAAAGGGTCACTTCATAAAAAAAAAAAAATCTTGAGAAAAGAAATAATTAATTTCCTTTTTTAATGAATTTCAGAATTTACTAAATTTTGAACCTGCAATCTTTTACAAAGAAAATATTATCTAACTATTATAAAAAGTTCGTAACTGCATCCTAATTTCAATCATTATACCGATCTCAGATATATAGAACAAAGGAATTTAGGAATAATCATCAACCAAAAAAAATGCCTTATTAAATTGAACCAAACTGAAAGCAATATTTGAACCAACCTCATAGCAGCTAAACGGCTTTTTATTTTATTTACTTCAATATTCCATGCCGTTGTTTTGAAGGAAGAATTACAAATCCTTTTTTTATAAAACGAGGGACCCATTAATAACGAAATATTTTCTATCCTTAATAGTTGCAACTGTTATCTTTAATGGCTATGAATAATAATTTTTCGTTGGTTTCGATATGTGGTGACATCCTTCAACATATGTTTTGGACCACAAAAATTCCGGATATGTGAGGTGACTGAAACTTTGATTTGATCTCCAAAATTGTTTTGGCTTCAATCTCCAACCAAACTGGAGAGAGAAACGCATACAGTATGAAAAAAACCACATAGGCAATACACAGTATCATGCCTAACCAAATATTCAACACAACAAAGCCATGCTAATGTAAGCATCTAATAGCAAGAGACCGGAAAAAAAATCACAAACTAATCATTGAGGAATTCTAATCCAAGCATATGGATTAAATCTTCCTGTGCCAGCATAGGGTGCTCTACCTCTAGCATTGGATCCCCCTCTTGAACCGTTGCCCTTGGGCCTACTATAATCAAATCCTGAGAAGATAAGTCATTAGTGTCGAAAGGTATAATTAAAGATAGGTTAAGCAAAGAACCATTATTTAAGGTCTTACACCAGAATGTAGCTAAAGCAGTAATTTTGGAGCCAACGGCCTTTAAAGTAGGCATACGAGATTGTTGGAAACAAAGCTTATTTCTTACAAGCCATAAACACCAAAACACAGCTCCTCGAACAAGATCTACCAAAGGTTTATCCTTAAGGGGAATAGAGGCATTCAGAAACCATATATCATTCATAGTCGAACCCTCAAACAGAAAGTTATTATGTTGAGCAATCCAACTCCATATTTGAAAAGAGAAGGGGCAATGCATAAATAAATAATCAATAGATTCAAACGAACTACAAAAATGACATGATGTATTACCTATCCAACCTCTATGAGTAAGATTTTCTTTGGTCAGCAGTTTATTTCTTTTGAGAAGATAAAAAAAAATTTTGATCTTCAGAGGAATTTTAGATGACCAAATAGATGTAAATTCAAAATTGGGAATACCTCCATATTCAAGTCACATATAATAAGAATGAGCTGTGAACTTACCTATAGAAGACCACCTCCATAATAAAGTGTTATTTAAAAGGGGGTTAAGTCTACAATTATTTAAATGAGAAAGCAGATTATGCCACTCATGAAAAGTGACACCTGTTAGTTGGCGTGTGAAAGAGATATCTAAGAAATAATGTTCTAAAACCTCACTAACCAATAAATCAGGATCTTGAGCTATAAGAAAGAGAGTTGGATATAAACAAGCTAAAGTATGTTCGGAACACCATCGATCTTTCCAAAATAAAATGGTAAGACCATTATCCAAAGATCTGGCTAGCCCAGTATTGACTACATGGGCACCCTTTAAGATACCCCTCCAAAAAGGAGAGCAAGTGGAAGAAAAACCTGTGTGGCCATACTTAGTCAGAACTATTGATTTCCATTTACAACTAATATAAGGATCTTTAAACCTCACCCACCATTTAGCAAGCAAAGACTGGTTAAGACGTTTTAGATCAATTAAACCCAAACCTCCCTGTGATTTACTTTTACAAACAGTTAACCATGAAACTTACCTCTCAACATGTCACAGACTGAATTAGTTAATTCACAATAGTTTGTAACTCACTAGATGGATCAGTAAATTTTTGGGAATGAAATCTCCTTTTATTGAGAAAAGGAGGACCCTCCTATTCTCCAATCGGAACCGTTTAAAATCGATCAAACGGCTTCAATTACATCTGATTTATTTGTGCTTTGAGATTCGTGTCATGTTAAAAAGAAATTGAAGCCGTTTGATCGATATTGAACGATTCGGATTGAAGAATAGGAGGGTCCTCCTTTTCTCAAGAAAAGGAGCAGATTGGCTTCCAAATTTTTGTGCCACTCCTGATAAAAATTCTTAATTACTACGCCCTGTTCATCTAGTATTTGAAATTATATGTAGTTCTTAGTGTGGTGTTGTGAATGGAAGAGATCAAATCAAAATTTCAGTAATCTCTTGTTGAGAAAAATAACAATCAATATGTTTCTTTTAAAATCTATTTTTTATTTTCTAAAAATAATAAAATTGAGATCGTAAATGGTGCAGCGAACTTGACGGCTATAGTTTGTTGTATTGGGTTGTGTTGTTTACTTGTTTTGGATAGTTAACTGCGAAAAGGACATGATATATCCAATTCAGAATTTGCCAAAATTTGGTACCACTTGGGACCCCTCGACAACTGTAAAAGGAAACATTATTGATTGTTTATACGAATCGGTACGGGTGCATATTGGTTGGATTCGTACCATTTTATCTATATTTCTAATTCGGAGCAGAACTAGGGTGTTCTTAATTTCATTAAGTTTCATGGTGAATTCAAGTCTAAATTTTATCGAATTGGATTCAAATGACGAATTTGAACTGTTAAAATTCGCTTACCTTACGAGTGATGTGTCTATATGTGAAAATTTTAAACATTCGAATTAATTTAGTATAAAGTCAAGCTGTCAAAATTAGAAGATTAATAAATAAATTTTAATGCATTAATTTTTGGAACATTTATTTACCACTTGACTTTATGCAAAATTAATTTTAGAATTAAATTTGTTTACATGTCGATGCATCACTCATAAGGTGGACGGATTTCAACAATTCAGATTCATCGTATGAAGCTGATTCGTTGGATTTTAGACTTCAGTTCACCAAGAAACTTGGTGAACTTAAGAACACCCTAGTTCTACTCTTCTAATTCAATATATAGAGTCTAATCGTATCTATTTTTATGTCATTTTTTGTCGTCGAATTTTACTGATTTCATTGACAATTATGTATATAAAAGCATAACTAACAATAATCAATTATTTAAAATTTGCGTGATGTTATAGTTAGTATAATGGTAAATAAAAAATTATTTTAATCAAAATAAATGATAAACAGAGTCAACGATCCGTAAGCATAATTTATTGATAAAATTATGTTTATTCAAAATATAATTTCAAACTCTTCCAAAAATTATTGGAGCCGGACACAAATTCAATTATATGATGCTGTCGGATTGAATTTTAACTGATATATTTAAAATACATAAGTAAAATATAGTTAACGCGTTAATTAAAATATAATCTCTACCTAATCAATAAAAAAATTAATTTTTTTCGGTCGAATTGGTAGGTTCAGGCGTACTAGTTGAGTTAGACTGGTTGCTTGCATGTGCAACTCTACCGAAATTATTTTATGTACCATAATAATAAAAAAAAACCAAAACACTCTCATTTTGGAGGAATTTTATCAGTACCCAGACCGTACAGACAATCTGCGGCCCATTTAATGAGGGTGTTTTGAGGCTCCAAGAAAGAAAAAAAAATTGTTGAGCTGCAGATTGAATTTGCGGACCATGGTCAGGGGCCGCAGATCGACTGTGCGGTCCTCATTAAATGGGTCTGCATATTGGCTCCGTGGCCTGAGTAATTTTCAAATTCTGATCAAACAAGAGTGTCTTGGTTTATTTTTTTTATTATGGTATTTAAAAAAAATTCGGGCAACTCTATGGATCGGTTTTATTAGTTTGAGCTTCATTATTTTTTTTTTTGACTGAAAGTAGGCTTAAAAGGAAATATATTAGATGATGTGTTAGGAGTGGAGAGATCAAATGTCCATCTCAATTTTGTTCCCTTAAGCACGAAACAAATGAATCAAAATTACAATTTAAAATAAAAATTAAGAATTAGTCCGGCCACAAGAACTAATTCTTAATTTTTAATTCCAAAACACTATTTTTTGACCTTTTGTTTTCAATATAGAGGTTTTTCTTTTTTTCTTTTTTCTTTTGGAATCATGGCATAAGCTGCCAGATGCATGTGTTAATTATCAATTGAAAACAAAATTACATCCAAAACTGATAGCATACTGATGCTTGTGCTATGTTTATCCAAAGTTATAGCATACTTTATGTGGTTTCTGTTTAATTTTAACAACTGTGTGGTTGTTAGTGTACAAATTATGGAAATTAAAGAAACTAAACCAATAATTTGTTTCTTTGGGACTAATATTTCAATTTCTTTAGCCTCTGTTCAAAGTAATTGAATTATTGGTTCAGTCTCTTCTATATATCAGAAAAAAAAAGTAATACATCCATTTACTTTTTATATTTTATAAATAAAAAGTTGTGTCCAATAAATGCCTCTCTTTTAGTTGGGAAGTCGTCTCAGCCATTCCTTTTTTAAAAAGTATGGTAAAAGGATCTCCGAATAGTTTCTCTTTTGGCTTACAAGTTAAAAAAAATGCACCACCAAATTTTCTTAAGCACTTTTCAAAAAAAAAAAAAAAAAAAAATCTTAAGCGATTTGCATAGAAATCAATGAATGTTTTTTTTATAAACCATAATTAGAAAAAAGACTTTTATGAAACCAACATGATTACTTTTTTTTTTGAACCGCAATGGCAATTCCGTCCCAGGTAATTTCACAATTTTTTAACGTATTTATTTCTCAAAATCTGTGAAAATGGCTGGGATCGAAGTAGTAATTTGGTCTCAAAAAAAAAAGGGGACTGAAATAACATCTTGGTTCTTGTAAAAAATAAAAAACAAAGCAATCAAGTTAGTTTGATAAAATTTATTGTTGTATTTATGGTTTCTAAAAAAAAATCGAAATCAATCGCTGAATATAATTCCACTGTTTAAAAAGTGTCAATACCTGCAGATCGATTCGTTTCTCTTTGTCACCGTTCAATGTGAAGATAGCAATTCAACACATTTGGTTTCATTTCATGTGCACCTTTTAATTTTGGGCCTTTAAACGGGAGCCCCAGCCAGAAACAGGGTTCCCAGACAAGGCAAGAAGGTGGATTGGGCCCACATGTCAGAGCGAATGCAGACCAAATGCGGAGTACAAGGAAGAAAAACACAGCTTTATACATGTATATGCATAATGAAAAAAGAACTCGTGATGAAAGCGAATAGAAGGAAATATTCAAAAGTTACCACCAAAGTCTGAAACTTGAAATACATCGTAGATTGTGGGGATAATTGTTGGGATACTCAAAATATTCAAAGTTTTTAATTGTTCTATTATTACCACAAAATATCTTATTTCACATTCAGATTGAGAATTGTTTCTATATCTCCCCCACATTTGATTATTTAATCTATAAATTTTAAATTTAATTCATTATGTTTAGAGGCAAAGCTAGACTTTCAAACTATGAAAATCGATTTATAGTATTTATGACATTTTACTTAAAATTATATAAATACAATTTTCCGAAGAACAATTGAACGTAGCACTCACGTTGAAATGACGAAGAATAGATTTTCCGTAGCACTCACAATTGAACGTAGCACTCACGCATTTGGTTTATTATCCCGAATTCAAAGTGCTTTGGACATAATTTAATTTAGATGGATATAAAATGACATTTTGAGTAAAGGTTGGAGGTAGAAATTTTTCATTAGGATTTTAAATATGTGCAACCTCTTGCACGGAGAGTATTGTCAAATTGAGAGATAAGATATATGTGGTCTAAAATATTTTGGACAAAACTCCATTTCTTTTCGGACCTAGTTAGAACAGTATTTACTTTATGACAAATTGAGAGATAGATAATTGGTGATTCAAAATGCATTGAAATTTTCTCCCACAAAGAAAGGAGTGGTTTTGCAAATACGGAATTATATCGTGATTCATGAACATTTTTCATGTATCAGACTTGGTCATCGTCAACGGTTTAATGATTCGCTAATCCCCGCTTGTTGTCTTTTTTTTTTTTTTTTTAAGAAAAATTACGCCGGATAATAGAAATCAATTGGCCCATTCATTTACCTTGAATCTGCTCTAACCATGTCTTATTCTAATTTTGTTATTTTGAGAGAAATCGAACATTGAAAATATTTCAAACAATATATAAATTGTAAATGTGGGGTGTGAAAACCAAAGAAACAATGGAAATTGTAAATGTGAGGTGTGAAAACCAAAGAAACGCCTGGGACGAGGCAGGAAACAAAAGGTTAATGCGGTACGCACGCCACGCCACGCCTTTGAACTGCGGCTGCCAAGTGAGACTCTGACTGTGAGAGCGACCGAGTGAGTTGTTGTGTGCATTTAATCCAAAAAGAAAAGGAAAAGTTGTGCGAGTGCGTTAAATGTGTTTCATTAGGATTGGTCTCTTTCTGTGTGCACCGTAAACCGTGCTTGTTTACGGATGGTTTTGCTGCTGTCCGTTTTTTCTATTCTAATTTGCTACAAGGACCAACGTTTTACAATTTCAGTAATTAGATGGGGTTTGAGTTCACAAATTTTTAAATTAAAAGAATTCAATTTTTTTTTTGTTTGGCTGAAAATCCGTAGGCAGTTTTTTAAATTAAAAGAATTTAATTTTTTTTGTAACAGTTACAAAGTAGTTGTTACATAAGATTAGACAAACGGTGTCTGTGAAAAACATACAGCTAAACAAAATAAAAAAATATATAGGAGTATGTGCATCTTGTGGATGCAAATTGATCATTCTTACTTGATTAGCATGATAGGAGACTAGCGATGGTTTTCTCTGTACGCATATCAAAGCGGCAGCAAAAAAAAATTCAAGTTGGTTTGTATACTATTAACAAATTGGAGATGTCTGACATCTTCGAAATATATGATTTTTTTCTTTAAAGAAAGTTCAAGGTTAGTCTCCGTAATATAGATTCGTACATCTTCGCCTAACTAAATTATTATGATAACAAATGAAAGATAAATATTTCATTTTAAAATATTTATAAAGAATTTTCGTTCGGATTTTAAACCTGCAACTTTCACACATAGTTACTATCATTGACCACTAGATCAATAACTAGTTATTATCTTAATTTGAATAATATGTAGTCCATGCATCAATGGCCGGTTATTTGTATTTTAATGAACTCAAATATGCTTCATAAAAATCAATAATGGTAACTCCATATTTAAATGAAACCAATCCATCATGATACTAGTAAATAAGTAATAGAGTATGTATAGTGGGAGTAAAAATAAGCGACTAACACATATTTAAAATTTGGTGAAATTACTTGTATATCCGTTTGCTATTTGGATATTTGCCCATTAAATATTCAAATTAGATATTTATCAATCTAATACTAAATTTAAAACAGTTAAAAGAGAATTGAGAAACACGTGCTCAAAGCCTTCATCCTCATGTGAGTGGATGCACACAAGTTGGTCTTAAAAGAAAAGATATCCTTTAACAAATTTTTTTATAATATCTAATGCAAAGAGTTGATCTAGCTAGTCATATTAATAATTTTTTTTTAAACAAAACGAAGCTTGCTTAATGTGTTTTCTTAACTAGTGACGTAAAACGTGACAATGACATGATTAAAATGGAGGACAGTCACTTCATGTGAATAATTAGTAATATGCCGTGATAAGCATGACATGACCACGTTTATTTTTTTTTTCTTTTTTGGATTTTAAGTTAGTTATATGGGTTTCATTTCATAAGAGAATAATTGTTTTTTGATCATTGGTCTATCGTTGATTTGTCACGCCTATCACGACCCTCTTCTTTTATTATGGCTTAGGACAGACTATGTAGAAACTTGCTGTTTGGGACTAAAGACTTGGTTAAAAAAGTGAGGATAAAAAAGTGAGACAACAAGAATGAGACACTTTACGCGAGGATAAAAAAGTGACTTTTTGCGATGGACTAATCTCATTGTTTAACTTTTTCTTTTTGCGATGGTACTTTTTGTGACGGACCACCGTCATAAATGCGTTTTTTTCCTCGCAAAAAGTGTCTACTTTATTGTAGTGGTGTCACATGACATGACTAGGTTAGTTTGTGTGCTATGAAGTGTTGTGTCATTTTTTTATTAAAGAGCAACACACCACTTGACACACAAGTCATGTTATGTGTTAGAAAACGTTATGTAATGAATTCGTGATCAGGAGCGGATTCAGAATTTCCGTCAGAGTAGGACAAAAAAAATAGCTAGTTCAAATCCATTAGCAAAGGCGAGCAACGATAAGTGAAGGAGGCATCCACTGCTTTTCTTTTCTCCGAACAGTGAAAGAGAAATCATGGTCACTAAGGAGCAGCCGAGCAGTAGAGGTTGAAGAAGCAGTTGCCCGCTGCTTTTCTCTTCACTGAGGAGAGAAGAAGCGAAGTGTTTTTGTTTTGTTTAGAAACTAGTGCATTACAAATTGCTCTAATAAATAAAAAGTAAACTCAAACTTTTAGTTGAAACACGAAAAAAGTTAATGACTCTAATTAAAATTTATAATTTAAAATTAGAGCTTTGTATATGCATGCATGCATACACACATATGTATGTGTGTGTATTAAATAAGAAAAAAACATATTAAGATCCATTCAATTAAATCCCTTTCTTCTAGTCCTATATATATGTTGGATTCGTCTTCTCCCCTTATTTTTTTATTATGTTTACAAAACTGCTTTTCAAATTATAGATTTTCATACAAAACTTTGTTGATTCTACAATTTAGGACCGACTCCATTGATTTTTCAAATGAAATTTGCTCAAGCACGAAACTTGAAATCAAACCGTAACTGATCAATTTCAGAGTAGAGCATTTAAATATTTAGGATGAAGCACGAGCCCAAAATACAGTATCCTATAAAATATTTTTAAAATTTTAGAATAAAACTGTTCTCCACTCCTGATATAAGTGGGCCCGCCTCTATTTGTGACGAAACCTTTCTTCATGAGTTAGAACAACGAATTTTAGTTTTAAGCTAGACATACATTATAATGAAAGAAAAATATAAGAAACCGAGCTGGCGAGCTGGAGAAGGTTGGCGAAAAATTTAAAAATATGTACATAATAACACTTTTTGATTAATTGAAGGAAAACCATCAAATAATTCTTAGATAAAAGATATACCATAGATAAAAAATAGCATATGAAATAACTAAAAATGAAATAAAGGAACAGGGGAACAATATTTAACGCATTGAGGGGTGGGTGGCAAACGAAGCTAGCTATATATTTGTGCTCAATAATTGACTATAGTCTAGATATGATTTCTATGTAAATTTAAAAAAAAAAAAAATTGCCTTCAGTATAGGCCGAAACCTATTCTTCCAAAAATATATCCCTAGAGATAATGGGCCTAGAACTCGGTGAGCTGAGATCTATATATAACTCTGGGCCTACGATCATTGGACCATGATTATTGGGCCTACTTAATGGACCAAGCGCGTATACAGAGAGAAAATCCTAAATCTAGTACCTCAGTTTATTGGGTCATTAATTCATTCTTTTCCTTCTCCTTAATTTTCTTTTATAAACCATCATTGAAAAAAAAAAAATAACTCTTTCATTGGTGCACATCATGGTCTATAGGCAGTGGTACGAGTATCTCATATTGGTACGATGCTTGGGATGGACCACCACGGTCACTTGGTCGTGCACCCCATCAGCAGCAACCAAATATCTCTCTACGTGATGCATGGCCGGAACGTGATGTAATTGATCCTAACTCGAGTCAGAACGACATGTTAGTGTTTGTTGATCAGCAACCAGACACTATTACTTGGCGTTAGGAAAAGTGTGGCATTTACACATCGAAATCTGTTTACAAAATTTTGAAGAGTGGAGGTAGGGAAAAATGGAAATATTTAACCACTTGGTCCTCTAGAATACCACCAACAGTAAAAATTTTTGCATATCACTTGCTAAATGGAAAACTGTTGACTAGGGATGTATTAAGAAGAAGGGGAATGAATTTTGATTTGAAATGTGTACTCTGTAACAGCTGTGGGGTTGAATCCATTCTTCACTTGTTTTTCCTATGTCCTTATGCTACAACCTTCTGGTTAGAAATATCCAAAATTTTGAAGCGAAAATTAACTCAAAGGGCTACAACTATACACGAGGTGTGGGAGGTATCATGGAATATGGTCAAAAGACAAGGTGGCATGAAACATTTAGAATGGACGGCAAGAGTGCTTTGTGGAGCTTGGTGTTTGTGGAGATATCAAAACAGAGTAATTTTTGGTGGGGCTATGATACAACCGAATATCCTACCAGCTAGTTGTGCTTATGCTCATGAGATGAATTTATGGCTCAGATTTTGCTAAATTACAGTAGCATATTTGGACATAATAATGGCTACTCAGATGTCAGCGCAAGGTTGGGGTTTTAATATCTGCTCAGAGCAATGCGATTGTATAATTTGTTTTTGTTAATTAATATATCACTTGGCAGCTACTGCCAGGCTTTAAAAAAAAATAAAAAAAAATAAATAACATAACGAGCTAAGTGTGCGGTTATTTTCAGAAATGATCAATACCGAATTTGAATTTCGGTACACTCCAAGGATACCAAAATTCAAATTCAGTAGACCTCTTTGCCACACTCGCACGAATAGCCACACACTATGTACAACCCCTTACTGAAATTCAAATTCGGTACACCCATTGCACTGAATTTGAATTTTGGTACATGGGTTTTTTTTTTTTTTTTAAATTTGTTTCGCTCGTAAAAAATATTTATATAATTTGTATCATGGAGGTACCGAAAATGAATCTGGATACAGGATATTTAGAGAATATTTCTTTGATTCACTGAGCAAAAAGTTTGGGATTTTTTGTGGCCGGGTATGGGCGTGGTTGATGGAGTTGGGTGGGGATTCGTATCCTCTTAGGTATTTTAGACGATTTCTCTCACGTTACGAGTTGAGATTAAATCTCAGTCGCTTTGAGATTCGGACTAATATGCAGATGAATAAAGCATCAATAATTTTTACATTCCTGAGTAGGTTGTTTCATTTTTTGGGAAAACAGAAAAGAAAATTCAAAAACTAATATTGATTCCTCCAAATCAAATGTGTAATCATACTATCTTCATGTTATCATGGTTTCAAATTGAGCTCAGTTTTCAAGAATCAAAATTTGATGTTCTAAAATTGAGTTGTGGTTTCTAATAAATGACAATCTGGTACAAGAAACAACTATTTGGACTCTTATATCCTAGTCTGATTTAGTGCTACTAACTGAGGTTGTAACCCTGATTCTTCTTTGCTGCGTTTGTACTTCCAACTTTTGAAAAAGCAAAAGACATTGTCCTATGTATATGAGGTCGCATGTTAAAAATTTACATAGAAGATTCTTTAAAGACATTGAAATTTGAAATGCTTACGCTTTGATCTTTCTTAAAAAAGAAAATAAAAAAAAAAGAGAAAAATGTAGCTTATGCAATGAAGTCTATTACCTTTTGAATACAAGTTGTTACGGCATTTTCAAGAGGAAAATTCTTATGCAACATTATTTTTTTCTTTTTGAAAGATTGGCAATTGTTGTCAATACAAAAGTAAAAAAGAAAAGAAACATGAGGACTTCCTAGTGAGTAGTGATCCTCTACTCTATCTTAATTCTACCAGTACCAGTATAAACCATACCAGCCTAGTCGACTCTCCCCACCTCATATCATTACCAGCATACATTTCGTTCGGAGCCCACACTGCACTTCTCCCATGTCTCTGCGCTAAACCAGTAGGCAATCTCCGTACCAGTGGTGATACTGGTACCTCTCTAACTGCATCCTCTCTACCAGAAATCATTCAAGGATCACGTAGCTCTATTTCAATCTCCGCTAAATTTCTCTGATGCCATTGTTGCTCCCTTCTTTGTGCATGAGGCAATGTATGATCCACAAATTTGCAATCTGCACTACTCTAAACGCTAGCCCTTGTGCTCTTGACCTATTGTTGTTGAAGATTCTTTCATTTCTCTCTTTCCATATTAAGCAACAAACCGCTACAAACCTAGCTCCCCAGTTTTTTATATGACATAGCACCCCGCTGTTTTACTTTTATCCACGATTTTTTTCCATGTTTCCTGCACTGATGTTGCTGGTACCATTATTGTTTGTCCCAGTATAGCTGCTACATTCTTCCATACCACCTCTGCTATGCAATGTTAATTGAGTAAAGCTAAGGTGAATTTAAAGTTTTAAACTCATTTAAATAGTTTGCGAGTTTAACTCAATATCTATCATATAATTTCAAATGACGAATTTGAATTTTCTGCACAATAACTGGAGATGAAAAATTAATAATTGGGTGCATTGTTTATTGACAATTTAGACTTTTGATCATTTCGAATTACAGTTCAAAAATTACACATTATAAATTTAGACATATTGCTCATGAAGTATATATCTAATCAGAATTCATTGAATCTTTATGATATGTAGTGTCCTATGATTGGATTGTTAAATCACCTATCATTTATGTTATGTTTTACTTTTATATGTAATATGCAATATAAAATAAACAAAAGAGAATAAAAGAATTAAATTCTCTCTACAAATAATTTTTTTGTCTCCGTTCCTCCCGAAGCTCTTTATTCTATTCTCATCAGGACGGAAAAATATATAAGGTAATAAATGCGAAATACCTCTTATAAATTGAATTTTTTTTTTTATACTATAAAATTCAACAAATTAATAATTTGGCTATGGCAGATTCCAACGATTTTGGAGATCCTAATGGACATGGAAAATGAAAACAATACTCTTCATCTAATATCTGGAGAAGGGATCCCACCTAAAGAGGCTTTTATTCACTAGACTAGTTGCTTTTTTGTTTCTTCTAACAATACATGTGTTATGGTACTATAGTTTTCTACTATGTTTTTTTTAGTTGGGTTTAATTTGTTTGATCTATGAATTGTTGTTAGCTTTTGTAGTTGTTGATATTTTGTTGTTATGTTTTTGTGATGTTTGTTAGCTTTTGTAGTTGTTGATATTTTGTTGTTATGTTTTTGTGATGTTAGTTAGCTTTATGCTTGGTAGTTGCAACTTTGTTGAATGTTTTTAGATGCTACAAAGGATACTGGTATGTAATGTGTATGCTGTTTGTAGGTATCCTTTTTGGGTACTTTTATGTACCATATTTTGTTTTTAATAAAAGTTGGTAGATCTCTCCACTATTATTCAAAAATAAAAAATCTGTAAAAAGATATTACTAGTACTTTTCCTCATAAAATAAAATTACTTTTCCTCATAAAATAAAATTACATGGCACTTATTCATTTAGCCTCCTCAATATCAATTTTCTAATTCCTCATTGATTCTCATCAAACTACATAACTCATATTAAATTTTACATGTGGTATGATTTTTTGTTAGATTCTTAAAAATACTTTTTTGTGTTCATTCGACTGTGTCACTAATTTTTTTTTTTTCAGTTATCAACTTTATTTGTCGGAAAGATCTAAAATAAATAGAAAAATTGTTACAGCTTTTTATTAAAAAGCAGCTAATAGTCTATGGCACTCGGTCCCCTGAAAATCTCCGGATTTTTTATACTAATTATATAAATAAGTTCATTAGATCCGGCAATACTATGAAAACAATCCTATAAACAAGTTCAATGGATGTTCTGCAGATGAAACCGCGTGGTCCCAGATGAAAACGCGTGGTCAACGAACAAAGTACAATTGGCAGTTAAACTGGGGACCACCTTCTGTGAACATACACATATTATCCTGAAAACATACAAATATTATCCTGTAAACATACACATATTATCCTGTAAACAATTCAATTTTCAAAAAAAAGGAAAAGCTGTAAAAAAAAGGAAAGGCTTAAATAGGAAAAATGGCAGCCGGTTATGGCAGTTGAAAGCGCGTGGCCTAAAAAATGCGTCGGAACTAAGCTAAAAATGAAAGTTTTTATACGCGGGGATTTTCGGGGGACGGTAGCCCGGGGGACGTTACCTTTTCTCCCTTTTTTTTTTAATTGGTGAAGTGTTGCTACAAAAAACTATTTCCATGCAGCTTAATGATTGCTTAAAAGATTAGGTGGAAGATGACGGAAAATAATAATAATTTTCTTCAAATATTCCATTTGGTTTGGTCCGGAATCAATTCCAATTTACAGATTTATTCTATTGACGTTGCCTATATAAAAATCCTAACCCGGAAAAAGGAATTCTTTATAACTCGAATTTATGATTCAATTGTTATTTTATTATATAATTAGCTATTTATGTCACGAGATTTAATTTGTACTCAAGAACTAATTATTTTAGCTCGAAGATGGGAAAAGCCGAAATTTTTATTAATACTTAAAAAAAAAACCCAAAAGATCCTAGATTTGAGAAATTTCATATTTATCCGGGCTGCAAAATCAATATGTGGCTCATTTATGGAGTCTGGGTAGAGGTCCATCAAAACTTAAATATATTTAATAGTGTATTTTTTGTACTTTTGGGGGGACCTCTAAGCCAATCTATGGCTCTATATAAATGGACCGCATATTGGCTTTGTAGCCCAAATAAATTTGAAAATCTTCAAATCTAGGGTGTTTTAGTTTTTTTTTTTTGTGCTATAAATAAAAATTTCGGTGGGAAAAGAGAAGCGAAATAAAAACTTATAGTTTACGAAAGTTTTCATATTTTGAAAGCACTTTGCATCGGTGAAAAGGAGAAAAAAATTGATAGCACGATTTTGTAATTCAATTTGACAACAGATGGAGATACTCTAAGAAATAATCTTACACTTTTTCTCGGAGAAAAATAAATAAATTAAATAAAGAATATTGCACCGTTTCGGTTACTTTATATATTGGACGACATTACTTTCTCTTTAATTACCTTATATTTATTTAATATTTATAGTTGTCACTTATTCTCTCCCGTGAGTTTATCATTATGAAAAATATTATTAGTGATTTGGAATTGAAAATTGAAATTTTGAACAAAAAGAAAGATTGGAGTTTAAAATTCCAACCTTGATTATTTAGCCGGACTTCAAAAGTCTGGTCTTCATATTTACTCTTGTGTCTTCACTTAAATTTGTTCTTGTGGCTAGACTAATTCTTAATTTTTATTTTAAATTGTAATTTTGATTGATTTGAGTCATGACTTGAGGAGACAAAATTGAGATGGACATTTGATCTCTCCACTCCTAACATATCATCTAATATATTTTTTTCAGTCAAAAAAAAAAAAAAATAGTACGCCTGAACCTACCAATTCAACGGGATTTTTTTTTATTTGATTAGGTGCAGATTATATTTTAATTAACTCATTAAATATATATTACTTGTGTATTTTAAATAGATAAAAGGTTTCTGTCCACTGTGTTTTGTCCACCATCTGTCCACAACACTATCCATTCCCGGTTTAACTGTCTTCAACTGTCTCCCCGCTATCCAATTTATAACGGCCTATTTAAACATCGACAGACGACGGGACCTTTCTTTTTTTGAATTTCATTTCCGATATTTTCAAATCCGATCTGATTTTCTCCACATTTGGTGATTGTCTTCCTCTTTCACGCGACGCCAGTTATTGATGGATATGGGCTGGCGCATCATCTCGATTCCTTTGCTCCGGTTCCTGATGAGCAAATTAAGGTCGGTGAACAGTTTCAAACCAATCCGGCCTTCGCTTCTTGGAGGATGCAAGATCGATTTCTTCTCGGATGGCTTCGTTCTGACTCAGTATGTCATGAGGCTCTCCTTTTATATGTGTACAAGATATAATTTGCTCACGAGGCTCTCCTTTTACTCACGAGGCTCTCCTTACTCACGAGGTTTAGTTCTAACTCAGTATGTCAATTGAATCATGTATACGAAATCGTAATCTATATGATTTTTTTTTGTATTTTTCTTTTGTCATTTATTTTTCGTTCAATTTACGATTTCGTTTTTGAGATTACTGACTCGATCTCGTTGTTTGAACATGATCGCCATGGAAGAGTTATTCAAACAGAGTGTTATTCAAATTTCTCTGCTCATGTTTAATTAGATCGATCGTGCAGATCTGAACGGCCCCTCCTCTCCTACAGTCCATTTTATACATGATCGCAATGGAACCTTCAATCGTGGAACGCAATCGAATAGAAGTTATTTTTGTTGAAGAGCACGGCAAAATTCAAATCTAGTAAGTTATTTATGTTGAATTTGTTGTTTTCGTTGTATACAATAACAGATCTAGCATTTCAAATGAAATCTGGAGGAAAGAGATGATAGAGAGGCGATATGGAGTATTGATCTGTTAATTTTACTGTATTGCCCCGTTAATTTTACAGTATTCATCTTGTCATTTTACAGTATTCATCTTGTGAAAATCTGGAAGAAAGAGATAATAGAGAGGCGATATGGAGTATTGATCTGTTAATTTTATAGTATTGCCCCGTTAATTTTACAGTATTCATCTTGTGGAAATCTGGAGGAAAGAGATGATAGAAATGCGATATGGAGTATTGATTTGTTAATTTTACAGTATTTATCTTGTAATTTTACAGTATTCATCTTGTAATTTTACAGTATTCATCTTGTGAAAATCTGGAAGAAAGAGATGATAGAGAGGCTTCTTATTCATTCGAACAATATTCAATTGAAAATTCTACTGTATACAAGATTCAATTTTACAGTTCTGCTGATTCAATTTTACAGTATACAAGATTCAATTGTAAATTTTATTGTGTAGAAGATTCAATTTTACAGTATACAAGATTCAATTGAAAATTTTACTGTATACAAGATTCAATTTTACAGTATACAAGATTCAACCCAGTGCGGACGCTAATAACTAACTCTAACTGCCAATAACTTCCTATAACTGTAATTTCCGAAAGTACAGTTTGAAAGTACATTTATTTTGTCCTGTTGTGCAAGTTGCTATCTTTTTCTAATTATCATGGGACCACTTCAAATAGTTGCTGGATGTTTTGTGAATAACTGATATATTTTATGTGATATATTGTATAATTATACAGCATGTAGAAGTAATTTTACAGTATTCGCACAAGTCAAAGCTGTGGACAAATGGTGGACAAAAGACTGTGGACAATTAGACGCTTCATTTTAAATATATCAGGTGAAACTCAATCCGGGAGCATCATATAATTGAATTTGTGTCCGGCTCCAATGATTTTTGGAAGAGTTTTAAATTATATTTTGAATAAACATAATTTTATCAATAATTTATGCTTCTGTATCGTTGACTCCGTTTATCATTTATTTTGATTAAAATAATTTTTTATTTACCATTATACTAACTATAACATCACGTAAATTTCAAATAATTGATTATTCTTAGTTATGTTTTTATATACATAATTGTCAATGAAATCTGTAAAATCCAACTACAAAAAAATGGCATAAAAATAGATACGATTTCAAGGGATTTTAAATTATGATGCTTGATTATAAATTTATAATAACAGAAACGAATCTGCTGAAATTCTCGTGTGTGAACAGTATTCCTGAAATTCCTGCTTTTTTGAATTCAGCTGTTGAACTGTTTCGAGATGCGTGTACAAAAAATCTTGCTGTTTTGAGATGTGTGCATAGAAAAAATTGAACGGATAGATTTAGAATTTCAGAGATTTCAAAAATACTATTTACGAACCAGGAATTGCAGCGGAATTCAATTCTATAATAACTTGACTCATTATATGGAATTAGAAATATAGATAAAATGGTACGAATCCAACCAATATGCAACCGTACCGACTCGTATAAACAATCATTAATGTTTCCTTATACAGTTGTCGAGGGGTCCCAAGTGGTACCAAATTTTGGCAAATTCTCAATTGGATATATCATGTCATTTTCACAGTTAACTATGATGAAAGAAATATGAATATTTTTTCATTGATATTTCATTTAATGTTTGTTCGGCATCAATTAAAATTTGTAGATATTTTCTATTAGCGTCGTCTCATCATATTTAAAATTTAAGTAGCCAAATTTTTCTATAATTCAAATTTATGAAGTACCCATTTATTTGGTTAAATTATTAGTAATCTATTTCATGCGAATTGATCTTTTTTTTTATCAAATTTAAATTTAAGTGGCCGAATTTGTCTATATTTCACATTTAAAATTCATTTGTTATTTTGTTAGATAATGAGTAATTTATTTCATAAGAATGAAGTTGTCAATAGGAATGGATGCGCGCTATGAAAAAATGATTTTGTTTGTGAATATTGATTTATTTTAAACAAGTGCGTCATGAGAATTATTTTGTCCATCAAAATAAATAGTTTTCATCATTGTGGATTTAAAACGATATATAAATATAGAATAATTATACTAATCATCTCACCCCTATCCCCCTTTTTTTTCGCACTCTCTCTTCTTAATATTAACTTCCTTAACAGCCTTTATCCCCCCCCCCCCCCCCCCCCCCCCCTCATTTATTCCGCTAATAATTTTCATTTATCCCCGCATTAAATTAAACTGTCATTTAATAACAATCCCTGCATTAATTATGTTGTTCTCTAATAACAATCCCCGCATTAATTATATTGTTCCCGCTAACATAATGTATTTATCCATGTAACATAAAGTATTTATGCATGTAACATAAAGTACTTATCCATATAACATAAAGTATTTATCATTATGCTTGAGGAGTTAAATTGATATCAATTTAATAGTATTTAATAGAAATAATTTTCAATTAAATTTTATTGATCGGAATAAAAATAGAAAAACATTGAACACATTTCTAATTTTCGCTTGGAAAGTACATATAATATAATAATATAATAGAAGAAAATAATTTCACTTTGAAACAAAACTTGAAGACATTTCTAATTTTCGATTGGAAAGTTTGTAGCAATTTCTTCTCAATACACTTAAAGCATTGACTAGATATAATTATATAAATATGATCATAAGACTACAAAAAGAAATGAAAAAGAAAGAAAATGATAAAAGAAAGAAAAGCAAATATAAAATACATAAATAAAAGAAATATAAAAGATATTACAAAAATCCAAAATCTAAAAGGAAAAAAAAACATTTTTTTTTTTTTTTTTTTTTTTTTTTTTTGAGAAATGACGGTCTAAGTCTTACCCTTCATTTAATTTCATTGAACAGGTACAAAAGTTTTGTAACTTACATTATTATAGAAAAGCAAAGCTCAAAATATTTTAGCATAAAAAATCGGATTAAAGATGGAAACAAATACAAATTAAGACAGTAGCAAAATGAAACCCAGTAGTGCCTGGTTCAATTGCACAATGTTGTTAGCATTAAAATACTCCTGTACTAGTAACCGTAACAACAAACATACAAGCTGACACTGTTCGGATTGCACCGTTTTGATACTTTTGAAGCATATAGGCCACGTAATTCAGTAACATGTCATATGGGACGCTTCAACGGGTCTTGAGAACAACCAGTTGCTAAAACAAAACAGAATGTTTCCGGTAGTAGCAGTTTTATCCTTCCAGTATTGCACTGACTGGCATGTCTTTAGTATTTTGACCATTGGTTCTTTATACGAGCTCTGATTTAGGTGATCCAAAATTTCGTGGAAAGCTAAAAACAAGCTCTACAACATTTATGTAATATATTTGTCCAGATTATAAACATATCATGGTCAAACAGGTGTGCCAAGAGATCTAATATGTTTTCAGTCAGCTTGTTATTAAATAGTTGGTTGTGAGTTTTTAGTGGGTTTTTATTTTGAGTGTAAGGTGGCAAGATGTTTTAGTGGGTTTTTAATATGGTCAAAAAGATGTTTGTATTCATCTTTATTTTGTGGTTTCTAAGAGAGTCTTTTTAGAGTTTCTAGAAAGTTAATTAAGAGTATTTTGGGAGAATAAAAAGTAGTTGAAGTGGTATTAATTATTAAGTAACTTTTAGAGGGAGAAATATGGTTATATAAAAGCCCAAAGTTATTTTGTAATCAAATTGCAGCTACTATATTATCTCCTCCATTATCATTATAAATGTTTACTAAAGCACTCTCATAATTTATCTTATCAGTTTCATTATTAATTTTTAGATGCACACTTGTGGGACGTGCACTTGAGAGTGCACATACCTATCTATACCAAGCATTATGTACTTCAAATTTAAACAAATCAAAATCACAGTATAAAATATTAAAGATAACCAAGATTTCAAAGCAAGGATTTTGGTACCAGTGTTACTGTCCCAGCATAAAATATTGAAGATACCCAGCTTTTGGCACCACTGCACCAGGCGATTCAGTTCAGTTTGGAGTCATGGACTCTATGTTTATTGTACTGGCATGTATCTTTACAATATTGTCTGTACTGACCTATCTGATCCATTGGTCAGAACTTAAAATGCTAAATGGAAAAATAGCGGTACCAAGCCAACACTAGAACTATTAACAACACATTGCATGGGATGTTTTTTATTTGAATCAGACTGATAAGATTGCGTACTATAGTTGCGTTTCAGTACATAACAATTATGACAGCAAATTTAAACTCATAAAATTCTAATGCGCTAGTATGGTTCGTTCAATCTTTAACGGACGGATTGCATTAAGACCGTTAACTACAACAATGTAGATACTTTTTGCGAGAGAAAAAACAAATTTATGACGGTACTCCTTCGCGAAAAGTACCGTCGCAAAAAGAAAAAGCTGAAGAATGAGAGTAGTCCGTCGCAAAAAGTCACTTTTTAATCCTCGCGAAAGGTGTCTCATTCTTGTTGATATATATGTACGTTGGTTGTAAGAGGAGGAACAAGAACATTTGATCTGAGTTGTTGGATCAAGATATATAGAACGGTTTATAATGTCCATATGAATTATTATATTCCTAGAATGAAAAGCATAGGAAAAAATAATCAAATCACATATGTTGCCCGTATGTTTGGATGTCAAAAAGAATAGAGACTATTTTAGAATAACGGCTATTCGGAATAGCAATGTGCATTCAAATAATATTTCTGCTATTCGAAATAGTTAGAAGAGCTGCTATTCTCTATTCCTTGTAAATATTGGAATAACTACTATTCGAAAATGTGAAGAGAGAGGAAAAAATGATTATTTCTCATATTTTCGTCAACACAAATGATTATTTCTCAGATTTTCGTCAACACAGTTCTGAAATAACAAAATTGTCACTACTCTGATCGGAACGAAGAAGTAAAAATTTCAATTCAATTCAATAGAGATGACTTCAATAGAAACGAATTAGAATTGAAATTTTCTGATTGGAAACAATGTTTAAACCGATAAGAATTCATTAGGTGAAACCTATGTTACTCCGATACTTCGATTTAGGCACCGTACCCGTATAGGATACTGATAAGCGTCCGATACAGCCACGATACGTATCTGATACGCTATCAGCTGACGTGGCGTATCTTTACTTAGTCGATACGGTCGCCGATACTCCGTTGAAACGTCTGAATACGTGTGGATACAATCGGATCCAACCCATCAGAGCCGTGAGCCGTGCCCGCACCCGTGAGCCGCGCCCGCCCGCACACGTGAACCATTTCCGCACCTGTGAACCACGATGCTCCAACGATAATTTTCTGCCCCCGTCCGTGATTCGAACTGGGGAAGTGCATGTTTTAGTCAAAATTATTAACCACTCCGCCAATGTTTAGCTTATATTACATCTAGGTAACTATAATATTTATTATATTCTTACGTTGAACCTTTAACTTTCTAAAACATTATTCAGTAAATTAGATTTTGTGATATATATTACCTTTTTAATTAGACTTATTATCATTTTTTAAATGTAATATATAAAATAATAAAAATTATATATATATATATATATATATATATATATATAATAGACGTATCGTATGCTAGATTTTTTAAAATTGCCGTATCGCCGTATCCGTATCGTATCTGATACAATACCCGTACCGGTATCTATGCAACATAGGGTGAAACTAATAAAAGGTCAGGTAATTCTTATAATTTATTAGTTATGCCATCGTCTAGGATTTGTTTATTTAGCAGAAATAACAAAAGATAATTTAAAAAAATATACATGGAGCGAAGGAGAGTTCAACCGGAGAACAAAGGATTTTGTTTATTTAGCAAAAATAACAAAAGATAAATTAAAAAAAATATACATAGAATGAAGGAGAGTTCAATTGGAGAACAAAGGATTGTTTAGTCGGAACTCAAACATCCCTACCACACCAAGATAGCGGATAAGAAGAGAAGGAGAAGCGGAGAAGAAGAAGAGCTGAAGAGGAGATTTTTGTCCCGTCAGTTTATTTCGTAAGTTTTTTGTGAAATCTCATCGATTTGGGATGGATTTCATCACGGGATTTGACCTCTTTGAAATCCCGTCGATTGAAATCATTTCTCGTCACTCCTTCGCTTCCGATCGGTCCTACCACGCGAATTCCATTTCCAAATCGTATTTCTTCATTTTTGTACTCGTTCCGATCAGAGCTTAAGTTATCTCCAAGTTGTGACAATTCGTTTAAAACCCCATTTGCTTATATTTTCTCTTAATTAGCACCTTGTTAATACTATTATTTATCGGTTAGAGCATCTACATCCCTGAAACTCTTTGAGTTTCTAATCTGATGTGGCAGTTTCTAAACTAGTTTCAGGGATGCAGATGAGTTTCTTATTTAGCAACTTTACTCCAAAGTTTCTTAATAAGAAACCGTTTATAAACTCTGACGTGGCCAAATAATTTGCTGAAATTCTTTTCTCTTGTAATTTATTTGCTGATGTGGCAATTAAGAAACTCTAATTTTAGTTTCAGGGATGTGGGGGTTCAGAAACTTTCAGAGACAAAATTTTTAAAAATTAGTTAACAATTATTTAGAAACTCCAAGAGTTTCACGGATGTAGATGCTCTTACAACTATTTACACTAATTTAAAAATCACTAATTTTTCTCTATTCTTATCTACTATTTTCAAATTTCACTATTCTAGCTATTCTAGCTCTCATCCAAACGTACATAATATTTGCTGATGAACAGAACTCCGAAGGCTTATAACGGCTTAATGCTAAAGAAAGAAGAAATTATTTTAAATTAAAACAGAAGGAATAAAATATTAGATTCACAGCACGTAATATTATACTCGAGCCAGTATACTGGCAGAATAACAGAATACTATCATCAAGACATCACTACTGTGGTCTCTGTGTGTCAGGACAGAAATTTATATGAATATAAATATTACTGTGTATATTATGTTGTGGCAGTTCGATATGGTCAAAACACTATTTTGTTCTTTTCTCCTTTTTATATTCTATTGATATTCTGTTGAAAAAATAATTTTTGCTATACTTCACAGAGTTCATCATTGTAAAGAAATGGAAACCATAGTCTTACTTAAAAACTATGAAAAATATCAAGAGAACTCTTACTTCAAGATCCGTGTTCACTTGCTATTTGTGCATTGGTTTACCCGACATTTTTATTTTTACCCAAATTTTAAAATATTTTAATAAAAATAATCAAGTTTTTGAAAAAAATTTAAAAATACCCAAAGTGCGGAAAATTCCACACCCGGGAATAAAAATTCGGGAGTGCGGCAAAATTCCGCACCCGGGAATAAAAATTCGGGAGTGCGGAAAAATTCCGCACCCCGGAATAAAATTATTTAGACCTTTGGATTAAATCCAGCACAGATCTTGAAGCATCCAATTAATGAATCACTTAATTCTTTGGAAAATCTCTACCGTTTAAATTTGCTGCACAAATCTCGAAGCCATTTATTTACTTTTAATTTGAGAAATGGGTTTAACCAATTTGAAGAGTTTAGACGGGTCCGTCAGACCCTTCTCTCTCTTCCCTTCCTCTTCTCCTGTCCCCACGAAAGGAGGCAGCGCCTCCATTTCTCCCTCTCTCGCTGCTGCCTAGCCCCACGCCCCACTCCACCCTCTGATTTCCGATTTTGCAATTCAAAAACTAATTAATTAGGATAAAAATCATTCAATTTGAATAGTTCGATTTTTCAAAATCGACGGAATTTATATATAATTAGTATTTCTTAAGAAGAAGAATATCTCACCATTGGTCAGATTTTATTCAATTTTTTTACAAAATCATTCAATTCGAAGTTTTATTGGATGGTTCAAATATCTTCATTTTTTGTGTCTCCATGTCTTCATTTTAAAATTTTAATGACTTATAATTTAAAACATAAATATCGTAAGTGTCAGATATAACCATATTATTTTGTCTATATACACAAAAGATCATGACATTTGAACTTTGTTTTTTTATTGTAAGTTTTGTACTATTTTCTTATAAGTTTTTAAAATAAAAAATGTTATTCTAAAATAAAAGGATATGATAGGAGGCACAAAAATTTAAAACCTCCTCATTTATTTGTTAGATTAATCAAAATTTAATCTATGTCTAACCAGCCCAAATTAATTTTATAATTATGCGAATTTGATTGGTCTGTAGGGTTTACAAGAAAAAAAAACGCCTATTTATTGCAAAAAAACAAAAAAAGCCGGGTCGTAGAAAAATTCCGCACTCCCGAATTTTTATTTCCGGGTGCAGAAAAATTCCGCACTCCCGAATTTTTATTCCCGGGTGCGGAATTTTTCCGCACTCCCGAATTTTTATTCCCGGGTGCGGAATTTTTCTGCACTTTGGGTATTTTTAAATTTTTTTTAAAAACATGGTTATTTTTATTAAAATATTTTAATATTTGAGTAAAAATAAAAATGTCGGTTGGTTTACCTTTGGTGTGTTTCATCATGTAGGAATTGGAGTAGTCTGATGTCCGATCGGAACTGTTTGATCTGCATTAAGTTTCGTACAGATAACTCTAATAATTATGTAAATTAAATACATCATATTAAATGTTTGATTGTACCCAAAGGTTTAAATAGCATTTATCATGTTATAGCGGAATGACTAAAAAATTAGCGTTATACCCAAATAGCACCACTATAGTGCGAAATAGCATGCTATAGTATCGATAACGTCATAACTTTTATTGTCCGAAAATGTTATAGCGGCACTATAGGACCGCTAGAGTGCGTTATTTAGAACCTTGATTGTACCACACATTAAAGAGTTGCAACTTGTAACAGGTCTTTTTTTTTTATTATTATTTATTTCTTATTATGCTCGATTTTTTATTTATATTCAAAAAATAAATAAAATTAAAAAAATTACCAAACCTGTGATCAATTTCGAAATCTACCCAAACCGGAAAAGTTTATTCTGGTTTCTTGATTAGAATCTGGAATTTTTTTTTCCAGTTTTAGGCCTTAGTTCGGAAAAAAAATTTCCGGTTTATAATCAAGAAACCAGAATAAATTTTTCCAATTTTATTCCGGAATAAATTTCTCCAGTATTTTGATAAGAAATCGGAAAAAAAATTCGGTTTTGAACTGGAAATTTGTTTTCCTCACTCGCACTGATTTCGTTTATAAAGACTGCATATCTCAGTGTCTCTCGTTTTTACTCAGTCTGACAGTTCAGTCTCTCATTCGCTTTTACTCAGTCTGACAGACGAGTAACTGAGAAAAAATAAGTGCAAAATTTAATTTTCAGTAAGTTTTGTCATTTTATTTAATTTTAAATTATTTAAATTTCTAATTATTTATATGTTGTTATTTGTTAAATTGTACCAATCAAAACAAAAAATAGGTTAATTACATATATTGTTTAGACTAAAAATAGTTTATAAATCTAGAATGATTTATAAATTTTCAAAATGGTTTAGAATATTGCCTTATTAATTTAGAAAATTAAAAATAGTTTAGAATAATTTAGGAAATGGTTTAGACATTGTCTTATTAAGAAAGAAAATTCCAAAATAGTTTAGAATATTGTCCTATTAATTAAAAATAAATCCAAAATGGTATAGAATAATTTAAAATTTTCCAAAATGGTCTAGAATAATTTAGAAAATTCTAAAATAATTTAGAATTGTTTTAGGAACCTCTTTCCTTTTCGGATCCCTTACAGAGCTCTGACTGTCTGATCGATCGGCTCTTCGATTCAGTTTTTTTATTTTTTTATTTATTTTAATTTTAATTTATATTATAATTAATTAGGTCATTCCAAAATGGTTTTTTATTTTTTAAAATATTGTCCAATAATTTAGAATTTTTTAGAACATTCCAAAATGGTTTAGGATAATTTATAAATTCTAAAATAGTTTAGAATACTGCCCTATTAATTTAAAAAAATTCCAAAATGGGGGTAGAATAATTTAGGAATATCCAAAATGGTCTAGCATAATTTGGAAAATTATACCAGTAAGACCTAGTACCAGTCGGAATTATGTAGATATACCAGTAAGACCCTGATCCAGTACTAGTCGAAACTCTGTGGATCTACCAATTAGACGCCGACCCAGTACCAGTCGGTACTTTGTGGATCTACCAGTTAGATCCCCACCCAGTACCAGTCGGAACTCTACTGGGCATGTATCTTCTGTTTCTATGCCCCATGCCAGTTGAGATCCCAATAACGGCCAGTGAATTTGAAATCGGCTCCACGACCAGTGTTGTTGAAGCATAGTGGGACCATGCATAGAGTGGCTGCTAGGATTGGATGCAAGGCATGGATTTCGGTATAAATATGCGAGAACAACTCCACCCCAATTGTAATTCTTCGGCTTGTCCAAATTGTCCACCATGTTGAGACACCACAGCGGTATCCCGTCTCTCCTATTGTCGGCAAACATGGTATTCCCTAACATTTCAAGGATAAATGCACGGACATACCTAATCGCCAATATTAGAATGTGAGTACATTATTGAAAATGCAAAATACTAACCACTTCACTTGTTGGTCGCTCGCACCTGCGGGCAATGTTTTGAAGCGTTGACGGAGCGTTTTTTTTATACAAGTATGTCTGACGTTCTCTCATTGGCATCTTTTTCTCTCTTTTTCATTAACCCCTTGATTTCATGATCTTTGACGCCTAACAACTCATGTTATACTAAATGCACTGTTAATCATTCAAAAACTGAAAATAAATGCAATTGAAAGTAAAATAGATGAGTTTAGATAAATTTGACACGCGGGATGTTAACGGAGTTTGACAAAACAAAGGCCTACGTCTCCGGGGCTTCGCAACCTCTTCTAGGTGCGTCTTTCTATTGCCCAATACGAAAGGATTACAACTTGTGAACCGTTGAGCCCTTACAATCCAAGCGGGAAGTCAACCGGCCAACTAGAGATGAGAACAAGGTCTCGAATTTTAAGCTACTCAAGAGAAACACTTAAAAGATCGCTCTAACCTAATCTAACTCAAGATTAGTGAAGTGGGTTTGAGGTTGTTTGAGGGATTTTGGAGTTTTAGGCTCTCACAACAATGGAGTAAGCTAAGCTCTTAGAAAATCGCTTTTTTTAAGTTTATGGTCGGCTAAGATTATTTTGGGAAGAAAGCCCAAAACCCTATTTATAGACACAGCTCAAAAAATGAGCTGTTTGACTTAAAATGTTACCAACGTTTTAGTTCAAAATGCAATTTAGGGTTTCAATTTTCTAACAGCTCAATAAAACGTTACAACGATTGTAAAACGTTATGTAACATTTTGTCATGTAAAATCTTAATAAAAATAGGAGTTTTTGAAACTCAAATTTAATTAAAACGTTACAACTTTTGTCAAACGTTACAACGCTGATTTAATTAAATCGTTGTAATGATTGACAAACGTTACCGACATTTGTAATTCAATTTTGAATTTGATTCAGCTGTACTTCAACATTTCTGACATTCTCAAATCGTTATAACCTTTTATAAACGTTACAACGTTTTCAATTGTTTCTGAGTTTGATCAAGTTGTTATTTCAGCGTTTCTGACAAGTTGAAAACGTTACAACGTTTGTTTCCTGTTTAAACAGTCTCAAACTTACTTTACCAAGTTTATGATTTTACGATTTGTATTCTTGATAAGTGTCTTCATGATTTATTCAGTTCAAGTATTCCATATTGCAATTCCATTTGACTTGAACCTGCATATATTTCAAAAATAGAAGAAATCATAAAATTCAATAATTGTATATTTTTGCAAATTAGTCAAATAAACAAAAAAAATTATTGTTAGAACAACAACTCAAACAGTCGGCCTTGGATACTCGCCGAGTCTGTAATTCCCGTTACCGGATCCTCTGAAATAGGCAAACCCCACAAACAACTCACATCATCCAACGTAACTGTAATTTATTTTACTTGCCAGTAAGAAATTGAAAAACAAATTTATTTGAATTAGTTAATACCTGTCATTTCTCCAAAAGGAAAATGAAAGGTGTGCGTCTCCGGATGCCACTTCTCGACAAGTCCATGAATGAGAGCCGCATCGAGGGCGATATCAGGCATTGTCGCGATCTGATATAAGCCCATTCGAATTAATAACGGTTCATACTTCTCGTGATACTCGCATTTGTGTCGATAGTGTCTCACAATTAAAATATCATCACTCTAAATTAGGAAAACAAATCAATTACAATATAATTTGATTACTGACCGAGTTATGAAAAAAAAGTAAATGCTTAACTCTTTGGACGCCTCAGATACCCTATGATTGCCGTGAGTTATCCACAACAAGTCGCTAAATGTATGCGAAAGTACACTGCCTGCCATACTAAAAAATTCAAAAAATATTCTAAATTATTCTAGACCATTTTGGTATTTTCTAAATTATTATAGACTATTTTAGAAATTTTTAAATTAATAGGGCAACATTCTCAACAATTTTGGAATTTTATAAATTATTCTAAATTATTTTGGAATGTTCTAAATTTTTTTAAATTATTCGGACAATATTCTAAACCATTTAAAATGAACTAATTAATTATATTATAAATTAAAATTAAAAAAATAAATAAATAAACCTGAATCGAAGAGCTGATCGATCAGACAGTCAGAGCTCCGAAAGGTATCTAAAAAGAAAAGAGGTTCCTAAAAAAATTCAAAATCATTTTAGAATTTTCTAAATAAATAGGGCAATTTTATAAATCATTTTGAAATTTTCTCAATTATTCTAGACCATTTTGGTATTTTTAAACAAGATTATTTTTGTATTTTCTAAATTATTCTAGACCATTTTGGTATTTTCTAAATTATTCTATACAATTTTGGTATTTTTAAAATTACTCTAGACCATTTTGTTATTTTTCTAAATTATTCTAGACCATTTTGATATTTTCTAAATTATTCTATATCATTTTGGTATTTTCTAAATTAATAGGGCAATTTTCTAAACTATTTTGGTCTTTTCGAAATCAATAGAGCAATTTTCTAAACTATTTTGGTATTTTCTAAATTATTCTAGACTATTTTGGTATTTTCTAAATTATTCTAGACAATTTTGGTATTTTCTAAATTATTCTATACCATTTTGGATTTCTAAATTAATAGGGCAATACTCTAAACTATTTAAAATGAACTAATTAATTATATTATAAATAAAAATTAAAAAAATTAAAAAATTGGAATCGAAGAGTCGATCGATCAGACAGTCAGAGCTCCGAAAGGGATCCGAAAAGAAAAGAGGTTCCTAAAAAAATTCTAAACCATTTTAGAATTTTCTAAATTAATTGAATAATTTTATAAATTAATAGGGCAATTTTCTATACTATTTTAGAATTTTTTAAATTATTCTAAACCATTTTAGAATTTGCTAGAATTTTCTAGATCTTTTCGGTATTTTCTAAATTATTCTAGACTATTTAGAAATTTTTAAATTAATAGGGCAACATTCTCAACATTTTTGGAATTTTATAAATTATTCTAAATTATTTTGGAATGTTCTAAAAAATTCTAAATTATTCGGACAATATTCTAAACCATTTAAAATGAACTAATTAATTATATGATAAATTAAAATTAAAATTAAAAAAATAAATAAATAAACCTGAATCGAAGAGCTGATCGATCAGACAGTCAGAGCTCCGAAAGGTATCTAAAAAGAAAAGAGGTTCCTAAAAAAATTGAAAATCATTTTAGAATTTTCTAAATAAATAGGGCAATTTTATAAATCATTTTGATATTTTCTAAATTATTCTATATCATTTTGGTATTTTCTAAATTAATAGGGCAATTTTCTAAACTATTTTGGTCTTTTCGAAATCAATAGAGCAATTTTCTAAACTATTTTGGTATTTTCTAAATTATTCTAGACTATTTTGGTATTTTCTAAATTATTCTAGACAATTTTGGTATTTTCTAAATTATTCTATACCATTTTGGATTTCTAAATTAATAGGGCAATACTCTAAACTATTTAAAATGAACTAATTAATTATATTATAAATAAAAATTAAAAAAATTAAAAAATTGGAATCGAAGAGTCGATCGATCAGACAGTCAGAGCTCCGAAAGGGATCCGAAAAGAAAAGAGGTTCCTAAAAAAATTCTAAACCATTTTAGAATTTTCTAAATTAATTGAATAATTTTATAAATTAATAGGGCAATTTTCTATACTATTTTAGAATTTTTTAAATTATTCTAAACCATTTTAGAATTTGCTAGAATTTTCTAGATCTTTTCGGTATTTTCTAAATTATTCTAGACTATTTAGAAATTTTTAAATTAATAGGGCAACATTCTCAACATTTTGGAATTTTATAAATTATTCTAAATTATTTTGGAATGTTCTAAAAAATTCTAAATTATTCGGACAATATTCTAAACCATTTAAAATGAACTAATTAATTATATGATAAATTAAAATTAAAATTAAAAAAATAAATAAATAAACCTGAATCGAAGAGCTGATCGATCAGACAGTCAGAGCTCCGAAAGGTATCTAAAAAGAAAAGAGGTTCCTAAAAAAATTGAAAATCATTTTAGAATTTTCTAAATAAATAGGGCAATTTTATAAATCATTTTGAAATTTTCTCAATTATTCTAGACCATTTTGGTATTTTTAAATTACTCTTGACCATTTTGTTATTTTTCTAAATTATTCTAGACCATTTTGATATTTTCTAAATTATTCTATATCATTTTGGTATTTTCTAAATTAATAGGACAATTTTCTAAACTATTTTGGTATTTTCTAAATCAATAGGGCAAGTTTCTATACTATTTTGGTATTTTCTAAATTATTCTAGACTATTTTGGTATTTTCTAAATTATTCTAGACAATTTTGGTATTTTCTAAATTATTCTATACCATTTTAGATTTCTAAATTAATAGGACAATACTCTAAACCATTTAAAATGAACTAATTAATTATATTATAAATAAAAATTAAAAAAATTAAAAAATCGAAATCGAAGAGCCGATCGATCAGACAGTCAGAGCTCCGAAAGGGATCCGAAAAGAAAGAGGTTCCTAAAAAAAATTCTAAACCATTTTAGAATTTTCTAAATTAATTGAATAATTTTCTAAATTAATAGGGCAATTTTCTATACCATTTTAGAATTTTTTAAATTATTCTAAACCATTTTAGAATTTGCTAAATTTTTCTAGATCTTTTCGGTATTTTCTAAATTATTTCATACCATTTTGGTATTTTCTAAATTATTCCAGACCATTTTGCTATTTTCTAAATTATTCCAGACCATTTTGATATTTTCTAAATTATTTCAGACCATTTTGATATTTTCTAAATTATTCTAGACCATTATAGTAATTTTTAAATTATTCTAGACCATTTTGGTATTTTCTAAATTATTCTAGACCATTTTGGTATTTTCTAAATTATTCAAAATAATTTTGGTATTTTCTAAATTATTCAAAATAATTTTGGTATTTTCTAAATTATTCTAGATCATTTTGAATTTTTAAATTAATAGGACGATTTTCTACAAATTCTAAATTCTTTCGACAATATTCTATACCTTTTAAAATTAAATAATTAATTATATTATCAATTAAAATTTAAATAAAAAAATACATGGAGCCGGGTTCTGATGGAGAAGAGAAAGGGATGTGTGAGGAAGAGGGAGGGCGGGCCTTATGTAGGGCAATTCTATTACCGGATAAATTTTTTCCGGTTTTGAGACTAAAACCAGAAAAAAAATTCTGGAAATGGAGATCGGAAAAAATTTATCCGGTTTTAGCCCATAACCGGAAAAAATTTATTCGGTTTTGGAATTGAGTTTCTGAAAAAAATTATTTCGGTTATTGATGTTGATACCAGATAAATTTTTTCCAGTTTGGGTAGTCTTGAAAAATTGCAGCCGGTTTATTTTTTAAAATTTTATTTATTTTTTTAATATAAATAAAAAAAATCGGTATTCTACTTTGGATGGAACATGCTCTTTTCTTAGTAATAAATTAACTCATCGGATTTTGATCATACAGTCAAGGAAGCTTTAAAAAATAAATTGTTTAATTCCTTAATTCTAAATAAAAAAATCATTTATTTACAATTTGTGTCCAAAGTAATATGCATGTAATATTCCAAAGAAAGTGTCTAATTGTCCATAGACTTTTGTCAACTATTTGTCCACAGCTTTAACTTGCGCAAATACTGTAAAACTACTTCTACATGTTGTATAATTATACAATATATCACATAAAATATATCAGTTAATCACAAAACATCTAGCAACTATTTGAAGTGGTCTCATGATAGTTAAAAACAGATTGCAACTTGCACTACAGTACAAAAAAATTGTACTTTCAAACTGTACTTTCGGATGTTGCAGTTATAGGAAGTTATTCGCAGTTATTTTGGCAAAAAACGTGACAAAAAGGCAAAATTAATTTTTTCGATTAATTTTTTTATTCTTTTTTCTCGATTTAATGAACACACAAATAAATCATCAAAATATTGAATACTGTAAAATTGATCACTTTACCTATAAAAATAAAATGTACAAACTATAAAATTACAGACATGCAAAATTCACATATGAAAACGATAAAATATAATGTTAAAAAATATCAATTTTCAATACTGCAAAAATATCAAGTTAAATTGTAAAAACAACACGTAAAAGCTATAAATTTTTAACAATGTAAAATTAGCATATGAAAATGATTAAATAAAATTTAAAAAGTATCAATTTTCAATACTGTAAAATTGTCAACTTAAACTGTGAAAAAAAAACATAAAAACTATAAAATTTCAATAATGTAAAATAAGCATATGAAAACGATAAAACAAAATGTAAAAAATACAAAATTTCAATACTATAAAAACTGTCAACTTAAACTATAAAAACAAAACATACAACCTACAAAAACCAATACTGTAAAATTGTTATATCTAAACTATAAATCAATTGCTTGTGTACAACATCCAAAACATTCAAAATAAGAAGTCAAAAAATAAAAACAACAATAGTTCAATACTGTAAAATGACACATCTTAACTACAAATATAAAAATTCCAAACTGTAATACACAATTGCTCAACAAAACACATCAGTTCAACAACATCTATTCAACGCATCCATAATATTCACCATACAATACCAAACATAAGTATATCATTCAACATCCAAAATAACATCAAACAAACTATAGAAAAATAAAACTTCTATATTAACTACCTCCTGTGAACATTGTTGGAATGAGTAAGAAGCCTTATCACAAGAACCACACGTTATTTCGAGATATCATCATACATACAAATAAAATAAATAATGTAACAAATTGGATTTATTCCATGTAGGTACTGTAAAACTGTGAACTATATTCTATAAAATACTCTATGTATCATCTAAAACAGTGAACTATATCATATAAAATTGTGAACTATATACTGTAAACCTGTAAACATCAATAATAATAGATACTATAAAATAGTGCATATATCATGTAAAAATGTGAACTATATCTTGTAAAAATACTCTACATATTTCACCAGATCTGAAGTGGTATATATTAATTGACTACTTTAGAAACGACAAAATCCCGTCGTGTTCTTCTTTCGAAAGTGAAATCGAATACTGTAAAACAAAATATAGAATCATGTAATTTCGTACATCAGACAATTCAAAACAATGACATAAATAAAACGAACTATGCATTTCAAATCAGACCATCAGATAATGCTACTTGCTGAAATTCGGCTACTACTTGCTGCCTATAGAGTGGGATCAGGAACAGTGGGATCACTCTCAGATTGCTGCCTGGATCAAATCGAACCAATTTGAATCAAACAATATGATCAAATAACACGAGTAGAGAAAGTTGCATATAAATTTTACATTAATAGAATGAAAGATTTCAGAGGATACTATACTACTTGAAAAAGGGTACAAAATTGAACGGGAGATTGATCTAATTAAACACGAGCAGAAAAATTTGAATCAATCTACGCGGATCCAATATAATTAAACAAATGAATTCAGTAGACCTTGAGAGCGAAAGATAGAAGAAGAAGGGGAAGCTAATTTGAAAAGAAAAAACATTTCTGTTGTGATTTTATATTTTGTCGAATTGGATAAGAGATAGATTTTCGTTAAAAGATAGTTAGACAAAGTGAATAAGTTTTGTGGACAAAATGTAGACAAAGATTAGTGCACTATAATCTTTTCTCTATCCCAAATATATTATTCCATTAAAAATAGTCGTGCACTATCCGTAATTTTACAATTCTTAGCAAAAACGAAAGCATGCAATATAATATTTCAAAGTGACCATATGCATCCCAAAACTTTTATTTATTTTTCGAAATGAGAGATGGTGGGAATTTTTTATCTGTAAAAATTATTAAAATCATGCGTACGAAAACAAAAAGAATATCTCGTTTCCAACAAATATAGAAATATTTGACTCAGTGATTTCGATCCAAATATATAGATCGAAGTCAATGATCTAGATTCATCAATATATTTATTTTTAAAAAAAAATAAACGTTAATAGGAAAATCTGGAATATAGATGCCACAAAAAATCAGGTTAGAAATGAATCGGTCTCAATGATGAAGATTCAATTCTGAATTGATTAAATGTGACAACTACTGATTCTTCTTTTTTACCGAATTAAAAAAAAAAGAAATTATTTGAATCTGATGAAATGGTGCACTTGCATCTCCTTTTCAACTATTTATTGATGGATCTATACCATTGAGTTCGATCAGTAAAACTTATTGAGTCAGATCTTTCTATATTTGTTAAAAACAAATTACTCTTTGTGTTTCTATACGTATGAATTTACTACTTTTTATAGATAAATTTTTTTCAGAGATTGGAGGTAGTTGCCAAATGGAGAGATTATTCTGGCTTAAAGGGAATGCACTTACTGCACACGTGGGGGTATCGACGACAAATTGTACCAATTTGTCTCGTCGCCAAAAAAGCACATCCCGTCAAGTCTCTCCATCTTGTACCACCGCTAGTGATTTTCGTGAGCTCTATCGAAAATTCAAAATTTAAATAAAATATTGACATTATCTTAATATTATAATTGTTGCTATTGAGCGACACTGAACTTGATAAGAAATGAGTACATTGATGTGTCATTCATGTTATTCCATGGCATGAGAGGATCCGTCATTTCCATGAATTATTGAAGAGATACATTATTGTAGACTTAAATTGGAGTGAAGTTAATGGTCATATGTATGAATTATTGAAGAGATACATCATTGCAGATTGGTTCATAGTATGAATTTATATATTCGATTTCAAAGTTCTAACAGTTAGATTCAAATTTATTTACTCGATGTAATCTCTATATGAAAATATATATGGAGATAAAATTTTACATTTTTTAAAACATTTTAAGAATTTATCGGACTAGTAGAAAATTATTATTTTCAAATTGTCCGTACTTTTTAGCTAAAATAATTTTATACTTTAAAAAAATAACAAAAAATTATAAAAAAAATATAAAATTTGATTTTCAAGTACATTTTTAATACATATGAAGACTACATTGAGTGATTTGAATGAATTTTTTTAATTCTAAAAACAAAATTATAAATCCACAAGAAATGAGTTCATTGATATTGAGTGGTGCCGAATTATAAGAAATGAGTACACTAAAATCTCATTTATCATTTATGTTGTTCAGTAGCATGAACGGATCCGCTATTTTGCTCAGCTATTGAAGAGTAGGATCGGCAAAAAAGCTCGTAGCATGTGGGTCGATTGGGATTCGCATCTGACTCGATCGTTAACAGCTCATTTGTTATTAAGTTTGAGTTGTTAACGAGCCAGCTCGCCACTAGCACGGTTCATAATTAACGAGCTTGGGCTGTGCCTGACTCGCTCACGAGTTGGCAAGCTAGCTCGATTCAGGAATGAATTTATGAATTTTATGATGTCCAGTTCGGTTCAGGTATGAATTCGTGAATTTTTGTCATTCGGCGAAACTTAACTATGTATGAATTTAGTTGTATCAATTTGTGTGAATTTCTTTCATGCTGTGTGAATTTGTATGTTTAAATGTGTAAAGTTAATGTTAAATCAATTGAATGTATAGTTGTATGAATTTATGTGAATTTCTTTGGTTTTGTGTGAATTTGTATGTTTATATGCGTAAAGTTTATGTTAAATTAATTACTATGTTATGTAAAATGAATTTCTGTTATTTTGTTCATATTTGATGGTTTGGATTATGTAAATGTTTGATAGGTTTCATTATTTATCTTTCTATTTTTTTAAAATTTGCATGATAGTAATTTTATAAAGTCTAGTGAGCTAACGAGCCGGTATGGTCCAGCTCATTTCTAGCTCGTGACGATTATAAGATGAGATCTCAGCTCACTCATCTCACTCGGTTAAGCCAATCACGAGTTAGACCTAATAATTATATATTTTATAAAAAAAATAAACCTTACAAGACAAAATTATTGGTATATACAATGAATTAAAGGGTAAGAAACAATATTACAAGATCTATTATTAACAGTACAATCAGCAAAATGAAGTATATTCTTATGTCTTGAGCAATATCATCAATTCGGACATATTTAATGGGGCTTTAAAGTTAAAAAATCTTAAGTTGATTATTCCAAGTCAGACAAACATAAGTTATTTTTGTTTGATGGAAGCTTAAAGTAAATATTTTTTAAGTTAAACAAGAGAGATAAAATATCAAAAGCCTTTATATCAGTCCTCGTACGCGGAACAAATATGTCAGTTTAAAGTTATGACTTAACATTTATCTTTGACTGATTCAACTATTCCGTATTTAATGACTAAATCTCTTATTCCTCAATTTAATCCTTAATGAAATATAGATTTAGTATTTACTGCAGCCTTCTTTTGGAGAAAGAAATTCTTTAATTCCTCTCGTTTTAAATGTTCCAGAGAACCGCGAAACATCATGTCTTCTAAACCTGGTTCACCTCATACTTGTGTGTTCTGCTTTTGATCCGCAGCCCGCAGGCATAATAAACTGTCATCTCGCATGAGAACTTGAGAAGGCCCAATAATTCTCAAATCATATTTAAACACAAATTGCAAATCTAATGGTCTCATGCTAGTTATGATTAATTTAGAGGAAATTTTTGAGTTAATAAAT
The DNA here is from genome assembly GCF_964058835.1 of Carex rostrata. NCBI lineage: Eukaryota > Viridiplantae > Streptophyta > Magnoliopsida > Poales > Cyperaceae > Carex > Carex rostrata. The sequence goes on along the minus strand of NC_135920.1, from coordinate 12,948,134 downwards.
TTCGACTGTTTGATTTTAAACGGAGTTAATTCTGTTCTAACTTATAACTTGGGGGCCTTTAATATTAGTGCGGATATAATCCGTATAAATCTTAAAACAGATTAGATGGTTGAGTGTATTGTTTCAAGATATTGGAGCAAAATTAGTCTGATGTCTAATCAAAACTGTTAGATTCATTTCAAAATTTATATATACTCCTTCAAAATTCATACTGACCAATTGTGGATGAATCAGACAATTTTGATCAAACATCAGACCGATTTTAATTCAATACTCATCAGACGCCCCGGATCCGAATCAAATCCCACAGCGTCTCCATGGAAAATTTATGAACCTTCAAATTGTCTGATTATCGGAATTAAATTATAATCAAACGATCAGTTTTGAAATAGATCACCTAGAAAGTTCGTGAAAATGTGTTTTTATTTCGGTGAACATCGAAGCTCGCTCTCTAAATTTTATCCATCAATAACATATAAAATAATTTGTCTTTTCTCGATTTTCTTGTTCTATATGTTCAAAATTTTGTATTCACCTTGGTAATTACAACATTCTATTAATGGAACTTGGGGATTTGAACAATATATATTTTGAAAAATTACATGCCATGAATTTTCTATGGCCATTTAGCTCTCTATTCATTCATCATATATAAAATATTAAGATAAAGTGTGCGTCAAGTTCAATATTTTGAACAAAGTTCACGCTAATATATATATATATGTCATGTCCATGAACAATGGTTGAAGTGAGTATACTTGTAATCGTATCTGACCGTAGAATACAAACTGTTGTAAGATCAAAATTAATTTAATGTCTATTTAAAATTTAAGAAATCTATTTTGAAAATTTGTATCAGATATGAACGGACGACTCATATCTCATTCTACACGGTTAGGTACTGCACTAAATCTGAATTCCAATGGTTATATGCAGGAATAGAGCTAGACTTGTTGACTATAGGAATCAATTACACAGTATTCTTAGTATTACTATAAATTATATAGAAAATTATGTACAAGTATATAAATTTTGAAAAAAAAAAAATGGAGGTAAATTGATCTCATTCCCTTTAAGTGGCTCCGCCTTTGATTATACGCAGCACACACCCATAACATCTCTCATTAACTTTTTATCAGTGTTCTAAATAGCGCGCTATAGCGTTTTTGGATCCAAAACGCTACGCTATACAATTAAAACACGCTATTTGAGCTACAGACGCTATAGCGGTAATAGCGGTCCGCTATAGCGCATAGCGTGTAGCGCAAATAGCGCCCGCTATGCAACATGTTGTTTTTTTTTTCTTTTCAATTTATATGGGCTTTAAATAAAGGCTCAGATTGGATTTTAACCGTGATTTTTTTTTATAATTGACATACTAAGCTTTATATTAAATTATTAATTATTATTTTGATAAAAAAAATTATTAATTATTAAATGAGATCAAATAAGGAAGCTACAGCGCGTTATGCAACATGAGCTGTTTTTTTTTCTTTTTTTAATTTATATGGGCTTTAAATAAAGGCTCAAATTAAATATATTAAGATATTTCTTGAAGTAACAAAATGATACTTACTATATGGTAGTTTGAATATTTTGAATAGATTAAGATAATTAATTATGCCATGATGTCTAGGTTATTTTGAAATTTAAATAGAAAAAAGATAGATTATGTCATGATACTGAACATATTTTGAATAGAAAAAGATCGATAGTTTATGATATTAGTAATACTATGGATATTTTGAGTCGCAATTTGGACTTTGTATTGGTTCAATATGAATACTATAATTTTTTAATCAATTTGATGTTATTTATTATTCTATGAGACTTAGATAATGTTGATATTTAGTACAAATATATGATATAATTTTTATAAAAATAAAAAACGCTATGTGGCATAGCTTTCGCTATAGCGACGCTATTCGCTATAGCTTTTTTTTTCGGCTTCCCGCTATGACGCGATAAACGCTATTTAGAACCTTGCTTTTTATTATTATTAAAAGATCTTGGTACACCTCAACATCTTTAGATGTTAATATTCGCGAGAATTGAACATGCGTCTCTCGTTAATTTCTTAAATAATGTTTTTACTAAAATAAATACTTTTGTACAAAATTTCCATATGTGATAAATATTTATTAATGAGTAATTCTTAGAAGAAAAAGCTCTTAGCACAAAATATAAACATTAATTATCGTTCTAAAAATATTGACACCTTTTAAGCATGTTATAGTCTTTATGTAAATTATTTCGGGTCTTGTATTTTAAACTTCTTTCTGTTATTTAATTTAAACTTAAAACAAGCTTATACAGTTATACCCATTAAAATAATATTGACACGTGGAATATACAAATGTTTATACCTATACCAAAATGAATTCCGAGTAGGTTCGATGCACTCAATAATCGTTCGAACTGTATTAAAATACGTGCGCCCTCTTTAAAATCCATACGAATTTGCTTCAATTTATGCTTGCTCAGATCTTAATGCGAATTGGACGGTATTAAAGACATAGTATTTTATATCTTGAGCGAGGCATGCGTGAATTAGTACGGCCATTTTTATTAATACCCTAAACAAAAAATATAATTCTAAAAATGCCATAATGTATAGTTTTTTTTTTAAAATGCCCCGACCGCCTGGGCCAGGGGCGACCCAAAATTCCCAGTGAGGCGCCACCCTCACGGGCGCTCCATGCCCCTAGTGAGGCGCCCCCCACACGGGCGGCCCACAAGCCCAGTGAGGCGCTCCCATCACGAGCGCCCCACTATGGATCCCTATAAATTCCATTTTTTCTCTCTCCTACCCACTCCAACATCAGTCTATTGATGTGATTATTACAATACAAGTAATAAATCTTAATTTACGCTCAATTCGATTGCAAGTGTACAACCTTGTCGAGTAGTACTTAGGGATCGTCTCCACAGGGACAAGTTGGAATATCAAATCTAACCCAACAATTTAATTTAGTAAAAGAAAATAAAAAGGTTTTTGTTTGTTCAAAGGTTGGTTTGGTTTCGATTAAAATGAATTAAACTGAAGTCTTAAAGCAAAATCTGATTTTTAACAAGTATAAGAAATTAGGGTTTCTTAGGGTTCCTATCCACTAGTGTTACGACTAATTGGTTTGTAAATTTTGTTCTTATATTTATGAAGGCACAGTTGGGTGTTGTAGGTACAAAGTGATATCTCTATATTAATATCATCTTTCAATTAGAATAAACGTCACCTCTCGGTACTTGGCTACTCTAATCTAAAGTCATTAAGTTCTTACTGTCCCAATTGATCTAGAAAACTATCTTTCACCTCTCGGTACTTGGCACAATTTTCTAAACTATTAGGTGAAGCCCGTATAAGACAAGCGTCACCTCTCGGTACTTAGCCTATCAAATACCCTATTCCTTATGGTCTGGACCTAATATTCAATTTCTCAATTGCAAATACCAAATCCTAGGGTTTCATGTGATTTCAATTAAGTCTTCACAATCAATTAAAATAAAGAAAAGATCATAACAAAGAACAAGAATATATAAAATAAAACCAACTAAATCATAACAAAAGTTTCAAGTACAACCCCAATCAACCCTAGAAAAGCCTTTAGCCAGTCATGGCTAAAGCACAAATGAAATCAAAAGAATAAAAGAGTTCCAAAGGAAAGAAATTAATAAAATCGATTGATCAATGATGTTCTCTTCTTCCTTCTCTCTTCCTTGCTTTTCCTTGCTTTTCCTTGTTCAAAACTAGAAATTCTGCCTCAAAAATCTTTTTCAATTTGTTCTACAGGTCCCCTTTTATAATCCCTTGTAAAACCTAGAAATAACTAACTAAAAATAGCAAATTCGGGCTCTGAACCGACCTAATTGCGAGCCGCAATACATTCATTGTGGGCCGCAATACATTCATTGCGGACCGCAATGAATGGAGGCAGTTAACAGACTGCGCAGAAAAATCTGGAGAAGTCATTGCAGGCCGCAATAAAAGTCCTTGCGGGCCGCAATAAAGGTCCTTGAGGGCCACAATAAAAGTTCGGAAAATGCTGTCTGGAAGCTGGCTCTGTCTGATAATGTTGCGGCCCGTAGTAACTTCATTTCGGTCCGCAATAAATGTGAAAGATGCTCCAAATTTCGTGTTGACTTGCTACAGATCACCCGTTTTGCTCCGTTAAGCTCCAAGCACTTGATTACCTGCAAAATAAACATAACTAGGGAAGTAACTTGAACTTTTGGACATTTCTAACCTAATCAAACCTAATTTAATCAAAACTTGGCTTAATTTACATAACAAACCCTAGGTTTCAATAGATACAATTTTGGCCAATTTTCTGGGCAACTACAGCTACAGGTAATTTAAAATTTTTGTATTTATTTTTTTAAATATATTTTCTAATTATTTTCTAATTTGTTTTTTATTACTGTACAATTAGTATATGTTTACTGTACACTTAGTCTTTAATTACGCACATAATTAGCTTTTCAAATGTTATTTAGGATCAATACAAATCTAATTAATTTCATTATCATTTGAAACCCTAGTTACAATGGCACCTAAAGTTGACAAAAATAGAGGAAGAACTGAAACCGAACGTGAAGAAAAAAGAACACTTATTAATAATTTTTGGACGGCTAAAGCCTACGTGATGAGGAATTTGGAAAAAATATTTTCACCCAAAAATAATGAAGAATTTCTGAGCACTCTTGATCCATCAATTAGAAAAATGCTGATAGAAGGCTGGGTAGACAGGGTCCCTCCACCTGGATGGGGACAGTGCTGCTTATGTGAGGTGAAGGGAGATATGGTGGATATGTTCTTTTGTTATAAATGTGGCAAAGCTGTTGACCCCAATTGCATGGATCCGTATCCAGATCCGATGAATGACGCTCGTCTCACTAAGTGGGAGTGTCCTGCGTGCGTCCGTCGGGCTAAGGAAACGAAGGGAGCAAGTTCCTCAGCTCGTAAGCCTTAGTTTGAATTGTATGTTATTGTAGTGTTTTATGTTTGAACTGTAATGGTTTGTATAATTGGTATGTTTGAACTGGTTGTTGCTGTATGAATTTTATGTTGTTTTATTTTATGGACTCGACGGTATTGTATTATTTTGTACTGTATCTGGATTTTATGAATTTTATGGTGTAGTATTTATGTTGTACATGGGCTGCATTATTTTTGAATATGCTATAAATAAGTATAGTTCTAAAATAGTCTAACATAGTTCAACAATACAATCAAAAGCAAAATAGCAAGTTTATCTGCCACTACGTCTCAATAAACCTAACAAACGACTACTTCTTCTGGTACCAGATGCAGGTGCAGCATTACTTGTAGAGGCTTGGCTACTAGATGAGTGGCTTACATGAGGAGGGGGTTATGTTCTACCAGTTGCTTCAGCAACAACTCTAGCATTTTCTCTTTCGTTGTGCTCGTTTATGGCATCTGAACATAAGAACACAATTCAGTTAGTAATATAATAAGATCATAAATGAATTCCGTACAATGCTACATACCTGCCATGCGCCTGTCAGAAACAGAACGGCGAGCCTGATTTCCCGACGGTCGCCTAGCACTCATCTCGTCCAACTCATCTCGTCCATGGTCATTACAATACGCTTGTGTCTCCTCCTCCCCTTTCTTATCCATCCTTCTGAAGGGAGTATTCTATCACCGACATATGCAGGCCACTCATGCTGATCGGGATAAGAATGGAAAGATCCACCCTAAGTGGAAGCAAGGTAATCGGTACGGTACATGTCAGCGACATAGTGATCCTCGCAGTAGTTCCTCACTTAGCATACCGACATCACGTGACTACAAGGTATGTGATTTAGTTGGGGTCCTTGGCATGTACAGTTTACCGCCCTGGCATCTTCGAATTTAACCACATCTTGCAAGCCCTCTTCACAAACTCCATAGTGCCATCTGGTCTATGTCTAGTAGGCCCAAACTCATTTGGATTTTGCACTTCGAATTCAGTACCATCATTACCCATCGGGATCACGGTCATAGTTGCACCTTTGTCCCTGTGTTGTCTTAGTTTCTCCTCCACCCTTGTTGAAAATGACTGATTCATCCTTATTAATTCTGCGGCCTTAGCACACCGTTCCTAAAACCATGCATTTAACTTGTAGAATGTGTCCTCTACAACTGCAGCCACGGGCAACATCCGACTTTGCTTGAAGACTGCATTCAGCGACTCGGACCCGTTGGTGGTCATAATTCCCCAATGCCAACCTCCATCATGGGATTGATATATTTTTCTCGTATGCTGGATCTTCGTTGACATCTCTGGGATTATTTTTGCCCACCTTCATTAAGTAGAGATTTGCCTTTGGCATGTACTACACAAAAAATATGGAAATAGAATAATAAGTAAACAATTGTACTAAAAAGATCGTTTTCTTAAAATACAATAATATACGTAAACAATTGAAATATATATACCTTTGCAAAACTGCTAGTCATCTCTACCACCCTTCTCAGCTTTTTCTTTCTGCAATTCCATCTAAATGTATCTTGAACCCACTTGTCGCCCCCGGTTGCCTTGGAAAGGTTCTCCGCAATGTGTTGCATACACAACCTGTGCACACACTGGCCAGTACGTGTTGACCAACCGTAATCTTCACGATCAAAAACATATTTGATTCCTTTGTGTTGGTCTTATATCACACAGAAAAACTTCACTTCCCCAATCACTCGTTTTCTTAAAAACTGCATGAAGAATCCCCAGTTCTCACCATCCTCTTTCTAAACAATTGCAAAGGCCAAAGGCAACAACTGGTTCTCACCATCATATGCACATGCTATCAGTAACCTTCCCTCATAACGGCCAGACATGAAGCATGCATCAATGCTGATAACGGGTCTGATGTATGGCACAGCTTGGATACAAGCACCAAAAGCCCATGCTATGTCCTTGAATTGTTGAGCTCCCTCTATTAGTACTCCATCCTTATCAAAAAAGAGGCCATGCCACCGCTCATATACAGTGCCGACATTTGTACTTGCCATGGCCTGGAGCAATGGTGCCAGATAGCCATATGAATCCTTCCAACTACCGAATATTCTGCAAACCGCCAGTTCACGACCTCTCCACAGCATGTTGTATTTTGGGATTACATGTTGGTATTTGTGTCTGACAGTTCTAGCCACCGCCTTGATGATCATCGATGGGTCCTCCTTAATGTCTTCCTCAATTGCATCGGCAATTAGTGATGCCGTCAGCTGTGCATGGTCTGTCCTTGTGGATGCAGACTTGCATGTATGAGGTGGTTCCCACTTCTTAATCATCCATGCTTCACCTGAACCCGCAGGGGTTGCAAAAAGACGGAACTCGCACCGCGAGTGAGTTTTACATAGCACAGTTAACCTTGTTCGGTCCCTTTTGTGTGTTTTAGATTCCCAGTTGCCGTGAACATGAGTCTCATTGATTTTCTTTATAAGCTCATCTATGTTGGTATAAAGTTGCCCTGCGGCAAGTTCTTTATTGTATTCAACACGAGGACCAAAGAACCTAATGTCTGCCTCTTCGAAAGCTATGGTATCGTTGAATGTGGCGACCGGATGCTTATTCCCCCGACCTCTAATCAGGAATTTTTCTGCCCTGGACAACCCTGGTACATTTGCATCACCATCTGATAAGTCATCAACTTCCCAAACCCCTTCGTATTCATCCCCTGTTTTCATTTTCCTTTCTGGTATGGCATCAATAGCATCAACATCAATATCAATATCAGTTCGATTAACGGGTACCGGTCCTGACTCTGGCATAGTTGGAAATATAGGGATTATGGGTGTCTGTTTGGGTGGTGGTGGTAACTCTTCAGTATTTTCAGGGGAGTTGTGGTACCCCAAGTTGTCATAACCGGGGCTGTGGTACCTCTGGTTGTCATAAGGGGAGTGTTGGTGGTACCCCTGGTTATCATAAGGGGAGTGCTAGCGGTACCCCTGGTTATCATAAGGGGAGTGCTAGTGGTACCCCTGGTTGTCATAACCTGAATTGTCATAACCTGAAGGTCCAGCCCTAGCCGCACTTGAAGGTCCAGCCCCAGCCCGGGGAACCCTCTTCGAATATATGTCCATTACTAGGACCCCATTGGACTCAAATAGAGTGTACACATATCTCCACAAATTCGCATATGTTATAGGATATCTCACAAAGTAAGGTCTACCCCCCCTTTGTGAGTTGTCAATCCGTGTAGCCAATTCTATTTCATACTTGTTGGGGTTTCAATAAGTCTTTTCGTATACTAGTTGCTTAAGTTCCTGAAATGTGGTATTTTCATCAACATGGAAGCCAAATGCTGCCTCTTTCGTGTAATACACGTCATCTGCACCCTTAATTAGCCTGCCGCCTGTATGCAGTGCAACTAACATTTTTCCTTCACAACCTACATTTAAAAAGTAATTTTATATGTATTACACTAATTATAAATGGCTAATTGGAAAATAACTAAAAAAAAATTAAAAAATATCTAGTTGCTACAGTAAAAAAAATCATTTGCTACAACATATGTAAAGTAATTGCTACAGTGATTGATTAAGTAATTGCAACAGTAATTGATACAGTAATTGCAACAGTGATTGATTAATTAGACTAATAATTACCTGTAGCAATTGCCTGAGAATCGTCAAAAATCGCCTTGTTTTTTCTCTCTTTACTGTAGACAGGTAATTAAGGTTTTAGGATGGTTTGGGAGTGGGCAGGAGAGAGAAAAAACGGAATTTATAGGGATCCATAGTGGGGCGCCCGTGATGGAGGCGCCTCACTGGGCTTGTGGGCTGCCTGTGTGGGGGGCGCCTCACTAGGGGCATGGAGCGCCTGTGAGGGTGGCGCCTCACTGGGAATTTTGGGCCGCCCTTGGCCCAGGCGGTCGGGGCATTTAAAAAAAAAAATATACATTATGACATTTTTAAAATTATATTTTTTTGTTTAGGGTATTAATAAAAATGGCCGGAATTAGTATGTATCAAATTAATAATTAATTGGTGGAATAAGATTTAATATTGCTTGTTACGGAAGTAATCAACAGAAATAAAAAGTAGGAATAATTTAATGAATTGAAGGCATAAAAGCGGACAACGAGTGAAACCCATGAGCATGTCCGGAGCTCAAGGCGCACCCCACGTGTGGCTCATTTTCTTAAAAGATTCTACACACGCGCACATGACTCCGTGTCTCCATCCCTCCTAGTAGCAGAATTTTATAGTTTTAGAAATACAAAAAATAAATTACTTTTTTCGATACATAGAATAGGCCGAATTAATAATTCAGTCTTTTGGTAATAATTCGGTCCCTTTAATTCTCACAATTTACACACAATTTGTAAAGTTAAAAGAGATCGAATTATTGGTTTTGTCTGTTTAATTTCTGCAAAGAGAAGAAATAACATTTAGTCTAGTGACAAAAGGTAACACTATCTATATAGATGGTTATAGGTTTGAAATCCGGATGGAGGGTCCTCTGTAGACTTAAATGAAAGTTGGTATACTATACTTCCATATTTCTATATAAAAAAAATTATGCGAAGAGGGGCTCGATTCTCTCAGTATTTAAGGGGACCAAATCAATAATTAAGTCCTTATAATTTCCAAATTTTTATGTCTTAATTTTCAACAATTTATGATAACTACAAGGATAAATGTGGTTCAGTCCCTTCCATGAGATAGAAAAAGATGATTCATCTGTTTTCTAATAATATAATTTTTATATTTCTAAGTTCACTAGTGAACTATCGCCCCGTTGGGAGTTTGGAGCCAATATCTTTACGCTAAGCTTTGCTTACTACATAGCTCAACATAAGGGCCCACCAGGCTAGGTTTCTCGAGAACCAAAGCTTCAAAATCCCTTCTGTTTTACTACCAGGGAAGGGAGATTACGAGCAGCGGAGCAGGTAAGGCGAAAGTGTTCAGAGAAAAAAATAACAAAGTTTGTCTATTTGCCTCACAGCTGCTAGTGTTCTTGGGCTTCTTAATCTAGCGGTTTATGTGCATTAACATATTAATTACTAGCAATAACTAACCAAATCTTCTTAAGAGATTTTGTCCCCAATGTATGACCAATGAATGTTGAGCGCCTTGTAATTTTTATTCCTGTCATGGGGTTTCGCATCAAGTTGGGTTTCTTAATTCTTTTGTTTGGGATCAGAAGAAATTACCATTTTAGCTTTCAGCAAATAGAAAAACAGAAACTATGAATATTCTGTTGTATAATTAGTTGACATAATCTTATATACCATTAAAGATTGTATAAAACAAGAAAATCCACTTTGGAATCCTAAATTATGTAGGCAAAATGTAAGTCACGGAGAAAATAATACAAGTTATCTTGTAGAATGTACCAATCCCTTTTTTGTAATTTAGTCGATAATTAGTACTTATTAGTCCCATTTTATTGGTTACATCAACACCATAAAAATAATAATACGTACGTACAGCGTACTAAACTACAAAGTATTAAACTTTGGGATATGTGTTTTTTTTTTTTTTTTTTTTCAACTCTCACCATCTGGTTTGTTGATCTTACTTCAAGGAGGTCGCACGTGGAGGTGACATCACCAAAAAACTTAAATTTTGTGACAACTAGGCGGAACTAGAAAATTTTAATGGAGGTGTTCGACAAAGTTAGTAATAGAATTAAGTTTTAAATTCCGTTAAGGAAGATGTATTCGGTAATAAAAAATTACGAAAGTAGATGTTTAATTTTTTAAGGAAGCTCATGTATTTAAGTCATGTATAATGGCTCTTTAAAAATTTGAGTAAGCTTAAAAATATGGACAAAAGAAAGCTTAAGAAAGTGAATTTAAGTTTTACAAAGGAACAAGTGTTTGGCAAACTTAAGACTCCTTAGTATTTTAAGAAACTCGAAAGAGGTCTAAGGAAGGTGTGTCAAACACTACCAATAGGAATAACTGAAAATTAAAATGCATAATTATAGTGAGTGAAATTTGAATTCAAGAACTCTCAACTACAAAACAAGTTTTAATCACTAGACTACAACTAAACATATTTCATTTATTGAGAGTGGCTAAATTATATAAAGAGTTAAAAAAAAATTCAATTAAATTTATATACGTATAATTAAAATTTTAAAATCATAGAGGTAGCTTAGCTACCTTTTACTAAGCCTTAGATCCGTCCCTACTCATTGTCAAAACTCAAAACAAAACTTTTTAAATTTTAATATACTAATTAATGAAGTTTCTTCTTCCGCTTTATACAAAAAATATTACACTGACCCTAGTCCTTACCTTTTAAATACTCTCCAATTATTTATATTGTCAATTTTTCTAAAAAGCTAAATAGACTGATTGAGTGTACAAATGTTCAATGCACATTATTTAATAGCTAATTGTATATTTTAAAAACAATGAATATGATAGTTCAGTGTAACAAGTGTACATTATGCAATACTTAAGTTTGCATTGTGAAATATTTAAGTGTGCATTTTGCAAATTCAAACAATGCGTCCGAATGATTAAAATATATATTTTGAAAAGTAGTGGTAGTACTATCGATTTTATTGAAATCAAACATACTTGATATGGTACTCAAATTAGGTACTAGAATCAAATATGATAAGTTCTACAACAGTGAAGTATCCATAGCAAAAAGATAGAAAAACATGTAAGGAACAACCAACAGAGTAATAGTAACTACTCAAAACAACAAAAGACCACTAAGTAATCAAATCAAAAGCTAAACAGTCAGCATAGTAAAAGACTACTAAACAGTTGTAACGGAATAAAATAAGCTTGAGAATGAACTAAGTGAGGCCTACTGTTACAACGGTCCAAGAACCGTTGTAACGGAATAAATAAATCCTCTATCGACTGTGACAGATTAATTCGGTTGGAACTATCACCCAATGGCAGGACTTCCGGAGGATTTCTGTTATGGGAACCATTATAACGGTCAACTACCATTATACACAAAATCTACCGTTAGGGTTCCCAGCGATTGATGACTCTAAATGAGTACTACTAACTTTTAGTATATATAAATATATATATATAATTATCCTAATTCTACTCTGTCGGATTAAAAGTGCATAATCCTACCGTGAAGTAGTGTCGGGTGTCGATCTACATGGATAGATCTAAGTTATTTAACAACATTAACACTAGTCTAGGTTTTTCGGATTTGTTGGGTAAGGGTGTATACTAATTAAAATAAAATAAATAATAATAATAATAATAATAATAATAATAATAATAATAATAATAATAATTTACAGTTCACTCTAGCGATGATATAGATGGAGATGCTAATTGCTGTAAACCAAGTTTAGGGAGCCTCTAGGGATTTGGATGAATTTATTCTAATTAACTCAATACATATTTATGGTACTCGTGTCTACCCGTATACGACACTATCACTACCGCATACGGCCTTCTGTCACTACCACATGCGATATAGACCACCCCGCAGAGCAGAGCCGCATACCGGTACTATTATTCCCTACATGTGCTTTGGGTTTGGTTCTATGCGTATTTAAAAGGTTCTCCGACTCTAAGGTTGGCTGGTGGGGGACAATTCATATTATCACATGATATAATGTAATTAAACAACTCACACCAATCTAATCAATTATATTCCCATATTACTCGCTAAGTAATAACCCTAAGCCCTATTCATTATAAGTAATAAATAAATTCCTTATTATACTTCGAGATATTATCTAATCTATATCCTGCCAAGGGAGCCCACTGGGTTCGAACCCTAGCTTTTAAACCGCTGCCAAGTCTCGTTAGCCGAAGTCTTTATAGTACTTACTTGTATCCCCTCTCTCACCGAGGTCCAATGACTTAACATTTATTGGTATGTGGAGGACACTGGTTAATCTGTAGACAAAACAATGTATGCAAGGGCATATTTCAATAACATTCTAAGTATAACGAAATCTTAAATAGACATAAAAGAAAAATAAATATTATAGTAAAGAGCAATTAGAATTCATTACATCCATCCCTTGAGAGGGGGAACTTAGCTACTCAAAGCCATGATAAAATAAAAGAAGTAAGAAAAGAAAGGCATAACCTAAAACCTAGAACACCTCTTCCTTAGATGAATTATTTTTTCTTCCATCTTGGACTTCGAGCGTCTCTTCTTCTCCACGACTCGATAAATTACACGCAATATTCTGCTCTAAACTATAGACTTACACAACTATAACATGCACACTAATTTCTATTACAATAGGGGTTTATATAGCCTATCCTAAGAGTATGGAGTCATGGAAATCATGAGAGAACATGGGTGCCAAATATAGCATCCATGCCATATTTAGAGGCTCTAAACATAGATTCTTCCCAAAATAGACTTCAAAGCGTAGCAAGGCCTGCCACATCTGGAGATTCGTCCTTCTAGAAAGTTGTTGTCCAACGGCTGAGATTTAATCCAAACTAGGCAGTCCACGAATCCAATCCGTGTGCCCTTGCGGCATAGGCATTTGTGCCGCATGCGACATGCTCGAGGCTGTGGGGCTCTGTACTTAGCTGAATTTTAGTAAATTTCGCTATGTTGCATGTTGTGCACTTCATGTGAGATGTTTGCATACTTCATGTGATGCCCTATGTTGACGCTACCTTCAGAATCGGCCTAAATATGACATTTTTGCTCAATTTTCGGCCTAAATTCGCAACTTTCTCCAAAACCTGCCAAAATAGCCTAAAAACACGTTTGCGGTGAATAATTTGAAAAAATAGATATTTTGCATACGCTTTTTCATCATTTTCCATACTAAAAGTAGTAATTTTCGCTATATGTTTTGGCGTTATTAGCGATCCAAACTAGTGTAAGTTGACCTACCGTAATAACAGTCCCTGAACCGTTATAACGGTAGAGCCAGATTACTTCATTTTTATCAACTCTCTATAAATAGAAGCAATATCAAGGTTTGGAGAAGAACTCTAGCCGCCTTCAACTTCAATATTTCAAATTCTCAAATCTAGAGAAAGCCGTTGTTGCTTGTGCACTTCAATTTCAATATTTACAATCAATCTCAAGCTTATTCAACAAATACACAAACTCTTAGAGTGATCCTGCGAGATCAATCTTTCACCTCTGAGCCTTAGTTGCTTGCTTTGTTATCCTTGAGCCTTTAATGCTCGTGAGGCAATTCCGTACGTGCTCATGCCGTGTGACTTTCCAGAAGATTGCAAGGACTCACCAGTTCCACCTTGTACTTCCTTTTTCATTGGGTAAAGAAAGACGCGTCATCTCGAAGGCGGCCCAGGAGATGTAGGTGTTAGTGCCGAACTCCGTAAACAACTCTTGTGTCAAGTGTCTCTAAACTCTACTCTTTACTTTATTGTTTTACATTTTACTTTAGGACGAAGTTATTCGAGTTTCTGCTGAGAATAACTGTAAGACACGTTAGGGACTTATAACTTAGACTAAAAGTAAAAAAAAACCCTATTCACCCTCCTCTAAGTATGTCTTTGGGACCAACATTAAAAACCAATCCGCCTTAAATAAGATGTGACAGCCGATATAATATTGGATCTGACATTATTAGTTGATCTAATATTAAATTGATATTAATTGTCATATCTTCTATATTTACAACTTTCATAATTAGAATTTGACTATTTTTATTCTGCGCATTTACCGACCATACACTAATAAATACATATATTATCAAATGATTCTTAATCTGAATTGATCACTTTAATTAATCAATTATACGACACTATACAATTCATAATTATATTACATATTAGTTCAATGTTGGATTCTATAATCCAACAAATCATTCATATCTTCAACCATCGGATGATGCTTCCGTCCCTATTTATTCCGATTGAACAACTCGTATTTTACATTTTTTTTTCCTCATTTTAAGAGAAGTGTGTGATGTGCCTCAATGCAACAAAAACTTAATCCTGTACCTCTTTTTGTGATCAACTGTAGAAATTTTTGCTATATTTATCATTTTCTTATTATACATAATTTTATCATTTTAAAAGACTATTTATTTATATTATAAATTTATTGAATGTAAGATTTTTTATACATGTTGTTTTATTCTGGAAATATTTTGTTCATATAAATATATTTTCGTAGCAAAATCTAAAAAATAATTCTAGTTTATGTTACATGTTGACCGGAATTAACTCCGTCAAAATAATTTTCATCTCAAATAACTCGATTTTATTTTGATGGATTTGAAAATGTTGTTATTTATTATGGTTATTAATTAACTGAATAAACACAAATGAATTCAAATTGAGAAACTTCGACATTTTGAAACTTGGAAGTACGATTTTTTTTTAATGTGGGCCGTTGACATCGATCCTTCAGCAAAATTGAATTTATTTCCTAGAATTACGCTAAAGGTTGGGAAATCTATCTATATATATATATATTTTAACTCCTATCTAGTTTTTAAATTAATCTATGTGATGCATGTATTTTATAATCGACATAATTTTACAATTAATTAATATTAAAGGTCTATCTTTTAATTTAATTAAAAACGTATGTTAAATATATTTTTGATTTTTTTTAAATCAGCATATAGTACCTCCCTCCAGTTCAAATTTGGTTTTGCCGCTGTAATTTTAATTCGGATTCGTGAATTCTGAGGTTTTTTTTTTGGAACACCAAGATTTTTAGTTCAAATTTGAATTTTTTTGGAATGCATTGTCATTTATTTCTACATTAAAATTTAGGAAGTTGATATGAGTACCCGCGCTACAGTACCCGCACCTAAACTGCCATAACTGTTTGTGGGGACCAAACTGTCATAACTGCATTTCAGATCTGTAACTTTTTTTTTAATATGAATAGTCAAATCTTGAAGTATGTAGTCCAAAGAACACAAGTATTTATATCTATATAGTAAACAATGTAAATGATAAATTAGTTATTTTTAAATAATCGTACTCGCACTTTTTTTTTATTTCTGATGTCGTACCCACACCTAAACTGCTATAATTACTTGTGGGGACCGCAACTGTTCCAGATCTGTAACTTTATTTTAAAATATTAATAGTCAAATCTTGAAGTATATAGTTCAAAGAACACAAGTATTTATATCTATATAGTAAACAATGTAAATGATAAATTAATTACTTTTAAATAATCGTACCCGCACCTTTTTTTGAAATTTCTAACGTCGTACCCACACCTAAACTGCCGTAATTGTTTGTGGGGACCGCAACCGTTTCAGATCTATAACTTTTTTTTAATATTAATAGTCAAATTTTGAAGTATATAGTTCAAAGAACATAAATATTTATATCTATATAGTAAACAATGTTGTAATTTTTACATAACTGCTTGTGGGGACCTAAACTGCCATAATGTTGTAATTGGATCCCTCCTCTTTTTACATATGACACTGAAAGTATTAATATCTAAATATTGAAAGTATTTATATCTATGCACTGAAGTATTTATTTTTATGAGGTCAACTATATTTTTGTTAGAGAAATGTTGACATGGAATTAGTGCCGAGGCTTTGAAAGGGTGCTGCTGGGATTTTAGAATAATAATTAGTTGAGACTAATATCTTTTTAGAACAATAATTAGTGGGGACCATAATACATTATTCCTCTAAATGGAGTTACTTAGCGCGGGTACAGAAATGATTATTCTAAAATTTATACTCTTCGACTAAATAATTTTTATTACTTATGTATTAGGCATATTCGGATTAAATATCCTTTTACTTTTTTCTAGTGTCTTAATTAACCCTATCAAGCATCCCTTTCTTAGTCAAAATTAATTAGGTTTGTTTTTCTTTAGTCTTTTTAATGTCTTAATTTTGTCAGATTTTAATCATGTCTGTTTTCTTATAAAGCCTCTATTTTTTAAAATTAAAGATATATTATTGCGCGCTTTAACCTTTTTACAGAATTATCTTTCTAAGTTGAACACAATTGTAACACGAATTGTCTTTTAATTCTATAAATCCAACATCTCTTCATGTGGAGGTGGTAGGTTTTGAAATTCAAATAGAGATTTTTTTATATAAATGTTAAAACAGTTGAGGTTGCATATTCAAAATTATAATAAAAAAAATCTTGATGAACATTAATATTTAGAATAACCACTAAACAACTCAACAGATTTCTAAATAACTATTAACTACTTTTTAGAAATTATGGTCTCTAAAGTTTCTAACTCTCACATCTCTGAAACTCATTTTAGAGTTTCTATTAAGCCACGTCATCAATAAATTAAAAAGGAGAAACAATTTGAGCCAATCATTTGACCCACATAGAGTTTATAAATAGTTTCTTAATAATAAACTTTCCTACATAGTTTCTAAATAAGAAACTCTTCAACATCTCTGAAACTGGATTAGAAACTGCCACGTCATATTAGAAACTCTAATAGTTTCAAAGATGTAGATGCTCTTAGATCTTCATATATTTTTTTTAAAAATTAAAAAGTCAATAACCCAACCGACAATCTTTAATTTCACACCGAAAAAAATATAATCTTTCAAGACAAGAAAAATAAAAATGGTTGAAGTGCGCAACTATGGCAATCAATGATGGACACCCATGAATGTCGAATATAGAGGCAGTGTGGCACCTTCAAAGCAAAGCATCCATTGGTTGATGTTCTATGCCGTTACCTGGTATTATCATGCATGTTGCTTACTTGGTCTAGTACTTCTATTCATAGTGACAAATAAATTATTTGGGTTCGGCGAGGCGAGGTCAAAAATTCGGGTATAATTTGGGAATGATTCGGAATTATCCGGACTATAAATCTCAGTTCTGCAAGAGAGCAAAAACAAACAAAAAAATGTTTTGGAAATTTTTTTGAGGAAAAATCGTGAATAATTCATAAAATTTGAAAAATTTTTGTAAAATTTTCAAATTATTCGGGAATTATTCGGACCAGAAATCTCAGTTCTGCAAGAGAGCAAAAAAAAAAATGTTTTGGAAATTTTTTTGAGAAAAAATTGTGAATAATTCAGAAAATTTGGAAATTTTTTGTAAAATTTTCAAATTATTCGGGTTTAATTCGGTCAAAGTTTGGTCAACCGAATAATTCGGCGTTTGGTTCGGCATCACCAAAAAAACGAATTATTCGGATTTAATTTGTGAATAATTCGTGAATCTTGTGACTATGCTTCTATTAGAATTCCACTTTTATGCATTTTTTTTGACAGATCATAACATTGCATTTTGATCCGAATTTTAATATTTGCAAAATATTTCATCTGAATTTTAAATTTGCGATCTTCACACGGAAAATATTGTAATTTGATCGAAAGCTGGTGCGATAACACGGATCATTGAATTCGCAATTTCGCTTTAAGGTACATGATTGTAAGGCCAGCATAAATGGCACAACTGAATTAAATATTTTACATTTTTTAAAAAATCGTTTTTATTGATCCAATAACTTAAATTTAGGCGGGGTGTATTGAGTTTGTTCCTGTACCATGTTCTTAAGTGACGTGGCACCATGTTATTGGTTGATAAATTAAGATTTGAAACTTTTGAGCTGTGTTTAGATCTGTACGTAGGCTCTTATAATTTAAGTTCAAATCATAATATATAATTGCAAATAGTTTAATGACTAAAGTCATGAGTTGCATTGTTGACTTGCTATGTAGGTCATAAATTCAAATTTTCTTAGAAAATAAATGGATATGAGCCTTAATTAGAAATAATTCATAAACAATTTGAATTCAGGATAGAATTAAGAAATGAAAAGTGTTGGACGAAGAAGTCAACCAAAGTTTTTTTATTTTTGGACAAAAGTCAAAGTTCAGCAAATACAATTTAAAAGTAAATAGAAGTATTTCTATTTTTCAAAATTATAAAGGTTTTATGCTATATGAGAAATTACAACTTTTTTTTTCTATGTTTCTTAAACATGAATTAATAAATAGAGCGCTGAGGATAATATGTTTTTGATTTAGTGATAAAAGACAATATTGTTCATTAGAAGATCGTTGGTTCAAAATTCATATAAAGAGTTCTTTATAAATATTAGAATTTAGAAAATTAGACCTAGTTGTTTCTTAAAAACAAACAAACAAATAAACAGAGATCCGGATATACAACAGGATCTGTATCCTCCCAAGTATCTGACTCAACACAATTGAAAAGGACGGCTCAGATTTAATATCATCCGGTTCTTGCTCAGGATGACTGAGGGGGGCATTATTATTTGTGCTTTAAGATCTGTGCCAAGTTTACAAGAGCAATTTTGGACCATCCGATTCAATTGTACTCAGTCCGATAACCTGAGAGGATGTGAAATCATATACAAGTATACAACAAGATTCAAATCTGCTGCTATCCTCTTTTTGTGAACAGAAACTCTGCTATCCCTGCTTTTTCAAATTCAACTGTTCAATTCTTTTCGAGAACGAATCTTAAAGTAATTTTTTTCAGTACTTTCCTATGTACGTATTTTAAAAAGAGAATAAGAAAGCAGAATTATTGTTTATGCACGAGAATAACAGCAGACTTAGATCCTATACAACAAGAGTGAGTGTGCCAGCGAGTTGGGTCAAATACAGTAATATAGTATGATTTATTTTTGCTATTTATACCTGTGGAATGACATGCATATTTCCACAAGCCAGCTAAGTAGGATAAGATAGAGAGATGCATGATATCATTATCATATGTGCCAGGCAGGAGACTGTCAGTAGCTCTCAGAAATCGTACAACACCCCCTATTACACCTTACGACCAGATCAAAGTCATCAAACCAACCAATTATTGATCAAACTGGTACACGGTGGAGGCGACAATGTCGATCTGACTACTAATTAAGTTGATCCCATTGACCAATAGCTGGACCAGTCGTTTCATGAAATTGTTCACGATGTTTCTTGTTTAAAGGTTGATTGTGATGCATCCAATCTTGTCGGGATGCATGTGTCTTGTGTCTTGCTTTATAAGGTGAAACGACTCATTCTGATTGGAACTGTCCGGTAAGTTGCTTACAATCGATTCTTCAATCAGGAATTATTGCCAATTTTAGGTTGGGGGCAGGAATTACTAATTAAGTTGACAAATTTGGGAAAGTTAATAATTTCAAATATAGATTCTCATTTTTTATTACAAAAAAATTAACAATTAGTGGTTAGTCTGCTACAGGGTTCTAAATAGCTAGCTATAACTACACAATAGTTGCACTATAGCTTTTTCGAACATCAAAAACTATAACGCCAGTAATCGCTTTTCTTTTATAATTATTATAAATAGCTAACTATGGTTGCGCTATAGCTTTTTCGGACCTTAAAAACTATAGCGCTATAATCACTATTTAGAATCTTGGTCTGATGACTTAATGCGCGCTATCTGTTCAAAAATCCAATTTTTTTTTAATGAACTTACTCTCATTTTTATCCAAAAAAAAATATCCAAACATCAACTTTGGAAAGAAATGATGGTAAAAATTGTCTATAATGAAAATACAAATCTAGTAAATAAATAGAATTTTTTTCGTAACACATATAATTGTTGGTGTTGTCAATATTGTGCTATCATTGATTGCGCATTATTCATGCAAGTACCTTGTTCTTTGAATTATTTGAAATGGATAATCAATTTTGGTGTCATTGATGATCAGATGACAGAAAATACTAAATGTTTAAATAACATGACAAAATAATGCAACAAGCAAGTATATGTCCAATATTTTATTTGGTCATTATACCATTTTCTTGACAAGTATCCAATGTTCTATTAAACGGATCTAAATCTATTGTTATTCTCGCACATGAACAGTAACCCTGCTATTCATGTTTTTCAAATTTAGTCTTCGAATTGTTTCGAGATGCGTGCATAGAAAAATTCTGAAAAAAGTTGCTTTCAGATTTGTCTCCGAATAAAAGTGAACGGCTGGATTCGGATAAACAGAGATAACAAGATTACTGTTCACGAAAAAACGATAGCAGCGAATTTGAATCCATACTAAACAATCAAAATTCAAGTTCCCAAATTTCCGAATAAAACTCAAATCACATTGAATTGTAATCCAAACACCTTAGTATGTTTGGATGAAATGAGAATAGCTAGAATAGAGAGCTATTTGGAATAGCAATGTGCATTCAAACAACATTTTTGCTATTCAGAATAGTTAGAATAGCTGCTATTCTCTATTCCTTGTAAATATTGGAATAGCTACTATTCGAAAGTGTGAAGAAAGAGAAAAAAAATGCTTCCTTCTAGGATTTCCGCCAACACAGTCCCGAAATTACAAAATTGATATCACTTCTATTATCTTCACGTCGTGACAATTCATTTGAGACTTCATTTGCCTATCTTTCATCTTAATTAGCACCTTGTTAGTACTATTCCTTATCGGATACAGCTATTCACTATTTCAAATTTACAATCCAAATAATATTTTTACTAATCTGAATAACACTTTTTTTTATACTAATATGAAAATCACTATTTATTTTTTATTCTCATTTGCTATTCTTAAATTTCACTATTCTAGCTATTCTAACTTCAAGTCTAGAGGAGATTTTTTTTTTTAAATAGAATTTGTTTTAAATATTTAAACATAACAAGCACGCTTTGTTGGTTTTTTTAGAAAAATAGCATCATGGAGCAAGAGAATCAAAACTTACACCGATCATACGGATCGGCGGAGCCAATTTCTCATCCAACCACAACGTCTCCACAATTGGTCACACCAAATACCTCCACCGATCCACAGAATCGGTGGAGCCTCAAAAATTTCCTCCATCGATCCTATAGATCGGTGTAGTGCAAGATTCATAGTGATAATTATACAGACCTCCGTATTTATACGGCGATGTAAGGCTTCATTTAATTAGAAAATAAAGCAGGGAAATTAAGAACAACATATGTTTTTAAACTCAACTAATCTTCAATTAGATATATTATTCATCAGTTGGATAAAACAATCAGCACTCAGCAGCTTTGAAGTAAAAATATGCATTCATAGTATACAGTAGAGACAAATCTGAACCCATTACTACAACACAAGAATAACTGTGGCGAGAGAATGGCCGAGTGAGAAATTGGCTCCACCGATTCCTAGAAAATATGCATTCATAGTATACAGTAGAGACAAATCTGAACCCATAACCACAACACAAGAATAACTGTGGTGAGAGAATGGCCGGGTGAGAAATTGACTCCACCGATTCCTAGAATCGGTGTAGGTTTTGATTTTCTTTTTCTGAAAAACCTGCACAACGTGCTTGTTCTGTTGTTGAAAAATTTTAAATGAATTCTATTTAAAAAAAAAAATCGTCTAGAGGAGACGCACCAAACCTATGACAGCAAAGAGTCTGGAAGCGCAGGTGCATCTTGTAATCAAATCAAGGACATTTATATATTTTTATAGTATGTTTGATCATTAGAGAGTAGAGACATGCCACATATAGTGTGCCCTTCATGAGCAATTCCAAGGTCACTGGGTCAGGAACCCATACTCATTAGTCAAGCGATGGCAAGACAAAATGGGAAACTAAAGAGTTAGGACCAGAAAGAGGCTATCCATGGACCATAGCACCATGCATAGAAAGGATAGCTAGAGACTTTGGGGTGGGGGGGGGGGGGGGGGGGGGGGGGGGGGATGGACAGTAAAATTGACAATTGCGGCTTTGTATTGACTCGACCGAGCACACCACAGTAAAATTGACAGCGGATTGGATGAGGATTGTACCCATGAGAGAATGCACATGTAATGCATCTCTTGCAATGCTCATGCAAAACAAAAAATTCAGAAAAGTTAGTAAGAAAATGAACTATATTATTAGTTGATCGTGATATTAAGAATGTCATCATTACATGAACATTTTGTCAAAGAAAAAAAAATAGCTAGTGAGAAAATGTAAACACGATTGGATGGAGCTCGTACCCATGAGAGAATGCATATGTAACACATCTCTTGTCACACAAAACAAAAAATTCTGAAAAGGTAGTAAGAAAATGAACTATATTATTAGTTGATCGTGATATTAAGAATGTCAACATTACATAAACATTTTGTCAAAGAAAATAAAAGCAAAGGTAGTGAGAAAATGAAATGTTTACATTGTTTTACAATTTATTTCTCTCTATCTATTACTAGAATAGTTTACGAACTCACTAGTTATCTCCATTATGATAAATTACTTAATTTATCATGATGGTACTACTGCTTTCAAATTTTGTTGATCGTGATATTAAGAATGTCAACATTACATAAACATTTTGTCAAAGAAAATAAAAGAAAAGATAGTGCGAAAATGAAATGTTTACATTATTTTATAATTTATTTCTCTATATCTATTACTAGACTAATTTGCGAACTCATTAGTTATCTCCATCATAATAAATTACTTAATTATACCGTTCTAACCTCTTCTCTAGAAAATTATCTACATCTTTCTCTCAACCTTGTCAATTTTTAGGGGTACCATTTATACTTTGTTTGGATGAAGAGCAGAGGGAGAGAGAAAACATGAAGAATAGAAAGAAATGGAAAGGAATATTAACATATTTAATCTCTTCTTTTTTTGTATAATTAACAAGGAAAAACAAATTTTCATTTTCATTTCTTTCTTATTTCTTATTTGATTAATTGTAAAATTATAATTATAGAAGGTTAATAAAATGTTTTCAGTATATTTAACTTTTATTTTCATCTTTCCATCTGTTACACCTCAAATAAGAGGAAATCGATTCTATTAGTTAAACTCATGCAAGGTTAAATCTATCCCCTCCTGTACTCCTCACTTTCGTCAAAATTTTGTCAAACAAACACGATTTGATATATATTTTTCTTTTCATTCTATTACCTTTCATTCATTGATCTTTATCCAAACAAGGTGTAATGAATCTTTATCCAAACAAGGTGTTAATTTAGTAATGAAGAAACTAATAGATTTAGGTAAGAAGCAAGATGAAAGAGAGCATATTTGATACCCGAATATTCGGTTTGATAACCTGCTACTAATTCCTCCTCTGCTTTGGTAAATCAAAGGGCAATTTCTCACATTCGGCTAGAGAAGAAATTAGAAAAACTCGAAAACCTATAGGCTGACACTACAGATTTCACCCCGAAATATCATATTTCGACTTTGCTTCAACTATATCAATTGTACTTGAATTGTTAGATAATCAGAATCAAAAATAATATAATCACTATTAGGAGAGATTTTTAAGCATCAATTTGGGTGATATCTACTACGAAGGGACTGAAAATGTTTACCCTTCGAAGCAATTACAATTGACTAATAATATAATTTCTACTATTGTGCTAGCTCGGGTGAATTTTAAAAGGTAGTTCGATTTTTGCATAATTCTTCAGAATATCATGTCCCTAGTTCCCGATTTTTTTAAAAATACCCACTAAAAAAAAATATTTTATTAAAAATAACCAAGTTTTAGCAAAATTTTTAAAAATACCCAAACCGCAGATTTTTTCCGCGCTCCGGAATTTTTATTCCGGGCTGCGGAAAAAATTCGCGCCCCGAAAAAAAAAAATAATAATAATTTTTTTTCCGAGCGCGGATATTTTCCGCGGGCCGGATTTTTTTTTTAGAGTTTGGAGTTAGGAAAATAATGTTTTTTTGGGAATTTTTTGTCCAACTTTGCACCCCTGATTAACATATCAAAACACCTTCAAAAAGCATGAAAATTTACCGACATGCATTCTTGACTTCATAGAATAAGACTGTGAAGTTTCATACAAAATCTCAAAACAGATCGTGAGATATCGGCTCTCAAAAATTGCCCGAACTGCTGAAGGAGTGCTTCTGAGCCCAAATTTGCACCTCTGGTTAATATATCAAAGCACCTTCAAAATATATGAAAATTTACCGACTTGCATTTTTGACTTCATAGAACAAGACTGTGAAGTTTCATAGAAAATATCAAAACAGATCGTGAGATATCGGCTCTCAAAAATTGACCGAACTGCTGAAGGAATGCTTCTGAGCCCAACTTTGCACCTCTGGTTAACATATCAAAGCACCTTCAAAAATCATGAAAATTTACCGACAATTATTCTTGATTTCATAGAACAAGACTGTGAAGTTTCATACAAACTCTCAAAATAGACCATGAGATAATGAAACATAACAAAACTGAAAACTGAAACATAATAAAACATATACTAAGAAGATAATAAAACTGAACATAACAAATCAAAACTCGACATAACAAAACTGAACTCTCTCTGAATGAGTGCTTCTGAACCCAAATTTGCATCTCTGATTAACATATCAAAACACCTTCAATCATGAAGCACTCTTTCAGCAATTCAGGCAATTTTTGAGAGCCGATATCTCATGGTCTGTTTTGAGATTTTGTATGAAACTTCACAATATTGTTCTATGAAATCAAGAATACATGTTGGTAAATTTTTATGATTTTTGAAGGTGCTTTGATATGTTAACAAGAGGTGCAAAGTTGGGCTAAGAAGCACTCCTTCATCAGTTCGGACAATTTTTGAGAGCCGATATCTCACGATCTCTTTTGATATTTTATATGAAACTTCACATTCTTGTTCTATGAAGTCAAAAATGAAAGTTGGTAAATTTTCATATATTTTGAAGGTGCTTTGATATGTTAACCAAAGGTGCAAAGTTGGACTCAGAAGCACTCCTTCAACAGTTCGGGCAATTTTTGAGAGCCGATATCCCACGATCTGTTTTGAGATTTTGTATGAAACTTCACAGTCTTATTCTATGAAGTCAAGAATGCATGTCGGTAAATTTTTATGCTTTTTGAAGGTGTTTTGATATGTTAATCAGGGGTGCAAAGTTGGACAAAAAATTCCCAAAAAAACATTATTTTCCTAACTCCAAATTCTAAAAAAAGAAATCCGGCCCGCGGAAAATATCCGCGCTCGGAAAAAAAATTAATTTTTTTTTTTTTGGGGGAGCGAATTTTTTCCGCGGCCCGGAATAAAAATTCCGGAGCGCGGAAAAAATGCGCGGTTTGGGTATTTTTAAAAATTTTACTGAAACCTGGTTATTTTTAATAAAATATTTTTTTGAGTGGGTATTTTAAAAAAAATCGGCCCTAATTCAAATGCTAAAAAGACACTCTTTTTCTAACCCCACTAGAAATAGATAGGCATGTGTTTCAAATAACATGTTTTAATTTTTCAAATAAAATGAATAATTTACCGTACATTTAATTATTATGGACATCAATTTTATAACATAAACTTTTTAGATGTGTTCTTCATGTCTTATATACCATATGCATGAATTTTTGATTGATTTGATAGACATTTTGTCTTTCATTAAATATTTAAAAAAAAATTATCGGCATATTTTTAATAACTTTTTGATGAATAACTAATTAAATTTTATAGTGAATGACGCCCTGTTTAAATAATTAAGAATTCATTTATTTCTAAAATTTAAGCCACTACAAACTAATAAATTCTTTACATAATTAAGCCACTACAAACTAATCAGATTAGAACGTAGAGAATTTTTTATTTAAAGTAGAAATGTAGAGGTCCAACCTCCAGATTTTATAGAGTGTAAAGAATTTAAACTATATTATCTCCATTCTTATATTATGCACGTAGTTGTTCTGATCCGTTAATGGCTGAGATTGAAAGATGAACTTTCAAATTGAATATCAACCCTTCAATTACATAATATGTCTTATTTTGATAAAATACTTTTATTTTATGTGTAAAAGTCTAAATTTAGTTAAAAACAAACTTGTCACACAGACTGCTACATGGTTTGTCCCAATTAAAATTAAATGAATCACTAGCGATCTGTTTCCTTATTTTTCTTTACAACTATCTCCAATTCCTGCAATTACATTATTTTCTTATTTCTTTGTTTCCTCTATTTCATTTCTCCTTTTCCGTTATAGTTTCGATAATAAAAATAGAAACAATCATATCTTTCCGGATTTTGTTTAGGGCTATTGTATTTTTTTTTAATAGATGAATAACAGATCTTGTGCTGATGGAAATAATCATATATCAAAATGAAAAATATCTAGAACTTTCATGTAGAGAAATTTTCATTGTTAAAATAATTTTCATCAAGAATATAAATGTAGAGAAAATCCTTATTTGAATCATTTAATCATATATTTTCCAATTTTGTT
Organism: Carex rostrata; assembly: GCF_964058835.1. NCBI lineage: Eukaryota > Viridiplantae > Streptophyta > Magnoliopsida > Poales > Cyperaceae > Carex > Carex rostrata. The sequence goes on along the minus strand of NC_135920.1, from coordinate 12,921,098 downwards.
TCTTTACAGATTATTTCTTCTCTAAATCGTTTAATGACATGTTTTCCTTACGGAGAAAATTAGATATTAAATCGCAATGATACTTTAAGAATTTTTTTCAGATTATATATATATATATATTTTTTTTTCATTTGTTGTTGTTTCTTTTATTGTTATTTATTATTTGTATTTCTTTTTTTCTAATTTGTGTCTTTATTTTCATTTAAGTATATATTTTCTTAATTTTGTGTGAATGTCAAATAAAAAAAATCTCTTTATTTTATACTCAATCTTATAATGTATTTCTATTGCAACGCACGGGTACGATACTAGTAAGTTATTATTTACAGCATGAATCTTTGCAATTTATATCCTAGATGTCCACTTTCGAAATTTTGTACACCCCTAAGCTCAGGAAGCTGGTTGATTAGATTACATTTTTTTTTTCAGGGTTTAAAAATGTAATAAAGACCCGGAAATTCTAATTAGGAGAAATAAATGTACCGGAATAATATTCTACAGGTGTAGGACCGCAATGCATAGTCAGTAGCCAGTTGGTGCTGTGGTGCTTTTAGCACTACTATTTTCTACAGGAGCTACTGATTATTGAAAGCTAGCTTCTCTCTGTTGTTGTTGTTTTTTTTTTTTTTTTTTTTTCAGGAATCAAATTAAGTTTTCTTGGATGCAATCATGCAATGTTGTATAGATGGTAATAATTAGTTAATGTGCTTCAATCTTCATCTAAGGAGTGCATTTTTTTTAGAACTTAAATTTAAGGAGTCCGAATCATCTGCATTCTCCTACTTGGTGAGTTTAAATTCGGACCATCTGATTAGAATCCGAATCAATCTGATCCTAACTTGTAATGCACTATTACAAGATGTGCCTGTAAGATTCATCGGATGATTCATTATTGTAGCAATTATGTATATTTTTTTTAAATTAGTAATTTTAAATGCATACTAATAATTTTATTGATAAAAAAATATTCATGATACGTCAAATAATGCTCAATCCTAGATGTAATCTTTTATTCTTTTCAATTCTTATAAATATTTTATTCTTCTATTCTAATTGCTCTGTTCCCTACTCTCCCTTACCTTCCTCTCCGCTCAAGAAGGTATAAACGAGAGAGATAGAGAGGAAGGGGGTATTAATTACGGTGTCAAGAAGATGTGGGAGAAGCGGATGTGAAAAGAGGAGGGTGGCTAGAATCTGAGATCGCCTTTTCTTTTGTTGGAAGCGGAAGAGCGAAAAATAACTTCAAAATTGAATTATTCATAAAATTAAACAGTTGCAAAATTATGAAGAATTGCTTTTATCTTATTATTATTTTTACTTTTAATCATTATTTTTTTGAATTAGCGATCAACTACATATTAACAATTAATACTTGTTACATTGTATTTTTTTTTTTCCTAAGAAAAAAATGGGAGAGCTATAAATTTGATTAAAATAAACCAGCATGCACATTATAGATCACAAAATCTAAACTAAAAGTCCTGAAGAAAAATCCGATGAAATTTCTGATCTCGGCCTCTCATTTTTTTTATTTATTTTTTATTTTTTATATTTCGCTTCGCTCACAATAATTTTTTAACACTAGTCCCAACATCTGACACAGATGGAAATAACAAAGAAAATCTGTCTTAGTTGAATCATGATACTAGTCATCATTTCAATACAGGGTTCACACTCAATAAAAGAACTTTTACACGGTTCACACTTAAATAGATGGTAATCATATATTTGAATCTTTATATGCAAGGGTCGATACTGTAGAAATTCAAATTGAGAAATTATTCATTTCTTTTTTTTATAAAAGAATGATTCACAATTTTTTTTTTTTAATAAAAATGAATAACCACCTGTTTCATTATAAACATATTTTTTTCATTCAACATAGAGATAACTAAGTCCATCAAGTATCGATAGAAAGACGATCTAATAGCAGCTGTTGTTGACTCAGTAGAAGAAGAAAGTGGGACAAGAATACCTTGATTGTCAATAGATTGAAAAGTAGCGTAAATATCTTCAATTTCAGCTCGGACCCTAAGATAAAAAAAATGATTCACACTTAACAAAGGAAAATATTACATAGTTTAATTAGACGTAACTTGAGGTGCTATCGGGTCGGGTCGGGTTGGGTCCGGATACTATTATATTTGGACCCCTACTCTAAAAGAGTTCGGGTCCAAATTTCGATCCATACACTTATCTGTTTCAATTCGGGTCGGGTCTGGATCCGGGCACCTATCTACCCGTAGATATTTCGGGTCCAGTCTTTCGGTTCCGGGTAGATATATACCCATAACTTGTTTGTAGATTATCGGGTCCGGTTCGGATACGGGGCGGTTCCGGATCCGGAGAGCGTATATGTCACAAAAAAATCAGGAGGATAGAGAGAAAATAACTTTTGAAAAAAAAATATTGAAGAGAAGATATAATTTTTAAAAAGTAAAATATTAGAGATGACGATTTTATTTTCTATGGTTCAAAAAATCTATGAATGGAATACTAATAATTTGTAGAAATGACATATCAATGAGAGCAATAAATTTCCATTATTATGCAGAGGATATCAAGACAAATATTGAATAATATATCCATAGTAATAAATTTTATTTAAAAAATTAATGCAGCTGTTATAGAAGGAATAAATTTGGCATCCATCTATGTGTATAAACATAGTGAATATGTCACTGCATTCTATTTTCTCATATTCAAAAAAGTACTGGGCTTACCACGACTTGTGCAAAAATTAATATGCAAAGTTGTATTTTTATATATTAATAGTTATTAATATATGTTTTATCGAGTATTTATACAGGTATCGGGTCGGGTTTGGTTATGGATCAGATAATTAAATGAAACTTATATCCTACCCATTACAGTATCGGTTCCGGTTCAGTTCCATGTCGGATATTAAATTATTAATTTTGTAACCATACCCATAATTTGACCGGTTATATTTTTTAAATCATACCCTATCCAAATTAATCGGATCCGGGTCGGTTCCGGATCGGATCCGGTTCGATTCCGAATTGGATCCGGGTAATCGGGTAAAAGTAGCACCTCTAGACGTAACTTAATTTGTTAATTGAGTGAGGCTATAGCACTATGCATAATGCATAGTGGTCTGTACTATGAATAAATATTTTTGTTTTCAAAATTTAAATAATTGATCTAAATAGTTCAATATGATTTTTTATATGAATATATACTTGCAGACTAATTTTTAAAATATTTTTACTATTTTTTTAGATAAGTAGGAAATTACCATTTTGAATGATCTACAATTTTAGATCAAGAGATATTCTACTTATTTAAAGAAATAGTAAATTTAAAAAAAATATAAAATTTAATCTACAAATACATTTACATATGAGATTATATTGAATGATTCATATCGAATATTTATATTTTAAAAATAAAGATATTGATTAATTGTACAAAGTAATGTGCGCCAGTGTTGCAAAATGCGGTTCTATGCGGCGCATATGCGGCCGCATATGCGTATGCGGTTGGAAACCGCATAGGAAAAAACATATAAGGTCTAATATGCGGTTCCGCATATGCGGCCGCATATGCGGTTCTATGCGGTTCTGCATATTCGGCCGCATAGAACCGCATTATGTTTGTATGCTATGAAATTTATGTATTATGTTGTGATAACTGACTTGTGATATGTTTGTATTATGTTATTTTATGTTCTTTGATATGTTTGTATTATGTTGTTTGTGTTTTTATGTTTGTATTTTTATTTTTATTGTGAGATTATGCATATAATGATACAAATTATATATGAATTCTTATTTTAAAATCCGCATATATTAGTCCGCATAAAAATCCGCATATGCGGCCACATACCGTATATGCGGTATGCAGTGCCCTTCCGCATACCTTCCGCATACCGCATTTTGCAACATTGATGTGCGCTATGCATATTACTGTACTTCTTCTTGTCAATTTGTACATGGTTCACATACTTTGGTTGCTATGTACATCTAGTGTATAAATACCCGTCCGGATCGGACCGCCTGTGGTTCGTACCCGACCGGACCGTACCTATGGTCGGGTTTGGAATGGGTAGGTGGGTAACCCGGGTAAGGATTAAAACGGGTTGGGACCGGTTTTTCGGAAAAAAATCCGTGATAACTCGGACTGTGCCAAAGCCGTACTCGCCCGGACCGGACCGCCTACCCTCCCGCCCGAACCTGCCTGGACACCCAAAAAATTCAAATTTTATTTTCCCCAATTCAAATCTATTGTATTAATTATTAAAATAATTCATAATTTTTTAAAGTAATTGATTTAAGAAATTTTTTATTTATATTTTATTATTTTAAAATAATTGATTTAAGATATTTTGAAGTAATTGATTTAAGCAACATTGTTTTAAAATAATTCATAATTTTAATTTATATTTTATTATAACAAAAATTATTGAGTTCAAATATGCAATCACGTCAAATAAATTTTAGTTTAAATGAATTTTGATTTATATTTTATTGGTTTAAAAAAAAAAAAAAACCGGTCCGGATCGGGCCGGATCCGTACCCGTCCGGACTAATCTGCGGAACCGAACCGAGCAACCCGAGGACCCGTGCTACTCGGGGGTTGAGCCGGGCCGGATAGGGTTTTTGAAAATAAACCTATGCTACCCTATCCGAGTTACTCGCGGACCTGAACAACCCGTGTCTGTGCCAACCTCCCACCACAGCGGGTTTGACCTGTACTCGCCCGGTCTGACCCGTTTTCAATACACTATGTACATCAAAATTTGCCCATGTCGATCAAAAATCGTGCGCACATCAAAATATGCGTTGGAAATCGTTCCAAAAAGAATTAACCGACTGAGCTAAAAAAAGCAAGGAAAAAATATTCAGATTTTAAGCTACAATTCATTTTTAAATTAAAAAACATTTAGAATCGCTAATTTTGTTTATTAATTAAAATCAAGGTTCTAAATAGCGATTATCGCATCATAGCGGAAATGTTAAAAGAAAAGCTATCACGAATAGTGTAGCTATAGCGAAAACTATCATACATAGTGTTTTTTGTTTAAAAAATTATATTTAATATTTCTACTAATTATTAACATTATCTAAAGTCTCATAGAATAATAACAAACACAAAATTAATTAAGAAATTAGAATATTCATATTGAAGTAGTACAAAGTCTAAATTTATATTCAAAATATCTATAATAATATCATAAACTAACTATCTTTTTCCATTCAAAATAACCTAAGCATTATGGCATAAACTATATTTTTTTATTAAAAAAAACTAAGCATCATAGAATAAACTATCTATCTTTTTCTATTTAAAAACAAAATCAATCTGAACCTTGAAAAAATTGATCTTTGAAATTAATTTTCAATTGTATATTTCTATGTACCATAGCGTAGCATGCGCTATAGCGCGTAGCGCAAATAGCTGACCGCTATTACCACTATAGCGGTCGTAGCTTAAATAGTGCACTTTTATTCCATAACTTAGCGTTTAATGTTTGAAAACGCTATAGCGCGCTATTTAGAACACTGCTTAAGAGTTTTAAAATGAAAATAATCATGAAAATCAGTCATTGGTATAATCATGCTTGAACCTGGTGCAGGACAGTCAGGATGATAGCCCCGAGTCTCAAGATTCAATGGAGTCCAAAAAAAAAAAATAGTTCGTATATATTAAAAAAAAATTGTATATACTAAAAATAAATAAAATATTGGATTACAAACTTTGCATATATAAAGAGTTCAAAGTTTTCTATAAATAGGTATGATCTACTGGGATATTAATAAAAAAATTATAAATATAAAAGGTTCAAACTTTTCTTCCATTCTGGGCTCTAAAATTTCCATGACCTGCTCTGAATATAATAATAAATTAAGACAATATTTTTCGTACATACAATTACAGAATTAAAATTCGAATTAAGAATTCTCTATAAATATTAAATAATTAAATGACATCATCTTAAACTTTTATCTAAAAAATAAATACAATAATATTAACCCAAAAATTCCTTCCTCCCTTAGAGATAACCCAACAAATCAGTATCAACTATTGAAATGGTTGTACATATGTATCGAGCTTACATAAGCAAACAATAAAAGGGAGAAATATGTCGAATTCCATGTTCTAACAATTATTTGGTCAATACCAACATTAATTAAAACCCTCTTGAACAGCAAAAGTGGTCCTCTTTCTCATCGGTCTATGATGGAGCTATCAAGTAAATTCTCTTCCTATTATTCTCTACAAACTCCTGTGGATTATTATAACACCCGATAAATTTGATATTTTATTTTCTTGAAATTATTTTGGACTCAAATGTGAAATAAGGAAACTTAAGGGTTTGAATGTAAAAAGGGGTAGACATTAATTAAAAAAAAAAAAAGAGAAGCATGCCAACCTGGCACCCTTGACATGTGTCCCCATGCATGGAATTTTTGTGACCGCCGTAAATTTCCTTTACATCTCCCCCTATTCAGGAAAGTTCAAAAAAATAAGAGTGAAAATGATAAAAAAGAGAGAAATACCGAAGAAAAAGAGGGGGAAAAAAGGAAAATAAATATCTTGATAAGAATTTTTATTCGACTTATATGATCGATTGGAATTCTGACTACGTCGCGTTGATTTTGAATAGTCGTGGTAACTCGAATTGGATTTATGTACTGATTGCTATAAGGTAATCGAATTTCTCTATAATATGTGTTTTTGAGTTATTGTGTGGTCAAATTGGATGTTTGAATTGAGTAGTGTATTATGAGGGCATATTTAATGGGATAGCAGGACTGATGTTCGAATTTGATTTGTGAAATGATGTATATTATGAAAATTTGTGAAATGATATTATTATGTGAAATTAGAATTGGATTCAAACTTGAACCTTGATTTATTTGGATAATTGGACCGTTGGATTTATAATAATGAAATTGGACCCAATATGAACTATTGGACTGAAATTGAATTGAAATCATTAATGAGCATTTAAAATGGGTTAAGGTGGAAATATCTTATATGTATACAATTTTAATTGGGTTGCATTGAAATTAAATATAAGTATTGATTAGAATGTGTATATTATTGTTAACGTAGGTATAATTATGACAAAGATTGATGAGACTGTCAAGAAAGATTAGACTGCTAGCAATCTCACCTGTTGCCCTACGATATCAGGTGTGAGGTTATTGGATTAGTCTGAGATTCATAACTAAGAATTAAATCGTAACTCGCTGTGCATTTTGAATATTTGATTGACTGCATTGATTGAACTGTTGCATCATATGCATAACCCAATACAACTGAAACTGAATTACAGGTAAGTCCGTTGACTGTCATGTTGATATTGTTTATCGATTGCTTGATTCTTATTATAAATGATTGATTGAGACCACAGTGACTGAATTAAATGAATATGAAATACTGTAATCCTTGAACCTCCATATAGTGGAGAAAAAAGATTAATATATCGTAAAGTCTAGCTAGCTACTAGACTATACTCCAGGACCCTTATGCGCATATGGTGAATGGCCCCAACTGAATCCAGTACTAGTTGGATAGGGGATATTGAATAAATATGAATTGTGATTGTGAAACTAATGAACTGTGGTAACTATCTTATCATTGATTTTCTTTCCGATAATAACAGTATTGTAATATTGTTTCCGTATTAGTTTTGTTAACAATATATTAGAATAGTTAGAATGGTATAAGCCCTAACACGACAGATATATGTTATAGTATCTTTCAGTATTACCAGACTATAAATTGTAAAGTTAAGAAACCAAATGTTACCAGACTTAGTGGTTCTAAAGATAGGTTCCAAACGTTACCTGACTTTATGGTTTAAAAGATTTTGACCCAAACCATTTATTCTGATAATATTCTTAGAGTTCTGATTTAATTATGAAATATTTGTTATTCAATTGGATACTGTTATTGAGCATTTGCATTCGTCATTATGAAATAAACTGGTTGTTTCTCGTGCAGTGATTTCATTATGAATATGGATTTCCTTCGAATCCAATCATCTGAGTGGCAATCAGCACTGAGAAATAATTTATTATTTCTCACCAAGCTTCTAAATAGCGTTTATAGCGGTGTAGCGGGGAGACAAAAAAAAAAGCTTTAGCGAATAGCGGAGCTATAGCGAAAGCTATTATAAATAGCGTTTTTTTATTTCAAAAATTATATTTTATATTTCTACTAATAGTAAAAAGAGTGATGCTTCTATGGACATAAGGGCCTATTTGTAAAATGAATATATTTTTATTTTCAAAGTTCAAACAGCCAATCCGAACCGTTCATCTTGTTCTCCATATTAATATATCTTTGGAGACCAAATTTTACATTTTTCTGAATTTATTTACTATTTATTAAGATGGGTATAAAAAATATTAAATTCAGACCATTGAATTTTGTACCCATCTTAATAAATAGTAAAAAAAATCAGAAAAATGTAAAATTTGGTCTCCAAGCACATATTAATATGGAGAACAAGATGAACGGTTCGGATCGACTGTTTGAACTTTAAAAATAAAAATATGTTCATTTTACAAATAGGTCCTTATGTCCATAGAAGGCTTTGCCTAGTAAAAATGTCTCATCAAGAAAACAAATATCAAATTAATTAAGAAGTTCTAATATTATTCATATTAAACCAATACAAAGTTCAAATTGTCATTCAAAATATCCCTAATTCAAAAACTATCGATATATTTTATATTCAAAATATACCACTACTGTATATTAATGCATGATACAAAATTTAATTGATATAGCAGTATAGCCCACACATGTTCCATTGTATTGATATAGCTTAATAAAGTAAAAAAAAAAACCAATCTAGATATTAATGCCCATTAAAATTGCAAAATCATGTTTTCAGAAAAAAAAAATTGCAAAATCATAACCCATGTAGCATAGCGGACCGCTATTGCCGCTATTACCGCTACGCGCTACGCGCTATAGCGGACCGCTATTACCGCTATAGCGGTCGTAGCTTGATTAGCGCAGTTTTAGCCCGTAGCTTAGCTTTCTGGGTCCAAAACCGCTATAGCTAACTATTTAGAAGCTTGTTTCTCACTCGTTTCCCCTTGTGGGTTACAGTTTTATTATACAAAGATAAATAGCACTTCTGGGTAATTGACAGCAGGGCCACCTAAAGGTATGAGATTTAGGTTTTTTATATCTGGCAGGGTGCAGAGAATATATCTCTAGCATTATCCACTATAAAATGTCAGATAATTATTGTAAATAAATTGGGATGTGGCAAAAATAATGGATAATATTGGCAATGCATAAAAAGATCCATGCCTTATATTATGTATATTAAATGGTAAATAGACGCGGTAGAATCGTCGCGCCTCCAGATCGGGGGTGTGACAATTATATTTGATTAATTGTGGTTTAAGAGGTAGATTATATACTCTTCATACTTAAGATAATACTTGAGAAGTAAAATCGAAAGAGTAAAATTCACTTGATTATTTGAGTTAATTTAGAATAATTTATTCCGCTTATTAAGATATATTAATGTACTCCACACTTATTAAGTTTGTGGGGTTCATGTCATAGACAAAGATTCATTCCAAACATGTTACTTCTGTTAGTTTTATTTTATGATGTGGCCTATGTTATTATTGTGCACCAATTTCATCTAAAGAATTAATGAAAAGTCATTTGAATTTTTTATAAAAAAAATTTAGATTGCTATATAATAAATATATAGGTCCCAAAGGGTGTTAAGTGTGAAAAGAATGATTCATACTGTATTAGCATGGTTCAATTTTTGTGTATCTGCCAGTAACTTTGTAAAAGTTATTTTCTCTGGTTATTTGAAGTTGAAAGCAACACACTTGATTTTTAATCAAATCGGTGGGACTATACTCACTTTTAAAAAAAAAAAAATGATGATTATAAATGAATCAATGAATGCATAAAAAATAATATCAAATATGATTTTATGTATGAATATATACTTGCAAACTGGTTTTCTAATTTTTTTAAATATTTTTACTATTTTTTAGATAAGTAGGAAATCACCATTTTGAATGATCTAGAATTTTTAGATGAAGAGATATTCTATTCTACCTATTTAAAGAAATAGTAATTTTTTTAAAAATTATAAAATTTAATCTACAAATATATTTACATACGAAAATCATGTTAAACGATTCAGATCGATTGTTTAGACTTTAAAAATAAGAATATGATCCATAGTAGAAAGTAATGTGCACTATGCATATTACCGTACTTTTATTAATTTGTACATGGTTCACATACTTGGTTGCTATGTACATCAAAATTCGCCCATGTGGATAATACATCGTGCCCACATCAAAATATGCGTTAGAAATCGTTCCAAAAAGAACTAACCGACTGAGCTAAAAAAAATAGCAAGCAAAAAGATATTCAGATTAAAAAGCTACTTCATTTTTTTAATTAATATATACGAACTATTTTGGGTTCTAATGTTTTAACAATTATTTGGTTGCTATTTTTTTAATATATACGAACTAGAGAGAGTATATGGTACTATGCATATTACGATTTGTTACCGTGCTACGGCTCTATATTCGAGTTTTCAAATCCTAATAGTCGATCCGAACCGTTAATCTTGTTCTTCATATTAATATGTGTTTGGAGATCAAATTTTATATTTTTTGAAATTTTTTTACTATTTTTTTAGATTTATTGAAAATCACTGTTTTTGGATGGTCCAGAATTTTCAGATCAAGTGATTTTCTAAATATCTAAAAAAATAGTAAAATTTTTTCAAAAAATGTAAAATTTGGTCTCCAAACACATATTAATATGGAGAACAAGATGAACGGTTCGGATCGACCGTTAGGATTTAAAAACTCGAATATAGAGCCGTAGCACAGTAACAACCCGTGATATGCATAGTACCATAGACTCACTCTACGAACTATTAAAAAAATGTTTTAACAATTAGTTTTTTACTATATACGAACTATATATATATATATATATTTTTTGAAATGGTTATACATATGTATCGAGCTTACATAAGCAAAACCATAAAAGGGAGAAATATGTCGAATTCCATGTTCTAACAATTATTTGGTCAATACCAACATTAATTAAAACCGTCTTGAACAGCAAAAGTGGTCCTCTTTCTCATCGGTCTTTGATGGAGCTATCAAGTAAATTCTCCTCCTATTATTCTCTACAAATCTCTACAAACTCCTGTGAATTATATTTGATTGTGGTTTAAGAGGTAGAGTATATACTTCTTCAAGGTGAATTCAGGATTTTCCCGGAGACGGGGGTGAAGGGAGGGACAAAAAATTAACGAATCGAGTTTAAACCCATTAACTAATTGGGTACTCGATAATTTCTGACTTGTAATTTAGGATTTTTCAATGCCCTGACTTGTAATTTCTGATTCTTTAACTTATAATTCTAATTACCAATCATAATTCAAGAAACTTATTTTGATTTTAATTGTAAATTTAATCCAAATTACAAATCAAACATACAGAGGAGGGCAATTTTTTTTTCCAAGGGGGACAAAATCAATCAGAACCAATAAATCAACACTAAAACTCAAAATCCAGAGAGGGACGAGTGCCCCCCCCCCCCCCCCCCCCCCCCCCTTGATACATCTGGATCCGCCCCCTTGTACTTCTTCATACTTAAGATAATACACTAGAAGTAAAATCAAAATAGTAAAATTCACTTGATTATCTGAGTTAATTTAGAATAATATTTCCTACTTATTAATTTACTCCACACTTATTATACTTGTGGGGTTTATGTCATAGAGAAAGATTCATTTACAAACATGTTACTTCTTCAAATAAATTAATTTAAAATATGACAAGCTGCTAAATAAGATATAAAATATGAAAAGTAAGATGTATTAATTAATTTAATTCTTTTTAAATTTAAATAGCAACCAAACATGACCGCTGTTCCTTAATTACATATCAAAGATATAGTCCGGGCTTGTTTTGTTTTAAGGATCGATCGTTTGATAAACCAATGAAAAGTGTTAAAAATTATATTATATGAATAATAAGCCCAAATGATGGAGAAAAGGGAACACTTTCAGACATGAGTTAAGTTATTACTATATAAAAAAATGAAATATATTATTTCATAAAAATATTAATTATAATAGTAAAATGGTGGATTATATAATAACAACAATAATAATAGCAATAATAGTACATATTACGATAATAACATATTACAAAATAATAATAATGAATAAGTTTCTAATACAATAATTGATAATTATAAATGTTATGATGATCATAAATGGATCAATGAATGCATAAAAAATAATATAAAATTGATAATTTGTTACGTTGTTTAACCATTTTGATAGAATAGCAGATTAGTCTATCAATTATAATGCTATTTTGTACCCGTATTCATCCGGAATAGTGTACTATATATTCTACTAATTTTGTACGTTACTCCAACTTGTGCCAAACGAGCCTAGAGGAATAACGTTAGAATTGTGGTATTTAGAATAACAATTAGATTCATGGTAGAATAGTGCCATTTGTAACATAACTAGAATAGTACTGTCCTTTTTTACTATTCACTGTTGTTTGATAGACTATTAATTGGAAAGGATAAGATATATATGCACAAGAGTAGTAATATTGTACGAGGATTACAAATTGTACGATATATAAATATAAATATAAATATAAATTACAACTGAACGAAAGAATAAACAAAGTACGATTTAGAAAATATAAACTTGATTGTACTATCCTATGATTCTTTTGGATATAGATTCTTTTAGTGTAAGTTAAGACTCTTTAATCTCTATAGAAAAAAAAATAGTCTTAAATTAAAATAAAAGAATCTATATGAGAAAAAAAATCATAGGATAATATAATTGAGTTTTAGAAACAAAGATAGTTTAGCAGTGATTTTCAGCACATAAATATTTCTAGGTTAACCAAAATGGAAAATAACTTTCTTGTTTATGTTCAAGCCAAAGAATCCAGAAAGAGAGAAATACAAACTTGTCATGGAATATTTTGTTCAATCAGGTCGGTTATGGATGAAAGTTAATAAGGATTATTGTTTACTTCATTTTATTTCTCATATTTTAAACATCGTTTGGTAGTTCAAGTCATGAATTAAATTAATTCATATAAAATAGTAAGTTGTTGGAAAAAAAATAAAATCGCATATTTATGATAAGTGTGGAGTAAGTTAAGTTATCTAGAGAGGTAAAGTAACTTACTTTGAATTAACTCTTACTCTATCTTACTCCTTTTATTTTACTTCTCGATTGACTCTTTAAAAGTAGAGTAAGGAGTTCACTTCATCTCTTACACCACAACTAAACATAACCTCAAGTATTTTTTGTAAGTTACAAGCATGAGATAGTATCCGTGAGGGTAAAAAGTGACCATTCGCGAGAATATACTGATATAAAGGTGTTTTTTCTATCCGCAACGGTATACCGACAGTATCGCTCGCTCATTTTTGTAATCACGAAACCATATTGACGTATCCTCTTAAATGACCGAGTAAAGATTATACCAAACTCTAATGTCATGATCATAAAAATTGCAACGCTTTTCATAAAATTTAATGGCTTAATCACTTTACATAAGTAAATTTTTTACATGTGCCAGTGCAATTGAGTAGTATATTCGGTAAATGTCGCTTTATGTATAGACCTATAATTAAGTTTATGCGCTCTCAAAAAATGATGTTAGAAATATGAATGCCATGGTTATTGTTCGGTGAACTATATAGATAATAGCCAAGAAAAATACCTCGCATTATAATTAGCATAACATAATTCTGTTTCAGAAGTTTCACACAAATTAACATAACCAAATTATAATTTCATACGCAAATTTATGAGAAAAGATAGTGCCCCAGAGGATATTTAACAATGCTGATTATTACAAGCATTGATAACCACAGATAGAGAAGGAAATTTGTCACGCTGTGATTCATCATGTTATGGAACGTTACGTTACTTGTGTTGATTATGTGATGTGACTGTTGGCTTTTGGAGTCTTCTACTTGTTTGTTTGATTAGATTTGCAAAACATACATAAATTACATTTTACAGTTTTTCTTCTTGAGACATTGTGCAGGTTCATGACAACTGGAGATTTAATAAATACACATCAATGATGAATTAATGCACTGCAACGTTAAGGATGTAGTCATGAAGCACAAGATATTGAACAGTAGAAGAATTAACTCAAGATTAAGGACAATAAATCTGTAAAATTGATAAACTAAGCGTGAGACTGACCTAAGTGAGGCCTACCATTGCAACGGTCCAGGAACTGTTGCAACATAATAAATAAATTCTCAGCTGAGTCTGTGACGGTTTAAATTGATTAGAACGGTCACCTGATGATTAGCAATCCAGAGGACTATCGTTGGCATTACCGTTGCAACGGTCATCTACCGTTGTCAATGGTACCCGGCCGTTGGCCACCGTAATCTACCGTTGGCTGTTCAAATCTCTAGCTCTCTATAATCCATTCTTTTTAGCTCTCTATAAATAGAAGCTATACCAAGATTTGGATCAAATCTCTAGCCGCCCCTAACTTCAATAATTCATATTTTCAGATCTAAACAAAGCCGTTGTTGCTTGTGCACTTAAACTTCAATATTCATAATCAATCTCAAGCTTATTTAATCAATACAACAACTCCTAGAATAATCTTGCGTGATCAAATAAATTACTACCTTGAGCCTTGCGCTCACCTTGCAATACTTGAATCCTCGCGAATCAGATTGTTTCCTTTGAGCCTTTTGTGCTCGTGTTCGAGCCGTGTGACTTTCTAGAAGATTGTAAGGGCTCACCGGTTCCACCTTGTATTCCTTTCTCACTGGGTAAAGAAAGGCGCGCCATCTCGAAGGTCACGGGCCCCAGAGACGTAGGCGTTAGTGCCGAACTCGGTAAACAACTCTCTTGTTAAGTGTCTTTAAACTCTACTATTTACTTTATTTATTTTATATTTTAGTTTATAACAAAGTTATTCTAGTTTCCGCTAATAATAACTATAAGACACACTAAGACTTTA
Organism: Carex rostrata; assembly: GCF_964058835.1. NCBI lineage: Eukaryota > Viridiplantae > Streptophyta > Magnoliopsida > Poales > Cyperaceae > Carex > Carex rostrata. The sequence continues at coordinate 12,906,057 of NC_135920.1, read as the reverse complement.
TAACTTATATTAAAAATTTAAAAATGTCCTTTTCACCCTCCTCTAAGTGCCTTTGGGACCAACAGTGACACGTGTGTCGCGTGATGTGATCACATTCTAGTAAAAATTACATGTCACATCACATTATGCGAACCAGTGACATCATGTGGTCACGCCACGGTATGAAGCATAGAGTATCTAGCTTTTTCTAGTTAAATTTTTTTTTTTGTATGCATATTTGTTTGAAATCTTTTTTTTTAAGCATATTTTTTTTGTATGCATATAGTACTTAGGTTTTTCTTTTAATGTAAGTTAAGTGATATCGGTACTCATTTCGTGCTGATTTTTTATTTTCTCTAGTTTAGTTTAATAAATATTTGTAATTAAAATTTTTAAAGTAATGTCAGAAGTCCTTTTCTAAAAAACAAAATTTGCAAAATTATTTATTTATTTAAATTATTTTCATATTTTTTAATATTTATTTTCTAAATTTTCAAAAATTTAAATTAAAATATAAAAAAGTTAAACATGACTAATTTATATTACACTATATCACAGCGTGACTACACGTGACATGACTAATTTTAATCGCGTCGAGTCACTGGATTAAATAACAGCGTGTTTGTAACTTGACGGAGTGTCACATATTTCATGAATGTACTAATCTTGATAATTAATAACGAATTTAATACAATAAATATAAACACTGAACTATACGCTTGCTTGCCAAAAGTCGCTTTCTGTTGCTCCGATGCACCCACAAAAGTAATCAGTCAATATTTTAAACCATAAATGCGCGTCGATACACTGAACCGTAACGGAAAGTACGTTCAGGTCCCACTTTCAGAGGAAGAAACTGAGACACTATTGTGTGCGCCTTCCTTAGGTAATGTTTCACAAAAAAAATGTATCCATCATGAAAATACCAGAAGCGCGACAGCAACAGCATATAATCCTCTCTGAATTCAAATTAATAATGAACAGATAACCAGAAAAAAAAAATTCATAACCTTACCCCCCTCTCCAATCTATATATTAAAAAAACACCTCGCACTTGCACCGAACCTTACATTACAGTTGTTCTATTCTCTCCACAACCCCTCTCCAATCACTCCTCCAAAGATCCGATTTTTATCTCCATGGATCTCTGAATAAACTGTACTAGTAGCAAGCCCTCGTAACTGTCCCCATGAGGGCGCGAGACATGCACCCACTTTGTTGCATCACCTCCGACTGCCCTGGATTCGGCCTAGGTGGCCGATCTCCATGCGATTCCGACGAGGCTCCGGCGGCTGCGCCGCCCCACTTGGACGGAGATCGTCCTCAGACAACCTCAGTTGCTGGGATCCTGTACAAATGGACGAACTTTGGAAAAGGGTGGAGGCCGAGGTGGTTCGTGCTCAGAGATGGCGTGTTGACCTATTGCAAGATCCGGCAACCAGATGTGGTGGCGCCGCCAATGGAAAGCGAAGGCATGCGATTGATCGGCATCTCCGGCGGGTCCCGCTCTGCCGGAGAAGGGCTGAAGGTTATCGGTGCGGTGCATCTAAAGGTACGACTGGTTTAGGATCGAGGGATTGCCATTGCTAATTTGGGGAAGATATATCGAGATCCGTGTTGAGAATACAGAGATCTTGACTTTTTACTATTTATGGAATTTTCTGTCGGCCTCCTTTCGTTTTCTCTCATTTTTCATATTTCTCCACATAAAAAAGTACAAGTATATACACTAATGCACAGGATGCTCGAATAGTTTCGCTCTCCATGTCTGTACTTTTTCTCTGTTTTCATAAGCTTTCAGAAATGCTACAAAAATATCTCCTTCGAGTCTCTTACTATTTATTATTTTCATTATGGCATTATTACAGCTGGAAAATCTAGTAGTAAGTAGGTCACATCAGCGGAGGTGAGGAGTCCAACATGGATAGGCTGGAAGGGACTTCGTATCCTCTGCATTAACTCAAAAGGGTATCTTTGGAGTTAATGAATCATGACCATCCGATCTGTTTTAAGATTCGTGCAGACTAGATCCGCACTAATATTAAAAGGCCCCCTATATCATAAGCAGTGGCCGGATTGGCTCCGTTTAAAATCAGACGGTTGAGTTTCATTAACTCAAAAGATTCCGAGTTTATGCAGAGGATACGCATTCGCTGGAAGGTGGGGATAACTTTGAGACACGTCACATCACTCGTGCGTGTCCTATGCTTCTATCTACCCATGTTATAAACTCGAGGCCTTTTCTCAAAAAAAAAAAAAAAAAAAAAACTCGGGGCCAGCCAAATTGGTTAGGAGGATAGCGTGTATCTTAATGCAATTCTGATGGTTGTGATGGGTACTAGGTGAACGATAATAATTTCTGGGAGGACGTGTGGGCCGGGCTTTACTGGGCCTGAGGGATGTGGTCTTTCTTATAACTCGTGTGGTTGGCTTCTTGTCTTTGGATTCGCCTGGGGACAGCTGGCTGGGTCATAGGGGCAGCGGTAGTTAGGCTTTGATGCTCTAGAGTCTAGTCGCTTGATCTCACTTTTTTTTTTTTTGGGTATTCTGTTGCGAGTGGTAGCGATACTGTGACCTTTTTGGAAAGCTTTGAAGTAAAGCTCCTTTATTAGTACTAACAGACCTACGTGCAAGTCATAGTTTCATGTGAAATGAAACGGGAAATTCTGCCTTTTCTTCAGAAAGTAAAATAAATAAATTAAAAAAACAGATCTACGTGTGTACGTGTGTGTGCTGATTATGACAACTAGTTTAACCTGCATCAGACAGTTGGATTTTTTTCTTTTTCCGTAAGTTCTGGATCAGCTCAAGTTAGTAAACCACATTAAATGGAGTTCTCTTATTTGCATTGATATAGTTGATAATTACTTTGATTTGTGCTTTCCTCTGTTTTCCCCAAAAATAATTCATCTTGTTTTGTCGAATTTGTCCTTTTGTTTCATGCTCAGAATAATTGCCTTTGTGTTGGATAATTGCCCTGCATCAGTAACCCCGCTTCTTGTTCATACTAGTGGATATTGGGGTTGAGGTTATCAGAAGTGGTACCATTTAATCTCTTTGTAGTACCAATTATCAGCTAATGATATAACAAATTAATAATACCTATGTGTACATAGGGCTGGAGGGCCAGCCATCTAGGCTTTTGTAAAAACTTTTTCTTATCTACACAGATGTTGGAGCAAAGCCTCTAACCTTTTAAAAAAAAAAATTAATAATATCTGTCTCTTTAATGTTTCTTGATCTTTGTTGTTCAATTACTAAGTGAGCACAATGGTGTGCCTTAGTTACAAACCTTCTTTCTGCACTCTCACAGATTTCCCTGGTTAATTAGCTTCATTTGTAACATTGTTAGATCTCATCTTTTCGGGAAAGCAAGTCTGATGACAAGCGGTTCTACATCATCACCCCAGGAAAGACACTTCAGCTGAGGACAGACTCAGCCAAGGCCCGCGTGGCCTGGATCGAGGCCCTCGTGGCGGCACGCAGCGAGTCGTTTCTCAATGAAAGTTGTGGCATCAATCCCAATGACATGTTCTTCTCAACTGAAGGACTCAGGAGTCGAATGCGTGCTGAGGGGCTGGGTGAAGCTTTCATCGGAGATTGTGAGAAGATCATCCAAGCAGAGTTCTCGCAGCATTTTGCGCAGATGAGGGCTAGATACGAGGATTACTTGACCTTTCTTGGGACTTATCCTCAGCAGATGGAGGTACAGTGGCTCTCATCTGATTTATGGGTGTGATTTGGGATTGCTTCTTTTTTCTTGGTCATGCAACCAGTGCTCATTGCAAGTGTAAATTATTACCAGAATTAGTTGGTGGCAAATATGGGCTATATTTTGTGCTTATTAAGCCAATATCCTGATGATTTAGCACTGATCATAATTACATGGACCGGAAAGACTAAATTTTGGCTGGAGAACAAACAAATAACAGAACAAGTCATCTAGGAATTAATCAATATTGAAGATTGTATTTTTCACCAAATTTTAAATTTAAATGGCAGAGCTTCAATCTGAAAGGAAGAACAACGAGAATTGATAAAGATCGTTTGCTACTAAGAAAGCATGAATTTTCTAGTTCAGGCCATGGCAAATATAGTGGTACTTTAAATCTCAATTCAATTTCTGTCTTTTATTACCTGATGGAAAATTTACTCATGCCCACGTATGCTTCTCTGGTGAAAGTTAGTTAATAAACTTGATTCAATATCATTTCTCTGAACCAAGGTTATCTATTTTGGTTCTTACAAAGTACCTGAGTTTACAATATGAGATTTTGGATAAATTGACTATTCTTTTCTTTCCAGGTTTTGTGTTCTATTTACCTTTTAAAAATACTTGATAATATTTCTTCTCCATCAGAGTATAGCAACACAGAATCGTCGGAAGACATCGACCAAAAGCAAGAGGTTGATGAGTTATCAGAAGAAGATGATTTATGTTATTTTGATTCACGTCAGAGTTTCAGTGATTGTGCCGTTGCATCCCCAAAAGTAAGAAATGCCAACAGAGGAGAACTTTTGCCTTCCTTGCAGACTAAACGACGAACAAAGCTGCCAGATCCGATAGAGAAGGAGAAAGGCATCAGCTTGTGGTCGATAATAAAGGATAATGTGGGCAAGGATCTCACACGGGTCTGTCTACCTGTATACTTCAATGAACCGCTATCTTCACTTCAGAAATGCTTTGAGGATTTGGAGTACTCCTATTTACTTGATCAGGCTTATGAATATGGCAAGATGGTATGCTTCAGATTATCTAGGTCCTTTTTTTTTTCTAAGGTCAGCGGACAGGTTGTCTGCTAACAATTATATAGGTCTTTTTATTGTACATTGTTGATGTTATTATTACATTCAATTGGGAATAAGGTAAATAATTTCTCATTAAATCTCTGTGATAACATAAGCATTAAATCCATTGCTCAGAGAAGACAAAATCATGCAGGCGTCTAGCTGCATTGAATGATTTTGAGAATATTTTAAGAGATACAATGGATAGAGATTCATATGAGTTGAACTTGAAAAAATGGCAAAAAGAAGAACTATTTACATTGTAGAATTTATCTGATAAACTGTTTGTTACATTTTCTTCATTTAATCGTGCTAGGGAAACAGTCTCATGAGGATTCTGAACGTTGCTGCATTTGCTGTGTCTGCATACGCTTCATCTGACGGCCGTCTCTGTAAACCTTTTAATCCCTTGTTAGGGGAAACTTATGAAGCTGAGTTCCCGGAAAAAGGACTACGTTTCTTCTCTGAAAAGGTAAAATTTATTATCTTTTTAGTGTAATAAGTAAACTTTCTCATCTTGTCAACAATACTAGCATACTAAGTTGAATGATTTTATTGAATGTAATTGTAATATTTCTTTGTATGTGATAGGTTAGCCATCATCCAATGGTAATGGCATGCCATTGTGAAGGTAGAGGTTGGAAATTTTGGGGCGATAGTGAGCTTAGAAACAAATTTTGGGGTCAATCCATTCAGCTTGATCCTGTCGGTAAATTAACACTGGAATTTGATGATGGTGAGACCTTTGAATGGAGTAAGGTAAAAGTTCTCTCGAGACACTTGTGGTCACTTTAAGTTTCTTTTTGGCACCTATATACTATATTGTAACACAAGTTGTTCTTTTTAACTGGTATTAGGTAACAACCACAATTCATAATCTTATAATTGGAAAAGTCTTTTGCAATCACCATGGGATAATGAGCATTAGTGGTAATCAGCAATACTCGTGTACACTCAAATTCAAGGAGCACTCTTTTCTTGACCGGAATCCCCGCCAGGTACCAAAAATACTTAAAAAGCAATATTTAAGAAAAATGTGGTTAGTGGTGAGAGATTCATTTAGCGATGAGCAGTCCAGGAGTGAAAAAATGGTCGTAGACCATAATACCACTAATGTCATAGATTGACTGTCTTGTTTTAAGGGCTATCAATCATGAATGTGATTTTTGACCAACAATAGTAAATGTTTTACTGTTGCTAATTTTCATATTAACAACATTTTTTTGAAATTCTCAACAAAGTGTAACTTTGTAGCAAGTGCCCGAAATATATTCATTCTTCTGCTTTCCTTATTTTTTTTTTTTGAAAACTTGGTAGATGTTACCAAGGTTGTCATTCTTCTGCTATCTCTTTCTAAAAGAAGGGACCTTCAGTATCTTTTTTTTTTTTCTCGTCTTTTTTCAAGCGCTACTTACACTTGCAGTCTCTTGTAAGGTTGAAGGTTTTGTGAAGGACAAAATCTCTGGAGCCAAGGCAGCTACTCTGACAGGAAGATGGGATGATAGCATATATTGCACAGTAAATGACGATGCCTCAATAAGTAACAGCTGTGCATCGGCTCAACAAAATACTGCCTTGTTATGGAAGAAAAGTGAGCCTCCAGAAAACCCTACAAGATACAACCTAACGTCATTTGCAATAACCCTAAACGAGATAACACCTGACCTTAAGGTAGATATTCTTTTTTTCATATCCCTTTCTGTTCCTTATTATTTTTTGCCGTTCTTTTTAGGATTTAATTGTGCAGTTCACGTTGATGAAAGAATCATTCGGTTGAATTAAAGTCAGATAAATAATCCTTTTATAAACAAAAGTTGGATTAGATTGAGTTTTAATTGAACAGTTAAGGGTCAACATAAGCATACTCGAGTCTTGGGTTTATCTCAAAGGTTTAAATAATGGTTTGTGGATTTTAGTGGGTAGGGTATGAGGGTATCATTTGATGTTTAGTCATTTAGAGGCAATTTTATTGTGATAATAAGAGTAAGTCTATGATATGAGCAAGTCCATGATCCTATGCACAATCAACTGGATTACTGCTCTAGGTCTTAACTTTTCACATTCAAACGGTCGATCCGAGCCCTGAAGTAGTAAAAATAATCCTAAAAAATGTTAAATTTGATTTGTTACAAGATTTTGATGTGCTTATCGAATTGGGTGCCGTACTACTAGTGGATTGGTATTATGCATATCACTGTAAACTAATCTAATCATACTGTTCTCTATAGTATAATATTTCAACCTTGATTTTGTACTATTGATTTTTACACTGTTTGATTCGTACAAAACAAATTAAAATGTACGATATTTGACGTGTGTTAATTTAAAAATTAAATAAGATCAACCATTCCCATTTATCATGTAAAATTTGAATTATAAATAAAAAATGAAGTTGTTATCATCATGGAGTATGAAAAACATGAGTGTTGGACTCCTTGGAACATAATATTATATTTTAACATTATTTCATCACCTCTACTGCATTGAGGAAACCTCCTGCAAAAACTCACAAGTATTTCTCAATTTTATTTCAATATCTTGCTTTTTTATCTTAGAAAACTTAAATCAGATGCACTACATTCTATAATATTGACATCTATGTTCTTCAAGTAAATGCTTTAATATAAGATGAGTTTTCGTGTTAATTCTCATAGTGTTTCCCGTTAAGGCCGCATAAAATCATAAGCCATTTTATCGTAGTTACTTCAAGTATGCATTTATGTTGTCATATCATTATTGTTTTGACAAGCTCTAATTTGTGAAGGAGAAGCTTCCACCAACTGATTCAAGATTAAGACCGGATCAAAGATATCTAGAGAACGGGGAGTACGAGAAAGCCAATGGCGAGAAATTACGACTCGAGAGAAGGCAAAGAATGGTATTCATCTCTGTTGTCAGTTTCTGCATTCCTTGGATATTGTCATATTGAATTGGAAAAGAGGATCTTTCTGCCCTTGTCATTGACTCTTATATTTGATTATTGGTGCTGTGTTTCTCCGTCAATTGAGACTCTACCATCTCATTTTGAACATCTCTCGTTCCATTAAATTATTAGACAAGTTTAACCAGGCAATGAAACTTCAGCTGATAGCATTAAATTGTCTAGTTAATCTTCATTTCTCAAATGTATGCAATAAGCCTTGAGGTAAAATTGTTAACATGTGCCTAAATTTAGGTCAGTTCACCCTCAGTGATGCAATTACACATGATATCATGATAATAAAAAAAACAATGAAATGACCAAGATGCGGATGGAACTGCATGTAGTAGCATTAACCTCACGAAAGCTGAAGTATTTTTTGTTAATCTATTGGATCATGATTTAGAATCTAACCATGGTATTTTTCTACAGTCGAGGAAGTGGCAGGAGAATGGATGGGAGCCTAGATGGTTCCGAAAAAACAGTGAGGCAGCGACTTTTGGATACGTTGGGGGTTATTGGGAGGCGAGAGCACAGAGGAAATGGGACGGTTGTCCTGATATCTTTGGTGATTTTTCAGATGATTCTAATAAAACACCATCTGAAAACAATTCAAAATCATAGTTAAATTATTTTTGCTCAAGAATGTCGAGGCAATTTATAGCTCGGTTAAAAATTAGAGTTAGGCCCCTTTTTTTTATTCTTTGTTCTTTCTTTTTCTTTAACTGTTAAAATATTGTAGTTAAAAAGCAGAGGCAAGCTTCAATTAACATTCTTCAAAGGAAAAAAAAATGTGAATCAATAATTGATCATTTTGTCTATCTTTTGTTTCTCCACTTGAAAGGAAGGTTGATCTGGTATGTTACGTATGTACATGACATTAATAATTAATTTCGACCGTTGCTTCGTTCCAATTTGAATTATTAGAAAAATGAAAGCTATTAACTCCTCTTACTGGGGACGCAGATTTGCGTAAACTAACATTATAATTAGCGCAACTGTTTTTTTGCTACTAAATTTTTTTCAGTATCCAAAAACAACTAACATTATAATTAGCTCAACTGTTTTTTTGCTACTAAATTTTTTTCAGTATCCAAAAAAAAACTTTGAAGTTCTAAAAACAAAAATGAGGTATTCTACATCAGGATGCGGAATTCTCTGCATGGTATGGCCGTCGGTCGTCAGATAAAGGGTTTGTCTTCGTTTACAGTGGTGGGAGAAGCACTGGGATCGAAGGCCAGAAAAGATAATTGGGCTAAATGAAGCCTTAAACCTTCGCTGAAATTAAATTAAACGAACCCCTGTTGGGTGGGCTCGCTGTTGTAATTGTTTGCTGTTGCAAGTGTGGAATTAGACTCCGACTATTTACTGAGAAGCAAGTAGGGAAGAATTAGTCAGGTTGTGATTGATTTCATTACTATACGATACGTCACGTCACATGAATTGTTTATGTGACGTGAATGTCGTGTGATGTATATACTTTTTGTCTGATCGAAAATGATTTGAACATGTCACATGTTACGTTACATCATTAAATTTTTTAACATTGTTTCTTTAATTAATTTTAATTTGCAACATTTCTCTTTTAGCATTCTTTTTATGAACTAACTTAAAATCTAAAAATATAATTAAACATGACTAATTATGTCAGGGGTGACATCACATAACATGATTGTTCATGTGATGTGACAGTCCTTCGTTATTTTAGTGACGTCACGTAAAAAAAATATTTACGTACCATAACGTGATGTACCTAAATCACGATGTATTAGTCACATCATATTATATTTTTCTTCACTCGCAAATAGAAGTAGCAATGAGCTGCTAAAGATTAAGCGAGTTTTAATTTTGAGTTTTGAACTGAAAGTGCAACTCAAGATTGACTCGTGATTTGTCATGCGCAAGCCGAGATGGCTCATTATCAGGTTGGTACATATCTATTCAGTAATTAACAGTTGAACTTTAATTTTTCTAATAAAAACAATTGACATTTTCAATAAAATCAAGTATAGCCTTCCATTTCATTCAGAGTTTCGTAAAATGCAGATTAAATCATAAAATGTAGATTAAAAAATTACAGCTCTAGATGAGAATAAATTAAAGCAACTGTTCTAAACCTTGATTTAACCCAATTTCATTTAAGACATCTAAACTATACTCCCATATTATCTCCATTAGGGTTCAAATCAACCTATACTCCCATATTATCTTCAAATTACCCAAATCACAATTTATACTACATGTAAGACATCTAACCTGCATCAAAAATCCAGTCCTGTTAATCTCTGCATCAAATAACTAAAACCCATGCCATTCCAATTTAAGAAAAGAAATTAAAAGAAGAGTTTGATTTCCGAAATTTGTATTAATATCCAAAAAATAACAAATTTTACAATCTACATCTTATTTTCAACAAAATTCCAAATCTGCACAATCCGCAGAATAATTTTACAGAAATTCAAATGAAAAATGTCTTTCCGCAAAATTATTATGCGGAAATTATCCATACCAACCAATGTAAGTGACCTTGATACGATGGTCCGAGAATAATCTTGAAGCAGAGACTAACCAAATTAGAAAGGAGAAGATACAACCCCATACTGATGGAAATTACCCGAATGCAAGGTCGAAGACTCGGACATCAAACCCATCGTGAGACAATTAAAAAGAATGCAACAGGTATAATGAATGATTCAATTATTATATATACTAATTTTATTTATTTCTTGAGCAATTTGTCATTTATTTATATATGATTTAATTGTAATATAGAGGAAGCAGCAATACAAACATAAACAAGAACATTTTTTCAAGAGGAGCAGCAAGAGGATCTTTTTCAAATAGACGCCAACGTTGATGTGTCTTTATGTTATTCTAATTTTAATTTGTAGTGACAATTAAATTTTATGCTTAGGAATTTGTCGTGACAATTAATATTTATGTTGTTCCAATTTTAATTTGTGGTGACAATTAAATTTTATGTTGTTGTTCCAATTTTAGTTTATGACATATACTATTAGTGGTTTAATTAATGTATTATTTGCTGGAAAAATTTGATCATAATTTGAAATTCAATCTTCAATATTATCTTACTTTCCATTTTACAAACATATTCAAATATTCAAACAATTAACAAATTAAACTTCAAATTACTAATCGAACAATTAAACCATCTTAAAAAAAAATCCACATAAAAATCCCATTTTCGCAAAATAATTTTGCAAAAATTCAAAAAAATTTTGCAAAATAATTTCGCGGATTGTGTAGATTTGGAATTTTTATTGAAAAAAGATGTAGATTGTAAAATTTGTTATTTTTTGTATATTAATAAAAATTTCGTGTTTGGTTTGGTGTTGTAAGCATGTAATCTAAGCATTTTTTCGTTGGCATCAGTGTCTGAAAAAGAAAAAGAATAATAACAATTGCTACATAGATAAGCAAGCAGTTCTTGCTTAATTTCGTCTAGCGACAGCAACGTGTGACTTGGGATTAGACGGTGGGTCTCTGACTCTGGCTGTCTGGGACTGGGGCGTGCGAGGAGGTCTCTTACTCTGGACGATATATTTACAGAGAAGGAGGGGGTCAGGGGAACGCTATCCTCTGCGAAGCTGTGCAGAGCTTTTAATCTGATCCGTTCGTTTTCATCAGACGGACCAAATCAGATCTCAAAATTTGGGCCCCTCTGATCTGGTCCTTCCGATCAAAACGAACGGACCAGATTAAAAGCTCCGCAGAGAATACTCTCCCGGGGGTCAGGGGGATGGAGATTGAGGTTAGTGTATTAATAATACCCTTAACGGGTTACCCGTGCCCTGCCCGCCCGTACCTGATGCCCGGGGTACCCGTGCCCGGGTATAGGTCGGGTACGCGGGTACGGGCAAAAAACGGACCGGACTGGTTTTTTTGGACAAATATCCGACCATACCCTACCTGACTATACCCGTACCCGACCATACCTGTACCCGACTTTACCCTACCCGGATACCCGCCTACCCTTACCCGTACTCGTACCCTTATACCCGACCCACTTTAATTCAAATTCAAATCCAAAATTTGATTTTCCCCCCACCCGGTTCAAAAAAAAAAGAAAAAAACAGAAAAAAAGAGAAAAAATAAAAAAGAGAAAAAAAGAAAAAAAAAAAAAAACCGGACCGGATCGAACCCCCGTACCCGGACCGCCCTGCCCGTCAAGGGTACAACGGGCACGGGTATAGGACGGGCAGGGTACATTTTTTGAAAAATATACCCGAGATACCCGTGCCCGTATACCCTAGTACCCGTCATACCCGTATCCGAGGCGTACCCGTACCCGTGCCCGGATATGCCCGGACCGCCCGTGCCCGCCCGACCGTTAATACACTAATTGAGGTGGACAAGTATCCTCTCAGGTATTGGATAGTATAGTCCACAATTTTACGGTTCAGATTAACTCAATCTGGTGCCTTTTGAGTTTTGACTGTAGGTCCTCTTTAAGATTCATACAAAGTTAACAAATGATCTGAATCTACTCATTTTAAAAAATTCTCTTGTCCGATATCGGGGAGGATCCAAATTCGATTGAGGTGAGATGCTGCACGAGAGAGAGAGAGAGAGAGAGAGAGAGAGAGAGAGAGAGAGAGAGAAAGAGAGAGAGAGAGAGAGAGAGAGAGAAAAGAGAGAGAGGGAGAGAGAAATAGAGAGAGAGAGGAAGAAGAGAGATTGGGAGACCGAATGGAGAAGCATAGGGAGATCATTGCGAAGAACCTGGCTGCCAACCCACCGAAGCAGCCGGATTGGCAAGTGGTCAAAAGGAAGCGCCGGTACCCGGACCACTGGCGCCCGGGGGCAAGGTTTTCGCCGGAAGTCTACCTACCCAGGGCAAAGATTTACATGCCTTATCAGACACGGCCTACCTATGCCCAAGCAGTGGCTACACAGGCCATGCAAAACCAGAACCCTCCGGCCAACGAAACCATCCCCACCACCAACCTTACGGTAAGGACAGCCAAACCAACATCACCGCCAACTTCACCGCCAACTTCCCCCCACTCACCAACATATTACTACTCCCCCCATAGCCCTACACCTCTCAGATTCCCACCATCTCCTAAGTTTGTCGAATGGAAGGGTAGATGTTTTAAATGTTGCCGTACCGGCCACACGATCGCAGTCTGTCGTAATCCACCTAAATGCGGCCGGTGCTGGAAGAATGGACACACGGGAAACATGTGTAAAGAGAAAATCAAGATGCAGGCACCTATGCCGGCAGGTAGGCCAAACACTGCTGACCCACTAGAAAGGAGTGAAGCGGATTTTTCAGAGTTACTAACGGGGGCAAGACCATCAAACTCACCACTCATGCCAGCTGACAGACCTTTTAAGGTCAGGGTATATGTCGACTGTGATGCTGAGTATCACCACGAGATGAACCGCCTAAGGCAAGCGGTGCTAGTGAAGACAACTGACATCCATGTTAATTTTGAGATATCAGTTGATAAGGTGGCCGAATGGATAGCAAAGTCCAATCTGATCCCCGAGAGGGAGGTAACCATTGCCTCTCTAACGAATAATAGATTCTTGATAATCATGCCAGAAGGATTGGCGCCGGAGACACTAATTGAGGCCATTCCATATGAGGTGTGGGATGAAGGAGTGACTTTCCACAAATGGGATCCAATGGAAGATACGAATCGCATCATACCGGAGTACAAGATAATGGTGGACTTGGTGGACATTCCACCTCCCCTCTATAGGGAGAAGGAGGTCATTAATGCAGTTAACAAGTTTGGAGTGTATTTGGGAACGATAGCGCAACCTGGCCCGGCAAACATATCAACTTGGACAGCAGTGGTAGCAACAGAAAAGTTAGAAGATGTCCCATACAATGTCTCCATGGTGGTAGAGGGAAGAGAAAGGTTGGTGGAGGTAAGGGTAGTGAATTGGTGCAAAACAAAGTTGTATAAGGATGAAGACTTCCCGGAACCACCACAGGAGTTCTGTAAGCCTCCAAAACCGAAGGAAAAAGAAAAAGGAAAAGAAACATATAGATTCATCACAATTAGTGACAATGAGGAATCAGAGAACGATGAAGACATGATTGCAATGTCGCGGAAGGTTTTAATGGAGATTTGTCGGGGTCAGGACCTGGAAGCTTTACCCCTGAAGCTCAGAAAAGTGATACCAAGTGAATGGTTTACCATTGCCGGCGAGAGCTCGAAGGCGGCAGGCCAAGGCACCACAGAGTTAGTGGCCACAGGTAATCCAGAGTGGGCTAATGAAAATCCTCAAAGTCAACATGACTATGTAAGTCAGGAAACGGGTCATGGATCTGAGATAGCACGACCCGACTCAGCTGAATTTAATCAACTGCTGCCACAACAAGGGCAGAGGAGAACAGAGGAGATAGACCAAAATTCGGGCAAGGATTTCGAACTCACGCAAAGCATTAATTGCCCGGGTACGGAGGAGAATATTGCGAACGGACCCGAAATGACCGAAGAAGGACGGAATGAACCTGTAGTGGGTCAAGCTCAGAGGGTAAACCAACCCACTGTAGGAGAGGTTGCAGCGGTGGATAAATGGAAGAGTGCAGCTTCAATACCGTTACAGCTAGGCTCAACGCCACGCGAGGCAGATGGTACTAATCTAGGTACGAGGTACGAGGTACGAGGCCCAGAGTTCAAGGCCTGACAGGAAAGATAATTTGGGGAACTCAACAGAGACAAATCCTGAGGAGGCATTAAATGTAGAGCAGAGGCGTGCAAAGGAAGATGAAATGGAGGCCCAGAGTTTGCAGAACTTGAGAAGAGCTGTAAAGGCAAGAAGGAGATCTAAATCAGCTGGGCCAAAATCATCAGACGGGCCTTCAAAAAAGGCAAAGGAAAAGGATATGGGCCTAATTAAGGATTCAGAGGGTTTTTACACAGTACATGTCGCCTATTCTCATTGTAGGAATATTGCACATGGGTGTGGGCTCAAGGAAAATGATGTAATTCAATACATTAATGAGGATAATATTCAAAGAGCAACCCAGCGGCAGAGAGATGGATCAGAACCAGAGGATGATGGCGAAGAATTCAAAGAGGGAGAATCACAGGGCAGAGCAGCTACAGCCGCTAAGCCAAACTCGCACCTCCATTTCGAGGACTCGGAAGAGGAGTCAGAAAATGAGTCAGAAGATGAAGCAGAGGAGGCAAGTGCCTCGGAGGAGGATTGAAAGACCTGTATAAGGTTTTTCTTCCCTGTTTTGAGTGTTGTTATTTAATGTTTTTAATGTATTTTAAAAAATTAAAAGTTATGTCGTGGAATGCGAGGGGTTTGGGAGATGTTAAAAAATGTGGAGTTGTTAAAAATGTAATTCGAAGGTCAAGGTGTGACATTGTGTGTATTCAGGAGACGAAGTGGAATAGAGCTGATTATTCTTATTTTGCTAGTGTTCTCCCAAGTTTTTTTGGTAGATGTTGTGCAGTGGTTGATGCTAAAAATTCGGCAGGGGGTATTTTTGTTGCATGGAAACATGCATATGCTTTAATGAACTCATTCACAACAAGTCACACATGTACTGTCATCTTGAAGCACCCCTCGACGGGGGATGATTTTGCTGTAACTTCAGTCTATGGCCCGAGCCGAGATGAAGGTAAATTGGAATTTATACAAGAGTTGGGGAGATTGGCGGAGCACATAAGGGTGCCGTGGATTTTATGCGGTGACTTTAACCTAGTCGGGTGGCTAGTAGACAGGTCGGGTAACATGAGGAATTTTGGTTTAATGTTTGAATTCAATGATCTAGTGAGAGACCTGCAACTACAAGATGTCCAATTGCAAAACAGAGATTTTACATGGTCAAGTAAACAACCAGAGCCTACCTTCTCCAAGTTAGATAGGGTATTTTTGTCACCTGAATGGGGGCTTAGGTACCCTATTATAACACTCACGGCCTTAGAAACTATTGTCTCCGACCACGTCCCGATCCTGTTACATTGCAAAACCCCTCAGTCAAGGAAAGCACCGATGAGATTGGAGCGTTTCTGGTTTCGTTATGAACATGCCCAAGCTGTAGTGGAGGCGGTATGGGGAAGTGCCAACCGAATACAACAGGATGAAGCGTTAAAAAATTTTAACAGTAAAACCGACCAGACCCATCAAGAATTGCGGCTGTGGCACAGAAAGAGGTTTTTGGAGATGGATGACCAATTACAATATTGTAAGTTGGCAATTCTATTTTTTGATAGAATAGAAGAGAAGAGAAAGCTAGATTTGAGGGAGTTTACACTGAGACAAAAAATACGACAAAAAGCATATGAGTTATCAATAAATTTAGAAGTTCGGTGGCATCAAAGATCAAGGTGCAATTGGCTCATGAGTGGGGACCAGAACACAAGGTTCTTCCATGCTTATGCATCGGCGAGGGCAAGGAAAAATGCTGTGCTACGCATAGAAGTAGAAGGTCAATTGATACTGGACTCGAGGCGAATTAGAGAGGAATTTCAAAAGCATATGAAGGCGCTGCTGGGCTGTCAGGTAAGTTCTCTAAACTTTGACCCAACGAAGTTATACATGGAGGAGCAACCAAACCTGGACCACATCCAAAGGCCATTCTCGACAGAAGAAATCGGGGCAGCAGTTAGACAGTTGGCGAATAATAAGGCGAGTGGGCCTGATGGAATACCGCACGAGTTTGTTAAGGATTATTGGAGGTTTCTGCAAGGCGATGTCATACACATTTTTGAGGAATTTTGGGAGAATAAACTGGACCTGTTGGAGGTTAACAAGGCAAACATAGTTATGATCCCAAAAAAAACAAATGCAGCGACACTGGGGGATTTTAGGCCGATAAGCATCATTAACATCGTTCCAAAGCTCATAACGAAGGTGCTATCAAATAGGCTCAGGTTGGTACTGCCAAGCCTAATTTCATCACATCAAACGGCTTTCACTCGGGATAGGCATATAGCGGAAAACTTCCTAGCAACTAGGGAAATTCTACAACATGCCTATGATTCGGGTAAAAGGGTGGTTTTTGCAAAAATCGACTTTGCAAAGGCATTCGACTCGATTGATTGGGAATTTATGATCAAGGTATTAGCTGCTAGGGGGTTCCCGGGAAGATGGTTACAATGGATACGTAACATCCTCACAACTAGTCAATCTCGGATCATTTTGAATGGAGAGCATACGGAGTATTTCACCCACAAACGGGGCCTTCGGCAAGGCGACCCGATTTCTCCAATGCTCTTTATAATAACAGTGGATGTGCTTCAAAGAATGGTGGCGGTGGCTAATAACTTATTACCTGATCCTTTATCAAACCGATGCTCTGATCCTATCTATGCGCTCCAGTATGCGGATGATACCGCAATCATTGCGAATGCAGAAGCTCCGACACTAATCACTCTAAAACTCATCTTGAGGTTGTTTGCAGATATTTCGGGTTTGAGTGTAAACTACGAAAAGAGTTGCTTTGTGCCGCTAAACCTTGATAGACGGGCAATTTTGGAAACAAGGCAAATCCTCATGTTTACCAAAACCACACTACCAATGGATTACTTGGGAATGCCACTGTCTATAAATAGAACGAGGAGAGCAGATTTTTTGCCTCTTATTGAGAAGTTGGAGAAACGTTTACAGGGGTGGAAGGGAAAGCTCATTTCACGAGGGGGGAGACTACAACTGGTCAAGTCCGTGCTTTCGGCTATCCCGGTATATTATATGATGTGTTTCAAACTACCCGTGTGGGTGATTGACAGAATTGATATCATTAGGAGGGCATTTCTGTGGGGAAAAAGTGAGAAGGAAGGGCGAGCAATATCACTCATGAATTGGCCAACAGTGTGTCTGCCGACAAAGATGGGTGGGATGGGTCTACAAGATTTAGCGATGCATAATGTTGCTCTACTTTTGAGGTGGTGGTGGCGAGCATACACAAACACGACTTGTCTCTGGACAACGGTGGTGACAACTCTCAAATGGACGGGAGTATATGAAGCGGGGCCGTGCTTCTGGATGAAGAAGGGGTCTTGTTTTTGGAGGGCACTGCTGCGACTACTACCACTTTTTAGCTGGTCCACAAGCTGGAAAGTCGGTACAGGAGAGGGGATTTCATTCTGGTCGGATGCATGGCACGGTCGGCCACTCACTTACATGCTGGAACGGGGACAGAAGCCGTCCCAACCAAAGATTTCTTTGCGTGATGCAGTGCCAATTATGCAAACACTGCTACCGGGGGTATCACTGGTGGTCAATTTAACCTCCGACAGAGACAAATTAATCTGGAAATGGACAGACAGTGGAGTTTACACAGCAAATTCAGTATACAAGGTTTTCATGATGGGGGGAAAAATTCGATTTGAGCATGCATATATTTGGAGGTTGCCAGTGCCACCAACAGTGCGAATTTTTGCATACCTAATGATACATGACAGGATACTAACGGGAGAAGTTATGGCGAGGAGACACATGGGGAATAACCACACCTGTTTGATGTGCCGAAACTGCCCCTCGGAATCGACAATTCACTTGTTATTTCTTTGCCCTAATGCAGTGCAGGTCTGGTTCGGAGTCTCTGCTTATTTTGGCTTCAGGGTTATGATACCAAAGATGACAATTGAAGAGATCATAGTCGCCTCCAAAAGGCAGGCTCAGTTGGAGGGGGATGGGGCTTCTAGAGTGTGGAATTCACTGTTTCTTTGCACATGCTGGATGATTTGGAAACAACGTAACAATCGGATTTTCGCTGGAGTTCTACCAACACCGGATATCATAATTAATAGAATAATAGAGGAAACAAGGCTGTGGATGAAATATTGCACCCCGGGAAGGATTGCAAATGATGGAAGTTTGATTAAAGAACCTGATTAGTTTCGTTTGGTTTTTACCTTTGCAAAGATGATGTCAGTGCATGCAAATTATCGGTGGCAAACTGTAGTATCTTACTTTCAGTTTTAGATGTACTTTGTTTTTCTTGTTTTTTCTTTGTCTTGGTTTGGAGATAGAGCTTCACAGGGGTTACATTCCTCATGGAAAAAATCCTGCTGCAGCCTATATTTGCTGGTGTAATTTTATACTTTTTCATGCACTCCGGTTGTAAAACCTTTATGTTTGTTTCAATAAAATCAACCTAGGCAGCCTCTGCCAGGATTTCAAAAAAAAAGAGAGAGAGAGAGAGAGTTGGAAAAGGAATGGCTAAACCCTAAACCTGATTCCTAAAGTCCTGAACGGATGTTACAAATTTGATTAGTATTGAATCACATATATCTAATAGCTCGTTAAAAGGCCAAACTAGATCCAACTCAAACTCTCTAATTCTGAAC
Organism: Carex rostrata; assembly: GCF_964058835.1. Lineage (NCBI taxonomy): Eukaryota > Viridiplantae > Streptophyta > Magnoliopsida > Poales > Cyperaceae > Carex > Carex rostrata. The sequence goes on along the minus strand of NC_135920.1, from coordinate 12,887,082 downwards.
CGATCAAGTAATGAGCCGACTCATTGTAGCTCGACCCACTAACTTGTAAATTGTCAACGATAGAGCCACGAACCAATCCCAAACGGACCACGAGCTATGGGCTTTTGTACTAGCCCTACTCGCAAAACACAAGCTGTAGTAGCTAATAGGTGGGCCCGCTAGTCAATGCGGAGTTAAGAGTGTTAGACCCTATGTTACTCCGATATGCCAGTTTAGACTCCGTAACCGTATCACACGCGTATCGGATACGGATACGCACCCGATACGGCTGCTGGCGTATCAGCTTACATGACGGTCTCCGATACTCCGTTGACACTCACAGATACGGCTGGTGGACCACACGCCGCGCTTGTGGACCGCGACCGTAGACCATGCACCGAGGCAGTGGACCGCGCCTGTGGACTGCGAAAATCTCCTCTTTTTTCTGCTTGAAGCGGGATTCGATCTTGGGTCTTCCCCTTTGGTGCCAAAACTCTTAGCCACTACATTAGAGTATGCTATATGATATATTTAGATTACTATAATATTTAAGTTATACTTAGATTAAGTCCTTATTTTTTCTACAAATTTGATTTAAATTATGATTATCCAAATATAATATATAAGATAATAAAAAATATATATATATATATAATAGATGTATCGTATCCTAGATTTTTTAAGATTGCCGTATCGCCGTATCCGTATCGTATCTGATACGATACCCGTATCCGTATCCATGCAACATAGGTTAGACCTAAGCTACAAATGCTGATTAGTGGACCCGCAATTGTCAATGCGGAGTTAGACCTAAGCTGCAGATGCTGATCAGTGGACCCACAATTGTCAGTGTGGAGTTAAGACAGAACTGCACAGAAAACTGTAACTCTCTGAACCAGTTTTAGTTGCAAGTTGTGAGGCCGAGAATTGACCGAAATAGAGGAAAGAAGAAATTAGAGGGAGAGCAATTTCAAACGGAGTCTGACGCATTTTTTTTCTTACCATTTACTTTCACTTTTAATCCAGCTTAATTTCAATTTGTAATTCCCTGCAATTTCATGTATACTTAAAATTGCGTGCTTTTACCTATAAAATTCATAACAGTATACTTACCCTTTTAAATTTGAAAAACTAACATATTTACTCAATTTATTTTCCTTTTTATTAAATTTTATTTTAAATTTATAAAGTATCCATTATATTCTTTATTAAAAAAACTGTAATATGTTTAAAAGAAATGTTCAATTTTATATTTGATTGGTTACGAGGAAAATGTTCACTTCTTACTTTGTGACGCAAACATGCATTTGTCTGAATGTTAAGAAGACTGAATATCTTAAAAGTTAAAACTTCATAAATTGGATAAAATGAGAATTTTATAAATTTAAAATGAATTTTAATTAAAAAAGACAATAAAATGAATACATTTATGAATTTTTGAAATTTGAAAGGGTAAATATAACATTATGAATTTAGAAGGAACAAGTATTTAATTTGAAATTTTTTATACATTATATACAAGGGTCGCAAGATGGATGTAGGTCATAATTTGTTTTTGCTCTCTTCTTCTTCCTCCACCCCATTTACCTTTGAAAGACCAATTTGAAATTCCATCAAAATTCACAAATTAACATTTTCAACAACAACAAAACCACAAAGAACTTACAGTTAAGATCACAACTACTCTATACTTATTAGTTTTCTTTACATTGGGGATACATCAACCATTAAGAATACACCTCTTACGAGGCTTTTTAGAAAGGAAAACGAAGCAAAAATAACCCAAAAATCACCAAAATTTGCAAAAGCACAAGCAAACAATACAAATAGCAGATGATCATTTACTATTAGTGCATACAAACCTCTTCCTCCATCTCCAACCCCTCTGCTGCCATTCTCTTCTCCTTGTACACATATCCTTTGGCCAAAAGCAAGAAAACCACTACGTTGACAACACTAAGCGCAGCGAGAAGCCAGTAGAAATTATACAATTTCCCTTCATTCAAGTTATCGGCCAACCATGTACCTTTCCCGCTCGAGCCGGTAACTTTATGTACTATGCTAACCAGCGCTGAGCTAAGGAAAAAACCGAGGGAGAGAGTGCTAAGGAATAATCCAGTGCTCATAGTCTTCATTCCTTTTGGACACTCCCTTAAAAAGAAATCTAATTGGCCGATGTATGTGAAAGCCTCGCCTGATCCAACGAGCAAGAATTGGGGTATGATCCAGAATACACTTAGTGTCACCCCATTATGAGCTGCATGAAGGCGCTTACGTTCCGAGAGAGCGGCTGCAATCATGGCAAAAATGGCGAGGAACAGCCCAACAGTGATGCGCTGGAGCGGGGACATCCCGTGTGGGTTTCCGGTGAAGCGACGGGCTAGTGGCACAATTAAGCGGTCATATATAGGGACTGTTATTAGAATTGAGCCGACAAAAAATACAGTTAATGAACCGGCTGGGATTTCAAAGTGGCGTCCGATGTGCCGGTCCATGGTGGTGGCTTGAGAGACGGAGAACGTGGTCATCTGTGCATAAACGGTCCAGAACAAAATGGTGGTGGCCCACGTCGGCAACATGCGAATTACCTGCTTTACTTCCTCCACGTCAGTCAGAGTTGATAAGCTCCACTTGGTCTGAGGCGCCGTTGTGCCGGGATTTATGATCGCTGCCCGGTCAAGGAACCTGACATAATGTAAAAGGTTACCGTTAGATACTTATTTAAAATTTTCAGCAAAATTTGGCTGTTAACTGATTTCTACTAAATCATGTCCATTTTTCAAGGTTAAACAGTTCTCTGTTACAATTAAAAATTTCATACTCTGAATTTTGTGTGGTCCGCTGTATTTTTGGATTTATAAACAAATAGAAATTATTGACTCAACAGGTAGATCTGAAAACACTTTTGAGTTAAAATGCATAATTGAACTAATTTTGAAGTAGGACCATCTTCTAGCCAAAACTAATCCCTACTCCTCAGCATTTGATATGTTCTGAAATTGACTCCGGTTAAAAAAACAAAAAAAAACACTAACAGTGTGAATTTGTACTATTTGCATGTGAGTGAAAAAAAAAAGTACAAAAATAAGCGTACAGTGTTACTTTTATGACAATTTAGAACGGGAAGATATGTAGGGACAGAATTTGAGGTCCACAGTATATTTTGAAAAAAAAAATACATGCAACAGTAACCTTATGATTTATGAACTTGGACAAATTAAGTGAATGCTTCAGTAAAAGCTCATATCAAATGGAGGTTAAAATTAATAGTTCTTAGGTAAAGTTACTGTTTTATATTCTTTTTTATGGGAAAAACTTTCTAATTTTCTTAACTTGCCACAGCCAAGACTATGTAAAGTCATTCTATACGTTATAGTTTGCTTCAGATTGTATTCCAAGTAGAATCTGACTTTATATCATCTACTCATCTACAAGGATTAAAATACAAATCAACCTCTTAGAAGCTTAATTTGCTTTATTGCATTTGCTAAGTGTAACCTGTTTAATGAAACTTCAACGAATTAACCAAAGCACCTAACTCGAATATTTTCCAGAAAAAAAATTAATATACAGATCAACTTTTCAATAACTTTTGACTAAAAATTGGACTATGGTTATTGAAGGCTACGTATAATGATAGTGATATTGTTTCATATAGTAAAAAAAAAAAGATTGTATTTTACTTGTCCTAGAATCTTTCTTATTTCTAGAAAAGATAATGAAATTTGCTAAGTCTCCATTCTTGAAACACTTGTTTGGATAGAAATAGTACAACTTTTATTATCTTTAAAAGAGGAAACATATGAGTATATAACAGATAGAAGTCCCCGTAGTAAAATTTTTCCCAAATAAGACAGTAGAAATTTCCAGATGATTTATCTTTTTCAGAATTTCCAGTCCTTTCTTAAATAAATGTGTGTTTGAAATTTTTTTTAGATGGAACCTATAGCAAATAATCAAAGAAAGATGAGTAGAAAGAACAGAGAAGAAGACATATGGAATAGAGTGTCTCACGTGAAGACTCATCCAGGATATATATATAGAGATGGGCTATGGTGCATTGCAATGTATGGAGGGGTTTGTGCATTGGATTATAAATTTAAAATTCAAAATCCAAATGGTCGATCCAAACCGTTCATCTTGTTCTCCATATTAATATGTGCTTGGAGACCAAATTTTATATTTTTCTGAATTTTTTTTACTATTTATTAAGTATTTTACAAAATTGTTGATCCAACGGTGGCTGCTGATTTTACTGTTTTGTTAAGTCACCGTTGGATCAACAATTTTGTAAAATACTTAATAAATAGTAAAAAAATTCATAAAAATGTAAAATTTGGTCTCCAAGCACATATTAATATGGAGAACAAGATGAACGGTTTGGATCGGTCATTTGGATTTTGAATTTTAGATTTATGGTCCAATGCATAAACCCCTCCATGCATTGCAATGCACCATAGCCCATCTCTCTCTCTCTCTCTCTCTCTCTCTCTATATATATATATATATATATATATATATATATATATATTGTGTTTTATTAGTGTTCATTAACTATATATATTGGCTCTTGACTTATTTGACAGAAATCTGCACAAATTAAACACCTCCTGTCATGATTGAAGAGACACACAGATCTGTTGTCTTGTCTCTGATATAACTCTGATACAAGCAAGTTTTCAGAAGAGATGAGAGATTGATACATTGATTTTTGTAATTAGACTATTTTATTAAATCCTTATTGTTAGTTAAACAAAATCAGATAAGAAGGCCAGCAAAGCATTAAATTCCTGACCCAATTTTGACAGTAGTTTATTTAATTAAATTTAGTTGCCTAGCTAGTGGCAAAAAACTTCCAACAATTATTACATGTGGAGAGACGCAAACAAATTGTACCATCACATGAGAAGGAGAGACAATGAACTTGGAAAAAATAAACAGATCTTACCAGTTCACACGTTTCACATTGACAACAAAAAAGGACCTATAAGTGTACAACTCCCTCATCTTATTCTTTGCACTGAATAAAAAAAAAAAAAAAATTCTTTGCACTAGGTCCACTAATAGGTCAATTTTTAGAGCCACATACATCATTAAATCTGTACCATACACCTAGTTGGCCTTCACGCCTCAATTATTTGATGGGTCCCTGAGACCCTGATTGTAAGTTTACTGTATATATCCTTGGTCCTTGTATAATGAAATTCAAAACTTCTTGTAGAATAAATATATTTCTTAACTGAACTCTCTATTCCATTGAATGTTCATTGATGTGCCAGTATAGTTTTATTAATCACAACCTATGCTAATATTATGGAATGAAAACAGGGTCCCATTGAGCATATATCATGTTCAACATATCTATAATTATGTTCCTTATTTTATCTTCTCTTCCCTCTTCCCTCTTGAATAGTGAATATTATGGTTTAAAACTTCTTGGAGAAAGATACTTTTAACTGAGCTATTTATTCCATGGAATGCTCATTGACGAATACCGGTATCACATGTGGTGCTGAGATTAAACACCTATACATTGACTAAGTTAACAAGCAAGATCCAAAGGCCCATATAATTAGGATATGGTGAGTGTATTATTGTGTGAGTCGGAATATTAATAGTTTGAATTGAATTTCCATAAAGTGGACAAAAGCATATTTTTGTTAACTTAATTTTTATACTTTTCGAAATCTGTTTAATGTATAAAACAGACAGCTAGAAATTCATTTTAAGGTTGGCATTTTAACAACTATCAAGGTATGAATTAATCCTAAATTGTTAGAAGTATTGTTAAACCATGCTGAATATGTGGATCATTGATAAGCTATGCTACATAATTTAAAGATATACATAAATAAAATGAAGAAAAATATGCATACCGGTAATCTGTTGTGTGAGGTAGACTCTGCTTTGTGCTCTTTTTTAAACCTGTCTCCGCATCTGAATCGCCATAATAAAGCATCGAAGGATCTGAAGGCAGCTCCAATTTTCTTTTTCGCCATGCCGCCACCACTACTGCAGCAATCTGTGTAAGTGGACTCCCAACCAACTTCTTAAATCGATACCTCTTTGTACCAGCCAAAAATACACTTAATCCTACCACTATAGCCAATGCACATACGCCGTAACCCCACTTCCTCCCAAGGTTATCTTGCACATAAACCAAAACCGTCACAGCAAGTAAGGAACCAAGATTGATGAAGAAAAAGAACCAGCTAAAAAACCGCATCATTTGCTTCTTTTCTGATTTGTCAGCATCGTCAAACTGGTCTGAACCAAAACCCGACACACTTGACTTGAGACCACCTGTGCCTAAAGCAGTGAGATAGAGTGCCAAGTACAGAACACCAAGTTGACCGGAAGTTGCTTTGACACAGCTGCCTGATGCCGGGTTGTCACATCGAGGTGGCTGTAGACCAGGTGCAGCGGTCGAAATTGTTAGGATGGTCACACCCTGGAGTAATGACAAAGATTGAACTGTTAGTTTCTCAGAAGTAGAAAATTGCTTTTGGCCAAACATTTGTCCTCATACACCCCTCTGCCACTGGTAAATGGGTCACCAGAGGAAGAATAAAGCTGAGTGAATTTGTAGTTTGGTTATCTTTTTTTAAAGTATAGGCCCTCAATCACATAGGCCCTAAGCCAAAAAAAAAAAATTATTCAATTTCTACTGAAATTTGATCTCTACAAATGTCACTATATATGTTTATACTGTGACCATTGTTCTTCTAGATAGAATTTGTATTGTATCCTTAAAGTAACTTTCATGTCAAGGTTGAATAAATAAATGAAAGCAATGTACTTATTGAAATTGCACTGTTCAAATTGGATCATAACCTACGGTGAGTTTAAATAAAAAAATACCCGCTATATGCTTTTTACACTATATATAATTGAATTTTTCCAAGAAAATTGGCAGCAAGTTATTGTCAAGATGGGACCCACATGTTAAGAGGCATCAGATTCATTTTTGGGAATCAATCAGACAGAAATAATTAGCTGACAGATAAAGATACAAAATATTTAATTAATTAGTTTATTAATTCTACTTACACTTGCTTGTACCGCAGCAAATATCCCAATTGTGAGATACCTATGTTTTCAAAAAGATAAAAGGGAAATCAAAACCATTTGAAATCCACAAGATACTACTCAAACAAGGGAATTAATGACTGAAGAAAAATAAACACACCTGCCAAGGAAGGTGTCTGCAATGAAACCACCAAACAAACACAGCATGAAAGAAGTACCCAAAAAGTTTGTGACCGTGTTGGCCGACACCGCATTGCCGAGATGCATAGTACCAGTGAGGTAAGTTACCAAGTTAACTGCTATGCCGAGTGTCGTGAGTCTCTCCCAGAGCTCCACACCTTCACACACAACACTTCAGTCTCCAACACATAATATGAAAACATAATGTGATTTATGAATCCGGTAAAAAAATAAAATGAACCTAAAATCATGGCAGCGGAAGCCCAGCCACCGGTAAGAGATCGGACGGCGGGACGGCCTTTGAAATCCCAGGCATCAGACAGGGTTTTGGAGCCAGAGTTATTGTCTGGTAAAGAGGCCATTTTTATCTTGTGTTTATTTGTATTATTATTATTATTTTTTTGGGGTTTATGTTATATTGGAATTGGGGCTGTTTGATTTTGGTTGATTGGAAGAAATGGATAAAATGAGAACTGGGAACAGGGGAGCAGTGATGAGAGAATGAAGGCGGTTGGTTGAGGCGAGTTAATGCAAGAGAGCATTATTTATAGAGGGGGTGTGGTGCCTGTAGATGAGGCAAATTGGTGAAGCGGTTACAGGTGTTGTTTATTTTTCTATTTTTTTTTTAAGAGAAAGACAGAAGTAACACCTCCAATTTTTATTTGTAAAAGATATCAGTTGTGTGAGTTTTACATTAAAAAAAAAAAGAGAAGAAAAAATCAAAAGAAATTGAAAACAAAGAAAGCCAAATTATATCTGATCTTTTGGTTACAGGTGTTGTTTATAAGTTGACTAGTATTATATTTGGACAGGATAATGCTCTGCTACTATCCTTGCTATAAAATAATTTAATTTCACACCGGCTAGAATTACAAATAATTATTTTTCTTAATAAACTTATGGCACTATGAATTATGGCCGTGGTTCAATGGTCTTATGATGCTACTCCATTAAATGTTGAGTTTAAATATTTTAACATTTCATTTATGTGCTTTATTATTTAATTTAAATACTTTAGCATTCAATATTATGTCCGTTTTATTGTTCAGTGTAGATAAACCTTGGTGTTTGTTTTATGCACTCTATTGTTCAATTTAAAATTTTATTTTATAATTTATGTACTATATATTTATCAAGGTTATAAATAGCGTTTATCGTGTCATAGCGGGAAGGCTACAAAAAAAGCTATAGTGAATAACATTTTTTTTATTTTCATAAAAATTATATTATATATTTGTACTAAATATCAACATTATCTAAGTCTCATAGAACAATAAATAACACCAAATTAATTAAAAAAAATATAATATTTATATTGAACCAATACAAAGTCCAAATTGCGACTCAAAATATCCATAGTAATACTAATATCATAAACTATCAATTTTTTTGCTATTCAAAATATTTTCAGCATCACGACATAATCTATCTTTTTTCTATTTAAATTTTAAAATGACCTAGATATCATGGCATAATTAACTATCTTAATCTATTTAAAATATTCCAATTACCTTATAGTAAGTATCATTTTGTTACTTCAAGAAAGAAAAAAAAAAGTAACATAAATTGCACTAAAACAAAATTACTCGCTAATTTAATAAAAGTAAAACTAATCTCATATTTGAAAGTAGTAAAGACAAACTTGTTACAGTTTGGTCTAGGCTGTCAGGTATAATTTCATAGCAATCTAGACCAGATCTTGTTGTATACAAGCAATCAATCACACGCAGTTCAATATTCACGTGTGTTGGACATAAACCACTAATGCACATTCCTTAGTTAGGCATACCATATTCTCAGACTTAAGACAATAATATCGTGAACCATCAATGACAAAAACACAGAATCCATAGTGATGTTCACGTGTGGTCAAATCCGATGGTATATAAACACTTATATGTATCTGTGACATTGAACCGGCAGCAAGTTTGATTTGATCCGTAAGCTTAAATCACAACATTCAATCGTCACACTAGCCTCGAGTGTAACTAGTGTTCCTTGCTGATTACTTTGCCTAGGGATACTTTAAAGTTCATTACTTTTATAGTGTGGTCGCCACTCAATCTAAACTTTTAGATAAACCACAAGTAATGCAACTTCTAAGCAACAAATTGACTCATGTCAATCAATCATATGAACAAGAAATACAAACAATAGTTTGTTCTAGGACATTCGACTCTATCAAAACTATCCAAATTAAAAAAAAATAAAGGTCCTAACTTTACTCGCCCCCTCCCAGTTTGTAGAATAGAAAACAAATTAGGGAGTCTCTTGTAACTTTTCATCTCTCTCTCTGACAATCTGTTCTTCGTACCATAATTGATTAAGAAATAGGAACAAAAGTCGAAATTAAAGTGAAATAAGATTTCAATTAAATGTTAAAACTTAAAATTACCTAGGTTGCTCGTTGGGATGGTTATTTCTTATTTGATTTTACTTGAGCGATTAAGCCATCAGGTAATTTCGGAAGGTTGTTAATTTAGAATTTTTTGAAATCGATTTGAGCGATAAGGGTTCCTTCTCGACAACAAAATATCTGTAGCAACAAGCTTTCAAATTTCAATTGATTTCAGTTTGGACTTTTGTTTAACTTTTTAATTTATTGATGGATTTCTCATTTAATAATTAATAGTTTAATATAAAGTTTAGTATATCAATTGTAAAAATATTTACGGTTAAAGTTCAGTTTGAGCTTTTATTTAAAGTCCATATAAATTGAAAAAAAAATAATGTTGCATAGCGCGCGCTATTTGCGTTACACGCTATGCGCTATAACGGACCGCTATTACCACTATAGCGTCCGTAGCTCAAATAACGTGTTTTGATGTCATAACTTAGTGTTTAGTGTCCCAAAATACTATAGCGGCGCTATAGCGCGCTATTTAGAACACTGATATTTATGCTTTATTGTTCAATATTATATGCTTTAGTATATACTATATATATATTTTTTGGAATAAAAGGGCAAAGGCCCATTTCATTGCAGAAATCAGGTTAAGTTACATAATAGTTGTCCTAGCTAGCAGGAGTATCTCACATAACAAAATGATACCCTGCGCACTATATACCAGTGCCTCATACTGGCAACCGGAAAAGTTAATAACAACAAGAAACTTTTAAATCTAAAGCTAAGCCACACAAGGGCTGCATAAGATAAGCCACCAACAAGGGCTGAGGAGTTTGTATTAAGCAAAAAGTCAAAAAAAACATAAGATAAGCCACCAACAAGGGCTGAGAGTTAGTATATACTATAGAGTGAGTCTATGGTACTATGCATATTACGATTTGATCCGTAATACGGCTCAATATTCGACTTTTCAAAATCCTAACAATCGATCCGAACCGTTCATCTTGTTCTTCATATTAATATGTGTTTAGAGACCAAATTTTATATTTTTTGAAATTTGTTTACTATTTTTTTAGATTTATTGAAAATAACTGTTTTTCGATGGTCCAGAATTTTCAGATCAAGTGATTTTCTAAATATCTAAAAAAATAGTAAACAAATTTCAAAAAAATGTAAAATTTGGTCTCCAAACACATATTAATATGGAGAACAAGATGAACGGTTCGGATCGACCATTAGGATTTTGAAAACTCGAATATTGAGCCGTAGCACGGACCAACCCGTGATATGCATAGTACCATAGACTCACTCTATACTATATATGTTTATTGTTCGGTTTAAATGTTTTAATTTCATTTTGTGTGTATCATTATTTTGTCTTAATGGTTCTCCCGTAGCTTCATGAAAAATTCTCCAAAGCAGTGTCAAAAGTTCTAAAAAAATGTCAATAATCTATCAAATTTTAATAAAATTCCCCACATTAACAATAGTTCTTTTCCATTTTTATATGAGACACCTCAACTTTCTTCATGTCTTGCCTAATGGATACTGTTTTCCCTTTTTTGGTGGAGAAAAATTAAGATATCATGTATGGAGGCGAAAAGAAAAAAAAATAGTTAAACATTTCACAAAATTGTTTATACGATAGTTTATATTTGAGTTAATAATAAAATTGGATAAAAAGGATAATTAACACTATTCAAATGTAAAAGCAATATTTTTTTTTCAAATTTAAAATATACATGGAGGGTATTTGAACTCTAAAAAAAGTTGAGAGTTCGTCATACTTTATTCATATCATCCTCCATAAAATATTTCTTTTAAAGCTATATTTTTCTCTAAGATTAAACGGTTTGAATTGCTTTTGGTACAGTGATATGTTTCAGTGATGAATATCACAGAGTTAATTAGAGAGAGTGTATAATAATTGTGTGATTAAAACTTCATGCAGAAAAAAAGAACAGTGGACAGGTCATGATCATTTTCACTAATGATATGATTTGGATATGTATTAATATTAAAGTCGGACCAGACCGGACAGTTGAACCGAAAAATTTGTTCAGTATGGTTATTTAAAAGGAAAAATTGGACCTGATTTTTTGTCCGGTTTGGTTCTTTAAAAAGATATCGGCCGGTCAAGATCGGTTTAACTCAATGTTTTTTTCTTAAAAACCGTAGACCGTGCATTGTTAATCGCTTAATCCATTTGTCAATTTGAATTAATTATAAATGAAGGTAAGAAGTCTCACCATTAATCATTTAAAGAGATATTATTTAAAATTAGGAAGATACTTGAATTATCTCTAATGATATTTTGATCGATATTATATGGATTGGGATAAACTAGAATAACTCAAACTAATCTAATCCTTTGATGTCGTCAAAATTTATAATTTGAAATTGTGTATGTCGTTTTTTTTCTTTTCTTTTCTTTTCTTCTTCTTTTTTTTTTTTTCTTCTTCTTCTTTTTTTCTTCTTCTTTTGAGAACCTTGCAGGAGCTGCCATGTGTATTGAAATTGTGTATGTCAACTTAGTGATATTCTTATACACAAACCTTTTTTCAGAGATGCAAATTGACGTTAGATTAGATTGAAATAGTGCATCCAAATATCAAAATATTTGTTTAAATTGATGTTAGATTAGATTGAAAAATCAAGTTATTTAGTTATTTGAAGAATAAAGGGACCTATTTTTTTGAGATAGGAATAAAAGTCTTAATATTAGTCTCTCATATATGATTAAAAGGTTTATTTACATCGATTTTTGTTGAGAAAATTGTTTGAAAAAATAATGAAATATGACTCTTAAGATTGAAGTCACTATAAAAGAAAGTGAGAAGAAAAAAAAAATTAAAAATGGTAAATTAAAAAATACAATGGAAAACAGCCTTCCCTCGTTTTCTGAATAGTTTTTTTGATGTGAATAATTTTTGGTATTTAGTCTCTGTGTTTTATTGTTCAATTTATATGTATAGTTTCATTTTGTGTGTATATTTATTAAATTTCTCACATTAACAATGGTATTCTCTTTTCATTTTTACATGAGACACCTCAACTTTCTACATATCTTGCTTGGTGCATCCTTTTCTTTTTCCTATTCTGTTAGAGAAAAGTTAAGGTGTTACGTACAGAGGCGAAACAAAAATAAAAAAAAAATAGTTAACCATTTCATAAGAGGCCAGCATTTATTTCTTTCATGGCCGTGGTGGTTGCACTGAGAACACCTCAGATTTTGTCTACTGTCCCTCCTCCTGCCTCGGACGTCACTGAATTGGTTCCATTGTTGATGGTGGGTGCTGATTGTATCTTTCCGTGAGGTGATTTCACCATTTACAAGCCTTATATTTCCTTTCGTAATCAATGCTGTAGCAGCTAATTTTGCGCACGACTGATAGTTGTCGCCATTCGACAGTGTTTTCAGTGATGAGCTAGCGTTGACGTGTAAATGTGACGTCTTATCGCTCCCTCTAATGTGCATTTCATCGCTTCTGATCAGCGTAGAGGTGTTTGTCGTTTTAGCGAATTTTGGAATTTTCCGAAACTGGTCTGGCACCAGATGAGAAATGCTCTAATATCATATTAATTTTGGTGAATTATATATAAGTTTTTTATCAGCAAATCATATCATATCCTATACATCTTTACTTATATATACATGAGGCTTTACTAGCCGTTGACAATGATACTAAATTTAGAAATTAACCTAACGGCTCTTTAGCCAAATAAGAATATCATTAAAGAAGGAAATAACACAGCAAAGAGAAACAGGAATACAGGATAAGCTTTGCAAAAGAATACATCCAAAGTTATGCTAAGAGTCTCCCGCTATATTATCTCCAACAGATACAATTTTAAATCAATTATACGAAATCTCTGTTGTTCTCTTTCTGACAAGTGGAATGATATTGTTGCTCTTTTACCAGTTGACGAATTTTTCAAGGTTTTACTAGTCCTTCCAATCAATTCATTTATCCTAATATATTTTTTTTCCTCCTTGCTTTATTGGACTGGTACAACCATACAAAGTGTGATACTGAACATCTGTCCGCTCTGATACAGTGGTGATTGATCAAGATGACTGATCTTATCTTCTTAGCCTGTGTTATTCTGTATTGTGATAACCTTTCACTATTTTTCTAGGCTTTGTAAAGATAGAAGGTTGGTTTATATTTTCTATGCTACGGTAGGTTGATTTGTACAAACATGAGTTTGGAAAAAGCAACGGAGGCTTGCTTTATATAAAAATATATATATATATATATATATATATATATATATATATATATATATATATATATATCGTTGGATACAAGAATTTGTTATTATATAAAATATTATAAATATATCGTTGGTACCATGAAATTTCAAACCATAGATGGATCGGAGAAATTTTTCCTGATCTAAATTTTTTTTTTCAAGTTGTCACACAGGTTCGCAGGATGGAAGCCACATAAGATTCTATTTTCATGCAATTTAGTGATCAATTTTCATGCAATTTGTAAAGTAATTGGACTGGAAACGGGATCTTTTGTGGCCTATATTCTGTAAAGCTGTGACAACCAGAAAATAATAAAACTCTTTGGATCGAGAGAAATATTTTCGGTACAAAGTTTGGATAAGAAAAAATTTCTTCGATCCATCTATGGTACTCTTTCTCTTTTCCTCTATTATTTTATAATATTTTCTATAAATAAAAAATAACAATATTTTATGAATACTTGTTGTGTAGTTTGTGATATTAATTATAGGAGTAGAACTGGGGTGTTCTTAAGCTCAACAAAGTGTTTGGTGAGCTTAATTCCAAAACTCATCAAATCGGTTTCAAATGACGAATCTGAACAATTGAAATCCATCTACCTTACGAGTGATGCGTCTACATGTGAAATTTTAAACATTCGAATTAATTTAGTATAAAGTCAAGCGGTCAAAACACATTCAAAAAATAAATGTACTAAAATTAATTTATTAACCTTCTAATTTTGACCAATTGATTTTATACTAAATTAATTGGAATGTTTAAAATTTTCACATGTAGACGCATCACTCGTAAGGTAGGCAGATTCTAACAGTTCGGATTCGTCATTTGAAACTAATTTAATAAATTTTGGAGTTAAGCTCACCACTTTGGTGAGCTTAAAAACACTGTAGTTCTACTCTAATTATAGTGTATGGTAACGGCGTGCGGAAAACTTGAACTTTTTTATTCTTGCAATTTGTGTTGCACAAAACACAGGAAAAAGAAAGGGGAGGGAAAGAGAGAGTTCTGTGATCAAATCTGACTGAAAAGTTTATTTGCTTCAGAATTGAAAATTTTGAGGGGAGAAAGGAGAGGTGGAGAGCTAGTATGAAGTCTCAATATAAACTTTTCAATTTTTCTCACCCTTCAAATTGAGGGTATTCAAGGTGAACTTTTGTGTGTTTACTTCTTTTCCTTTATACATGTTGTAATGGAGCACAACCTTGAAAGATCAACATTCGAAAACTTGGTGTATGATTATGCATGTTCACTTCTCAAGAGGGACTACTACATCTTACTACTAACTCGGAATAAGGCGGAATAGTATCCTCTGCGGAGTCGTTCCGTGCGGAATTTTTAATCTGGTCCGTTCGTTTTGGATCGAACGGACCAGATTAAAAGCTCGGCAAATTTTGAATTTTTTTTTTCAATTCGGACAAGATCTGATCTGTTTCGTCCGATCCGAAACGAATGGACTAGATTAAAAGCTCCGCACGGAACGACTCCGCAGAGAATACTATTCTAAATAAGGCACCATGTTCACTTCTTCAACTGTACGGATTTCATCATGACATTTCATATAAATTTTTAACTATCTATTTAAATAGAGTGATTTCGAAAACTAGCATTTGATCTAGTGATAAAGACTACCATGTATGTGAAAAGTCATGAGTTTGAATCTTGAATAGAGAATTTTGTTACTGATATTAAATAGTTTGATAACTTTCACCTTCAACCTTTACTTAAAAAAAGAGAGCGATTTCATCAAATTAGATATTTTAGACAAATAAATATATAAAAAAATCTAAATTAGTATAAATCTTTTGATTTGAACTCGACTTTCCAATCATTTGGAACTCAGATTTATTTTCTTCTTGTACTCGAATTGTGGACCGATTATGGTACAAAAATTCTAGGAGTTACAAATTTAAAAATTCACACTCATTTCAATACTTTTAAATTAAATTTATCTTAATTAAAAAATTTATTAGATGATGAAACATTTTGCACTTATAATTTTGCAATAGTTGAGCCATAAACTGATGTTTTGGCATAGAACTCCGTGAGCACAAAAAGAAAGAAGTGCTGAGGTTTTAACATACACTTTTTATGGGTATTAGGGGGTGAATTCATTCTCTGAGAATTCTCAAACTTTGAGTGTTTTTCTGAAAAATCTCAACCGTTCAAATACGTTATGTATGAATCTCAAAGCACAAAAAATATTGTCCCCTACGTTATCCTCGAATAGACACCGTACATGACAGTCATGCAAAAGTTGAGGTATCTCAGAGAATATGCACTTATTAGGAGATTGCATACATCCCCATTCTAAAATGAACACACATTAGATAGTTAGATACTGATATTGGTATTTTTTTCCCAAAGTAAAACATGGATCATGCAAAGTCAATACTAACCTAGATAGCAGTGACTTCCTATTTCATTTTGGTCAATTTATATTTTTGGGAAACTATTTTATTATTGAGTAAAACTAGGGTGTTTAAGTTAGCAAGCCCCTTGGTGAACTCAAGTCTAAAATCTATCGAATCGGCTTCAAATGACGAATTCAAACCATTGAAATTCACTTACCTTACGAATGATACGTTTACATGTAAAAAATTTTAATTTTAAAATTAATTTTGTATAGAGTCAAGTGGTAAAAATTTTTTTTAAAAATGAATACATTAAAATTAATTTATTAATTTTCTAATTTTGACCGCTTGACTTTGTACTAAATTAATTCGAATGTTTAAAATTTTCACACATAGACGCATCACTCGTAAGCTAAGCGGATTTTAACAGTTTGAATTCGTCATTTGAAGTCGATTTGATGAGTTTTAGACTTGATTTGACCAAGGAGCTTGGTCAACTTAAGAACACCCTAGTTTACTCTTTATTATTATTATGTTGGAGCCTTCTTGGGTGCAATTTGGAGCTTTCAAATATCTCAAGTCAAACTTTTACTTCTACCGCCAAATTCTTATATTTGTAGGTTTTTGATAGATTCGGATAAACCAATGCAAACAAATTTGAATTGTCGATTTCATAACCACCGATAGTTTTGTCATGACCCATGCCTTCGATCAAAGACCAATCTTATCATGACATGCATCAAGCAGTGGCACAACGAAGGGGTGCCTGATCAGGAATCCATATCCTCTCAGATATATGAAGAGGTAGAATATTCTCAGTCGATTCACAATTAATTCAGTGTCTAAAATATAAGAGAGAGGGTCAACAATTTAAAATTCATATTCTTTAGGCCGTGCTTCAAACGGGTAGAAATCTCTTCATTAAAGGAAAGGAACGGGAACAAAGGAGAAGAGGAGAAGATAGGGGGCTGCCCACGTTGCGACCCCGCTCCAGAGGAAGGTAATTGGAGAGGGAAGGAGAGGAACGTGCTACTGTAGCAAGGGTAAGTCGCTATACAAAGTTCTGAAATTTGTAACCCCGAATCAGGGTGTAGGATTTACTGTAGCGAGAGAAACGACGCTCGAGCTCTTCCTTCCTCTTCATTCCCCTTCCTCTGAGCGTTGCGTTTGTGGAGCATAGTCTTAGATAACAAAATATCTCTGTTTGGATCAAGGCCGTCCAATCAGAATCTAGATTAATTTAACTCGACATGGAACACATAGAAACACTTTAATAATCATATGAATTCTGATTGGACGGTCCAAATCCAATCGATCTTTATATTTTAAAATTACACACATGAACCCCATGTATGCAGGGGTGGACTCAAGTAGAGTCAAGAGGAGGCAACTGTTTTTTCTGGATTTTGAAATTTTATGGAGATCTATAGGTTCAGATCAACTTTGCTCTTCTTTGGAAATTTATTTGCTCCCTCTAAAATTTTGATATATAATTTAAGTTAAATTTAGAGTTTAAATTAGTTTAAATTCTTTGAATTCAGATTGATAATTATAATTAGAAGTCAAAAACATTAAAAATTAGAAATCAAAGTATTGAAAATATAAGTTAGAGCATTGTTTTTTAGCTAGTTATTGATTAACTAATGAATTTGAACCAATTAACAGTTTAAATTCGATTCACTAATTTTTTATTCTTCCGATGAAAATTCTGAATCTGTCTCTGCCAACCATCACTGTGCGTTTTAGTTGATAGAAGAATGACAACTGATAGCACATCGCAATCAACAAAGGTGAGACATTTTTACGAAATATTTCATGAGACAACAGCTACTTCCAAAATAGCAAAAAGGTAATATATATGTGCTTGGTGGTGAAAATTTCCCTAATTTTGTTCTTTCATGCATGGAAGTATCACTAATTCTTCGAAAACAACTAAATGAATTAAGCGAATATATTTCTTGTCTCTTGTGCACAAAGGTATGCGGCCACCTAAGTTTGTGAAAAGATCATATTTTTTTTTTTTGTTCTCCCTTTTTTTCTTTTCTTTTTCTGTTTCATTAAATCTGGTGGTTTCAAGCCTTGTTATTTTTCTTTGTGAATTTTCTTAATTATGACGTTGCCAACTATTATAGATGTTGATTTATATTTGAAATATGAAAATTGATTTCATAAAAAGTACTCATTTATGTACTATAGCATTATTGTGAATCTATTTTGCTTTTTATCCATTTTTTCTCGGAACCGAACAAATCAAAGTAAACATATTGTTGCCATTATTAATGAAAATTAAACATGTTCATACATAAGTTGTTCAATTCTATACAAAATATGTAGATATTCTAAAACATTTAAACTAAAATGAAAGAAAAGAAGCAATGATTGAACCAAACAAAATATAAACCATACTTGAACCAATATAATTTGGTCGGTTTGGTTTAGTCGGTTTTGAAAAATCTAAACCAAACCAAACCTTTTAAACCGAAATAATTCAAAAATTCAACAGAATTAATCCATTTAAACCGAAAAACCGAACCATTTAAACTGAAATTTTTCAATTTGGTTGAAAACCGAACAAACCGAACCGTTTGAACACCCCTAGCTAGTATCGAGAACTTGGTACTAATTTTGTAACTTAACAAGTTATTTGGTGAGCTTAATTCTAAAATCTATCTAATTAACTTCAAATGACGAATTCAAACCGTTGAAACTGATCTATTTAATGAGTGATAACATGTAACATTTACAAATTCTCGAATTTATTTAGTATAAAGTCAAGCAGTCATAAAAAGACGAAAAATGAATGCATTAAAATTAATTTATAAATTTTTTTTGTTGACAGATTAATTTTACACGAAATTAATTCCAAAATTTATAAATTTTGCATGTAAACACATCACTCGTAAAATAGATCAGTTTCAACAGTTGAATTTATTATTTGAAATTAATATGATACGTTTTAGGTTAAGCTTACAAAAATTTTGTAGAGCTTAAGAACACCTAGTTCTACCCATAGTTACAAGATTCGTAAATTATTCATTTTTTTGGTGATGATGAACCGAACGCCGAATTATTTGGTTGACCGAAGTTTGACTGAATTAAACCCGAATATGCGAATTTTACAAATTTTTCCTGAATTTTACAAATTATTCACGAATTTTTCCCAAATTTTTCTCGGAACATTTTTTCTGCTCTCTTGCAGAACTGAGATATCTGATTCGGATAATTCCGAATCATTCCCGAATTATACCCAAATTATTCCCTAATCACAAAATTTTTGACTTCGCCGAACCGAAACCGAATAATTTATTTGTCATGAACCTATACAAAATCTGTACGTCCGGTTTTAATAAATCCAGTGAGTAGACCCCACTTTTATGAAAAAATAAATAAATTTACTAAGAGCAATAAGCCAATAAGTCAATAAGTTCGTCGAAAAGAGGTTACCTCTCTTGCTGAAAAGTTAAAGAGTACGACCGCTGTTTAGATTAAAAAGTAAAGCTTTTTTAGATGAATTTATTCTCAAGCGAAAGAGATTTTGTGGATTCAAAAATATTCAACGAAGCAGTTGTTGTCGCAAGATGCATGTATGCATTAGTTGTATCGTGAGGATTCTGCATATTCCTATCTAATTCTGCTGTAGAAAGCAAACAATGAATAGATCCAGGAATTTCGATCTCAGCATATTTAGTCTTACATTTAACTGTGCTTTGAAAGTGAAGCATGCCTCATTTTTCTTTGGTTCGGTCAAATTAGAGAAATCAAGTAAAGCACTGCCTCACTGTCAGAGAAAAAACCTCCTTTATAGTCTGTTCATAGTAAAGAAAAGACATAATGTGATGCGACGAAATGTGATTGTTAATTACATTGTGATTTGATCATGTTACGTTATTAATAAAATAGATATTTTCACAAAGCAAAATAAAAACTAATTTATGTGTACTTTTTGACTTATCCTGTGAGCTTTATGGAAACCTACTAGTCTAGCTATTAGCTTTTTATTATCTCTCATTTAATGCATGGGAAGATCATGGAAAACTGAATCAATTCAAATTTCAAAAGCTGCTTATTTTCTCAAACCAGTTACTGGTTTTTTTTTTACTAAAATCGGTGCATTAACACGGGTTTTTTTTCGGTTCAATAGCATACACGGTGTACTAAATGAACCAAACTGGAGATTTAGTTGGTTCCGGTCGGACCGCCCGGTCCAATCCGATTTTAATAACAGTGGTACTAGATAAATGGGTTCTGCTCAGCTCCAATTGCCTGTACTCTACCTCTGCCTCTTCCCCATTCTCCTCTACCTCCATAGTCACTAGATCCTGACAAGACAGATTCACAATATCCAAAGGCATTAATAAAGATAATTTAACAAATTGACTATCTCCCAGGATCTTACACCAAAACGAGGCTAATGAGATAATCCGAGCACCTACTGACTAAACAGAGAGGACATGACTATTTTGAAAACAAAATTTGTTTCTCTCCAATCAAATAGTCCAAAGAATAGTGCCTCTAACTAATTCTACCATTTCCCTATCTTTTAGAGGATTAATGTATCAATCCATCAAAGATCATCAATATTGTCACAATCAAAAACAAAATTATTATGAGTATCTATTCAACTCCACAACTTACTAGCAAAAGAACACTGAACAAACAAATGTGTGGCTGTTTCAAAATTTCCACATAAAGGACAACTAGTGTCTCCCTACCACCCTTTTGTACTAAGTATCTCTTTAGTTAATAATTTATTCTTTTTCAGCAGCCCTAATTTTTTTTTTAACCTTTAAAGGTAGTTTGGAACCACAAATGGAGTCACATGATGAACTATGCCATCAAACTCTAACCAATTGTAATAGGAGTGAATAGTAAATGATCATGTATTGGACCATCACCATTGGATAGAATCAGGGGAAGTAGGATTAGGGGAAATGTCTCTAAGTTTAGCATGTAAAAAGCTAAGCTAAGGAGTAAAATTGCGCTAATCGAGCTATTTTTGGACTTAAAAAGCTAAATTACAGAGTAAAACTGCGCTAATTGAGTTACGGCCGCTATAGCGGCAATAGTAGTCCGCTATGCTACATGGACTTATTATTATTACTTTGCAATTTAAATGGGCTTTAAAGTCCAATTTGAAATTAAATTACATGAGCTTTTTTTTTTAAATTAAGAAGCTATATCAATAAATTTGAAAATTGTGAGGTGGACTATATCAATTAAATTATTTGTATCATGCATTATGCGTTGGGCTCTTCAGAAATTAAAACAAAACCTAGTCAAAAGAATGACTGATTTGAATATTTAGTAAAATGATACTTAATATATGATAGTAGGATATTTTGAATATAAAATATATCGATAGTTTTTGAATTAGGGATATTTTGAATGACAATTTGAATTTTGTATTGGTTCAAAATGAATATTAGAACTTCTTAATAAATTTGGTATTTTTTGAATGACAATTTGAATTTTGTATTGGTTCAAAATGAATATTAGAACTTCTTAATAAATTTGGTATTTTTTTCTCTATGAGACTTTAGATAGTATTTATTATTAATAGAAATATAAAATATAATTATTTAAAAGAAAAAAACGTTATGTATGATAGCTTTTGCTATTACTGTGCTATTTATAGAGAGGAGAGAAAATGAAAAAAAGAGATGAAAAGAGGAGTAGAGCGGAGAGAGCAGTTTTCACAGCTTTTCCAATTTTTTGGTAAAGAAATCTATTGTTATTAATTAAAAAACAGAAACTTTTTTTTTCCTCATCCAACCAACCATTGATCTACATCAAAATTTGTGCATGAAAAAAATGAACGGTTGGATGAGGAAAAACAGAAATCTACTTTTACAAAAAAAAAAAAATAACAGCTAATTCATACTCAATTTTTCTTTTGTCATGACACGGTACAATTTCGTGTATATCTGTTTTTAACCAAATTATTGATTCGGTTTCAAAATAATTTCCGATGGTCCCATCTATGAGATAAAAAAGAAATAAATCATTTTTATTTCCGATACTTAGATTTTTTTCTTTTTAATAAAAAATTGTAATTCTCACCTCATTGATTAAACGTTCTCTATTTTAGTCACAATAATTGGTGATTCGGTGAAAACTACATATTCCATCTTCCCAATAAGACAGGGATCCATCAACTGGAAGTAGTAGATTAGACAAGATGTCAAAGAAGATAGACAAAATTGAACTAAAAAAATATAATAATTAAGAAAATACATTGTAAAACAGTCCTCCAATGCTATTAATTTTGTATTTCCTAGTTTAAAATAAAGAACATATTACACAAGAGGAGGGATCCAATTACATCTATTTTGGTGACACCGAATTAGACTTTCCATTTATAAAGTTTTCAAAGTTCAAATAGTCGATCCAAACCGGTCAACATAATAGATATATTAAAATGTGCTTGCAGATCAAATTTTACATTTTTTTTGATTTTTTTTACTATTTATTAATTATTTAACAAAATCACTATATTCAGACCATTGAATTTTTGTACTCATTTTAATAAATAGTAAAAAAAAAGATAAAAAATGTAAAATTTGATCTACAATCACATTTTAATATATTTATCATGTTAAACGGTTTGAATTGACTATTTAAATTTTAAAAATATAGAATGTAATCCGATGTCACCAAAAAAGAGTATAATTAGATCTCTTCATTAAACAAATAGTCTTAAAGTGTCATGTTCCACATTAATGTTTCGAAAGTACCATTTTTGTTCTGAAAGTTTTTAATTCATTATAAATTAGTCCTACTTATTTTACCGATAACAAATAGATGATTATCACGTTAGTTTCTAGATTATTATTTTTAATAATATAATGCTAAAATAAACTAATGTACAGTTTCTACATTATTTTTATGTTTGTGTGGCTACATTCACATTCGTTGCAAATGCTAAAAGATGATGCCACCGTAGACGAAAGCATTATTTTTCAATGGACTTTAAAGATAGGAACAATTTAGTACATATTAAACTTTTTTAAGGAACAAATATTAAATGAGTGGTAGTTTAACAAAATAAATTAATTATAATAATTTACCACATAATTTACTTCTCACGCTTATAACTTCTGAAATTTTTAACTGTAATATTATCGTCGAGATAAAAAGAAGTCACGAGATAACATGTTAGGCTGTGCTCCACAACAACGAGGAGAACTGTCATTAATGAAAGGAAAGGGAAGAGAACGACGCCATTTCACCTCGTCTCCACCCTGATTTGGGAGTGAAGAATTTCGTCAAAACTCCACAGAATGTTCCCCTCCGCAGTGTAGCATTTTCCTCCGCTCCTTCTCAATTTCATCTTTCTGGAGCAAGATGAATCCATGGATCCAACGAAATCTCCCCTCTGCCTGTGTATGTCCCTTCCCCTCCCCTTGGTTCCACTCTTTTGGAGCACATCCTTAGGCCCTGTTTGGCTGTGTTACTGTTCTCATGGGAATAAAAAAAAATAGTTGAACTAAATTTTTTTTTCCTCCGAAAACAACACTTTTCAGTTCAATTTTTGTGCCCATGCCTATTCTCAATTGAATGCCGAACAGGCTCTTAGTAAATAAAACTACCTAGTTAGCAATAAAGATGGAAATAACTTTATTTCTAGGACGATTTTGAATGATTCACTCAAATAATTAGTGTGATGGTACCTTAGCAGCTATCCTATATATCCTAATATCCTATAGACATTGACTGAAGAACTCCATGGCCTTAATTTTCTTATTTCAGCCTTTGAAAGGCCCAGGAGCCAGGGACCTTAATTTCCAAATAAAGTATTTGGACTACAGAGAGAGAAATCCTTTGACTTGCCAATTCTTTCTGACATTTCGACAACCTGTACAATAACTGTACAACAATACAAGCGCACGTGAAATGATGAGTCATCTCCCCTCCAGTTTAAACGTAAAGGGATGCTGACAGTTTTTTTTTTTTTTTTTTTTTGTATAAAGTTGGAGGTCAAGCTACGCAATTATTTAATAATCTTGTTTTTACAATAAATCATTTCTTTCATATAAGTTTCAAATCCATGACCTCTCACATAGAGACTATGTGCCTTTGCTACTAACCAAATGCTAGTTCTTAACCCGTAGACATATTATAGTTAAAAAAAAAAAGTATGATCAGACGGACTGTAAAGATAGTTTAAAATAAAATTTATCAAAGAACGAAAGAATATGTTATATGATAATAATGTTTATTTCTTAACATGAATATATAAGTTATATAGGTCAGATATTGATAGCTAAAATAAATGACCAAATTGACTCTAAAAATACCTTAAAAATAAAATTTAACAAAGAATTAAGTAATATGTTATATGTCATTATATAGTGCAATAATATTATTTACTTCTTAACATGAATATAATAAGTTTATATATGATGGGATACAATCTTTATCTAAAAAATGATCATACAAACTCTAAAGATGGTTTAAAATAAATTTATCAAAAAACTACATGATATGTTATTTTATGGTGCTGATAAAATTATTTATTGCATAACATTTAATATGAATATAGTAAGTTAAGGAGATGGGCTAGGGTACATTGTAATGTATATGCATATTTGTACATTAGACTATAAATCACTGGATTCAAAGTTTAAATAGCCGATCTAAACCGTTCAACTTGTTCTCCATATCCATATGTGTTTGGAGACCAAATTTTACATTTTTTTGGAATTTTTTTACTATTTTTTTAGATTTATTGAAAATCACTATTTTTCAGACAAATCTGGACCATAAAAAAACAGCGATTTTCAATCAATCTAAAAAAATAGTAAAGAGTTTTCAAAAATTGTAAAATTTGGTCTCCAAACACATATTAATATGGAGAACAAGTTGAACAGTTTGTATAGACTATTTGAACTTTGAATCCGATAATTTATAGTCCAATGTACAAAGATGCATATACATTGTAATATACTTAGCTCATCTCGTAAGTTATATATGTGGCATATGATCCAGACTAATGCATCTCATGAAAATAGTTCTTTCTTGATACCAAAAATATATGGATTTTATATTAGCCCCTGCATCTATATACTGATAATTCCATATCATAGAGATAATTGTGTTCTATATATACTGATAATTCCATATCATAGAGATAATTGTGTTCTATATATACTGATAATTCCATATCATAGAGATAATTGTGTCTCCTGTCTGTGTAATCTGAGTGTAGACTGGAGGGGATTAGCAGGTACAGTAGGCCAGATGTTGTCTGCCCAGATATAGCTGACTTCATCTTATTAATAAATGCAATATAATTGGGGGGAGAGAGAGTTAACTACAATATATATATACACTGTAATCAAACCCAAAATCAATTGCCGTCTATCATTCCATAAAGATGTTGTACACGAATCTACTTGCTAATTGCGGTGATGCATACATTTCCGTTGATTAGTTGTTCCATAATTATTTAGACATAGCCATGTATGAACTTATCCAGTTCCATTATTGGCTGGGTTATGTATTTACTATGATGTTATGATAACAATCTCCAGAATTTTAATTTACCCCAACAGCTTATCAAGCTATAATGTAATAATTATATATCCATCTTTACAAAACTAATTATAACTTAACATACATCCTTTTTTCTTATAATATTATATAAAATAAAAGGGTGAATATACATTCCTCTATTTAGATCAGTGTTTTAATAATCGGTTCTTATTCGGTATTCGGAAAGTCACCGCATACTGCACATACGGTATGTGGCCGCATATTCGGATTTATATATTCGAATTTTCAAATGAAAAATCATAGGCATTAACTCTAATAAACATAGATAAACATTACAAATAAACATAAATAAAACATAATATAAGTTAGAATAAGTTAACAACCCACATTACAAATTACAAACCTATAAATAAGCATAAATAAAATATAAGTTCAAACTTAAATAAATTAAATTATAACTTATTCGGTTCTTATTCAGATTCTTATTCTCTATTTGGAAAAATTCGGCCGAATAGATAATATGCGGAAAAAAAATATGCTGCCGAATATTCGAAACTGAATATTGGGCTGAATATTCATTTTCTATTCGGATTCCAACGAATACGAATATTCAGCCGACTAAACCAACTTTTAAAACACTGATTTAGATAGAGCATTTGTCAAATTTGAATATCCATCAAAGATTTGCAAATTTCAACGATTTTGTTTCAGCAACTTTATATATTTGTACAAATAAAATTTTAACAATAAAAATGGATGTATGCAAGAGTTACATTTTTCTGTGATTATATATCAATTTATAGTTTATATATAAACCGAAATATAAATATTTGTACAATAACATAAATTTTATTTGTCATATAATTGAATGAGGCTATGGTGCTTTGCAATGCAAGTATGTTTGCCATATATTTGTCATATGTATTCTTTTTAAAGGTTTGGATCGATTAACTAATAAAATAGTAAAAATAATTTTTAAAATATATAAAATCTAGTCTATAAATATGTTTTCATATGCAGATTATGTTGAACAGTTTGAATTAATTATTTGAACTTTAAAAATCAAAATATAAATTCATAGCGCCCACAAACTTATTTGTGCAGATCTTTATTTTCAATTGATGTACTATTTTTTTGAAAATCTTCGCAGAAGCTGCGAAGTTGTAAGAGGGAATCGAATTCTCGACCTTTGGATACAACAACTTTAAAACTTATTCTTAGCCAATTGTGCTACCTTGCCTTTCTCTCAATTGATGTACTGTGTGTACTGTGTAGCATTATGCTCTAGATTATAGTTTCTGTAGTTGAATGACGAGCGAAATTGGGTTAAAATTTGATTGGCCGGTCGAAGAAAAACATCCCCAAATAATTGAAAAAGGCATTGGACTGAATCAATTTCTTGCGTGGTGGGATTGATAAGCAAAGAGCAATTAATCTCTAATTATACAGTGATAACTAAACATATCAAATTTGGTATACATTGATTGATTCGTCAGATCATTCAAATAATTGAGGCCGTCAAAGCACCGGTGGCCGCATATGGAATTTCCACTGTATAGTGACAGATATGATTTTTTTTTTTTTTTTTTTATGGTTTTCAAAATTTTGGCCACTTGGACGAGCACTTTTTATATTTGACAATTTGAAATTTCAAAATAAGAGGAGAGGACTACGAAAGTGGAAGTTCTTTTACAATAAAAAAAAAAGGTTCATAAATATTATGTGTGAATCATAATTTTTGTTTGTGAATTAATCAGTGAAGTTAGGTTTTCAGAAATTGTGTGAAAGTTTCATGAAAGTTACACGATGGTGAGAACTTTTATTTAAAAAAAAGTTGCATTTTTTCTGATTGTTTTGTTCTCGCTTCGTGATGTTTCCATCACCAAAAAACAAAATTGTTGGACAAGTTCATATTTTTTTTCATATGCAACGATATGACGCTCGACAAAACTTGGCCATTAATTATTTGAAACTTTGAAACAAAATTCATGAGATGAATGAAAACAATATGATTTGCTTGGTAAATGATCAGAGCATGTGAATCCTTCTTTCAACAATACGACATGTCATCGAACATAAGTTCTTATCACCTCAATGTTGGAACACACATGTAACAAGTGTTTTCAAAACAATTGTGATACGGTATGCGGAATGTCACTACATATCGCATATATATTGCATATATGGATTTTAATGTGGTTTTATATATGCAATTTTTAATGATTAAATATTAAATATGACACCTTTAATTAAAATTTAGAATGCAATATCATTAGGTGTATTGTTAATTGATAGTCCAAGTATTGATCAAATTCAATGAGTTTCGATTATGTACGATACATACAAGTTATAACCCAAGTAGGAATGAAAAAGTATGAAAATACACAGTGTAAGTAGGATTGAAAATGGGGATCAGAAATCATTGGTCCAATGGTTGAATTGCATTGAAGAAGGAAAAGAAACAGCGAAGAAGCCGCGTAATGTGTCCGGTACAAGCAATGTATTTTAGTCCCACATTGTCAAATTAGAAAAGAAAAAAAAAAATTTCTCATGAGTAAAAGCAACGTTGGGGGTCTCTCCAGGGTTCCTCAGGTGAAAAGCAAAAATCACTTAACTGGACTAAGATAATGGATTCGAATATTTTCGAATCTGGACTCAGATAATGGGTTGTGACTCAGATGAGTTTTAATTTAAAATTGTTTAGATCTGAATCCAGATATTTTTTTTGTTAATAAATAAAATATTTTAAGCGAGTTCTATTTGATTTTGGTTAATACTAAGATCAAATCTGCATGTTAAATCTGAATAGTTAGATTTTATGCGATTGAGGACCACAAACGTATATACGGTCATATAGACCGTATTTTAAAACACTGTATGCAACACAATTCACAACCGCTGATGATTATTAAATTAAAGAGTGGTAGATTCATATCATATATCTAATTATTTATGTCCAAAATTAACTAAATACATAACATATTTTTATTAAAATTATATTATCTTCCAAATTCAATTTTTTATGATATCTTTTAAATTCCACTTTTTTTCTGGATCGGATTTGGTACGCGGATCATAGATCCATGTATCTCTGATTCTGTTGGATTTCTCGAATACAGTCATGAGTCATGTCGTGAGTTCCCGGGCCGTAACTAGGCCGAAAACGTAAGATTTTATAATTTGGGCCGTAACTAGGCTTCAATAATTTGGGCTTTCAATCGGACATGGGCTGATTGTTGACCAATGAAATTGATCTACTGAAACATCTTATATTAATTTTTATTTCGTAATCTTTTATTTTCTCTTTGTGAGATACCTGAACCGTAAATTATTTACATAACAAGATTAAATTAGTTGAAAATTTAAAGTATGTCATAATTATTATGATGGTATAACTTTAAATGAGGCTCAAATTTTGCACAAGTACCAACAAAATCATATACAGCGTCCTGTAAATGTATTTTAAATATATTCATAGAACTTGATACATATATGTAGAGAATATAATATTTGGAGAAAGGAGAGAATAGATACTGGTCGGGAGAGGGGGGCGTCCGACGCCCATCGCATCACTTTTGTGTTCGATGGATTCTCTTCACCGTCGGATCTACTTTAGGATTCTCATCCGCAATTTCGTGTCTGTTTTAAAATCCGTACACACAAATCCTAAAGCAGATCTGACGGTGAGAGTACCCATCGAACACAAAAGTGATTCGATGGCCATCGGACAGCCCCCTCTTCCGATACTAGTCTTGTTGCAGAAAATAGTACCCGTTGGTTAAGCCCAAAAGCTCTGTGTATGAGCTTCCTCTTATTCGGATTCCCCAGTTTCTTAGTGGGTAAAAAGCCCAGTACATATAAAAGGCCTATTTGATCGATGCATCTCTGTAGTTGTGTTGATATATCATAATAAAGGGAAATCACCTTGTTGGGAGTCGGAAGCGTATCCTCTGCGAAGCCAATCCCTGCGGAGCTTTTAATCTGGTCCGTTTATTTCAGATCGGACGGACCAGATCAGATCTTGAAAATTTTGAGAATATTTTCTTTCTTTTTTTCAATTCGGGCAAGATCTAATCTGATCTGTCCGATCTGAAACGAACAGACCAAATTAATTAAAAACTCCGCAGGAATTGGCTCCGCAGAGGATACACTTCCATTGGGAGTCTGGGGCCATTCAGTAAAGTAACCTAATTTTTTAGTTTTAGGTTGGGACCGTCCATTTTTGTTTTCGAGATATTTATTCTGAAGTGGAGCACATACATTCAGAGCGACAGATTCAAATTCCGAGGTGATTCCGAACGACGGATTCGAATCGGATGGTTCTGATCCAACTGCTTGTGCCAAACTAAAAAGGACGATGCAAATCTTATTTTACAATGTAAGTTACGGCACTGAATCTAAACTCTGGCCTACTCAGTTCCTATGGAGCAAATATCGTCAACTAGTTGTAGCACATGCATTATGAGCTATTGGAAAAATAAAACAGTAGATTCTTACATTTTTCTTTAGAAAATTAAGTTTAAAGATGTAATTTATGTTTCTGAGATAAATATATATTTTTTTTTTGAAAAAGAAATGTAGAAGTCTAACCTCTAGATTCCATATATGGGACACCAGAGGTGTCAAGAAGAATTACAAGCCGTAGGAAATAAGAAAGTCCAGAAATAAACATGAAATAAAACAAAAGAAAGTTAAGAAAATGGGTAAAGAAAGAAAGGAATGAAACAAAAGAAATGCTAAAAGGACCCATGCCCAAATTATTGCTAGGGTTTAGTACAAGAGAAAATGGGCATTGGGTCCCATTTTTTCTAAAATAAAAATTGTGGGTAACTTTTCAACATTAAATATTCAAAAAATTATTTATTCGGATTTAAATCTACAACTTCTCATGTAAAGTATATTATTTTTAGCCACTGATTATTTAAATAAATACACTAGGAATACGCAAACCAAGGCAAACCAAGGGGCCATGTGAAGTACTAGTCACGGGTCATATATGGACTTATGGGATGCTTGTCTTGGATATATATTTTATTGCTTTCTTATTATTTTTCTGGCCAATTGACAATGATCGATCATCATCAATTCATCATCCCATTAAAAAAGAAAAGAAAAAGAGAAACACATTGTTAAACCCTGATCCAGATAGACAGCTAGCTTTCGTCCATTCGTACACCAAAGCATTAAGAGAGAGAGAGAGAGCAATGACCAGTATACAATTATAGAAAGAAATTAGAAAAAGGTGTATTGGGGACAAATTTGTTATTTCATGTTTATCTAGTTTTTCTCTCTCTTTTTTTTAAAGAAGAAGAAGAAGAAGAAATCTGTTTAAGTAATAATCGTTGTAGAAGTTCACAATAAGATCTACATATATTATATTTAGTTGTATTCGGTCTTGTTATGAATTTATGATAAATTTTTCAGAGGCAAATTAAGCTCACATGCCAAAAGAAAATTCCAAACAAATTAAGGGCTTGATCGGTTGTCACTGTGTCGGTGGAAAAAAACAAAAGTCACTCAGGCAACTGTCTCATCATTCAAAAATAAAATTGTTTTTCTCACACGCACAGTGTTTCAACCATTCAAATTGGATCCGAACCCAAGCTCATTCCCGTTCCCGCCTAGCAGCCAAATATATCCGGATAAAACTATATATATCATCAACAGTAGCAATTTAACGACGAAACAAAAGCGACATCCTTATTCAAAAATTTTCCTTCTGAAATTACCGTTTGTTGATTATTTAGTTCAGTAATGAATGACGTAAGTCTTTAATACATCAGCAAAGCCTAATTTTCAGGCAACTGTCTCGATCATCATTTTTTTTTTTTTTTGGCAAAAGGGCTTTTCATGATATTTTTGCCTAATTATAGTCGCAAAATTCTCTAGTATATACTAGACCAAACTAAATTCAGTATACACTGTACGCAGACAGTCTTAATTGCATGATTAATTGAACCTAAATCTCTCTATTTGGACAACTTCTACAGTCAGGCAAAGTTTCATTTCATACTCCATTGCTTACACAAACAAACTTAATTTGGAGTTGTGCCTAACACCTACTGCCTACATCGAAATTTTATTGTAAAATAATAGAATTGGTTATTTAGGAGAGCACTGACTTTGCTCTTGTTTTCAGCATGTTTACCAGAAACTATTTTGTAAAATAGCTGCTGATCGATGTACAGAAGTAGAGAACATTACAACTTCAACATCAGATATTATGATAATCTGTACGGATACATGACTAGTGACCCCAGTAAGTAATATTCCTCAATTGGTGGTACCGTTCGCAAAACTTGCTTTTCTCGGTATACATATTCGAAACTCAGTGCTCGCACTGAGGATATATAAGTTGATACACTTTGACTCTTCATCCCATTTTGAACAATACTTCAATTTTTAGTAACTGTATTAATTAAATTTTGCTAATTTACTAATTTGCTTTTGTAATTGTGATGTGTTTTCTTGTATTTTAAAAAAAAAAATACAGTAGGAACAAAAGAAAACTGCACGTCACTGTTGGTTCAAAAATCCGCATAGGTTTTTAGTTGAAACATTGCAATTATATTGTTTATCAGCATTAATCTGGAGTAAAAGATAATAGAAGCTGATTTGATTACTCTCTGACCTTTAAAATTAACATGTTTCAGATAAATACAACAAGCAGGTGTTACGTACGTATCTCATACCTGGAAATTCTTTTGTAAAATTATGTTA
Organism: Carex rostrata; assembly: GCF_964058835.1. Classification (NCBI taxonomy): domain Eukaryota; kingdom Viridiplantae; phylum Streptophyta; class Magnoliopsida; order Poales; family Cyperaceae; genus Carex; species Carex rostrata. The sequence goes on along the minus strand of NC_135920.1, from coordinate 12,854,723 downwards.
TAATCTAATTTTCTGATTTCCACCCAGAGGACCACTTACGAAAATCTTTGCTCGTGAATAACCTTCTTTTAGAATTGGTAGGCCAGATGTGTACCAATGGTCAATATATGTTTTTTCCGAAGATAAATTCTTTTTTTTTAAACCTTGACAGATCCGCAGAGAAATTCATTTTGTAATATATGTACAGTGCATTAAGACCCTTCACCATTATTTTTTCTAAATTTCTGGAAATTAAAATAAATATGAAAAGGCTCAAGTTCAAGCAATTAAGAAGCAGCTTCATTTCATTCACTTACAGTGACACATTTAGAAAGAAAGAAAGAAAGAAAAAGAGAAGTTCATATATATGAAAACAATCTGATCCAAACTTTGGTACAGTGTCACAGTAACATGCAAACGCCCAGAGATTCTCCTGCCTCATCAGAAAATAATGTCTATTAACTCATTACAATGGTCATGATTTAAATCATTTTAAACTAAGATATGGTTAAAATGGTACCTCAAATTAGGGATTATCATTTGGCAAACCTCCAAAACCGCCCCATCTATCTCCAGATGGGCAGTCCCTGATTTGCCAGCTAGGTTGGAGCATGCCCCTTGTAATATGAGCTGCTTCACAGTCACAGATACACCTAGCCAGTCACACTTTTTTGTCTTCATCACAAAATAATTTATCTTAAAATAATATTCTATATTTACACTGTGCAGTCCACCATTTAAACCGTACAACGTTTGTATATATATGATTGTTAATAAGTTAATTTGAAATTATATATAATGATTGTTAATAAGTTAATTGACTCTACATATAGCTAGTTTTCGTAATGTTATATATATAATTTTGTTATAATATATATACTTAATTTCTCACAAAAAGTATTTGAAATGAAATAAATGCGAGAATTAACGGAACTATATATATAGTCCTGGTTAAGTACGTAATAGGTCCATGATTTTTTTCTAGACCGGATCCACTTAACATCACCTGTACTTTTGGTTATAAATACTCATTAACTTTACAGTTTCACTTAACCTCACCAATATATAGTACAACAATTACTGCAGTAAAAACTTGCCTTCCTTAGAGAACCATGGCAATGAAAACTACTGCAGCAACCTCTCTTTTCCTTGCCTTGAACATTCTCTTCTTCTCCCTCTCCAGTGCATGCAGCTACTGCCCTGGTCCGGTTACCCCCAGCCCAAAACCGTACGTACCGACCCCAGTTACACCAGTAACCCCACCTTCCAGTTCTTCCAGTAAATGCCCAGTTGATGCACTAAAATTGGGTGTTTGTGCAAATGTGCTAAACCTGATTAAAGGTGTGAAGGTTGGATTACCTCCCAAAGAACCCTGCTGTCCGCTGCTCGATGGACTGATCGACTTAGAGGCGGCTGTCTGCCTCTGCACTGCGATTAAAGCGAACATTCTCGGGATTAACCTTAATATACCTATTAACCTCAGCCTTGTGCTTAATTTTTGTGGCAAGGGTACCCCTGAGGGGTTCAAGTGTGCTTGATTAAACACAAAACTGTTATTTTTTTTACTTGGCGCAATCAAGTTCTTACAAGCGCAAATGCATCTGTCTGTCCCTTTTGTTTTCCTTTTTATTTAGCTTTTAAGTTGTTATTTTATGTTTTCTATTAGAGGGTCTAGCAAGAGGAAAAATTAAGGTATTATATGTAAGAAATCTTCATGAGGTCATTGAATTGGATAATGACTTATTGTCCCGTATATTGTACCTTCATCTATGCATGAAGCATTTTTCATATAATGACGCTCTTGTGTTATAATAATTGTCTATATATGTATTTGTACTTTGCCTTTGTAATACTACAGGGCCAACAAATAGAATTCAATTAAGGCACAAGCATTTATAATAAACATTTGTAGGCCATGCACTGGTACTATATTGTACCTTCATCTATGCATGAAACATTTTTCATATAATGATGCTCATGTTATATTGTCTATGTTTTTGTACTTTCCCTTTGTAATACTACAGTGCCAACAAATTCAATTAGGTGGTGTTTGGTTGTGGACTAAAGCTAAAGAGATCTAAATTGATTATTTCAACTTAAGCCAGTCTAAAATATTATTTATATTTGGTTGAGGTCTAAAGTTAAATTGATTATTCCAACTTAGGCTGACCATTGGTACTATATTAATTAAGGATTAATTATAACAACATGTTTATTTAACAATCATGGTACGTAGCTGATGTAATACTAAATAAATAAAAAATAAATTTTAAAAATGAGTTCACGGTAATTAAAAATATATCACCTACGTATCATAATTAGGGACAGTTAATTAATTATGAGACAAATTGAAAATATGGGATGTTGAAAACTTATAATTACTCAATGTATCAGGCTAAATTGGAATTTTAACGTCTTATTAGTATCATATCACTTGATATATATGTGACCCAAACCTTAAATCTACATTAATAATTTAATGCACATTCTATTTATTAATAAACACAACATATTTGGTTTTATTTTTGGGCCCGAACAAATTTTAATGTCCATTATGAGGGTTAATTAAAATAATTAATTGTTTATGTATCCATTCTCTTTATTAATTAATTACCAATTACAACTTTACAAGTTCAAATTAATCATATATTATGAAATTCTTTACTCCTATCCTGAGATTATTCTCAGTATTGCTAGTAAATTTTAATTATCTGTGAAATAATATATCTTGTCCAATTCAAACTGACTATTTTTCTTAATGGTAATATATAAGTTATGCATATGTACTGTGTACATATATTTCTTTGCTGATGCATGTTTGGCTTTTTGAAAGTCCGAATTTCTGAAATTTTATTTTAAATTTATCTATATATTAATATGAGTGAAGCTAAGTATGTACTTAATCGTATCAAGGCAATTGGTGAATATTTAACTCAAAAATTAAACTACTAGTTTGGCTTCAATTGATGAATTCAAACTGTTGAAACTGGTCCATTTAATGAGGGAAACAAATCTTCTGCAATTCTCATTCGTGAACAGTGTTCCTGAAATTTCTGCTTTTCCAAATCCAGTCGCTGAGGTGCTTCGAGATGCGTGCACAAAAATATAGATGTTTCGAGATGCGTATATAAAAAGTTGAATAGCTAATTAAATTCAAGATCTGAGAGATTTTAAAAATATTGTTCACGAATAATGAGGGATTGCAGCTGAGTTCAATTCATTTGATGAGTGTTGTGTTTGTATATTACATTTAATGTTAATTTTAAATTTATTTAGTGTAAAATCAAACTGTAAAAAATAGTAAAAGATGAATACATAAATAAACTTATAAACCTTCATTTCTATGATTTTATTTTATAAATAAATTCAAAATTTATAACTTTAAAATGTAAATATATTTCTCATAAAATAAATCGATTCCAACAATTCAAACTAATCGTTTAAAGCCTATCTAAAATTTTAGATTAAATTCACCAACTATTTGACAAAGGAATAATATGAATAATAACTATTTCCAAGTTGGTGAATTTTCGATTAAATTCACCAACTATAAATCTGTACCAAATTTCTCGAATTCACCAACTATTTGAATTATATGAATAATATGAATAATATGAATTCACCAACTATTTGACAACTATCAATCTGAAATACGTGTGGTGAATAATAACTTTGTCAACTTTTTCCAAATATATTTCATATTGATGGTGAATTTTAGATTAAATTCACCAGCTATTTGACAAACTTTAACATTTAATTGGTGTCAATAATTTGACCATTGACAAGTTATGTCAGTAGAACTGGTAGCAACTACCAGCATTTTTCAAAAAAAATGACAAGTTATGTCAGTATTGACAATTTGATACATAGTGATAAATCGGAGAACTGGAATTTTTAAACTATATTACATTTTTCAAAAAAAAAAGACAAGTTATGTCAGTATTGACAGATTGCGTGGATAATAACTTTTTCTAAGATCAAATGAGAGCTTCACTCTCGTTAAAAAAAAAAAAAAAAATTCCAAGAGCAATTGTATTTGCATGCAATCAGAGTGCATCACAATTAGTGGATTAACAATACCCGGGTCGGGTATACCCGACCATACCCGCCCGTGCCCGAGCCAGGGTATGGGTCGGGTACTCGGGTACGCGGGTACGGGCATAAACCGGACCGGACCCGTTTTTTTGGACCAATACCCGATCATACCCTACCCGAATTTACCCGTACCCGACTATACCCGTACCCTAGTACCCGATACCCGAGTACTGTTCATCCGAATTCAAAATTCAAAAATTCTATTTTTCCCTCCCAGAAAAAAAACAGAAAAAACCAACAAAAAACCAGAAAAAAACCAACAAAAAACCAGAAAAAAAAACCAGAAAAAAAAACAGCAAAAAAAAAAAAAAAACCCGTACCCGCCCTACCCGTCAAGGGTACACGGGTACGGGTATAGAACGGGTAGGGTATGATTTTTGAGAAATATACCCGACCATACCCGTACCCGTATACCCTTGTACCCCTACCCATACCCGAGACGTACCCGTACCCGTCCCGGGTATACCCAGGGTACCCGTACCGGCCCGCCCATTAAACCTCTAATCACAATTCACAAGATCTTCCAGGTTATCATTATTTGTACGCACGCAACTACAAAGCTGGCGAAACATCCAAATCATGCAATTAATAAAGTTCGTCTCCTGTATCAGTTCTTTTGTTGCATGCATGGTGTTGTGTACCGATGCAGCGACGCCAACAATTTAGTCTTGAATGTAATGCGTGCTTGCGTTTCTCAGTAAAATGAAAAGAAAAGTGTGTTAATTTTTATAGACATTCAACCTAATATAAATATTTTTAGTAGCATTGTTATAATTTTGTTTTGCCTGTTGTGTTGATAATTAAGTGAATGTATTGTCCATTGTGTCAATTAAGGTTAATACAGTTCTACTTCGCTGCTTATCAATATAAACTATATTACATTTAAAGATGAAACTAGTTTTCAAAACTACCTTAAATTAATAAAAGTATACATACGTGAGTTTATATTATTGACTAAAAAAAGAAGTTTGATCATCTATCTCTAAAAAAAAAAAAAACACAGAAATGTAATAACATGACTAAGAATTTTAATAGTATTGTTATATATAATTAGAACAAATGTGGTCACTATCCTCCTTATGTTATACATATATTATTTTTGACAAAGTTCATATTATATATATCCTCTATATAGATATCCTCTTAACTTTGTGTATGTTAATTAAGATCCATTATGTGAATTTTCAGAGATTCAACTGAAGAATGCATTATAGTTTATATATGTTAAAGTTCATAAAACTTTGTCTTATTTTTGTTTTGAAATTGTAAGGACTTGTATGTTGCTTTTATGCTATTTGATGCAAAAAGAAATTGAACTTCTTTACTTTTTATTGACGAAATCATCGCTAAATTTCTTAATTTTTTTTCAACCAATGCAAGTCATATTTATCCTTAATTACTTGGAATATTTTCTGAGCAATTTTAAATTACACTATATTTTTTCCGTACTCCTTTTTAATTTATAACATTATTAAATTACATATATATTAAAAACAAAAATCAACTATCATTAGAGTTAAAATGTCCATACATTTACAAGAAATTTTTTTCACTTATATTTTATTCAAAGCTTTGCATCTTTTCTTTTTGCCATTATGTATACATTTAAAAAAATATATACCTACATATACGCAAAATCTAAAATTTTAGAATTCCCATTTTACAGGGGAGGAACAAATTAATATCTTTCCTTGTTTGCCACATAAAATCCTTTTGCAGAATATTGCATCCCGTGAGTCCGTGACTCCGTGACCTAATTACTGTGCTTACAGTGCTTCTCTATATCCACCATTCCTTTGGTACCTATAATTCCACGCTTATAAAGGAGTAGATATTTCCGTATAACATGTGGTGTGTACAACTTCCTGTAGCGGGTCGTTGCAACAGCAATGAGGCACTCAATCCACAGCTTTACACTGCAATTCTCAAATCGAAATTGCAACTGGACATCCGTATTCATTATTCAATTGACTTGCAGCCGTTGCAGGTGTTAAGAAGAACCAAAACATTACAGCTGGCATTTGCAAAAAGCTTTGGACATTCTGTGTAAATTAATTTTTACCTTGAATTTACCAACTGGAATCCACAGTATGATGAATTGATGATGTGTAGTTAATTGCATGCATAATAACTTCTTAAAAAATAATATGAATAATAAATAATTTAACGTGATGTTTAAATGTATGGATTAAAAGATCCATAGGAATGCATGAACAAAAAATGTATATAGTTTCATGTTCTTTCAATAGTAAAACAGCACTGTAATGTTTAAAAATATACATATATAATTATTTAATTTTTTTAATTCTACATTAGTTCAATTGGAGTTGTTTACAGATTTAATTGCCTAGCTTTTTCCCAAAAAGAGAATAAAGTAATAGTTAGAAAAGTGTAAATCTACGTTTTTTATATACATCTTAAATGTGTTTAGGTTGTTTTTTTGAAAATATATTTATACTTAATTCATTACAGCAGAACGGTTTTATTGCGATCGGTGCTGACGCCGGTTGCAGATAGTTGATTTTTCCAAAAAGAAATCAAAATAAGCGGCGACCATGACTTTCAGCGACTATATCTGCGGCCGGCGCTTTCGCCGGTCACTGAAAGTTTTTTTTTGCGCCGAATTAATTTTTTCGCGAAAGTTTTCGCCCCAAAACCCCACATTCGCGCATCAGAGACCCAAAAACCCGTCTCCGCCCTTTCTTTTTGACAAATTAATTTTTTCGCGAAAGTTTTTTTTGAAGGCTCTGATTAGGTAAATTGATTGCTCAAATTTTTTTTTTTTGGTTATCACGGCATGATTTTCGATCTGTACAAGGAAGGGGTGAAACTGAGACATCTAGCTGTGGATTGTGTACTGGTACAGTATAGGTGTTTTTAAGAGATTCTAACCAATTTTTTTTTTTTTTTTATAATGATGAACTGTTCTTTTTGAAAAAGATGGGTCAGAGATTTGTCAAGCTCCAATCTAGCTTAATGATGGAGGTACTAGGTTAGTTTGGTTAATAATGGAGGTACTAGGTTAGTTTGGTTAATGATGGAGGTACTAGGTTAATTTGGTTATGAAGGTGAAAACATAAGTGTAAACTACCAACCATATAGCTATGTTTTATTATGATGATAGTAAGAACTTTCATATACTTGATACGTACATGCATTTTTAATATTTTCATTATGCCATGAAACTTGAAACCATGTCTGCATTTGAAAGGCTAGTAGAAATAGTTATTTTCTAAAATTATTTATTTTATAGAAATTTGCTAAAGTAAATAATGAGGAGATTCATTTTATAATATTTATTATTCACTAAAAATAAGAGAGAATTGTATGTAATTATACTAGAAACAATCATTTTAGAGAGAAAATGAAACACAAGCCTTATTAAAATAAAATGTCTCAAACAAAGACAATCTGAATCGCTCATTTGAAATTAATTAGATGAGCGGTTCAGATTTTTAGAATTAGAGCATAAATTGTTGGAGCACTTGAGCCCTTCTCATGGCTTAATTAGCTTGATTTTGGGTTTCTCCAAAAACAAGTAATATTGTTCCTTTCTTTTACAAATGAGGTAAAGATTTGAACAGAGCAGCTTTAGTTGCATACAACGCATGAACCATATACAATTTGGTTTTAGTTCTATAGTATGTGCACTGCTAGTTTCTTTCTTTTGTTCCAGAATTTCTTTATTAATTATGCAATGATGAAATATTTTGTAATTATTTTAATTCTATTATATTCTTAGTTGTCAATGTGAACTAAACCAACCCATTAACTCAACAAAATAATGAACATCTTTTCTTTTGATAATAATTGATTGGCTTAAAACATGTCGCAAAAATAGACGTTTTTTTTAGTCTTTTGCGATTTTTAAAATCTTTAACAATAATTAATGTCGTTGCTTTAATAAGTTTGACAGTTGTATGTTTGTTTTTGAAATGTAGCATGTGTTTGATGAGTGCTAAACAAACATAATAATAATATAACAGGAGGGTTGAAATGCTTCCGTTGTTTTCATCATGTGTCTCTATTTATGATTCATTTTTAGTAGTTAGGATTAAAATTGCAGCAGCATAAGTACCAATACAAATTGAGCTATATTTTATTGGTTTATGCTTTACCTTCTAAGCTGATTTCGTTGTACTTAAGCAGATTTTTAGGTGAAATCAGGTCTGATTTTTAGGAGACATAGCCAGATTTTGGGGCAAATTATTTTGGGTCAGATTTTCATAGTACAAATTTTTTTACACATATTCCAATTTTTGTGGTCTATTTGCATTGTTTATCTTGTGACTAAATTCGGCATATTGCAGGCAATTTGACGCTGAAATTAGAGAAAAAAGGCCAACAATAAGTGCATCAGGTCTTGATAGAATTCGTTCGAAAGAGTTTGGTATGTGGATGCATAAATTGATACTTAGTTGTAAGATTGCAGATTCAAGGATTGCTGAAATTGTCCATGGGCCAATCACACGACGAGTTCAACGTTACAACATGTACGATGTGAATGGTTTCCGGTTTCACACTGAGTCATATGGGATAAACAGGAAAACAACAAATTACGGGAAGAATTAGGAAGGCACATCAAGAGACTATTTCGACATACTTGAAGAAATTATTCGGTTGGAATATAGTGGCGTGAACAACAAAGTGTTCTTGTTCAAGTGTCATTGGTTCGATACACATAGGGGGTTGCGGGTAGATAAGGAGTATGGATTAGTGGAGATAAATCATACAAGGCTTCTTCAAAAGGACAAGCATTTCGTGTTTCCTTGTCAAACAATGCAAGTGTATTACTTGCCTTATGCATCATCGAAGCGAGAGAGACAAGAATGGTGGGATACTATCAAGACAAAAGGGAAAATAAAATCAGTTATTTTGTTCGATGGAGATGCGTCTGTGGAAAACACTCCACATTTGACCAAGTTCTTTCAGGAAGATGGTCCGCCAACCGAATTTGTAGTACGTGTTGTAGATGAACTGAATGACCCAAGTCTCTTCGTTGATAGGGCTATTCCTGAGATTGTATCAGAACAATAATTACAAGGAAATAATAAAAAAATAATAGCAAAAATAGGAAAAAGAAAAAAAAAACAACGTAAATTGGAACATTAGGTTAATATCTTTCATTTTACTTGTTTTTTATCATCCTTCTTACAGCAATCTTCATATTTACTTGATTTTTTTCAATTCGCTTGAGTGAAACTAATTGATTTTTATAATCTCAACTCTAGATATGGTACCAAGTAGAAAGGGAAAGGCACCGGTGGAAGACGAATGAGAGTCTAGTGTAGGGCTGGGCAAAAAAGCTCGAACTCGTAACTCGCTCATTTACAGCTCAGCTCATTTACAACTCGAGTTGGCCAACTCGTTTAATAAATGAGCCGAGTTCGAGTTGGCCCCAACTCGCTCATTTATAACTCGAGTTGCAAATTATTGGTCACAATAAATTCCAAAATAATCAAATCCGAATCTCTAGACTGTTATTTGTGCTTCCAGATTCGTGCAAAATATGTTTGAACTTGTGTTGTAATACTATCACTGGTTAAACGAGTTGTGAGCCAACTCGAGTTGATAACGAGCTGAGTTTGAACTTGTGTTGTAATACTATCACTGGTTAAACGAGTTATAAACGAGTTGTGAGCCAACTCGAGTTGATAACGAGCCGAGTTCGAGTTGACTCTACAACTCGTTATTACCATCTTAACTCGAGTTGGCTCGCTCGTTTATTAAACGAGCCGAGTTCGAGTTGGGGGTAATTCGCTCAAACTCGGCTCATTTACAGCCCTAGTCTAGTGAGAGAAATGTTCGTGGTCCAAATGCATATAAAATGCCCCTTGCAGATCCGAGTTTGCGACTAGTGATTTGGTTGGGGGGTTTCAGGTAATATTCATTTTTTTATGTTGTAATTATGCTTCAATTGTAGTGATTGTAATAATTATTTCTATTTGCAGGACTTTTGATGCAGGGCACCCAGACAAGACGAAGCAGGTCGTCAGAATTATATCGCAGGTAGTACGTCAAAATTATCCTGGCCCGTACTCCAGATACATAGATTTCCCTGATCTAACCAAGGGAGTTATCCAGGCAGAGGTTTTGGTAAGTAAAATTTTCTGAAATAAAATTCGACATAATTACTTGTTTCCTTTTTTTTAAGCTAACCAACGATATTAATTTTTAACTATGCATTGTAGAAACACTACCAGTTTGCACCGAATGTAAATTTGACTGAGGAATAGAATGCAGTTAGAAGGGTAGCTGATGGACGGTTGCAGGATATGCTTAACAAATGCTTAAAGGCAGTAAGAAAGGTGTACGAAGATCCCATGCTTTAGTGGAAGGAGTGTGGGGCTGCTCCTCGCCCCTACCACTCCTGGATCATGCCAGCGTACTGGCCCAGACTCGTCGATCATTGGTGCAGCGATGCTTTTGCCAGTCGGAGCCAACATAATGTTTTAAATAGGACCAATGCTAAAGGTTTAAGGGCCACAACGGGTTCTTTGAATATGCTTGTTCACAAACAGCGCTTTGTAAGTTGTTTTTCATTAATTAATCTATTTTCATTCCAATTGAAACTAATCGAACTAACCTTGATAATCTTTTTTTAAATAAAATTGTCTTTCAAATTCTTAACAGGAGCTAGAATAAGGGCGCGAACCCCGATGGTCCGATGAGTTGTTCCAACCTACTCATATGAAAAAGAAGATAGAAGAATACATTAATGTTAAGGCTAAAAACTCACAGGTAATAATACTTTAGAATTTTTTTTATAAAATATCATCATTCCTGTTGTACCTAATTTACAAAATTTGCAGCTAAAATATGAGAGAGCTATGACGTAGAAGTATGGAGCAGATAGAGACACATGACCCACATACGACAACGATCTCTTGTACTCTACGGGCATTCATAATCAGAATGTCCATGGAGATAACTATGGTCTCGGTGCTCTAGGTAAAATAAATATTCTTTGAAATTTATTTTTAGTTTTGTCAGATAATATTAATTGTCTTACTTTTATTGTTTCAGGCAGCACGAGACGCATGGTTTGCTCCAGTGGGTTTAGCAGTGCTCAGTCACATTCTTCACAGTTATATTTTTCTAGGTCGCCAACTCCGCAACTCACAAAAGAAGATATTGACAAGATATCTTCTCAGGTTCTTGATCAGTTGGAGGCTTTGTGGGAGGCTCAGTTCAGAGTTTCTTCAGTATGAAACTTGATATTTTATTTATGTTTTAATTGTGAACCCTAAACACTAAATCATAATTATCTAAAATATTTTCTTACAACTTCACAGGGAGGTTCGGGCTCGCAGCCGGCCTCGATGCCTACTCCTTAGGATGACAAGGATGATGATGGTGATGATGACAAGGGGCAGTGGTCAGATGTTGGCGGTGATGGTACTGCTTAGGCCTTTTTTATACATTTATATCTTGTCAGATGGTATTGTTTATGTTACTATTTAGATGGTACTCGATTTTATGTTTATGGTGTTGATTAGATGGTACTGTTTGGCATTTAGATTTACTGTTTATGTTACTCTGATGTTTATGTTTGATGAGATGATATACTGTTTTTCAATTTTTATGTTTATATTTGTTTGTATGCTTATATTGTATATTGACTGTGTATCGATATTTATTTTTTGTTGTATGTTGTACGTGTGGTATCAATTATTAAATGGTGCAAATGTAAATAATAAAAAAAAATCCAAAAACCTGATAAATGGGTATCAACGACCGGTTTCAGTTATCAGCGACTAGAAATTTTGGTCTATGATAAAACAGTTTCAACGACCATCCATATTGATATCTGATAATTCGGTATTAGCGATCAAATTAGACTATCAGCGACCGTTATTTTTGGTCGCTGATAACTTTTCATGACATTAGCAAAAAACAATAGCGACAAAAAATTGGTCGTAGAAAATTGATCAGCGACCAGATAACGTCATTCAGCGACCGATGACGTCATCGGAAGAGTATTTGAAACGATGCTTTCAGCGACCGGGGTATCAACAACTGAAATTACTTTCAGCGACTAACGTAATTACTATCTGCGATCGATTTTTCGATCGCAGAAGGATGATTATGCTGTAGTGATTATAAAACTATTTACATATGATGTTATGAGAAACAAAAGCTTCTAAAATTTATATTTTTATTTATCTTCTAATGTTCTACTTTAATTTATAAATAAAAAATTAACAAGTATCGTGCTAGCAACATGGATATATTATTAGATAACAATAAAAAATTCTCATACAAAATGACATATTTTCATAAATAATAGACCAATGAAAAAAATAATTATCCAACAATAAAAAAAATAGATTAACATATTCTCATACAGATGTAAAGCTCATTTTTTAACAACATATCTATGAGCTTTATTTTTACAATTGATACACATCATTTTTTTAAGGTTAGAAAAGCTGACATTTTGATTGATATAAGAATATTTACAAAACTCGTCCGAAATAATTGCAATTATATTTACATAATAATTACGCTACTTATATTTTCCTCTTAGCATCCTACTCTAGTGATATTCCTGCTCAAACGACCCTCAATCTCTTCTGAGTAAAGAGACGTTTGTTTCTGTCTTTCCATAAAGCCCAGCACCATGCAGCCCAGTGGCTATCCCATTTGGCTCGCTCTACTGGTGACATTACCATCTGTTCACACACAAGCGTATACACAAAGTTTCAGGTACAGCGAGCTGTACCCTTTTAAACCTTGATTTAGCTTTCGAATTGGGTTGCAAGTGCACAACCCTTATCGAATAGTATAATCAAGTATCGATCCACAGGGACGGTTCTAGTTCAACTCTGGACTCTTACTTATCTCAGTTAGGTACTAGAAGTGAGAAAAAAATGATTTTGTTTGTTTAAGTTTTCTAAATTCAATAACAGTAAATGACAGCAATTAAAAGTTTGGTTTTACTCGATCCTCACGCAACCCTTGTGATGCGACCCGCGTGCTCTCCCACGCGACTCGCGTGGTCCTCGAGTAGATGCAGCATGTAGCCTGTTTCTGAGTTATTCATTTGTGTAAGGATCTATTGACCGTACCTAATGTTCCTAAATCTCAATTCTCGTTTATTGGCTTAATGGACCTAGTAAGAAAATGCAACTTCACCTTCTTAGATCTCCAACCTCAAACTCTCGTTTACTGGTATTCAACCTAAGTTATTTGTCTGGTTTGCTAAAGATATCCACTATCTCTCAATAAATAGACATTTCACCTCTCAGTTACTATTGATCTTACCTCTCAGATCTAAGATCTACCTCAAATATTTGATCTAATTGCAAGAAACATCAAGGCCAAAGTACTAGAAGAGATGCTATAGACATTCAACAGTAGACAACAAAAATCATTCAAACAATTTTAATCAGGCAATGAAAGAATAATACTCAGGCAAATAAACAAAAAGAAAAACTCAGATTCAAACTTCATGCATTACAAACAGAGTTTTAGACTAAACCTTACCCTAGAAACAAAAATGATCTACTCAATCATGATCAAGAAAGAGATAAGAGAAGAAATCATGATAAAACCGAAGAAGAAAATGGATCTGTGAAGAACTTCAAATCTTCCCTCCTCAGCTCTCTTTCTTGAGCGACACTTCAAAAAGCTAGGTAGTTGGAATCTCCAAAATCTGCTGAATGAATCGGCTAGTGGCAGATAATGGTCTTTTATAGCTTTCCCAAACGACCCTTCCAATTTGGGCCTTTACTGGGCTTTCATTGGGCCTCCGTCTTCTGCTCTGGGAAACTCCGATGCGAGTCGCGTCAATAGCGATGCGACCCGCATCAGAGTTTGTCTGATGCGCCTCGCGTCTGTGGTAGCGTCAGGGTGAGATGCGACTCGCGTTGGTGATGATGCGAGTCGCGTCAAAGTCTCAGAATGTCAGTAACTTCTCTGATTTCGCCAGTTTTCTGCGAAATAAAAATGAAAGCGTAGCAGTACCACATTCTATAGATATTCAATGTAATAGACGCTATTTGATGGTTTAAAATGCATGTTTTGGTACGGAAATTGGTCAGAACAATAGATTAAATATGGCGATATCACCATCCTTGGCTTCTACCAGAATAATATTAGATCCCCGCGCGCTAACCTATTCCCCATGATTAACCACAACCTTTTGGAGTACAAACAGTTGTATAACAAGTGCACCGATGTTTCCATAGCCTGGCTATGACACATATGACAACCTGATTGAACCTGGCATCCTCTACTTCTCAGCATGTGTTGTGTGAGTAGTCTGTTTTGCATTGCCTCCCACAGGAAGACCCTGATTTTAGTTGGAACCTTGATTTTCCATAGGGCGGTATTTATTTGGTTGAGAACTCCATAATCAAGCATTATAGCATAGGCCAATGAGGTTGAAAAAGATCCATTTGCCATCCATTTCCAAACTAGCCGTATTGTTGCCTCTTGTGCACCTCCCTCTACAACCGAGATTGACACCCTATAGAATGGTGTTAAGTCACAAAGTGATCTAAGAAAAAATGAGTACCTTGGGTTGGCTAGAAGTTGATGAGATCTTTGTATGCCATAGAGGTTGGCCATCGTCTGAGCCCACATACCTGCCTGCTCCATATCCAATTTCTAGAGCCATTTGGTTAGCAGTGCTCGGTTATGTGTTTTAAGGTTCAAAATGCCCATCCCTCTATTTTGCCTTAATCCACATACCTTATTCCAACCAACCAAGCAGTTGATCCCTTTACAGGGCTGGCTTCCTTTCCATAGGAATTGTCGCCTTGCTCTATCTATATGCTTTAGGACTTCCTTCGGTATGCTGATTACCTGAATGTAGTATAGTGGCAGTGCCGTAAGTACTGCTTTGACTAGTGTCATTCTACCTCCATAAGACAGGAACTTTGATTTCCATATTGCTAGCCTCTGTTGCACCACCTCAATTAGCGGTTGGAAGTCCGCTTTCGTCAATTTCCTGACCGCCAATGGTAATATTTTTTTTGTTATGTTGCTTAAGGGATAAACAAGAGGAAAAAAATAATCAAAATAAGTTGTATTATTTGTTGTTGTCATATTATGACACCTTTTGTTAGTATATGATGACACCTTATGTTGTTATATTACGACTCTTGTTACTATTGTTAAATGAGATTCTATGATATAAAAATAGATAAAAAGAAATGAAAACATGATCAATCAATTCGAAAGTTTTTTAAATGACATTTAATAAAATGAAAAAAAAATTATAATAAAAAGAAAACATACTAAATAAACTTGTGACGAGTACGTGCGGCAAGCACGTATCTATGAAATTGAGACTTCTACATTGTAAAAAAAATATATCAAAAAAATACATAAAAAAACAAACTATTTAATCTAAAGGACTGATATTCAGTCTTTAACAGATCAGAACATCTGCTTTCTTAATATAAGAAAGAGAGAGATATCCGAAATCACTAAACCTAAACTAATTATATGGCGGTACAAAATAGAGAATATTATCTTTCTAGAAATATCATCTACCCTTCTTCAGTTGAAAACCGTTTTCTTTTATTTGACTGTCCATGCATGTGAGCATTGCGTGCCCACATGTCATGTCCATGTGTCAAATGGGCTTATATCTATTTAATTTCATTCCGCTTGTTTTGGCGATTACGTTATCTTTTACTAGCTATCTATTAGCCTAAAAAATCATTGACCGGCTAGACATGCTCATTCTCAATTTTACCTTTCTTTTATTTTCATTTTGCTCTTTCATCCTTTTGCTGTATATTTATTTAATTATGATGACCAACTGTATGGTTTCAATCACCTTTTTTCCTCTTTTTTGTTTTGGTTGTTACAATCAGAGTAGTGATGTTCCCAAAATCTGTATAACCGTTAATTTTCCTAGATAAATAAAATAGTTATTGCAAATAGTTCAGGTAAGAATCGTATAATTTGAACCGTGTGATTAAGTATAAAATACCAAGCAAAAAAAAGATTTAAGTATAAAATAGATGGTCACTTCATCTTTACGTGTAAATTAATTTTCAAATAACGCACGCACGAAAAGTTGATAAGTAATTGGCCAGAACGCATGGAATACATGGAAAACGTTAATTTCAATCTCAATAGTGGTTTCTACATAACCTATACGTACTAGAAGGAAATCAAATATATATAGTAACACCTGATTAGTTCCCACAAAAATTACAAATTAATCATTTACCTTTTCCAGAAAGAAATAGTACACCATGAAGATTGGGGACATCACACCTTGTCATCTATTAACCACCCAAGTAATTAAGCCAATCTGGCACATGACATGTATTCGTCTTGACCTAACCCTGAGCTTCTATAAAACCCATACATTGCACACCTTCATACCATAGCACCCAAGTAAGCAAGTCTTACTCAAGCAAACACAACACCTTTCCTTGTTGTAACGAATTCTAGAAACCATGGCATCGAAATCTGCTCTCTTCCTTATTGTCAACCTCATTTGCTTTGCCATTGCTCATGGGGCATGCCCAACACCGCCACCACCGCCACCACCGCGTTCACCACCTCCACCAAAGAGCAGCTGTCCATCACCACCACCGCCACCGCCACCGAGTTCTACTACCAAATGCCCAAAGGATGCACTGAAGTTCGGCGTGTGCGCTGACGTGCTAGGTTTGATCAAGGGGGTCAAGCTTGGCAGCCCACCTACCAGTTCTTGCTGTTCTCTGCTCGGTGGATTGGTTGATCTTGAGGCGGCCGTGTGCCTCTGCACAGCTCTTAAAGCAAACATTTTGGGCATCAGCCTTAACCTTCCAATCGACCTTAGCCTTGTTCTCAACTACTGTGGCAAGGGTACCCCTCCTGGTTACACATGCTCTTAATCCATGCCTTCGTTAGGCTTATCTTGTGTGCGTGTTAATTTGATGCATGTTTAGTTTTTTTAATTTTGTTAATTTGTATTCTTTGTTTGGTATTTGCTTCAAGTGTTCCTATTGAATTTGTTGTTGTTTAATCGTATCACCATGCATAACTTCTGCTGGCGTACGTGCATGGCTTCATGTCCAAGTTGTAAACATGAATATGTCTGCTTATAATAAATTTGTTGTCTCAATTTCCCTCATAGTTCGTGTATGTCATTGCTCTGGTTTTCATAAACTTTAGTGAACTGCATTAGTATAGACCAGTAACAAATTTTGAATCACAAAATGACACTCGAAGGAACTGGCCTAGTATGAAGGTCCCAATACATATGCACTCGTTACTGACATCCAGCTGTTCCTTTCGGATCTATTATCAATATAATAGATAGTGAAACTACATATTTTTTTACGATCAGTTATTTAATAAAAAAAACTACTTATTTTCATATAAATATATATTAGGTTTGATAACATCTTTATCGTTAATATTTATATACTATTACTTAACAATATACTTAATAGTAAGAATAAGATAGTGAACAATTACATAGCTATAGACAGTAGCCGTTGGCCAAACCCTGCACAGTGTTTGTTACCACGCTTTATATATGTAAGTAGCTATGATATATATAGTTATATGTCTCGTTAGTATTCTGTAAAGGGTTTTTTAATATATATTATATATATGCAGCGCGTGCATGTGCATCGTTAATAAATGCTGCCTCATACGTAATTAATTACGATAGTAACTTAATTGCTATTTGCAGAATGAATGATGCAATCAAGCCAGGAATTGTATAATTATATAGTTCTGTACCAGCTTGTAATAAGTTGCAAAACTTGAGTTAATTTTACTATTCTGGATTCCTCTTTTTGGCATCTACTTAATTTGTCTCTGTGAACGTATAGTTCTTATTTCCTTATTTTTTACCTACAATATATATAAAGTCATAATCTTTTTCAATTGTTCCTTTTATGTATGTAGGCAATGCTGTTTGATTGCATTAATATTTTTAATATATATTAATAAATTTTATGTAACATAATTTCCATCTAATCGAAGTATGAAAAAAAAGAAGAGGAAAAGCAGATCCGTAAATTGCACAAAGAATTGTATGGTATATATATGTTACACACCACATGCCACACAAAACCTGGACAGATGCAATAATGCATCCCGTGATCACTAAGTGGTTCATCCAATTATTAGTTGCTAATTATAGTTTTTTTCTTTTATTCTATAATATTATTTGTAATTCATATTGCAGAGCCTTTATTTGTGTTGTTTTGTCAATTGTCTATATCAGCAATGTGTGATTTTTTTTTAAAGAAAGATGAAGTTCTTTGTTTTCTAAATTTCAACTTTATAATTAAATAACTTTTTTCATCCAGCTTTAAATTTCACACGGAGAGAATTATCTTTTACTACTAAAAAATCAAAAACTGATTCTTCCCATGTGGAATCTTATATAGCGAGTTTTTCAAACAAGAAGAACAAACCAAAGTACTAGTATACAGATGAAGTATTTATACATAAATGAAACTAATTAAACACCCTGAGTACACAATAACAATAAAACCTCTCAGCCTGAATGATCAAATACAAATGAATAATTCACCGTTTCAGTAGGAAGTGATTAAAATGAAATCATATCACTACTGGGGACGCTATAGCCTATAGACTAAAATCCCTAGGTACATGCTTTGCCAGCTGTTGACCTTTCATTTAAACCCTCTCTGGCTCTCTCACATGCCAAGTTATTGTCATGACTCATTCCCAATTCTCTATAAAGCAGCACAAATATCATACCTTCATCCTCACCCAATACCAAACCCTAATCACCCAAACAACATTCTTGTTTTAATATTAACAATGGCATCCAAAGCCACACTCTTCCTTGCAGTTAACCTTCTTTTCTTTGTCCTTGCCAATGCAAAATGTGCTCCACCGCCACCCCCACCGCCACCAAAGGGCAGTTGCCCGACACCACCATCTAGCAGCACGCCACCATCTTCTGGAAAGTGCCCAGTTGATGCACTAAAGCTAGGTGTTTGTGCCAATGTGCTAAATTTGATCAAGGGCGTCAAAATCGGTAGCGTGCCGACAAGCTCTTGTTGCTCCCTGCTTGGGGGCTTGGTTGATCTCGAAGCAGCTGTCTGCCTTTGCACTGCTCTTAAAGCAAATATTTTGGGCATCAATCTAAACCTGCCTATAAACCTTAGCCTTGTGCTCAACTACTGTGGTAAGGGTGTTCCCAAAGGCTACCAATGCTCTTAAATTTTAGCGGGTTTTCATTCTGTTTGCATGGATATATAACGTTTGTTATTTTTTGTGCTTGTTTGGGTGCATTTACGTAAGGTTTGTTACTGTGTGCTTTTCTGTTATAGCTTGTAAGTCATTTGAAGTGATTGTGCATGCACTACTTGTGCTAGCTTGGTTTGGGTGAAAATTTATATGATTGTTTGGTTGGTAGCTATGTACCGTGAGATTTTTATTTGATTTTATTCAATCAAAAAGAATAAATTGGTTTTTTGTTTTTTCTTTCTATACGTTATTGGATGCTGTGTCGGTGTTACCTCAGCGACATTCTAGAATCTTCTTTGTCTGGTTATTGGACGGTCCGATCCAGCTATAATCGCAATTTATATATTTACATTTTTTTTTGTAAATTTGTATAAATTTTATTATGTGCGGCTCAGCGGCTGCATATATTCGAGGATTAATTGCGGCTCAAGGTTTATATATAGCTCAGTGAGTGTTTGTAGTAACCGAAACCATATAACTCTTCAAGACATAATTCTAAAAAGGAATTTATTTCCTTTAAATTAACTAAATTTATCATTGTTTGTGTTATATTTAGCAAGAACCAATATGCACAACTAAAATGTTTGAAATTCGAGTGTGTTAATATGACATTTTATATCTTGCGGCTGGTGAAAGAAAAACACAGAAATTGACAATTTATTCAATTGTAAAGAGGATCAAACTTCAAGCTAATATATTTCATTTTTCTAAAAATATATATCATGTATAATAAGTCCCACTGACGCAAAGCGGTCCCGTTACAATCTTGTCCGTTAAGCTTACGTACTTGTTTAGTAATAATAGAGAAGAGTATAATAAGCTCACGTACCTCAAGCTTGCATCTTCTTCGTAGTACTTGTGGGGATGACTAACATTGATCTTATTGGAGATATGCAAGTCATCGAGTAATTTCACGCGGTAGTATTTACTCTAAACGTCTCCAAAATCTCATGTGGTCCAAACTTGTATTTTATCGTATTCTTCTTTTTTTTGAAAAATTCTTTAAAAAACAATACAATGTCAGATCAAGTACTATTAAATCTTTGTAGATCTCTTTCAAATTGGATTTTCTACTCATGTGTTTCCGCTGCACCGCTCTCGAAATCAACGAACTAGAGCCGGCTTCAATAGTTAATGTTTTGGAACTTGATTGTAGGAATGAATCATTGTAGGTGGACCTCTAGGGTTCATTGTTGGTCAAACACAAATGTTTGGTTTGCAACAAAAAATTATATCTAACCTCTATGGACAAAGCATTTGCTACTACCGACATGAGTATCCGCGAGGATATCGATAATGTTAAGCACTTGTACCCTTACAAATACTCACATATTCTTGTAGAATTAATTAATTTGTAGTACCTAAAGCTCCAATGAAATACTTATAAGGTACAACATGGCCATAAAGATATTGCATGTTTCAATACAGATATTGCATATTAAAGTTAGTTCTTGGAATTCACTCTGCAATAAAGAATATATATATATATATATATATATATATATATATATATATATATATATATATATATATGAGTTAGGCTGGGTGCTATGGATAGCATAGTGGCCTCTATGCTACGGCTCAATATTCAAGTTTTCAAAATCCAAACGGTCGATCCGAACCGTTCATCTTATTCTCCATATTAATATCTGCTTGGAGACCAAATTTTATAATTTTGTGAATTTTTTTACTATTTATTAAGGCACTTTGAAAATCGCTAATCCAACGGTTTTACTGTTTTGTGCAGCCACCGTTGGATCAACAATTTTGTAAAATACTTAATAAATAGTAAAAAAATTCAGAAAAATGTAAAATTTGGTCTCCAAGCATATATTAATATGGAGAATAAGATGAACGGTTCGGATCGACCATTTGGATTTTGAAAACTCGAATATTGAGCCGTAGCATAGAGGCCACTATGCTATCCATAGCACCCCAGCCTAACTCTATATATATATATATATATATCTATATATATATCTATATATATCTATTGATGAAAAAACTGAACTTTTATAATGATAATAAAATTATATAAAAATCATGCATAAAATAAATTATGGACACAAATAAGTGTGATATCTTTTTAGCATGTAAGACATGTAAAAAAAAAAAAAAAAATAGAACAAACTGTGTGGAAAACTTTGCATGTAATTAATGGAACAGAAGAGATGGATTAAATTAAGAATTTAATAGCAGCTAATCTATATCAAACATATATTCTCTCCTAAATAAGGAGATCATAGTATGACAAAACATGAATATTTTAATCAGAATACATAAAATGAAAGAAGCATATGTTCAAATGAATGAGAAATTTGAGACCTAAATCTTTATATCTTGACTAAAACAAATAAAGATATTAATGATTATTGTTTTCAGTACTAAATAATTGAACTTAAAACTAATTATACAAGTATAATAATTAGAACTTAAAATCCAATACTTAATTAAAAGTAATATTTTGCATGAGTATTGTAGATAAATCGTCCGAGTAAAACCACAAAAAAAAACTAATAAAAGTCGTAAACACAATTACAATCATATTTACATTACAAAATAATTAAACAAATTACAAACCAGTCTTCTCGTTAAGATATCAAAAGTAGGAAGCAAATCTGCTGCGATCCTACAGGATCGCAGGTCCTGCGATTCAAATTTCAACCCTTCATTTATTACAATGTACGAATCTTAAAAAGAAAGAATTTTTGTGCACGGATCTCAAAATATATGAACGGTTGAGATTAAAATCGCAGAAACCCTGCGATCATGTAGGATCGCAGTTCGCAGCAGATTTATTTCCTCAAAAGTATAGGTAAGTGTTCATGTACATATGGTCCACATACAGTCCTCTATTCTAATGTGACAAGAGTCACATGTCAAGAAAGACAATAATAAACAGACGATAAGCAAAAAAGTTAGTAGAAGAATCAAAGAAGTGCAACTTTGTGCAAGTGGATATGTAGCCTGCCTTCGCCAGTTTGGTGTCCTCCCGCTTTTTTCTATATGCTTCCCAGCACATTGTTTTTGAAACGATCTGAATTTAATTCTGACATGCAGTTCTTAATTTTTTTTTTTTTCTGTTACATATATAGTTCTATCACAGTATGACATTGCACGTGTGTCAGTTACGTGATGTGATTCATGTGTCCTGTGCAGTGAGAATTCACGCAACCTGGTCATCTTTTGAAAATTTGACATGACACGGCATGTCACGTGAAAGATTTGGTCACATCACATGGTCACGCGAGGCATGTGTAATTAGAACCGTTAAATTTTGATTGAATGATGAATCTTGAATAAACTAACCTAAATTATAAAAAAAAAAAAAAAAAAGTTAAACATGACCAAACATGACCGGTCACACTTAGATATGTCACGTGTGGTCACGGCATGTCTTGGTCATGGCGTGACTAACGTGTTGTGATCATTCACGTGCCATGACCATCCTTCCAAATTTAGTTACAGCACGTTATGTGATTCAAGTCACAGCATGACTAGTTACGATATAATATATATTTAGATCTTTAGTATCTCTTTTTTCTTCTGGTAAATCAGCAATTCTTCTGAGTAAAGTAGAGAATCAGACTGTGTTTTTTTTCTTTAATTCTTTTACATGAATCAGTTTGGACTGACTTTTTTTCTGCAAATTTTTTTCTATTTGACTGTAAATTAAATTCAGGAGTAGACATTATTTCCGTTCAGAAATAGACACAATAAAATATCATTGAATCTAAAAAATAATTCGAATCCAAGCAAGTGCCTACCCTAATACAGCTTAGGTCCGCCAATGGTTCTATGAGTTTCGGATACACACGTCCACCGAATTCATATCACCTAAGATAACTCCAATTTTGATTTTATAGATCCGGACCGTCTGATATGCTTTGAATTGGCACGAATACGGACAACACTTGCTTTGTTCTCTCTTTGATTTTTTTCCTGTTAAGAAAATTTAAAATAAGTAATTATCCAGTATACACTATATATGAAAACATTGAACAGCCTGCAATAATTTGATTGGATGTATTTATATTTATGATGGTATTGTGAAATTCTGTATCTTTCATTTTTGTCCCTTTCAGTAAACTAGAATTACTCATATGTTTATCACGTGACATATCTAAGTGTATACTGCTACTAGTTAATTAGTTAATAAGTGAAAAGTAAGAAGAAGTCCGAATAAATAATAATCTCAGTTCTTTTGATTTGCCGAAGGCATTACAAGAATTAACCATCTGTTTATTTTTTTAATCTTTGGTGCAATTATGGATGAATTGTGTGGCCAATAATATACATGAATGATCTGGTAAATAGAATGTATTGAAAAAAAAGGATCAACAGAATGTTTAATTTGAACTATTTGTTTACCAAAAATAACACAACTGGCAAAATATTATTTTTCCCATAATACCCTTCCTTAATTAATCAGATGGTCAAGACAGTTTCAGTATTTTTCTCAACTAAAAAATAGTGTATTGGAGCGATCGATCCTCTTTAAAAATTGGTTTCACAGAAGTCAAAAACTCAAATTTTATCAATGTAAAGCCTTCAATAATTTGCTATAATATCGAGAAAGTCAAAATACCTTTTAACTTGATTACATTGGCCGTATCTTTTTGTTTTTTTTGTATACACTCGAAATTATAAGGGGGCAAATATCCTCAACCAAGTGCCTCGTGCGGTAGTCATGCCAGGCGCACAAAAAGCTAGTAGGTGGTCTCCCCTAAGACCTAAGCAGTTGCACAATAAGAAAATCATTCATGATAAAAAAAAAAATCAGCAGTTAATTAACTTATATATATTTACATTCAGCAATGCATGTAATTTCTCTGGTAGGATTCTTTGATTTAGTCAATCAGAGTTAAATTTTA
The DNA here is from genome assembly GCF_964058835.1 of Carex rostrata. Taxonomy (NCBI): domain Eukaryota; kingdom Viridiplantae; phylum Streptophyta; class Magnoliopsida; order Poales; family Cyperaceae; genus Carex; species Carex rostrata. Next base: position 12,830,583 of record NC_135920.1, on the reverse strand, counting down.
AAATTGGTCACTAAGATATCTGATTCTTCAATTTATCTGATTTTTCTGTTACTGTTTCAGATTCGACCGAACTAATTTACATTGTACTTGCTCGTGTTAATCATCATGAATTATTGGTATCAAGTGCATACCTAAATGCCATTGGATCATGATATAATCCTGAAACACACGTAGTTAACCAAATTAATATGAAAAATTAAAACTAAACTTAATTGGGCCTTCTAGCTCTTAATCAATATAGTAATATTCAACTATAGTACGGAGTAAATGATAAATAAAAATTTTAGGAGTTCAACGAGAAGTTGCATATTTGAAACTCAAATAAAAAAAAGAAAAGAACCTCTATCATGAACATTTTGAAATTGGATTACTATCTTATTTTTTATGTAAACATTTCTTATGAGTTCAATTTCTACGTTAGAATAAGTCGCATATTTTAAATCGAAATGAAAAATCTGTTGCGAATATTACAAAGTTAACAAATTAACTCCCATTTTATTTAAGAAAAAAAATATTAAGACTTAATTCAATTATTAAAACCTTTCGCGGTCTCCTTCCACATGTCAAGAGGCTAGCTAGTGCAATTTTTTTTTTCTTATAATTCAAAGGTATGGGTCCCAGTTCCAATTTGATCGATCTGCATTGCATTTTGGCCGAAATTTTTTTAAATACCATAATAAAAAATAAATTAATCAAATCACCTCCATTTTGGAAGAATTAAAAAAATACCCGAGGACTCAATTATTAGAGTCCGCACAGACAATCTACGGCCCCAGACTGAGGTCCGCAGATTGAATCTGCGGCCCCAATAAATTTTTTTAAAAAAAAATTATTACTAATAAAACAAAAAACATCAATTTTTGTGCCATAAAGTACAAATTAATATCTTAAATTACATTCTCTGTCAAATATCTTACTAAAGACAATTATGCAAGTTGTATTATTATAAAATTCAATAATCTATATCTTTCAAAATAAGTTGCATAAATCAAGATGTTGCTGATATTGAAAGAACTGGAGAAGTACTCTATCGATTTTCTGCAACATAATTATTACAACATTGTATGTCACAAGCTACAATTACCGTTGAAAAAAGAGGCCAGCTCAGAGGTTTGGCAAATTCGCCTATTAGCGAATTAAAGAGTATGAATTCTAGAGGATCAAGATTTGTTGAATGAAAGGATGCTAGGCGCCTGAAATGCTCTAACATCGATATCTGTTTCTGGTATCAAGATTTCTCTTTTGTATTTTATGGCACAAAAATCGAACTTTCTGTTTTAGGCATCAAGATTCAATTTGTGGACTCAAATCTTGGGCCGCAGATTGTCTTTACGGCCCTCATTAATTAGAGCCTCAGACTCAGTCTGCGGCCTGGGGATTTATGGAATTCTTCAAAACGGAGGTGTTTTGTTTTTTTTTTATTATTATGGTATTTAATAAAATTTCGGCCATTTTGAATTATTCCATTATCTCATACATATATGTACACCATACATGTGGTTCAATTATCAGCCAATTCTTGCTGGATTAGTTTATTCAGGCTGGTTGTTCTGAAATTTACTGCTCCAGAAGCCCATTTTGCAATTTAATTTTAATTATATATACGTATATTTTCAAGAATTAGAGTTTGTATTCAATTCTTTTATTGGCCTACGTACATATATATCCTGTAAGAAAACATACAATTATATCTATACGTACGTCGGAATATACACCATGCATGACACGTTTAAGTGAGTCACAAAAAATGAGAGCAATAGTGACGAACAAGATAGAAGATTGTAGAAAATTTGTTACCTTAAATTTAATATTTAGGTAATCTTAGAGTTAACCCCTACTCCTATCGACAAAGTCAAAATACCTTTTTTTAACTTGATTCAATTGGCGGTATCTTCTACTCTCTCTTATATATATATATATACACACACACACTCCAAATTATAAGGGGCAAATATCCTCAACCTTGTGCCTCATGCCATGCATGCGCACAAAATTAAAGCTAGTAGGTGGCCTCCCCTAATTAAGCAGCCAGACACAATAAGACAATTATTCGTGATCGACAATTAGCAGTTAACTTATATTTAATTTCAGCAATTAATGCATGTAATTTCTCTGGCTGGATTATTTGATTCAGTCATCAAGAGTTCAATAATTGGTCAATATTTGAGTGTCACATACTAAAATATCTGATTCTTCTGTTACTGTTTCAGATTCGACCGAACTAATTTACATTGTACTTGCTCGCGTTAATTATTCTGAATTTTCTGTTTCAAGTACATACCTAAATGTCATTGGATCATAATATAATCCTGACACACATGAAGTTTTTTTTTTGAAAAAAAGGCTTGCGCCCAGCTTCATTAAGAAACTAAGTTAAATTACATCTAGCAAAGTTCAGTCCCACAGAAACCGAACTAACATCCACAAAACAAAGTTATGCTACTAACCAAAAAGCCAAAATGTGCGGAATAAGAACTAGGATAATATCCCCCAAAATGGATCTGCTTGCAACTATTTTGCAAGGGAACTACTCTTATGCATCCATGGTTTGGGGTAGTCAGAACACAAAATAGCAGAAACTTGTAAATCAGAATGCTCTCTATGGAACAGAGGACTCCTCTAACTAGCTAGTCTGTAGGTTGGTACACAATCAGCTGGTCATCTCCCGGCAACCACACTCTAAGGGGAATCGCCGCCAGTGCCTCCTCATCCGGCATCCATTTGTGTGTTTGTTCCTTAGTCTGCTCCTTGATTTTTTTGTTACCTAGCCAATAACACACAAGAGAAATTGTGACAAAGAAAATATTCCTACTAGATTTAGGTTGGGCATTTTGGAAACACAATTCATTTCTATGTTTCCAAATTGTCCAACAAATAGCGCTAAAAATCATAAGAAAGGCTTGTTGATCCGAATGTGAAAGAGTAAATGAAAATTCGATAATATCTTCCATTCTGGTCCATTGTGTAAAAAAGGATTGACTCTGCCCCATCCAGAACCACAATTGTTTAGCGACAGGGCATGTGATGAATAAGTGGTCAGTCGATTCCAGGTGGTGGCAGAACATGCACAAAGGGGAACCTTGCCAACCTTTGGTTTGAAGAACATTTTTTGTGAGGATTCGGTGTTGGCTAGTGATAGGCCTAAATTATATACATATTCGGTCTGATTTTTATCACAAAATAATACCAAATATCTTGTATTTTGAATATAAAGTGAATATAATACACCTTGGATCAAGTTACTGCGTTTGTTTAGTTTTAATTTGTAGGAAATGAAGAAAAATGAAGAAAACCGAAGGAAACTGCTCATTGCGGACACACGATTTGTGATATAGCCAAAATAAGTACTTAGATGGATTTCTGGACGCGCGCCAATTTTAAAAAGATATAATAAGCTATACATCAAAATCCGTACGGATGCACGGATATCGATGCGGACGCACGGATCTCGATGCAGCCGCACTCTGGTCGCACAGGAAAAGTCCGAGCCTAGTACGGATCTCGATGCATCCGCAGTGCGGGTGGTCAAGACCCAGTGCAGATGGTACTATAGCAGTGCGGGTGGCCTGGTCCGCACTGTAGCAGAACGCATAACTGGAGCCTGAACTTAAAACGGCCATAACTTTTGACTCGTAACTCCGATTTAGGCTTGCGACCACTTTTTGGAAAGCTAGGAAGAAGATCTACAACATGAGAAACTAAAAAAAAAAAATGAAATTTGGAGTCAGTTGGACGCACAAAACTCGCAGACAGCCAAAATTACACGTTTTCAACACGGTTTCTATTTTTGGCGCACCAAGGACACGTTTTTACAGCCAAATGTGGTCAATACAATCCTGGAAAACAATCCAAATATAACACCCACTAACTCCACTTCCTAGCCTCTTAATTGGGCATGATCCTTGGCTATAAAAGAGGGGGTTTATTCTCCATTCAAGGGATCTCACACAGTATCTCTCACGACATCTCTTCCCTTTTCATTCTCTCTCTATACACAATACTTAGCGATAAATTCTGGAGAAAATGAAAGCTTTCAAGCAAGGAGAATAAGGGTTTCCTGAGCAAGAAGTCGGCAAGATAGAGGTTTTTGATTTGTTAAAGGGTGTAACTACTTCTTTTATTTCATTTCTTCTTACTCTGCCAATTTTTGTAATGGATCTCTCCATGAGGGAGTAGATCTCTCTAGGGGTTTAGGTCAATGCATGAACTTGTTTAATTGTATCTTATTCGGTTATTTGTTTCTATTATGATTGTTTTATGGGATTTGATTGTTAATTTCTGTGATTTATTCTTTATGAATTTCATTAGTACTTGAATTATAGTTCACCTGGTTAGGTTTATTGAATCAAAGTAGCTTGAAATCATGTTATATCATGTCTTTCCGCTTTAGTTTATTAAAATTCTAGCATTGGTCTAGGTAAGGAAAGTACAAATTGAAACCATAAACATACATCTTAGGATTTGGATTAGAAGCGACCGTACTTTGATATCCATAACCGGAACTATAGAAATTAAGGGTTAGGGTTTGGTGAAGAACGACCGTGAAGTCAAACCCCTACTTGGGACACCTTAGAACAAATATTGTGAATTACTTTGAATTATGTGTATTAAAAATCCCTCTAGGTAGTGACAGCCCTAGAAATCGAGGACCATTAATCCGTTCACCCAAAGTATTTGTATCAATATTTGTTCCAAAGGCTAACACAACCTAGGTTAGAAACCCCATCAAATCATACATGAATTCAAACAAATACCGAATATATATGGTTAGCAAGGGAATGTAGACCAAAGACCCCTAGATTTCTAAATCTTGAAAACAAATCAATTCCTTTCTTTTTCATTCATTTACTTTTATTGTTTTAAACTCTCTATTCGGGTATTGAACCCAAATTTAGGAATTGTTAGAACAAACCCCCCCCCCCCCCCAATTTACTTTTATTGCACTTTACTTTCCTTTTATTTTCTGAAATTTATTACTAAAGTTTAAACTAAGTTTTTTTCGTACTCCCTGTGGTTCGATACCTCAGATACTACTTTGATAGAATTGTGCACTTGCAATTTAACTCAAACGTGTGTTGAAGGTTTAAAAGGTACATCTTATTGTACTGAAACTTTGTGCATACGCTTTTGCGCGCATCAGCTAGCTTACCACATAAAAATCTGTATTTTGTGTGGTATAGGAATGGACCACCATAGCATGGGATGAATGCCTAATTTTCCCCTGAAATTTAAAATTTTATAATGGGATCTAATTGAAAATTCCCCGGTTGTTTCCCATCTCCAAGCTATTCTATCCTGCAAATGTGTGAAAGACATTATACTAATATCATGTAATATAGATGTCCAATCTTGTAAGTCGATTCCTAAAATGGTCCTTCAGAATTTAACACACCCCCCCCCCCCCCCCTGTGAATGAATGACATCTGTCAGCAATACATTTTTATTCCAACAAATATCATAAAGCTGGGGATAGACCTGTGCTAAAGTACAATTACCATGCCAGATATCATTCCAAAATTGCACTGTGGAATTACTTCCAGGTGTGTAAGAGATGCTCATATGACCTAGTGAATTTAATATCATCAGAGTTTGCCAAAATGGGGAAGGTGCAGTGCAATGTTCAGTAAGATAGACATAAGTAATAAGAGTTTTCCATTTACTTTGAAAATTGGGATCCTTAAGCTTCCACCACCATTTGGTTAATAGGGATATATTCATATGTCTTAAATTAAGTATACCTAATCCGCCATATTCTTTGGCTACGCATAAAGATTGCCAATGCACTAAGGAATATTTTTTCCTATTCCGATCCGTCCCTTGCCATAGGAAGCGGCATCTAATTTTATCAATTTCGTTAATGATGGTGACAGGAACTTTGAATAATGAAAATGCATATAGAGGGACAGCAGAAAGTACTGCATTAATAAGAGTGGTTCGGCCTCCCAAGGGCAATAGCTGGCCTTTCCAATTATGCAATTTGTTCTCAATTTTATCTATTAAAAATCGCCAATCTTGCACACTAAGTTTTTTGTCATGAAGTGGTAGCCCAAGGTATTTAATAGGGAAGGAGGCAGTTTTGCATCTAAATAGGTGTGCTAAATCAGTTAAGTTATTGGTGTTGACACTGTACATTTCAGTTTTATCTAAATTGACCCTAATGCCTGAAAGGGCCTCAAAAGCTTGCATGGCCCACCAGGCGGCCTCAACTACAACTGGAGTGGCTGCTAAAAATAGGATCGTATCATCTGCGTAATGGCAGTTAGTAAGAGATTGATGATCAAAACACGGAGGTCCTAGCCCTTTAATCAAATCAGCTAGACGACCTTTTTGAAAATTTTTGCTAAGGGTGTCGGCAGCTATAATGAATAAAAACGGTGAGAGTGGGTCCCCCTGCCTCACTCCACGTTTACAATAAAGGTAAGGGGTGAGGTCCCCATTAATGTTAACACAAGATTGGGAACTATATAGCCATTTTTCAATCCAACAAATCCATTTGTGACTAAACCCCCGACTAATAAGTATCTCTATCAAATAATCCCAATTTATTTTATCATAAGCTTTCTCGAAATCGATTTTAACAATAACCCCTTGCTGGTGATGTTTTTTACAATAGTGTATCACCTCTTGTCCTAACAGAATATTGTCAAGGATATACCTATTAGGAAGAAAAGCCGATTGGCTCTCATCTATGATTCGAGACATAATAGAGGACAATCGATGTGTAAGGATTTTAGAAATGAGTTTAAAACTACAATTGATTAAACTGATAGGTCTATACTTATCTATATTGGAGGCATTCGAAACTTTGGGAATCAAGCATATAACTGATTTGTTAAGTTTGTCCAAGTTAAGGCTATTCAGATAGAATTGTTGACATAATTGAAAGAGATCATCCTTAACTACTTCCCAAAAGTATTGATAAAATTTAAACGAAAAACCATCAGGGCCTAGGGCCCCATTAGGTTCACAATCGAATAATGTTTTTTTGATCTCTTTCAATGTAAAAGGTTGGTGCAACAAGAGATTTTCCTGTGGGGTTACCTTATCGGTATCACCCCAAAAAGCTTTATCAAGGGTAGCATATTTAATACCTGGAGATCCTAAAATATCTTGATAGTATGCACTAACATGATTCTTGATATCAGGTATAGAATGAGAAGTACTCCCATTAATATCTAGACTATGAATATGGTTTTTTTTATTCCTATGATTTGCTATCGTATGAAAATATTTAGAATTGTGGTCTCCTTCCTCTGGCCATTTTTGTTTGGCTCTATTCTTCCAATAAATTTCCTCCTCTAAGTATATGTGTTCTAATCTACTTTTCAAATGACACCATTCTTGATATTCTACCTCAGTAAAGGGATTGTGTTCCTGTATGATTTCTAACTTGTGTAATCTGTCAAGTATATGTTGTTTTTCCTCTTTTTTTTTTTTTGCCCATAATGATTCTTAGCCCATCCTTTAATTTTCTGTCTAACATTTCCTAATTTTTTATTCCATCTATTAGCAATATCTGGAAGAGATAATTGGTGTTCCCCCCACCATTGTGGCAATAATTGCACAAAATCAGCTTGATCTAACCAAAGGGGGTCAAATCTAAATTGATGGGAAGAGTGATTAGGGATGCGAGAAACTTGCATAATAAGAGGACAGTGATCTGATCCGTTTTTGCCTATATCTGTAACTACGCTAAATGGATAAATTTGATCCCAATCTAAAGAGGAAAAAAATCTATCTAAAAGTGCAAATTGGTGTCCATTGAACCATGTGAATTTCCTATTGACAAGACGATGTTCCACTAAGTTATGTCTATTTATAAAAGAATTAAATGATCTACTAATGGAAATATCCAGATGATTACCTGATTTATCCTTAATGGATCTAAGTGCATTGAAGTCCCCGCATAATAGCCACGGTATAATTTGACCCTGTCTGACAAGATCCAATTCTGCCCAGAATAGTGTTTTAAGTTTTCGTTGGACAGGACCATAAACAATGGTAAATTGCCACATAACTGAATCTAGTTTATTTTCTAAGCGGACATCCATACAGAACTGATGCAAACTAATAGAAACAATACGAACTTTATTACTATCTCCCCCAAGTAAAATACCTCCTGAACTTCCTTGGGAAGGGAGGAAGTGCCATATATCTAATTTGTTAGAAATAGATTGAAGTATTCTTCTAGAAAAATCACTTTTTTTGGTTTCTTGGATAGCTATAATATCAATTTGACACACATGAAGTTGACCAATTAAATAAGGAAAAAAAACTAAACTTGGGACTTCTCTTAATCAATTAATATTATGATATTCAACTATATTACGGAGTAAATGATTATTAATTTTTTTTTAAAGAGTTCAATGAGATGTTGCAGATTTAAAACTCAAATAAAAAAAATATAATCTATTGTGAATATTAAAAGTTAAAAAACTTAACTTCAATTTTATTTAAAAAATCTTAACATTAACGTACTTCATTTTTTTCTCATAATTCGAAGATATGGGTCCCAGTTCCAATTTGATCGATCTGCAATTATTCTATTATCTTTTGAAAATATTGACAGTAGCTGCCAATAGTTGGAATATATTAAAAATATGGAGATGTCCATACCACATTACATCAGTGGCCTGAATCCACTATGACTACAGAGCAACAAATCTCCCAAATAAAAAAAAGAAAAACAGTAAACGAAAACAACAGCAACAGCTCTACTACCAGTAACACTTGTATTTTATATACATGTGCACGATACATGTGGCTAGGGCTGGCAAAAAAATTCGAGGTTCGTGATTCGATTCGGGTTTGATTCGAGTTTAATTCGATTCGAAATGGGTTCGAATTGAAACGAACCAAACCAGGTTCGGTTCGGAATTAATTCAAACCAAACCCAAACCTAGCCTAGTTCGATCATTTTTATGGTTCGAATCTCATAATAACATCGGCCGTCCATTTACCTGATGAAATTAAAATCCAAGATAGAGAGTCATAATTTAACTTAGCTGACACTCCCTCGCTCTCAAATCTCAATAACCTAGTTCTCTCTCCACCTCTCCCTAACTCACTCTCCCTCTAGCTCTAAAATCTTGCTGACGCTCTCGGCAACTGGCTGTCTCTCCGACTGTCACTCCTCTCTCCGGCCTAGATGACTGTCTCTCCTCTCTCTTCGGTCGTCTCTCATAGTTTATACCAGGAAAGCTGTCTCTGATGTATTTTTTCATAAACAATTTTTCAACTTAAAAACGCTCATTTCATAGTTCATACCGGTAAAAGGAAGCCATGTGAATTGTCCCGCGAGAAAAAATTAATGTATAAACTACCGGTATAACTAGGACTGCTAAAAAATAATTTAGTTCGTGATTCGATTCGGGTTCGATTCGAAAAATGTGTAGTTCGCAATTAATTTGATTCGAAATGGGTTCGGTTCGAAACGAATCAAACCAGGTTCGGTCGTTCGAAATTAATTCAAACCAAACCCAAACCTAAGGTAAGTTCGGTTCGGTTCGTTGCCACCCCTACATGTGGCTCAATTATCAGCCAATTCTTGCTGGATTAGTTTAATTATTTAGGCTAGTTGTTCTGAAATTTACTGCTCCAGAAGCCTTAATTTTTTGAAATTTAATTTTATATATATGTACACTTAATTTCGAGAATTAGAGTTTCCAATTTAATTGGCCTCCATATCCTGTAAGAAAGCATGCACTTTTTCTATATGCTCAAAATTTTATTTAATCATAATGCTTTTAACTATATATATATAAAAGAATATGTGCAATTCTTCTCTTCAAAAGAAAATAATATATATATATACTAAGCTAATTTTAGTGTTTCTTTCATTTTTTTTTTTGTTTTGAAAGTTTGGTAGAAGCTACCAAATTACAGAAAGTAGATGTATTTGTGTTTCTTTCTTGATCAACTATTATATATTATGCATGACAGATAGTACACTATATATACCACTATTATAATGTATGACTCTAGTACATTATTAATACGTATTCTATACGTCCTGTTCTCATATCAGGAAGAAAAGTATCTTTGTATACTTCGTTTCATATAATCACTTATTGATATCAATTAAATTGCTATCTTAATTGCATTTGGAGGTTTAATTTTGCTAATATTTTTCAGAATATTAAAAAATTTCACATGTAAACACGTACATCACATGAAGAAAAGTATATTTTATACTTCGTTCCAACGGTTCAAATTTGTCGTTTGAAGCCAATTTGATAGGTTTTAGACTTGAGCTCACCTAGAGACTTGATGAACTTAAGAACACCCTAGTTCTACTCTATAAACGGATTACACTATGCATGAGAAAGTAAACAGATACTTTGACAGGGGCAGCACGCACAACAAGAATGAGACACTTTTCGCGATGATAAAAAAGTGACTTTTTGCGACGGATTACTCTCATTGTTCAACTTTTTCTTTTTGCGACGGTACTTTTTGTGATAGATGGCCGTCGTAAATGCGCTTTTTTTCTCGCAAAAAGTGTCTACTTTATTGTAGTGACGGGGCAAAGGATCGATTGAAATGACATATTTGATCAAAAGAGTATAATAATGTTGTTGTGACCAACTGACCTAACGCAATTATATGGTGTTAAACAAGACTAAAAGAAAGCTAAATTAAAAATCAATATGATTAACTCAATAAGTATACTCGCTTAATTATAATGTTCCATTTTATGGAAATTTCTGCAATTAATTATGTTCAATTTCCCGACAAGTAACATGTATATGAAGTATGGCTCTACCTTCGTTTCACATGCCTCAGATCCATCCAATCTTCATCTCTCTACAAAATTTAATTGTATTTCTATTTTTCTAAAGGAGCTCTAATAATAGCTCAGTAATATATAGGTTGTTTAATACATTATAAATTTATAACCAATATTTGCTCGAGTGATAAATGCAATGTTTTCAACATAGAAAATCGTAGATTTGAAATTTTTTGTAGCTATTAAATATTGTAAGTCACTTGATCTCTAACCTTTACTATAGAAAAAGTAATTTTTTTAATATTTTTTCCTAACTATGCTATCATTTATAGTACTAAACTGTGAGGCCTTTACATTTTTTTAAGAAAAAAAAAAATCAGTCCTCAACTCCTCATGCTCCATGAATGCATGCTCACTTTCTTGCCAACGTCTGATATCGTACAATTAGATAATTGTATATGAATGCTTAATAATCGTTAATGTCTCATATTATTTATACTAGTAGGAAATTATATATAATATTATCTTACTTAAATATTTGTTGGTATAATGCTGTACCTAGTTATGCATATTAAGTATTCAACAGTACAATTTTAAACACGTATAAGATATTTGATATAAACACCATACACTAATTATGACCACATGTACGTACAAAATATAATGTTTATGTATGATATTATGTAAAATAAATAAATAGTATTCAATATTTGCATACAATATTATATAAGCATTTTTACTATATAACTTTCAGTATTTAACCATGTAATTATTATAAATTGAAATATTTCACCATATATAGTTGAGGTGTACTGCTACTGCGCGCTAATTAATTATGTGCATGGACTAGACGTTAGGCCCAAAAAGCTAAAAAATATGAAGAGGGTAGATCAAAATTTGCCAAAAGGAAAATGGTAATTAAAGGGAGTGAATGCGCAGAGAAAATTTATAAGAAACATGAAGCGCTTGAACATGCAATAAAAAAAAGGATATTGTTGACTGTTGAGTAACAAACAACTGAAATGATAAGATTTTTTTTCTGAAGATATACTTTTTATTTCTCGGGATCACCTCTGTCCATTCTTACTACACTACCAACTCTCCAAATACAAAATGTTAATAGATGTTGGCTTTAGCCTCCAGTTATGCTAAAACCGGAGAACACCATTTATACACAAGACTACAGGCCAAACACAATCATCCAATTAATCAATCAAAAAACTTCTAGAGGTACTTGTTCAGATTGTTTTGATCTGAGATAGCTCAGCTTGAACCATTGATCAGGTCGAGTAAGTCAAACACACTGACAAAGTTACCTTCATTGCTCTGCTACTGGACAGATTACAGTGCCATGCAACACCCCTCATCCAGTCATAGTGCTATAAATACCTCCTACTCACCCCCAACTGAGACCACAGCAAACACAATCAAGTCTCAACAACACAAACTAGAATCAAAACCCTAGTTATTAAGCAATGGCATCAAAGTTCAATGCTACCATTGCACTCTTTCTAATTCTAGCCCAGGTCCTGTGCCTCACATTTGCAAATGCCTGTAGCTACTGTCCTAGCCCTAAACCAACAACGCCACCACCGGCCCCAAAACCTAAGCCACCAAGCCCTTATACACCATCTGGTGCCACCTGCCCAGTTGACGCGCTCAAGCTCGGAGTGTGCGCCAACGTGCTTGATTTGATCAAGGCCAAAGTAGGAAAACCACCTGTCGTCCCGTGCTGCTCTCTGCTCGAAGGATTGGTTGACCTTGAAGCAGCGGTCTGTCTCTGCACTGCGATCAAGGCTAACATCCTGGGGATTAACCTCAATTTGCCTGTTGATCTTAGCCTTGTGCTTAATTACTGTAACAAGTCTTGCCCCTCTGGTTTCACCTGCCCCTGAGCATCTGCAGGATCTATTCTTATTTGATTGTTTGTTAGTTTGGTGTTTCTTTGGTCTGTTGTTTGCTGTTACTGCTGCTTTCTCATTTCTTTAATTTCCCATTTCTTATTGAAAACTTGTGTGTTTGGAATGTATGATTTGGACTAATATCAGAAATAAAAAAACTTAATTTTTGTTATGTTGGAACTATATAAAGAGAGTGTTTGTTTAAAGGTCTGTCTCATTTAAGATCTAAATAATGTTTTCTCCCTTTTTCCTGCTATGATCACATGCTTTTCTAAGGATATAAGCATGTACTACAAAGGAGAAATAAAGATTATTATGTAGATTATAACTAAGATGCATCGTAACAGAAAAGTAAACGAAGAAGTCCACTAAAATTGCTGTTTAATCTAAAAACAGAACAAACAATTAATATTATTTTTTGAGAAACTGGTAATGGTAAAAAAAATTCTACACACACATATATATAGGTGCAGTTCATGTTTCAGTACTGCATGCACCTTATTCCGATTTTTTTATTTATAACCAAAAAAATAATTAAATTTCAAAAAATAACCAAAGCTGAACAGGATTTCGAAATCTACCAAAACCGGAAAAAAAATTTCCGATAATTCAGTCCAAAACTGGAAAAAATTTCTCCGGTTTTAGAATTCCAAAACAGCTGCTAAAAAAATAAAAAGAGAAACCGTAAAAAAAATTTCCGGTTTCAATTTTTTTCTTTTTTCAGATTTCTTTTTTATTTAAATAGAAATATTTATAATTTATTTATTTTTTATATTGAAATATTAGAAATATTTAATATATCTCTTTGAAAATAGATGGAATACTATATAATTTGATTTATTAGAAAGACTGCTACAAATAATCCAGATCAACATTTTTTATGCCGGATTTTTTGCTGTTGTAAGAAAAATTAATATATTAATTTATGTGTTATTGAAAAAAAAATAAAAATGTTTGGATTCTCAGTTATTGATTCTGGTTCAAAAGTCACTTCTAAGTAAATACATAAAATATTGTCATCTTTCTAGTATATTTAATTTCTAAAAAGTGTCTATTTTTGAAAAAAAAAATTTAAGTTATTTAATGATTGTTATTAAAAAGAATTCTCAAAATAGATATAATTTTTTATAAATTAAATGTACTAGAAGGATCACAATATTTTATGTATTACTTGGAAGTGACTTTTAAACCGGGATCAATAACTTAGAATCCAAGTATTTTTAATTTTTTCCAATAACTCATAAAGAAATATATTAATTTTTCTTACAGCCGCAAAAAATCCAGCATGAAAAATGTTAATCCGGGTTATTTGTAGCAGTCTTTCTAATAAATCAAATTATATAGTATTTCATCTATTTTTAAAGATATATATTAAATATTTTTAATATTTCAATACAAAAAATAAATAAATTATAAATATTTTTATTTAAATAAAAAAGAAATCTGAAAAAAAAAGTTGAAATCGGAAAAAAAATTTACGGTTTCTCCTTTTTTTTAGCCTCTATTTTGGAATTCTAAAACCGGAGAAATTTTTTCTGGTTTTGGACTGAATTACCAGAAAAAAAATTTCCGTTTTGGGTAGATTTCGAAATCCTGTTCAGCTTTGGTTATTTTTTGAAATTTAATTATTTTTTTGGATATAAATAAAAAAAATCGGACCTTATTAGAACAATCTACTAGCTTTCAAATATCTTTCAGTATAACATGTGTTGCTGATGTTAATGTTATTGACATATCCAAATTTCTATTAGCATTCCATATATGCCATTGAACAATTCTAGTTAGTGACTGGATTAAAATAAAATTACTCTCTCTATTGTTGACAAGTACAATGTTGCACTTATATATGTGCCTTGTATCTAAATAAAGAAATTAGCGAGTATGTTCCTAGCTAGCTAGTAGATGACAATTATATTTTTTGAATAACAAAAGCCTGCTTTTAGCATAATTTCATTGCTTTCTCAGTTAAGCAGCAATTATTGCTTCAAATATATACTTCGTTTCAGTATAACTAAAGGATTTTTTCTTAAGTGAAGAATTTTTTTTATGCCAGAAGTAAGTTCATCCGATTTTTTTATTTATATCCAAAAATTAAATTAAATTTCAAAAACTAACCGAACCGGCTGTCAAATTTTAAATCTACCCAAACCGGTTAACCGTTAACTGGACCAAATTTCCGGTTAACGGTTAACCGGACCCTTTGAAATGGTTCGGTTAACCGTTAACCGGACTCAAACCATGGGTCCGGTTAACGGTTAACCGGATTCGTTGGTTCGCTGAACCGTTAACCGAACCCTTTTTTTTTATTTACTTTTTTTTAAAACAGAAAATTTTAAATTTTTTTTATTTTTCTATTGAAAATATACATGAAAATTCGTATTTAGATTTATCAAATTTACACCAAAAATTTTTGTAAATCAAATATGAAATTTAAAATTATAGAAAAATACACATACACATACACATATACATATCCATAAATAATATACGGTTACCAATTTTTTTTTTTTTTTTTACTTTTTTAAAAAAAAATTTTAAAAGAGAAAATTTTAATAAATCTAAATATGAATTTTCATGTATATTTTCAATAGAAAAATAAAAAATATTAAAATTTTCTGTTTTAAAAAAAAAGTAAAAAAAAAAAAAAATTGGTAACCTTATATTATTTATGTATATGTGTATGTATATGTGTATGTGTATGTGTATTTTTCTATAATTTTAAATTTCATATTTGATTTACAAAAATTTTTGGTGTAAATTTGATAAATCTAAATACGAATTTTCATGTATATTTTCAATAGAAAAATAAAAAATTTAAAATTTTCTGTTTTAAAAAAAAGTAAAAAAAAAAAAAAATTTGGTAACTGTATATTATTTATGTATATGTATATGTGTATTTTTCTATAATTTTAAATTTCATATTTGATTTACAAAAATTTTTGGTGTAAATTTGATAAATCTAAATACGAATTTTCATGTATATTTTCAATAGAAAAAAAAATTTTAATTTTCTGTTTTAAAAAAAAGTAAAAAAAAAAAAAAAAAAAATTGGTAACCGTATATTATTTATGTATATGTGTATGTGTATGTGTATGTGTATGTGTATGTGTATGTGTATGTGTATGTGTATGTGTATGTGTATGTGTATTTTTCTATAATTTTAAATTTCATATTTGATTTACAAAATTTTTTGGTGTAAATTTGATAAATCTAAATATGAATTTTCATGTATATTTTCAATAGAAAAATAAAAAAAATTTAAAATTTTCTGTTTTAAAAAAAAAAAAAAAAAAAAAAATTGGGTTCGGTTAACGGTTCAGCGAACCAACGAATCCGGTTAACCGTTAACCGGACCCATGGTTTGGGTCCGGTTAACGGTTAACCGAACCATTTCAAAGGGTCCGGTTAACCGTTAACCGGAAATTTGGTCCGGTTAACGGTTAACCGGTTTGGGTAGATTTAAAATTTGACAGCCGGTTCGGTTAGTTTTTGAAATTTAATTTAATTTTTGGATATAAATAAAAAAATCGGAAGTTCATTAATTGTATTTGCAAAGAGAAATCAGTAATGAATCTAGGGGTGCAAACGGATTGGATGTTATATGTCCGGATCCATATCCCAAAATTTGCGGATTCAAATATTCGGATAAGGATAATTTGCGAATCCAGATGCGGATACGGATATAAATTATGCGGATACAGGATACAGATATAGTTTTAATTTTTAAAGTGGATACAGATACGGATACGGATAATTATCCGTATCCGTTATATTTCAAAATTCGGATATTAGTAATTTGAGTAAAGCTAGCGTGTGACATGCTCACGAAGAAAGTTTGGTGAGCATAACTCCAAAAGTATATCGGATCGACGTCAAATGTCAAATCCAAACCGTTGAAATCCATGTACTTCATGAGTGATGCATATACATGCAAAATTTTGAAAGTTTCGAGTTTATTTGCTACACGGTCAAGTGGTCAAAGAAATGAACATTTTATTATAAGTTATTTTATATATTCAATTTTTATTATTTCTTTGACCACTTGACCGTGTAGCAAATAAACTCGAAACTTTCAAAATTTTGCATGTATATGCATCACTCATGAAGTACATGGATTTCAACGGTTTGGATTTGGCATTTGACGTCGATCCGATATACTTTTGGAGTTATGCTCACCAAACTTTCTTGATGAGCATGTCACACGCTAGCTTTACTCTAGTAATTTAGTATAGACCTCCGCAACCAACTATCAATTTGTTTATTTTATTCTTTTTCTTACCTTCTCTCACCACGCGCGGAAGGTATTAAATGTGGACAGCTGGGTATTCACTTTATCCTCCTTACACTGGGACCCAGTCACTAGACTCACTACTTTATGCTCCTTACACTGGGATCCATCATCCATTCACCAAAATCTCAAATATCTAAAGGCTGACACTCGGACGTAATTGTTTGACTATGTTGTTACATTGTGCTTGTATGATTTCTTCTATTTTATATATTTGGTCGAAGAATCGTTTAGGCAAGATGAAATTCAAAATTTAGATATAACAATATGCTAGTGTGCTACAATATTATGGGCAATGCTCGATGTCACTTAGCAACGTGTATCATTGTGCCTCTGATCGCATGCAGTACTTGAATTATATCGTATTGGATCTATCGATCCTATTGGCACGGCACGGAGTGATTTAATATCCGAATTATTATTATATTCGTACACATAGTACTTTCGTACTAGATTTTGTTTTGACTATGAATATAATACACTCTTGTATTTTATTTTGGGAATATTTCGCATGTTGGCATAATAGATTAGCTGCATCATGCATTGATTAAAAGTATTTTCTTTTCATTAGATATTGAGATAGGTTAACACATGTGCATAATAGGTACCATTATAAATTGTACGTAAGTTACAATTAAAAGTACTTTGATCATAGAGGATTCCTGAAAGGATAATTCTATGTCACATACTAGGCAATTAGTCGCTCACCCACAAGTTGTTTTGTGGGTTTTAGGTACAAAGATTGGTGATTCGCAGCAGGAGTTGCCAGGAGCTGTCCCCGATGGCCACGCCAGTTGATTATCTTTATTTAGGGCTTTTGGTTCAGTTTACGAGTTTCTGTCACTAGTGGAAAAACTAGAATCAGGATCGGCCTATCTAGATCGGCTATATGAAATAACTGATCCTAATAGTGTCTTCATCAGGGAAATGAATACTTCTTTAACGGTTCATAACGATTGCAAGGTAAAGTTCTATTGGGATATGATTATAGGGACCTAGATGCAAAAATTTGTGAATATCTAGACATATAAGCCATTTGTATGCTCATTAACATACATTTCAATTTTTTCAAACTTGTTATATAGTGCCCACAACAACCAACAGGCTGGGAATGTGCATATTATGTCATGTTACTCATGCAAGACATAATAAAGGAATTCTTCGAGAATTTTTCGAAGTTAAAGGTATATATGCATTTATATATTTTTCAAAAGTAAGCATTGTTGCTTCAAATATAATAATACACAATTAATTGTGCATGCTCTTCTATCTTTTAAAAAATGCAGGATATTCCCGCTAAACATACTGTACAACACTTGAGCAACCTTCGCCTAATGTGGGTTCAAATTTTACTAAATGAGGTAAAGTCAAGAAGAAGTACAACAATTTAGGATGTGTAAACTTAATTTGCATGACCATGAATTTTTTATAATAATTTAGGATTTGTGTATGATATTTAATTTAGGATGTGTTTGATATTTAATTACTGCTTCTTACTGTGCAAAATATATACTGGCCAGCAAAATATATATGGGAAGCTGGCCAAATAAATGAAAATATTTTTTTTAGATTAAATAAAAAATCAGGATCGGTTATTTGCAAAAATCGATCTAGATACACATATATAGGATTGGTTTAATCAATTAACCGATCTAGAATTTTTATTTTTATAAAAAAATGTTCAAATAACCATTAGGATCGGTTGTTTAAAAAGAACCGATCCTAATAATATTAATCTGTATCGGTTATTTAAACAACTGATCCTAATGGACATATAAAAAAAATGAAAAATAACTATTTGGATCGTTTCTTCTAAACAACCAATCCTAATAGTGGTTGATCTGGATCGGTTGTATAAAAGAACTGATCCAAATAGTTTGTTTTAGGATCGGTTATTTTATACAGCCGATCCAGATAAACACATAGTAGGATCGGTTGTTTAAAAGAACCGATCCTAATAGTTCTAATCGAGATCGGTTGTAGAGAAGAACCGATCCTAATGCAAACTATTTGGATTGGTTATTTAACCGATCCAGATTATTGTAGTATCAGTATCGCCTTGATCAGGATCGATTGTATTCTGATACTAATATGCGTATATAATCGATCCTGATTCCATATTTTCCACTGGTGTGTGTTCTCGTATTATACATGGAACTCATTTGATCATGTATCCTCCTTCTTTAGATTATGTTCTATTTTGATATGTTGTTGATTGTATGAATATTATGTGTATGTTTATTTATTGTACGCGTTGTATGACTGATGTTTCTATGATTATCTTTACACTTCCGCTTCATTTGATATTATTGTGTTTATTTAGCCTTGCGTGTTTATTGATTAATAAACATGAGGCGAGACATGATCACACCTTATAAATCTAGAACTCCTAATTTGAGGTGTGACGTGACTAATCAGTAGTAAGTACTACTCAAATAAGAAAACTCACAATCTTCGGGCCACTCTTGCAAAGGGGGTGGTTCTCTTTGATCAACATAATAGAGGTGCCCAATTCATCCAGTTGCATCTGAAGGCTCGTTTTGGCAAGACTTGGCATTGGACTCCTCGCAAATTGGCACCTAGGTTCTTCTTAATCGATCCCCCAGATGACTCTTCGCGCTCTCGAGCGCTCCGTGACAGATGCATCTCTCTAGGTGATGTCAATTTCCCCCTTGAGGCTTACTCTTTTGATCGTCTCTCTAAAGGCTACAAGCCTCATCTATTTTGGATTAATATTTTGGGTCTTCCACATGATCTGTGGTGTCATTCTGAGATAAAGCGACTCGCTGAAAATCTTGGGGGTTATTGGATTGCAACTGATCCTCAATCTTTTGATTGCTTTGATTTGGAAATTCTCCGAATCAAAATTGGAGTCTGATATCTCCATATTATATCTAAATTACAGTCCTGATTTACACTGAAACCTGTGCTTCAAAGCCTATAAATGTGGACTTTTTACTTATATTTCGATGAAATGTGGTACTGCTATGCTTTGTTTGGTATTTTGCAGGAAAAAGGGCGAAAAACTGGATCTGACTACTTTTCATACGGCCCGTATGACATTTTGTACGACATGTACAGGATCTGCCCAATTACACATAAGGTTCCACAACAGAGGCACAAAGTCTCCAAGACAAAGCACAGGCATACGGCCCGTACGGGGTCCCCTACGGCCTGTATGGGGTCCCATACGCCCCGTAGGGCGCTAATTCAGAAAATCCAGCTGGAATCTGAAATGAGCATAATTTAAGGAGGCCGAAAAGGAAGCCTTTTGGGGCGCGATCTGGAGCATTAATTGAGATTTTTCCTCACCAAAAAAAGGGGATTCACCACTGGAACTTGGACAACTTTTCTGGGAGCAAAAGACAAGAGGAGGAGAGGAGGAAGAGAAGTGAAAAACGCGAGTTTGCAACGGATCTTCGGATTTTCCACTGTTTTGTCATGAACTCTTTCATCTCTTGTTATTTGTGTTATCTTATGAACATGAGTAGCTAATTTACTTTGTTTCTAGGGTTAAGATGTAGTTTCTAGTTTGGTTTTGTTTGCATGCTACTTGGATTTTGTGTTGAATGCTTTGTTTTTACCTTGTTGAGTAGTATTTTGATTGCTTTATTTGTGCTTGCTTGAATTGATTAGTCATCCCGTTAGATGAATGCGCACATCTAAGTGTTAGGAGCCAAGTCTATGACATTTAATCCAACCGAATAAAGTATATGAAGTAGGGTGAAACCAAGGAGTACCCGAAAGGTGAAACTTTCCTTGAGGCAAAAGTCCTTGGATACTTTTAGTAAACCAACAAGTAACTTGGATAAATTAGGCCAAAATGCGAAAGTTGAGGTTTAACGCATCTAAGAGGGAAGTATTTGAGTCCGGTAATCGGATAAACTAGGCCAAAATGCGAAAGTTAAGGTTAGGTATCTAGATCTGATCGATAGAAACCCTAAACATTAGCATCAACGCAGAAAACAGTAGCTGCAGCATTAACTCGGGGTCCCCTACGGGCCGTATGGGAATCCGTACGGGCCGTATGCCTCGGGGCTGAACAGAAATAAAATCTGAACCCTGGAAACGCCTTTCTATCAATTGAAAACAACTTTAATTCTCTTTTATTGCTTTTTAAACTTGTCATAAATCAGTAGAATTATTAGAATTAAATCAAACCAATTTCTCTCACTTCTAGAATCTCAAGTAATTTTAAGACGAGTCCGGTTATTTTCTTCCGTCCCTGTGGATCGATACCTGAGCATACTCATCGATAGGATAGTGCACTTGCTATCTGATTTGACAGAGTATAACAAAGGTTTAAAAGGTATAGCTTGCTATACTGAAACTTTGTAGCATATATTCTGTGCGAACAGAGTCCCCGACAGATCGGTTATTCCCTTGTGCAGCCGATTGCAATTTA
The DNA here is from genome assembly GCF_964058835.1 of Carex rostrata. Classification (NCBI taxonomy): domain Eukaryota; kingdom Viridiplantae; phylum Streptophyta; class Magnoliopsida; order Poales; family Cyperaceae; genus Carex; species Carex rostrata. Next base: position 12,809,260 of record NC_135920.1, on the reverse strand, counting down.
CTGATGAGGATAAGTCTGTAACCTACCATGATTGCTATATTTTCATTGAAGAGGATTCCACACCAGCTACAGGCACTTCTGGTGGGAATCCGTTCAATCCAGTGGTACCCCCACCTCCACCTCCACCTCCTCATTCTACTTTGTTGCCACCTCCACCTCCTCTACTGCCTCCCCCACCTCCCATGCCGCCACCTCAACCTCCTATGCCACCACCTCAACCTCCTCTGCTGCCATCTCAACCTCCTACTTTCCATCCCACCAACCCTCCAAGGCCTTCCCACCCACACCTTTCCAGACCTTCCTCTCCTATTCTCACCACTGATTCCGACACTGACCTGCTCGATTCTGATCCGGTTGCTAGTGGCCGGCTTGACTATGATCCTTGGGATCAGCCCAACTCTGGTCCTGAGATCGCACCAGTCCCAGTTCAGCCATTACAGATTTCTGCCTCATTACCACCTCAGCCATTACCAGTTCAGTCATCACTAGCTCAGCCATCACCAGCTCAACCATTATCAGTTCAGCATCCTGGGGCCCTTTCATCCTTGTCCAAAGCAAGGAGCAGCTTACGTATCAAGTTGCTCGATGCAACTGACAACAAGGGGAAGGACACCTCACCAGTAAAACGTAGTACAGGATCAGGTATGACTAAACTTTTAGCTCAATTTCCTTATGCTCATTTGACTGATTCTGAAATTATTGCTATGTATGAGATTGGGGGATTTTGCTTAGGTGATTCTGACAAGATTAAGTCAGCCGTAGTTTATAAGTTTCGTATAATTTCTAAATTAGCTTTATCTTCTGTTTTGGATGACATTTCTTACCATGCTTTGGCTGTTCATGAGCCATCTACCTTTTTTGATATTAGTGAATTTGTGCTTAAGGCACCGAATTTAGGGAAACACAAAGTTTTAAATGGTTAAACTCTTAACATGGAATGCTAGAGGTATGGGAAGGCCTCTTAAATGTAGGTTATTACGTGATTACCTCATTTCTAATTCTATTGACATAGTATGCATTTTGGAAACTAAAAAGGAGTCTTTCACCGAGAGGGCCCTTAATTCTCTTAGTTCTTCTATTACAAAATGGTTCCAATTACCATCCTCTGGTTTGTCAGGGGGTATTTTAGTTGGTTTGGATGAGTCCAAATTTGTTATTCTAAACAATTGGATTGGGGATTTCTTAATCTCTATCCATTTTCAAAATAAGGTTGATCATTTTGAATGGGTCTACTCCTGTGTTTATGGACATGTTCTCTCTTCTAAAAGGACTGTTTTTTTTCTAAATTGAATCTGATTTATTCTTATGGTATTGATGCTTGGTTATTGTTGGTGATTTTAAATTAATTAGAAAGAGAGATGAACGAGTTGGGCCTTCTTTTAATATTGCATTGAGTAACAGGTTTAATTCTCTACTATCTAGACTACAACTTATTGAACTCTCTTTGATTGACCGTCAATTCACTTGGGCAAAATCTGTCCATTCTACTTCTCAAGCCCTCTTGGATAAAGTTTTTGTTCTATTTCTTGGGAATCCCACTACCCTTCTCATAGGCTTTCCTCTTTGCCTAGATTTTTATCTAATCATAACCCCCTTATTTTACAAACCTCTACTCATTTGTTTCAATCTACGGTTCCTATTCGATTTGAAAAAATATGGTTAGCTCAAGAGGGCTTCGTGGAGTTGGTAATTTCTTGGTGGAACTCTTTTCTTTTAGGTGTAGAGCTTGGCAGATCATGGCAATTAAAATTGTAATTTTTAAGAAAAAAGTTAAGGGGATGGCATGCGAATTTTATGGGGGAACATAAACGGAAGAAACAAGATTTTTTATCAAAAATTTCTGAATTTGAGATCCTTGAAGAATCACATTCTCCTCCAAAAAGAGGCGAAATTTCATTTTTTTTTTTTTCTTTAGAAATTGATGGACAGATATGCTTTGATCCGGTTGTTTTACAAGGCCATGTCACCTCTTTTTATAAAGAGTTATTGGGAACGACAACTGTTAGGGACGTTACGTTAAATCAAGACTTGTGGTCTAGTTCCGAGAGGTTGACTGTTTCTCAATGCACTAGTTTAGAGGCTCATTTCTCTCTTGAGGAGATCCGACATACTTTATTCTCTTGCAATCCTAATAAAGCACCTGGCCCTGATGGCCTTTCATTTTTATTTTATCAAACTTTTTGGGATACTGTCAAGATGGATTTATTTCATTTATTTCAATCATTTTATTTCAATAATCTTGAACTCTCTATACTAAATCTTGCATCTGTTTGCCTTCTCCCCAAAAAAATGATCCAAAATTAGTCACTAATTACAGACCTATCAGCCTAATTAATTGCAGTTTTAAGTTGATTACCAAGGTACTTACTAATAGAATTGGTAGGGTTCTTTCTTCTCTTATTGATGATTCTCAAACTGTCTTTATCAAAGGTAGATTGGTTACTGACCATATAGCTTGTACACATGAGGTTTTGCATCATATCCACCAAAAAAACTAAAGGGCATTATTTTTAAGCTTGATTACGAAAAAGCTTTTGATCGAGTGAATTGGGATTTCTTACTTGAAGTCCTTCAAGCTAGAGGTTTTGGGACTTTATTCATTGCATGGATAAAATCTATCCTTTGCAGTGGACAAACTTGTATTAATTTTAATGGCACACTAGGTCCTTATTTTAAATGCAAACGAGGTTTAAGACAGGGTGATCCTCTGTCTCCCTTGCTTTTTAATTTAGTGGCCGATATTTTAAATAAATCGTTACAACAAATCCAATCAGCAGGGTTTATATCTGGTATTGGAAATTTTGCCAATGTTGGTCCAGTTTTGAACCTACAATTTGCAAATGATACCTTATTATTTCTTCAAGCTGATTCTTGAATGGTGGAGGCCCTTAAATTACATTTGATTGCCTTTGAGAATATTTCTGGTATGCGAATTAATTATGCAAAATCAGAAATGGTACCATTTAATTTAACTGATCAAGAAGGAATACATTTGGCAGATTTGTTTGGTTGTAAAATTGCATCTTTACCTATTACTTACCTTGGATTGCCTTTCCATTTTAAAAAACCTAGTATGTTAGATTGGCAAGCTATAATTGATAAAATCGAATCTCGCATTCAAGGTTGGAAAGGGAAGCTTCTGTCATATGGGGGGTGAGTAACACTTTTAAATTCTGTCATGTCTGCCATACCTATTTATTGGTTGTCCGTCTTTCTTATGCCAGCAAAAATTCGGTTGCGAATTGATAAATTAAGACGGAAATTTCTTTGGTTTGGGGGTAATTCAGTGCAAAAGAAATACTATTTAGTTTCATGGTTAACTGTTTGTAAAAGTACATGACAGGGAGGTTTGGGTTTAATTGATCTAAAACGTCTTAACCAGTCTTTGCTTGCTAAATGGTGGGTGAGGTTTAAAGATCCTAATATTAATTGTAAATGGAAATCAATAGTTCTGACTAAGTATGGCCACACAGGTTTTTCTTCCACTTGCTCTCCTTTTTAGAGGGGTATCTTAAAGGGTGCCCATGTAGTCAATACTGGGCTAGCCAGATCTTTGGGTAATGGTCTTACCATTTTATTTTGGAAAGATAGATGGTGTTCCGAACATACTTTAGCTTGTTTATATCCAACTCTCTTTCTTATAGCTCAAGATCCTGATTTGTTGGTTAGTGAGGCTTTAGAACATGATTTTTTAGATATCTCTTTCACACGCCAACTAACAGGTGTTACTTTTCATGAGTGGCATAATCTGCTTTCTCATTTAAATAATTGTATACTTAACCCCCTTTTAAATGACACTTTATTATAGAGGTGGTCTTCTATAGGTAAGTTCACAGTTCATTCTTATTATATGTGGTTTGAATATGGAGGTATTCCTAATTTTGAATTTACATCTATTTGGTCATCTAAAATTCCTCTGAAGATCAAAATTTTCCTCTATCTTCTCAAAAGAAATAAACTGCTGACCAAAGAAAATCTTACTCATAGAGGTTGGATAGGTTTAGCATCATGTCATTTTTGTGGTTCGTTCGAATCTACTAATCATTTATTTGTGCATTGCTCTTTCTCTTTTCAAATATGGAATTGGATTGCTCAACATAATAACTTTCTGTTTGAGGGTTTGACTATGGATGATATATGGTTTCTGAATGCCTCTATTCCCCTTAAGGATAAACCTTTGGTAGAGCTTGTTCGAGGAGCTGTGCTTTGGTGTTTATGGCTTGTAAGAAATAAGCTTTGTTTTCGACAATCTCGTATGCCTACTTTAAAGGCCATGGGCTCCAAAATTATTGTTTTAGCTACATTCTGGTGTAAGACTTTAAATAATGGTTCTTTGCTTAACCTATCTTTAATTATTCCTTTCGACACTAATGACTTGCCTTCTAAGGATTTGATTATAGTAGGCCCAATGGCAACGGTTCAAGAAGGGGATCCAGTGCTAGAGGTAGAGCACCCTCTGCTGGCACAGGAAGATTTAATCCATATGCTTGGGTTAGAGTTCCTCAATTATTAGTTTGTGGTTTTTTTTCCGGTCTCTTGCTATTAGATGCTTACATTAGCATGGCTTTGTTGTGTTGAATATTTGGCTAGGCATGATACTGTGTATTGCCTATGTGGTTTTTTCATACTGTATGCGTTTCTCTCTCCAGTTTAGTTGGAGATTGAAGTCAAAACAATTTTGTGATTTCTAATGAAATCGGTGGCTCACCACTTTTTCAAAAAAAAAAAAAAAAAAAAAAACTATTAGTGTGGGGCTCGCTCTTAGATGATGGTTTTGTCGAGTATAACATTAGTCTCTAGAGCATACAGCTACGTCATACCTACCAGTAGAAACATTTATATATAATTTACTATTTATTTATTTATAAAGAGTTCACTTTTGAAATATATAAGATTTATCTTTAATTTCTTCGTACGTCAAAATCATACTAATATATTAGTCGAGACCTAAATAATTTATTCCGGACGATCTAGAGCTAAATCAATTTAAATATAGTAAAACTATTATGTAATTAGTTTCAATATTACGCAATGGAGTCTGGCTAATATAATGTCATTTTAGTTTAAATAACATCAACTTTAAAACCTATGAAATTTTCAAACGGTGAATCCAAACTGATCAACCCGATCTAATTTATTAGTTGTGCATTTACATGTAAAATTTATAACTTTATTTATAACTTTTTGAATTTATTTGGTATCAAGTCAAGCGGTCAAATGTGTGAGTTTTTAAGCTAATTTTAATACATTCATTTTTCAACATTTTTACCGCTTGATTTGATACTAAAATAACTCGAAAATATAAAAAAAAAAAAAATTACATGTAAACGCATCACTCATAAAGTAAATTGGTTTTGAACGGTTTGGATTAATCGTTTGAAGTCTATTCAATTAATTTTGAAGTTAGTACGTGTCATGTGACACCGATATCATACTAGCCGGACTCTACGCAATATTAGGGTTATGAAGAAGAGGTCAGAAACAAGAGACAAAATTGTATGAGAAGTTTAATTGTATTTCCTGACTTCACAATTACATAGAGTACAAAATGACATAATTTATAGCAACATAATTTTTTTTAAAAAGCACCCTATAAATGACACATTCTAAAATACCATATACTAAAATACTAATTTTTTTATTCTAAATATAAGATACTATTTCTGACACCCTACTAAATCAAGCCTCATAAAAATTTATGATAATACGAGAGATATACATAGCACGTAATGAATCCAATTAAGTTGTGTCTGCATTTTATGCACCTCCACAATGCTCGATGCTGATGAATTGGAGGTTTGGAGGGAGGGGGGATTGAGTCAAAATATTAGCAAAAATAAAACAGAATAAAATATAAGATAAGTCAAAAATAATTTTATCGATCCTTTAATGATATAAATAATATAACAAAATATTGATACTGTAAAGAAAACGAGAAATTTACGATTTTTTTCATAATCTGAATATAAAACAGGTATTATTCATAAAGTCCCGAAATAATTGTGGTATAATTGACACAGATAATATTATTTATAAAATTCACCAACACCTTCTCAACGCGCGCATCAATATTAATTTTGTAAGGTACTACTTAAAAAAAATATATGAATATTTATTCGAAACTTTGTTATATATATATTTTGATCGATAGTTCATAGTATGTGAACTTTGTTTTATTTATTCAATCATATAGTATAAGTAAAATGAGTATGTAATCTAATCATGATACCGTAGCGGAAAATTATCCTTAATTGTGTCTACTTTCGCAGTTCTTAAGCGCACCACATCCTCTAATAGACAGCGCCACACCTCATCTACATCTAAAATTCATTGGTGAACTTTAATTACTATAATCAAAATATCGTATTTTACAAAATCCAAGATTCCTGTTTTCCTACCTTAAATTATGGGTTTTAGTCAATGACAATCTCTTGACTTTGATGTCAATTAATACACTTTAATCAATTAATTAGTTTTCCGTGCCGATTTGACATGCACAATCATTTCAATTTTAATCAAAGTCCCTTCAAGAAGAATAATTCAGATAACTCTAAAATTATCTGACCACATAATATCTCCAGCACCAGAATTCAACATTTACTATAAATGTGAACATGATTTGTTTGTCATGTTGTCTGGGTCGACAGTATTAAGTGGACCAAGTCAAGTATCGCCACCTCCCTGCCCAATTATAAATAGTTCGCCCTTTAACATGTAATGCACAAATCCATCTCATATTCTCAACAAAAACACTACTGCATAGTGCATACATCAAAACCAAACAGAAACATGGCACCAAAAGTTTCTTCTACCATTGCTCTCTTCCTAGCTCTTAACCTCCTTTTCTTCACATTAGCAACATGCTGCAATACCTGCTCTACACCACCTCCAGTTCCCAAGTCACCACCGCCACCAGCGCCGTGCCCACCACCACCAGCACCTAAGACACCAACACCAAGCCCTCCCTCTTCTGGCGGTGGCACAACCTGCCCAATTAACGCACTCAAACTAGGAGTATGTGCTGATGTACTCAGCTTGATTAAGGCTAAGGTTGGAAAGCCACCTGTGGTGCCATGCTGCTCTCTGATCGAAGGGTTAGTAGACCTCGAGGCAGCGCTCTGTCTCTGCACTGCAATTAAGGCTAATGTTTTGGGCATTAAGCTAAATGTGCCAGTTGATATTAGCCTCATCCTTAACTACTGTAACAAGAGTTGCCCATCTGGTTTCACCTGCCCTTGAGCTTCGCAAGAGTTAGGGTTTGTGTCTACTTAATTGTATCTGCATGTGTTATTTACTATAAGTCTATAATATTGTGCTTCTTTGGATTTGAATTGTCAGTAATGTTGGGTAAGTACGTAGTACTCCAAAGGAATAAAAATTATAAATTGTGATGCAAATGTATCAAGTTTGCGTGTATCTAGAATTGTCAGTATGATTTGCGTGTATCAAGTTTCATGGATATATATACATGACAGGTTTATAATATTTGTTCTATCAATTAAACGCAGCCTCCACATAAACAACTACATTTATAAACAGTTATGTATAATGTATATACTTTGTGTTTGGAGGATGAAATGTGGGCTCGTGATGTTGAGATCGATGCTTCTCTTTTGTTGCCTATGTATCTATTTCTGCCCTACCATTTTTTTTTTTTTAATGTTTTGAGCAGTGGCCAAAAAAAAATATATAGGGACGCTAAGCACCACGAAAATACAGTAACTAATATCCATTAAAATATATTAGCATTAAATTAAATATATTTTTTATGCGTACCCGTACAAAAAATTAACCACATATAGCTTGAATGTGACATGTGTGATGTCAAATATATCTCACATATATATGTGTTGCTTTATCAGTCACTAGTTCATACATGCACGTACGTGGTTTTTCTACCCGTTTATTGTGCTTATCTCAAATCATTTATTAAAGATTTAGATAAAGAAATGAATAATTAACATTTCCATCCATTGCTGAGAAGTCAACAATCGATTGCATAATATATTTCCTGAAAGAATAGAATAGGGATGCAGGGGAGGCATGGTATTACAATTACGTTCTTACTATTTTTTTTGGCCATACAAACATACACCACAAAAAATTTGCGCTCTCCCCCATCTAAAATTTCAAAATTTGCCATTAGGCCTTGGGATTTGAGACATGATTTTGACGTCCAAATGCTTTGTCTACCACCCAATCATTGTGATGCTTCCAGGATAACAAACTCCATATGGCTCTTTCTTTTTTCTGGTGCTATTTGGAATTAAAGACAGCAGTCCCAGACTGTAGCAAGGGGAGAGGGTACATGGGGGGCAAATTATTTCTAACTTCCTTCTAATTCCACATGCGATTAAAAACTACGGATATCACTATTGGTTAAACAATAACCTTATATAAATTCGAAATTCAACATTTGTTTAGACTTACAAAAAAATTATAAGAAAAGGATCACAATTTTTCTTCTACTCATAAAAATTATTGGGTGACTCTCATATGCCCTTCAAGTAATACTACAAGAATTTGTTGCATCATGTAAAAGTGTTTTATAAGGTTAAACAATAACCTTATATAAATTCGAAATTCAACATTTGCTTAGACTTTTAGATAGAAGGATCACAACTTTCCTCCTGCTCGTACAAATTAGGGTGACTTTCATTTTGTCTTTTAAGTACAACGAGTTGGATTATAATCAAATGTTGAGCATATATGTAATATAATTATAAATTGAATACTACCATATGTGATTGTCCTAAATTAAGTGATCTAATATATATGGAATTAAGATATTTAACAATATATATATTCAATAGGGTGTGGTCCATAAATGTATAGAAAATTTTAGACAAAGATCAAATCATTAATGGACTGATTCTTAAAATTTGCATGTAAGAAATACCATTGTCGAGAGGTTTGTGCCGGACACACAAAACACTGTTAGTTTAGGAAATGCGATTCTGTAGACGCGTCTGGTTGTTTGTGCAACCGCACACTTGGTGTCAGATGTGTTAAAATATATAAGGATGGGTCCCCAAGATACAAGATACAACACACAACTCAGTTTTCTGAATAGTAGTTATTTTAGACATAATCTGAGTGTATTTTCTTTCTCTTCCACCATAAAGGAATAGAGAAGAGGAAAGGAATAGCGCTAATCCAAAAATAGCTGTTATTCCTGACAAACTATTCTCAACACAACACGTTTGGATGAAAAAAAAATACTATTTTTAACAAAGGAATAACTCGGGTTAGCTGCTATTTCGCTATTCCTATGAAATGTTGGGTTAGCGGTTATTCCGAAACCAGTAATAGCTGCTATTCCAAGCTATTCCTTGATTCATCCAAACGCACCAAAGTAAATTGGAGAGGATTTCTCAATGGCTTATTTTGTTGTCTTGAAAGGCCTAATCCACAACATACGACGTACCGGCAAGAAGGGGTTTCTTGCCATTGAAGGCTTGTCTCGAGCACATGGAGACGGTTCTTCGCAATTGAGGAATTCATAGCCAACGTTGTGGAATCATGTATTGTATTATGCATTTAAAATTATATTTTAAGAGTCAGCTTTTGGCATAGGATGATCCATGGGTTAAGGTGGGAAACTGTTTGTCCTTTCTCAGAATGTAAGTGTTTGATTTCTTGATGAGATGTAATTGTTTGATCTTTAGATAAGATGTAATTATTTGATCTTTAAAATCTCCAACTACAAAAATTTTGTTTTATCTGCGAGGACAAAAGTGTTTAACAATATCGGTATCCTCACGAATACTTATGTCAATAATAGCGATATCGTTGAAAATATTTATTTTTGTTGACTTACTCCCAATAATAGTCATTTTGTATCCTCGCAGATAAAACAGATTCTCGTAGTAGAGACCTTATCATCTGGATGGGATTAATTGGGATGCTGTCATACGTGAGAGCGCCGTGCCAAATAAGATGATGGGTAATTTTAGAAGGGAGATGCTTGAGGAACTATATCAACATTTTTTTTTTAAATATAGAATTCTCTTGGACAAATTCTAACTGTAGAATTTATGAACAACAAATTAAAAAACTCGTGTATATAGAATTGAAGAGTGAAAGGGGAAACAAGATATATAGACTTTGAGTGGGCGTCGCAGTTGTTATCGAAGTTTAGCTAAACTTGAAAAATGGAAGCGGTTACACCAGTAAAAGTTAGCACGAATTCTTCTATAGATATCATATTTTGATAGCGACAATTAAAAATGTCATATTCCAGAGCTTGCACTAAATAATGGGGTGCAGATTTTAAAAGGGCAAGTTTTAATTCATGCAGGGCAACGAGGAGAGTTTTTTTTTTTTTTTTTTTTTTGTACTATACTGTCCTCGCTCGCAGAAAAGGAAACATTCTTCAGATTATTTCATGATTAAAGGAAGATACTAATTGGTAAAAATAAAGGAAATAATTGATGAATAAGTAGAAATGTTATTTATTCTTAATAACTCCTCTAGTTCACGACATGGCTTTTGGACTATCGAAAAGATAGTACATATATATAGAGTAGAACTAGGGTGTTCTTAAGCTCACCAAAGTGTTTGGTGAGCTTGACTCAAAAACCCGTTAAATCGGTTTCAAATGAAGAATCCGAACCGTTGGAACCCGTCTATTTTACGTGTGATGCGTCTACATATTAAATTTTTAAACTTTCGAATTAGTTTAGTATAAAGTCAATTGGTCAAAATTATAAGGTTAATAAATTAATTTTAGTGCATTCATTTTTTGAACATGTTTTGACCGCTTGACTTTATACTAAACTAATTCAAAATTTTAAAAATTTCATATGTAGACGCATCACACGTAAAATAGGCGGGTTCCAACGGTTCGGATTCGTCATTTGAAACCTATTTAAAGGGTTTTTGAGTCAAGCTCACCAAACACTTTGGTGAGCTTAAGAACACCCTAGTTCTACTCCATATATATATACTGTCATTTTCTTTACTTTCATCTTTTAAATTATTTTTGCTTTCCAACATTCTCCAAATTATTCCAAATTCTCAAGTTCCAACTCAAAAAAGGTAATTAAAAGTGTTTTATCTTTTATTTTAAAAAAAATATTATTTTTTTATTTATTGTGTATGGAAGTTTTACTTTCACTAAATTTTTGTGAACAAATTTAATTAAAATGTGTTGATTATATTTTCTTAACATCTACCAAATTACATTGGTAAAAGTATAATTGTAATAATAAATTTACAATATTAGCTTTCGATTAAAAAAAAAATTAATTATTTTATATGTTCTTTTGTTTACTAGATGGGTATTAATGATTCGACAATTATATCCAAACATGAGGTTGAAAATTTTGAATGACTCAAATTCAAGCCCGAAACTCGTAAAGATCTACTTAACGTACAGTGTTAGAAAATTTTATTCAGCTAATTAATGAAACACAATATCTATATGTAATTTAAGATCAGAGAAATATATGGTTTTACAATATGATAGAGGTGGTCTTATCGTGATAGTGTGGTACACTGATGTGTCTTTAGGTGAAAGAATGAGGGTCATGCTCAAAGAAATGCTAATTTAAAAAAAAAATTAGTTGCTTGAGATATTACAATATTATTTATGCAATATAAAAACTATATCTAATCAGTTTTGTACGGCCAAAAAGAAAAAAGAAAAGTACCACAATATTATTTATGCAATATAAAAACTATATTCTAAGCAGATAATTTGAATTATTTTAACTAAGCCGCAAGTTAAAACAGTAAAAGCAATTTGGAAACAAAAAAATCCTACCAAACTCATTTATGGGGATGAGCAAAATTTATGTCCTGCATAAAATAAAATTCAAAATTTTTTTGGCGTACCCAGTATGTTCTATCTAATGAAGCTACATGACAAAAATAGATATTTCACTATATCTATTGTAATGTGAATGTGATTATGTGATGAATATAGCCATTGAATATACACTGAAAGAGATATACACAAATTTTTTGATGCATACCAGAATTATTCAAAATTAAAATTAAAAGCATGGAAAGAATGTACGTAGTAATGTTTATATGCTAAATGTTGGCAACATTATTTTTATGGTGAAAATTAACATTTCGACCTTTGTCTCCCCGTCACCAACTTATCACAATTTGACTACTTAAATTGGATAATTAGTAGGTTTTAGACAAGAAAAAAAAAACAGATAAATTTTTTATCAATTACTAATTCAAAGCTTAATATATACAAATATTGCAATCGAAATTTTCTTATTTAATCTAAAATTTTAAACTGAATTAAACAGTAAAATGCAAATTTAATTAGTTAATTAGAATAAGATAAGATCAATTTCTCTCCCACCGCAAGCACCAAATTAATGAACTCTTTCTTTTTTATTCAAAACCCATAGGTGTGCCAAACACTACAACAGAACAGTTTTTCTGCGACTGGTATCAGAGACCGGTGCTGATGCCGGTCGCAGAATTTCAAATCTACATAATCAAAGAATTTTTCTGCCACCGAAATTTTTATTAATATACAAACAATAACAAATTTCACAATCTTTTTTCAACAAAATTTCAAATCTACATAATCAAAGAATTATTTTGCGAATTTGCGCAAAATTATTATGTGGAAATAGAAAATAACTTTTCACAAAATTATTATGCGGAAATGAAATAACCGTAGAATTATTTTACAGAAACACCCCATAGGCTAATGAATGATTTAATTATTTACATATACTAATTTTATTTATTTCTTGAACAATTTCTCATTTATTTATATATGCGTTAATGTACATGAAGCAGCAAGACAAGCAGAAACAAGAGCATATTTCTCAAAAGGAGCAGCAAGAGGATCTTCTTCAAACAGACACAGATGTTGAGGTCTTTTAGTCTCTATGTTGTTTTAATTTTAATTTCTAGTGACAATTAATCTTCATGTTGTTCTAATTTTAATATGTGGTGATGACAATTAAATTTGTATGTTGTTGTTCCAATTTTAATTGACATCTATTATTAGTGGTCTAATTAATGTATTATTTGCTGGAAAAATTTGATCATGATTTGAAATTCAATCTTCAATATTGTCTTACTTCTAATTTTACAAACATATTCAAATATTCAAACAATTAACAAATAAAAATTCAAATAACTAATCAAACAATTTAAACATCTTTAAAAAATCCACAGAAAAATTTCATTTTCACAGAATAATTTGCGGAAATAGAATTTCTATAGAATAATTTTGCAGAAAGACATTTTCCATTTCTGAAGAATAATTTTTCAGAAATTTGTTAATTTTCGCAAAATAATTATGCGGATTGTGTAGATTTGGAATTTTGTTGAAAATAGGTGTAGATTATGAAATTTATTAATTTTTGTATATTAATAAAAATAGTGTTTGATGGACAACACTTATTAACTGCTACTTGGTTATTTTTTTTAATTTAAGGTTGTTCACTTTATTTTATTACTTTTGTATTTGTTTTTATTGCAGGAATTTTGAAAGCTCATACAATATTGGGCATAGAAGGTTACATAAACCATTAAATTTATAATTTGCAATTTAGATCCATATTTTATGTTTTGTACTCTTTTATTTTGTTAGTATAGTAATTTATGATTTGCAATTTATATATTTTTATCTTGATTGGCATTGATTGTTGCCTAATTGAAAAATATATATTTGATAAGAGGAGGGTTCAAATGCCTCCATTTTTTGTGCCTTCATCATGTCTCTATTTTTAAAAACTTTAATAATTCAAAATTTAAAACTTAAAAGTCAAAATAAAACTGTTGGATATGATCTACGTCATTTTATCTATGCACGTGTAAAAAATTATGACATTTCAATTTTATTTTTTATTGTCATCAAGAGCTTGTAAAAAACACACTAATTTGGATGATTTCTAGATGTTGATTTTTGAACTTAATGATTCACATAAAAACAAAATTGAAATGTGATATTTTTTTATGAGCACATAGATAAAATAACATAGATCACATCTAACGGTTTTATTTTGACTTTTAAGTTTTAAATTTTGAGTTATTAAAGTTTTAAAAGATTGAGGCATAGTGTAGGCACAAAAAATGGAGGCATTTGAACCCTCCTCATTTGGAGATAATATATATTAATTATCTAATTGAAAATTTGTTGCATATCTGTAAAATATTTATTGTTTATTATACGTTCATTAAAGTCCAATGAAAGAGGAAGTACTAAAATTTTATAAAAATAAATAGAAGGGAGAGAGAGAGAGACGGAGAATTACTAGGCAACTTGTCTGCCTAATAATTATTGACAAAAACGAACCACTTTTGGAGTTGATGCTCTTCCACGATTTCTCATCTCATTCAAACTGATGACAACATATATAGACACGTCTTCGAAGCGGTACATCCGAAATAAAAGGGCAAGCCTAATGCCCATCAGAATCAAATTTGAATTCTATAGACAGTGCTTATGTCAATCCTCTTCAAATGCGTCTGCGTTTAATTAATTCACACTAATATTGAAGCGTAATCTGCATGAATATTGAAACCATATGCATGTATGCATCTTGAAGCAGATTGGACAAAAGTGTCGTCCATCAAACAAATTGGATCCGATAAAAGTGTAGCGTACCCCTAAAACCTCCTGACAAAACTGGGTTGTTATACAGCTAGCGTCTCATAAGTTGTATTCTAAAAAAAGGAGATGTACAAAATGTGTACGCATCTTAAAGTAGCTAGTGCGTGTGAATTTTGATATAGATAGGATGCATGGTTCTTTTTTATTATTGGATTAAATTAAGGGAGGTGCTATATTAAGATCAATAATTTCAATAATGAGTGCTGAAAGAAACTTTTTTATACTAATACCTAACTTGCCCTTCTCTCTTAATACCATATAAGTACGTAATTAATTAATGGCTAATAAGGAAATGATTCAAATATCAAACTGAGCAGTGAGCATTACGTTTAAAATAAAATAAATCAACCAAACCAACCAATCAAACACAATAAACCAAACAATACCCAAACCTGCCAAATAAATCAAAACAAACCAAGTTAACCAAACAACACTCAGAAATAAACCAAAATAATCCAAATAAACCAAACAATACCCAAACATATCAAATTAACCAAAATAAACCAAGTAACCTAAACAACACTCAAACATACCAAATAAACCAAACGAACAAAGCAAACCCAATAAACCAAACATCTTGTTTAATGGTATGAAAACTAGTTATAAACTTTATAATACATTATTAAGAATATTTCATCGTAAGTCTCAAAGTATAAACCAAATATGCATATATAACACTCATGACAAAGTTCATCGTAAGTCTCAAAGTTTAAGCCAATCAATTAGAACATTTTCATGCTCTATATCATTAGTGAATATTGACTGACTCATTAAAAAATTTCAGTAAATAAAATACAAAATATGTTCAGATTATACAGTACAATATACATTAAGTTTAGATAAGTTGTTATTTACAACATATGGATATCATTGATTTTGTTTGGATATATGCACTCTAAAGTGAAGTTATATTTTAATTTATTTAACATGAAGTATTGGAGTTAGATTTCAAACATTAAAAAAAATAGATAAACTTCTATGCAATGCAACATTTTATGGGCACAAGATTGCATCGCCACCTTATGACCAAAAAAAAGTATATTTATAATGAAGTGGTTATAAAATAAAATTTTCATTTAATTGGTTTCCATTCGTACAAGACAGATGAAAGATTTTTGAGATTTGAATAATTTCTATATTAGCTATCCATTGATTACGTATTCAGATATAGTATTAAAAGAGAAGGACAAATTGGGTATTAGTATAAAAAAATTTCTCTCAGCTCTCATTATTGAAATTATTGCCCTTAGAATAGCACCTCCCTTAAATTAATTACTGAATTTGATCCAATATCCGTTAGACGGCCTCGATTAATCCAGCTCGGCACAAAAGTGCGAAACCTTGTATTTTTGTATAATTTAAATTTCATTTTAATATTTTCAGAGAAATTAATGAAAACTAAACTAATATATATAAACCCTTCTGGGAAGGAACAAG
This sequence comes from Carex rostrata, assembly GCF_964058835.1. NCBI lineage: Eukaryota > Viridiplantae > Streptophyta > Magnoliopsida > Poales > Cyperaceae > Carex > Carex rostrata. Next base: position 12,793,224 of record NC_135920.1, on the reverse strand, counting down.
TTCAAATAATATTCCAGAAATTCAACTCATCTCATGCTGCAAAAAAAAAAAAATTATCAATAACACCTCTCACCAAACATTATCAGAAACAATATCACATTATTAGAAAATTAAAAGATGTTGAATAATTAATCATCCCATGTGCACATCAAACACAATGTCTTAGAAACCGTTAATTTGCAGAGTGTTGGGGCCAATGGTAATTTGATTTCAACCCAACCTCAAATGATATTATTTAAAGTTTACTTGGTTGTCACGAGTATTTTCAACATATATATAACTCCGATTACTGTTTATCTTACTGGGATAATAAAGATATGAATATCTCGGGAAAGACAGCAAGTTGTATACCGGCAACTAAAAAACAATTTATATAAAACTCTTACTCTTAAAAATACCTTACTAGTGTCATCTTTATCTACAAAATTGATTTCTATTGGACAGTTAACAGAAGAACAAAATTGTGTAGCTCTCATGTTTCCAAATCGTTGTATTTTTCAGGATATCCTCACCAAGGAGATCATTGGCCGTGGTACTAAGCGAGATGGATTGTATTACTTGGAGGAGATGAAGACTGGAAACTCATTTCTGTCAAAAACCAATTCAAAACAACTGAGAGAGCAAGTTTTGTTATGGCATAGAAGATTAGGGCATCCCTCGTTTGGATACATGAGAAAACTCTCACCTCATTTATTTTCTGGTTTAAATAAATAATTGGTTTGTGAAACTTATATTAAGGCTAAAAGTCATCGTACAACTTATTTTGATAGTTATCATAAAAACCTTCTTTCTTTTGATTTAGTTCATACCGATGTTTGGGGACCATCCTTGGTTGTCTCAAAGTCTGGTCGTCGATGGTTTATTCTTTTTACCGATGATTGTACACGGATGACATGGTTTTATTTACTCAAAACTAAGGATGAAGTAACGAAAGTATTTCAAGATTTTTTTTAACATGATAAAAACTCAGTTTGAAAAAGATATAAAAGTTGTCAGAAGTGATAATGGGACAGAATATGTAAATAAAAATTTGCATAATTTCTTTAAAGATAAAGGAATTATACATGAGACCTCATGTGTGGGAACTCCTTAACAAAATGGAATAGTAGAGAGGAAAAATAGGCATATTCTCGAAACCGCTCGGTCAATATTGTTTGAGAGTAATATGCCCCTGAATTTTTGGGATAATATTGTGTCTTTTGCAATTTACATAATTAATCGTAGACCAACCCGAGTACATTATTACAAAACTCCTCTTCAAATGTTATCCTCTCATATTAGAATTCCGTCTGTTTTAAATTTACCTCCTAAAATTTTCGGATGCATTGCATATGTGCAAGTACAAAAAAAATTTCGATCCAAATTAGAACCTTGTGCGCAAAAATGCATTTTTTTGGAATTCGGTACACATCAAAAAGGATATAAATGTTATAATTCAAACACGAGAAAATTATTTACAACTATGGATGTCACATTTTTAGAAGGTGAATATTTTTTTAAACAAACCGAAAGTCCAATTCAGGAGGATAATCATGTAGAATTGGATTTCTCTTATTTACATTTCTTAAGCTCTCCTCACGAAAATTCAAATTCACCTACTGCCGAGAATGGACCCACTGCCGAAAATCCACTTATTGCCAAATATCATTCCCCTGCCGAAAATACAAATCAATCAAATCTGGCCGAAAATGCAAATCAAGCAGAAAATCAAAATGCTGCCAAATTCCTTAACTTTGACCAAGTTGGAAATATTGGAAATATTGGAAACCAAACAAATCTGGCCGAAAATTCAAATCAAACAAAAAATCAAAATGCTGCCGAATTCGTTAACTTTGACCAATTTGGAAATATTGGAAACCAGTCAAATCAGAGTCATGACCCAACTCGGGTCATCCAAACAGATCCAATTCGGGTCATCCAATCTGAATCAAATTTCTGGATATTGCTAAATGATACAATAATACAATCCGACCAAGTATCACATGGGTCAAGATCTCCTGAGGTAAGTGCTCCTAACACTCTCTATAAATTATCATCTAGAAATAACCGAGGAAAACCACCAAAACGGTACGTTCCGAAGGATGGAACAAGTGAGGAAGTAAGATATCCTATTGCTAATTATACAACCACTGAAAAATTGTCAAAACCTTTGAAAGCCTTTATGAACCAAATATCTTCGGTAAATGTACCAGAAAAAATAGAAGAAGCCTTGAAAGACCATAATTGGGTAAAAGCAATGAAAGAAGAAATGAATGCATTAGAGAAGAATGGTACTTGGAAATTAGTAACATTACCAGAAGGGAAGAAAACAGTCGGGTGCAAATGGGTATATACTATAAAATACAATGCAGAGGAAAAAATTGACAGATACAAAGCAAGATTAGTTGCAAAAGGATATACACAGACGTATGGTGTTGATCTTCAGGAAACATTCTCAGCTGTTACAAAATTAAATTATGTCCGAGTTCTCTTATCTCTTGCAGCAAACCTAGACTGGCCACTACATCAATTTGATGTTAAAAATGCATTTTTGCATGGTGATCTGAAGGAGAAAATTTACATGGATATCCCACCTGGATATTGGTACCCAGAAAAAACTATGAAAGTGTGTAAGTTGGAGAGAGCACTCTATGAGTTAAAACAATCACCAAGAGCGTGGTTCGGTCGATTTTGTCAGGCAATGAAAGGTTATGGGTACACCCAGAGTGAATCTAACCACACGATGTTCGTCGAGGTAAGATATTTGTGTTAATAATTTATGTAGATGATATGATTATTACAGGAGATGATCATATGGAGATAAAAGAATTAAAAGCTAGATTGTCAAAAGAATTTGAAATGAAAAATTTGGGTGGTTTGAAATATTTTCTTGGAATAGAAGTATCATGCAACAAAGAAGGTATCTTTCTCTCTCAAAGAAAATACATACTTGATCTTCTAACTGAAGTTGGAATGATAGATTGTAATCCAGCAGATACACCCATGGTTCAAAATTTGAAACTAGACATAGACCCAGATTGAAAATCCGAAAATAAGGAAAGGTATCAGAAATTGGTTGGAAAATTAATTTATTTGTCTCATACTAGACCTGACATAACTTATGCAGTGAGTGTTGTTAGTCAATTTATGCATTCTCCAAGCAGAGAGCACATGGAGGCAGTAATAAGAATCCTCAGGTATCTGAAGGGTGCACCTAGAAGAGGAATATCTTTTCGGAAAAACCAACACATGAATATAACCGGTTACTGTGACGCTGACTGGGCTGGATGTGTGGTTGATAGGAGATCTACTGCGGGATATTTTACCTTTGTAGGTGGAAACTTGATAACCTGGAAGAGTAAAAAACAAAATGTAGTGACACTCTCCAGTGCTGAGGCTGAATTTCGAGGAATGGTGAAAGGTATTTGTGAACTGTTGTGGTTGAGAAAACTACTAACAGAGTTAGTCTTTGAACCTTGTGCTGGAATGAAACTTTTTTGTGATAATAAAGCTGCTATAAATATATCTCATAATCCAGTGCAGCATGACAGAACAAAACATATTGAAGTGGATAGGCATTTCATCAAAGAGAAATTGGACTCTAAGATTATTTCAATGACATTCGTGTGGTCACACGAACAGTTGGCAGATATGCTCACAAAGGCGATATCAAGCAAGACATTTGATGAATCTCTATCTAAACTCGGTATGACAGATGTCTACGTATGAGCTTGAAGGAGGGTGTTGAAGTTACAAGCTAATACGTACAACAAGGTCCACATCCGATCCAGAAGAGAATGAAGAAGGAAATCAATCAACAAGGAAGGTTGAAGATTTAGTAAATAAATTATATTTTCCTTACTTTGTTATTTCCTAGTTGCTTGTATAGGAAGATATATTGTTAGAAATAGAAAGAAAACAAAAAAAAGGAAAGAGATTAGGAGAGGTGCAAGGGCTAGCTGTCAATAAATAAGCAGCAGCTCTCTTCGTATGAAGTATGTAAGAAAAAAAATATATATTTAATTGAAATAAACAAAGAAATGGAAGGGAGATTCATGGAAGTGATTGTGTTCTTGTTCTTTGTTATATTATTTTAATAATTTTGACAATACCATTCCTCTATACAAATTTATATTGATTAGCCTGGTTGAAAACTATTTTGCTTTTGAATTAAACTGCGTGTTTTATAATTAATATTTTCATGGCACATTTAAATAGTTTCCACTTGATCAAAAAAGAATAATTCGTCACAACACCTATCATTCAAATTTGCCTTTTTAATTAATACGCAAAAAAATAATACTGCCGACATGGATGTACCTATCGTTGGTACAGATTAATTGGTAGACAAAGCAGGGCATCCATACAAGGGATGTGACAACTTTAGGAACCAGACACCATCAAGTCCATGCAAATTTTCAAGGTTGTCAAAAATAATAGACCAATCTGACCTTCCCTTGGAAATCATCAATTAGATAAATTAAGTTATTAGCACCTCATTTGCTGTGCAGATTCATCTCCGGTCTCTCCTTTGTCCTTGGGATGTGCTAGTTCAAATCTGGCACTCAAGGATTAGAATTGGAAGCAATATTATCACATGAGAAATTAAAGCTAAGATGTAATGTGCTCATTAAGAGGGTTTGGTGAGTACAATTCTAAAAATATATTGGATTGATTTCAAATATCGAATCCAAATTGTTGAAATTCATGTACTTCATTAGTGATGCATGTAAATGCAAATTTTTAAAAGTTTCGAATTTATTTGTTACAAGATATAGGCGGTCAAAGAAAGAAACTTTTTATAACTTAATTTATAAGTTATTTTATATATTCAATTTTTATTATTTCTTTCCTTGAATGATTTTTCTCAACAAAAACATAAGTTTTCTCAAAATTTTGGCATATTTAATAACTAAAACATTTTGGTTAATCTATTTCAATTGATCAGTTACATAAAGAGATCCTCATCTTAATTTGATTATACATATATAGAGCAAAACTAGGGCGATATATATATAGAGCAAAACTAGGGTGATATATGCTCACAAAGATAAATTGGTGAGCACGCCTTTAAAAAACTATCGGATTGACTTCGAACTATACGAATCCAAATAGTTGAAATTCAAGTACTTCGTGAGTAATGCATGTACATGTAAAAATTTAAAGTTTCGAATTCATTTAGTACATGGTCAAGCGGTCAAAAAAATAATGAAAATTAATACATAAAACAATTAAAAAATAACTTATAAAAGTTCATTGTTTTGACCGCTTGACCATGTGCTAAATAAATTCACTAATTACTTGAATTTCAACGGTTTGAATTGGTTGTTTGAAGTCAAACCGATAGTTTTTTGGAAGTGTGCTCACTAACTCCTCTTAGTGAGCACATCACACCTTAGTTTTGCTTATATATATATATATATATAGAGAGAGAGAGAGAGAGAGAGAAGGGATCAAGTTACAATAATTTTTGAGTTACAACAAGCATTATTTACATTTTTAAAGTCTAAATCGTCAATCCAAACCGTTAGATGTGATCTCTACAATAAAATGTGCTTGGAGACCAAATTTTACATTTTTTGGAATTTTTTTACTATTTATTAAGATGGGTACAAAATTCAATGGTATGAATTTGACTAGTTTTTGTACCCATCTTAATAAATAGTAAAAAAATTCCAAAAAATGTAAAATTTTGTCTCCAAGCACATTTTATTGTAGAAATCACATTTAACAGTTTGGATCGACGATTTGGACTTTAAAAATGTAAATAATGCTTGTTGTAACTTGTTGTAACTTGTTGTAACTTGTTGTAACTTGTTGTAACTTGATCCCTCCTCATATACATATATATATATATATATATATATGAGGAGGGATCAAGTTACAACAATTTTTGAGTTACAACAACCATTTTTTATATTTTCAAAGTCCAAATCATCGATCCAAACCATTAGATGTGATCTCCACAATAAAATGTGCTTTCAAATTAAATTTTATATTTTTTGGAATTTTTTTACTATTTATTAAGATGGGTACAAAATTCAATGGTCTGAATTTGACTAGTTTTTGTACCCATCTTAATAAATAGTAAAACAAATCCAAAAAATATAAAATTTGGTCTCCAAGCATATTTTATTGTAGAGATCACATCTAACGGTTTGGATCGACGATTTAGACTTTGAAAATGTAAAAAATTATTGTTGTAACTTGTTGTAATTTGATCCCTTCTCATATATATATATATATATAGAGAGAGAGAGAGAGAGAGAGAGAGATGCTAATGTGCTTTCGGTAACATATGGGTTGAAATACACACGGTCCAAATTTGAAATTTCAAAATCCAAAAAGTCGATCTGAACCGTTCATCTTGTTCTCCATATTAATATGTGCTTGGAGACCAAATTTTATATTTTTCTGAATTTTTTTACTATTTATTAAGCCACTTTGAAAATTGCTGATCCAACGGTGGCTTAACAAAACAGTAAAACCGTTGGATCAACAATTTTCAAAGTGGCTTAATAAATAGTAAAAAAATTCATAAAAATGTAAACTTTGGTCTCCAAGCACATATTAATATGGAAAACAGGATGAACGGTTCAGATCAACTTTTTAGATTTTAAAATTTCAAATTTGGACCGTGTGTATTTCGGCCCATATGCTACCGAAAGCACATTAGCCTATCTCTATATATTGGTACTTCAATTTATTGGATGCTTTTAGAATACATATGCCTCTCTTTGACTCTTTATACTTTTTCTATTTCTAAATGTAAATTGTTTTGTAAGTATATGATTGATTTAGAGCCTCATGATTTGAGAAAATTGATAACATATAATTAACAGAGTAAACATAAAAAAATTATTGATATATTCTCTATATACTGTTACTCTATCAACTGTTTGGATTTTGAAAATAAAAATATAAATTTATAGCACGAATTCATCCGTAATATTTATATTACCATAGCCTCACTTTACAAAACTAATGGACATAACCATTTATGATTTAACTGGAGAGAAACAAAACCCCATGGTGTGAATCGAAGAATATCCTACAGAAACGAACAAAGGTTGACACTGCAATAAGGCCAGATGCAGTTCCTCTTGCACATCGATTTGAAAGCCACTAGCTAGTTTCTCCCGTGACACCTCTTTGTCAGGTAATGGGGTGCGAACCGATTATGTTAACAAATAAAATGATACAAGATGAGATCAAGGGAGATCTGGCCGAGTAACATGGACCTCTAGAAGTTGCTATTTTGTAAACCAGTAGGGTCACACGGTGAAAATGTGTGGCTTGCATTTCAAGGTGAAGCAACTTAATTTTATAGGTCGCAATGTTATACAAGTTGCGTTGGCTTCATTAGAGGTGCTGATTTGACCCAGTTTAGCATTATATGTACCATATATAATAAAGCATACGTAACTTCATTTGACTTATTAGAGGTGTGACTTGACCTAAGTATTAGCATTATATGTATCATAAAAGAAGCATAAGGAAGAGGGTGTGTATATTTCATTTGACCAAGGGCTGATCATTTTAGCCACTTAATTATATATAGGAAAGGATACAAATCTAGCTTGTACCAATTTTCAAACATCTTATTAATTATAGTAGCAACACTCATTTTCGGGTTTGACCTGTATATATTGCACTACAAGAATGAAGCAGTATTCTTCAGAATAAAAAGTGACTATTCGCGAGAGTATACGAATATAAAGGTGTTTTTTCTATTAACGACGGTAGTATCCATGAGAGTAAACCAACAATACAGGTCAAACCCGAAAATGAGTGTCGCTAGTATAATTAATAAGATGTTTGAAAATTGGTACAAAATTTGTATCCTTTCCTATAATTAAGTGGCTAAAATGATTAGCCCTTGGTCAAATGAAATTACACACCCTCTTCCTTATGTTTCTTAATTTTATGATACATATAATGCTAATACTTAGCGACAGTAGTATCCGCAAGCGATACTGTCGATATATCATTGCGGATACTACCGTCATTAATAGAAAAAGCACATTTCTGTCAGTATACCCTTGCGGATAATCAATTAAATCCTCACGAATACTTTCATATTCTTGTAGTCAATCGATCGCTCACAGATACTGCTCCATTATCATGCGAAACCCCGCTCACACACAAAAACGGACGGTAGTTACGTACATTGGATTTAAACCTGTTCATTTAATTTATTTCTCAAGTCATCCACATTTTTTTTAAATTCATTTTATATCTAAAACAATAACAATCTATTAGAGACACTTTGCAATTTTTGCAATATATAATATTTGGTTCAAAAAGTCTGTGGCCAAGTAAATCTATTTTGAAGCACAATGAGAGAGAATATTAGCAAAACCCTAATTAGTGAGAAATCTTAAGGAAACAATAATAAGACAAGCAGACAAATAACCGAAATTTAATAAAAGGTTTAAACTTTAAAGATATAACTTGTTCCGAAGATACCTATTTATGAAGTACAGTACTTCAGTTTTCCTTTTAACACCATGTTTATTTTTATCGTATTTACGCCAAATTTGTTTTTTTTATTTGTTTGATCCGGATTATTAAAAGAAAAAAATCTTCTACTTTAAAATTTCGACAAAAACAACATATCCAACTTTTAAGGCATTTATTCTACATTTTTTGACTGACCGTATGCTTTCATAGTATGGGAAAAAAATTATGATTATTAGATGATTCAATAATGAGACAATATCTGCGAATGATACTGTCGGTATATATACATACTCTCGCGGATACTCTCATCGCTGATAGAAAAAGCACATTTATGTCGGTATACCCTCGCAAATAGTCACTTTTTACCCTCGCGAATATTGTCTTATAGTCGAATGTATGGGTTCAGAAACTATACATAATCTCATCAAATTCTAAAGTTTTTAATTGAATTTGTTTGTTAAAGTTTTTATATATAGTTCAAATTTCTCATAAAATTTAAAATATAAACTTGTAACATAATGATTAGGATTTCACTTTATAACAATAGAGACAAATTTCAGTAAACACATATTATACATTTTATATTTCAGTCTCTACTATAACCTATATCTACTATCAAATACTCACATGTTAAGCCACTAAAGCCTACATACTAGGTCTTTTGATCATATGACCGTTAAGTTAACACAAACCAGTAATGGGCCAAACAGAACCTGCTATTATCTCTCCACATAACCTTAACTATTGTGGGATTAGATAATTAAAGGCCCAACCCAATTGGATTCTAATTGGGCACCAACTCTCTTTTTTTCCTCTTTTTGGGTGTCTCAGCTCTTCTATATGATCCCGTCTGAATCAATTCTTGTTCATTGCTACAGAGAATATTTTTTATATTTTTTAGATTAAATTATATGACAAAAGTTGCATGAAAACAGTGTTTAGTTGTTAAAATTTTCTTCAATATGAGCCGATTATAAACGGAGCGCGGAACGCTGTGTAACAGAGTTATCTACTTCTGAATTTTACAAAATAGGACCTGAATCTTCTGAATTTTACAAAAGAGGCCTGAATCTTTTGAACCCTCCATAACTAATTTGTCTATTTCTAGACTGGGTCTTCGGTCTTTGACCTGATCTGTAAAATCCATGAATAATTAATGAAAAATTATTAAGCCTAGGGTCTGATTTGTGAAATTCCTTTAAAAAAAAAATTTCCCACCCTTGGCTCATAGTTTGGCTCCACTTCTGACTATAAATTAAGAAACATGCATTATGTTCCGGTAATTTTCAGAACAAGAGATGATTAAGCCACCCGGACATTACACAATAAATATTTATAAAGAAATTAATATGAGAATTTTTCTTTTTCTTTTTTGAGTAAAGATTAGAGATCAAGCCACATATCTAACTATTTAGTATCAAAAAAAAATTCACTAGATTTCAAATCTACGATCTCTTATACTTAAGATATTATCTTTGTCACTAGACAAAATTAAATAATAGTTATCACTGAAAATTTTCAAAAAAAAAAAAATAGAGCAACTCAAAACTAAAATTGGACCAAAAAGAGCACTGCACAAACACAATGATATAGCGAGGATAAGATAATTAGTTAAGAAAGATATATAGAGACATAACAATTCTAATGCACTCTGAAATTTGTTAAACATTGTGTTTGCTTATCAAGTTGGAAAAAAAAAATGAAAACCAGTCTTTGATATAGTGGCAAAGACAATAGCAACTTTTACTCCGGCGACAAAAACAACATCTTTGATCGAGATTTCTTAATAATATCTTCAACTTAATTATACTATAAAAATAATCAAACAATTCCATAGCATGACTGACTGTAAGTCTGTGCACTCTGCACTCAAGTTATATCCAGCCAAATACATACAGAAATCATATAAATTGGAGGAAAAAATACAAGAAAATAATATCACATCTATCCAAAGTTTGCATTCCCGATCGAGTTTGCTCCCACCGATTGCCGAACAGAATAGTTGTTTTGTTGAACTAATTATTATGGAAAAAATATAGATATTTTCAATGATACTTATTCAAAACACAAGCATTAACGAAACCGTCCTTAAATATAAGCAATCTATGAATCTAATGCAAGAAAGAAAGAAAAAATCAAATCAAACCTCCTAACTTTAAATATTTATAATAAAATTTAATTTGATTTCGAATCTGCCTCACACATATCTTAATCGGTATATGTATATTGTTCTAGTCAATAAATTAGACATAGTTCCTTCCAAGTATTTCTTTTTTGACCCATCATTCCATTTCATCAGCATAATGGAGGAAAGGAATAGCAAACGATAAAATTCTATATTTTAAAAATCATGCTTTCCAAATAAATAGAGTATATTTGCTCAAGCATTAATTTTACCCTATAGCTAGGGGTGTTTAGACGGTTCAGTTTGTTTGGTTTTCAACCGAATCGATAAAATTTTAGTGTAAATGGAACAGTTTGGTTTAGACTTTTAGAACTGACTAAACTGAACTAATCAAACTATAATGGTTTAAGTATGGTTCATATTTTGTTTGATTCAATCAACGTTTTCTTTCTTCTATTTTGGTTTGGATATTTAGAGCATCTACATATTTTGTATGAATTGAATAATGTGTGTAATTTATCTTGATATTTATTTCTTTGATATTACTAATGTGTTGGTGTATGTATTGAGTTTCGATTTTTTTTTTAAATTTAATCTCTCTTATTTGTTTCAACCGAATAAACCGAAATTCAATTTGATTTAAATAGTTTGGTTGTTATTCAGTTGGCCGTTTTAATTTAGTTGGTTTGGTTTGATTTTTAAGTAGCATAAAAAAAATTAATTTGTCTATTTTATTCCGGTTTCAAGAACCGACCATTTGAACACCCCTACCTATAGCACACAGATGGCATCTTTTCACATTTCAACCGTAGTTCCGATTGCAACATCTAGAAAAAAATCATTTATTTTTTATAGTTTATTTATCCAAATTAACCGTATGTCAACAATTAAAAGTTTTTTTTTTAAACCTTGGCAGGGGCTGCAAAACTAAATACTAGTTTTTTTAAGATATGTTAGCTTACAATTACCAATAACTTATAGTAAATTAATTATATCTATATTTATTTGTGATTGTTGCAGTGTAGCAAAACTGTATACTTACATTTGACATTCACCATTGAATGTAATTATTCAGAAGATTTTTTGTATTTTTCTCACTATATATACTTATGCTAGCTTTCTGATTTTCATCTCCTATAACAATTCAACACTTCTTGGGAGTTGTGGATTTAGAGATCAGTCTCCAGCTAGACAAATCCATGCATCTCTGCACCTCATTATCCTAAAAAACGAAACCCTAGATAGAGTTCAACTTTTTTATCTTCCTATATGTACCCATCTTTACTATCCTTTCCCTTCACACATCCTCAAACCCTAATTTTGTACAATGGCTTCCAAGACAACAATATCATTTGTTCTCTATCTTTTCCTAACCCTAAATCTCCTCTTCTCCACCCCAACAGATGCATGTGGATGCAAATGTCGAGAATGTCCTAGTCCACCCCCAAAATGTCGAGGAGGATGTCGGCCTAGCCCTCCATACGTACCTACGCCATATGTACCAAGTCCTCAAACCGGAGGGAAGTGCCCAATAGATGCACTCAAGCTAGGCGTTTGCGCAAATGTCCTCGATGGATTAATCAACATTACTCTTGGAAAACCACCTAAGGAACCATGCTGCACTCTTATTCAAGGTTTATTGGATCTCGAGGCGGCAGTATGTTTGTGCACTGCACTCAAAGGAAATATACTAGGAATCAATCTTAACATACCTATTGATCTGAGTTTGCTGATCAACTACTGTGGAAAGAATGTTCCTGTTGGGTTCCAGTGTCCTTAATTGCTTAATTAGTTTATATTGATGTAATAGTTATCTACGTACTCGTTTTTTATGTATGGTGAAAGTTGTCTAGGTATTTAATTTGCATGCAGTAGTGTGTTTTTCTGGGAGTTGTTACTGGTTCAGATTTTATGGCCAACAGTAAGGATAAAACAAACATGGAGTATTGGGCTTGTAGGTTTGGTTTATATATATATACATGGCTATCAGGCTATGGGTTTTATGTATTTCTATTTCAATGTTTTATGTGCTCTTTTTTTTTTGCTTGCTGGTGATGTCTAAGGTTTTCTTTTTCTTTTTCTTTTTCTTTTTCTTTTTCTTTTTCTTTTTCTTTTTCTTTTCTTTTTTTGCTGGTGATACGTAAAATGAATGCATTAATTATGTGCGGTTATTTATCGTAATTAATATACTAGACAGATTCATAAAATGGTCGCTTGATTATTCCCTTCGAAGATATATATATATACCTAAAGTTGTACGAAAAAAAAAATACTCATTTCAACAAAGAAAATATTAATCTAATTCCGAGTTTGTTGATTTTTCAAGTTCTTGTGTATATTTTCAAGCTCTTGGGTTTCTTAAATTGGTTTAAAATTTATTATGTGATCGAGTTAATAGTTCAAATAATCTTATTAATTAAATCAAAATTTTCATCAGAATTCAACAATGTAAGGGTGTTCTGTACTTGCTGGGCTTGGATCTATTATGGGCCATACTAGATTGAGATATATATATATATAACAGCAACTGTTTGAATCAAGAGGAGAAAATTTTATAGTCCTTCTTTGGGCTTTAAATTTTAATGATGGTCCCATATATAGTATATCAAACTCAAGACAACGATTCTACTTGACAAAATTGATCCAAATACGACCTTCAATCTAGGACCAAAATGACAAAAAAAAAATACTTCAACTGCAAACGAATCAAACCAAATCAAACTTAGTTTGAGTTTGAATAAGATTGGAACCGAACTGATTTGATTTGTTTCATAACGAACTTCAATTGAACGAGTTAATTGCGAATTTTTTTCAAATCGAAGTCAATTGAATCACGAACTACGAGCTTTTTTTGGCAGCCCTACCACCTTTAGTTATTTTTTGAAAATTGAATAGCTTAAACTAAGCATTGCATTGGATCTTATCTGATCATATTAGGTACCTATTTGAACCTATTGAAATGAAACCTTGATTTTGTAATGAGCTACTTACGTTGCTCTAATTTGAACATTACATGTTAATTTGAGATTTGAATCTAAATAGTTCGCGAACCAATTGCAAACGAACTATACCCAATTTGAGTTTGAGTTTAAATAAGATTAGAACCGAACTGGTTTGATTTGTTTTAGAACGAACTTCAATCGAATGAGTTAATTGCAAAAAAAAAAAATTGAATCAAAGTCAATCGAATAACGAACTACGAGCTTTTATGGCAGCCCTACTTCAACATGTGCGTAATTTACTAATTTAATTTATTTATAGAAAACTAATATTGTACCAAATTCATCATAAGCAATGGCTGTACAGTTTTGCATCGTTGTTACAAACATGCTAAGGAATTGCTGTATCAATATTTAGTAGCCGTTGGATAATATCAATTATGATCAGGTGCTTAAAAATAATATGACAATCTTTTGTGTATGTCGCAACCCTGATGGATAGCCCGGTATAAATGCAGTTCAACAAAATGTTTAAATCTCGTGTGTTATTCTTAAATTAACTTATAATTTAATGTGCATTAATTTTCTAAACATGGTGATGAATCACAAGTTCACAACATGCTACAGTCCCTTTTTTTTTTTTTTTTTAGTAAATTGGAAGTCAAGCCACTTAACTATTTAATACCTTTGTTATTACAACAAAGAATTTTTTCCATGTGAATTTCAAACTCATAAAATCTCACATAGAAATCATGTGTTTTCGTCACTAAACCAAAGGCTAGTTCTTTGCTACAATCCAATTTTGGTAAAGTTTGACAAATTAATTATATCAATGAGGTTGACGGCTGGGTACTTTTTATTAATCGGACAATTATATATATAAATTGATCGTTTTGTAGCAATATGATATGTTATTTGCTAATCCAACTGTAACAAGTTAATTTGACATGTTTTAATTTAACGAACCTTGGTGATATTCAACTTCTTTTCAATGAATTAAATCAAACAAACCAAAATTAAATCTCTAGTTTTTACGCAGCCAGTCCTAAACCAGGAAAAAAGACGAGGGTTGTTACAAGGCATGACAAGCCAATGTAAAAAATGCATCCTCTTTATGAAAAAAAAAAAAAATACCCCTCCCATAGGTACTCCAGTTTGGTTTTATTTCTAGTCTACTCCAACCTGTTTTGAACTAAAAACTTGTTGATTTATTCAGTTGTTACTTGGTTGATAAATTTAATTCGACTGGTTCAGTTAAATTTTTTAAAACCGAAAAACAATTTAGTTTGATTATTTTAACTCTGTTTTAATGAAAACCGTTTGAACACCTCTAGTGCGACCATCTAATTAATTTATACTCAATATATTGATGTCATATGTTTCAATATTCTCTCAAATTAAGAACAGAAAAAAAAGGAAAAAAAAAAATTCCCCAAGAACTTTGAAGTTCAACATGCTCGAATGTATGTATTCCAATATTAAAAATATCAGACAAGATATTTAACTCAGCATGTATATTAATCCACCACTGAACAGGTTGCAAATTTGTTTTCACAACAAAAGAACAACATTTATGTACTTTTTGGTTCCCCATACAAACCAAGTTATTCTTCTAAACAAAAGAAAAAAGAACATTGAGCAAAAGATGCATAATTGAAATGCTAGCTTGATCTGTTGAAGCATTTCTATGCCTTTTCACCGAGCTCGGCACGCAGATTGTCGTACGGATAAACTTTTGGTGCCTGAAATGTGGCAAAAAGAAACCATAATCATTGTTAACAAAAAAAATTAATAGAAAACGGCATTATAGCTTGTACAACCCTTAAAACATCCAAGAATATATTATGTTCCTCCACATCCTACACATTACCTGACTCATTAATTATCATAAGCTCCTGTATACATATAAGCATCAGGAAGAAGAAAAAAAAAAAAAAAAAAAAGATAAATGTTGTGTGGCAATTATCATTTCACACAGGATAATTATATATTGAGGCTGGAGCATTACACATGAACTACTCCGACTTCTTAAGGTTTGCAAAGAAGCATAGATATCACAATTTACACCTACATAACTCTACCAAAGTTCTCTTGAGTTCTTTGGATACCCCTGCGAGCTTTGGAATCTCGCTTTTCAAGTACTTTGGAGCCCTAAACAGCAACTCTGATGCAGTGGATAACATCAAAGTTTCCAACAATGATACTATAACAGCACTTTAACATATTGGTCAGCTTCAGCAAATGTAACAACCGTTTTAAAAGAGATTGGAGTTTCACTGAACAAACTAATGACCGAATTTTATGTCATGAGAATAGACTAGTTTACATAATAGAACTGCCACGTATGGAACCGACTTTGCGCAATAGCAGTTTCTGAAATTTGCAAACCCTACCTAAGACACAATAAGCCCTGATTTCTTCTTCTTTTGTTGAAGAGGAGGGTTACAATGCCTCATCTTTTTCATACCTTATCATACCTCATATTTTATATCTTCGTTTTCAAAGTCCAAATTGTCGATCCGAACCGTTCAACATAATATTTATACTAAAATATACATGGAGATAAAATTTTATATTTTTTAGAATTTTTTTTACTATTTTTTAAGATAGGTACAAAATCGCTGTTTTTGAACCGTTCATAAAACAATGATTTTCTACCCATCTTAAAAAATAGTAAAAAATTTCCAAAAATTATAAAATTTCATCCCTAACCATATTTTAGTATATATATCATGTTGAACGGTTCGGATCGATAATTTGGACTTTGAAAACGAAGATATAAAATATGAGGTATGAAAGACATGAGGTATTGGAACCCTCCTCTTTTTTGAAATAGCACCCTGATTAAATATTGATTATTATAAGCCTCAAACTAATCAGAACTTCCATTCATTTGACCTTTCATTCATCATTTCAAGATTAAACTCAGCCCGATTAACTTAATAGTTGTTCATGTTTTCTGGTAACACTGCCAAAATCTACAAACATCTCTAAATACAAAATCATTTTTAGCCAAATCAAAATATAGGTGAAGTTAGCAATTGCTAGTGTTGTTTGAACATAAAAATAGTATTATGACTAGAAGTTGGTACTTAAAATACATGCATGTTCTTAGGCAAAAAATGTTTACTGGTACAAAAAAAAGATTCCAAATTAACAATTGCCAGTTTTGTTTCAACATATAAAGAGTACTTTTTATGAGTAGTTGGTACTTAACACATGCATGCTCTAAAGCAAATATGTTTACTGTACTACAAATAGATTCCAAATTACACCCGTTTGCACACAACCTGTATGTGTTAACAACTAACAGAAGTAATTATCAGCATGTTCTGGACACCTTTTTAGATATCACGAGCAGAAAAGCCCCACATAGATATATTCTATAATAACAAAAATGACTAAATACTTCTAATGTCATCAGTGCAAACAGGTAGGTCAATTTCAGCATGGATGGTCAACATCAGAAGAATATGGGTGTATATTATATTTGACATGTGATCTATCTTCTTGTGAGAAAAATTGAAGTACTTCTAAACAGGAACTGGCAGTCATGGAACAATAGGTTTATATACTGCAACTATTAACACTTTGCTAATTTCCAACTTGATTTAGTTCAACTAAGAAATATGTTACTTCACTGAAAGATTGAATTACTTCCATTTTCAATAATTAAAAAATCGGGCAAAACATAGATTCATTCAACTGTTGAGCATACCTGATTGATACAGTAATGTACTCTTAGTATGACTGGCATATATATAAGTATTGCTATATCCATACTATGTTAAAGCTTGTTTTTCTCATTATAACTGACCTACATAAAGTATTATGGCATGTGACTAAGGCC
Source organism: Carex rostrata (assembly GCF_964058835.1). NCBI lineage: Eukaryota > Viridiplantae > Streptophyta > Magnoliopsida > Poales > Cyperaceae > Carex > Carex rostrata. Next base: position 12,775,868 of record NC_135920.1, on the reverse strand, counting down.
TAAATTAGTCCTCAATTGACACGGAATATTGAATGAACATGGTTTACCACAAACACAGAGTTAAATCACAAAATACGTCTTCAGATTTGTTTACACACATCTTATTCCATACGCATAATTGTACACTCAATAGATATTAGACAATGATGGTAGTATGTTGATGGAAATCAAAGAATATTTCCCCTTAATTAATTAAATTAGCACAGAGATTTATGTAGTACTACCACAGACATAATCGGTAACAAGAAACTTGTAAGGATCTTGATACAATAGTTGGGCTTGTTCCAAACTAAAGCAAAAATAAATCCTAGTCCCTACAGCGATATAACAACTGAGCTAAAGAGGGAAAACATAAAAACTAATCAACAATTATTAACTACAATTTGCTGAGGTGATCAAACAGTTCAAATGACCTCATAAACAATGCTTAAACATTTCTAATCTAATGATCAACCAGTGACAAACAAACCAAGATATGAGTCAGCATACTCACAAAGGGAATTTTAGAAGCCTTGTCATTCCAAACAGCCAAGAGTCCCAGAGCAGCGAAGCAACCTAACCCTCCACACAGCCACGCCAAAGCCTCATACTACAACAAATCAAAACTCCATCAAACCAAGATACACCTTTATATCCCAAACCCAAGTTCAAATTTACTAATCTTACCTTCCCAATGTGGGGAGCAAGACGATCAATGCACGGCTCAATGAAAGGTGTGCCATTGTCCCAGAGTAGCTCGTCATGCTTCACAAGCTGCATTTAGGCGGGGCAAGAAGAAAAAAACAGCGATATAAATACATTTTTCTTTTCTTTTTGAAAAAAGGCTTTTCAGGCCCATTGCATTGAAACATTAAACAAAGTTTTTACAAGCCCTAATTTGTAGTAAAGAACTACATAAAACTACCTATTAAGAACTTACCCTCAAGAGTAATAAAACCCCTGGAAAAGGTCTCAGCACTCACACCACAGCTTCCTTGATAGAACAGGCAACACAATTACTCTGCTGTACCAGTAAACCAATACAAGAGCAACAGTTTACCTTTCCCAATCTCAACAATTTTACACATTTTGCATCATGGACCAATTCCATCTAAACTCAACCTTAAATAAATATTGAAAGGGAAAATTTGATTAGGAAATAGAAAAGGCAAGTCCAGATGCGTACAGGTTCGTTAGGGACGATGTGCTTCCCGACGGGAAGGCCCATCCCGGATCGGGCGCGGAAAGAGGCGGCGGCGGATCGGGCGGCGACACCATTTCCCCCAAGGATCCGAGACCCGACACTGCTTAGTCTACCGGCCATTGCTTCAGCTTTTGATGCTTGTTTCTTCTCTCCTTCTTCCTTTTTGATCGATTGCTGCGCTGAGATTAGACTCGCTTAACCGAGCTCCAATATTATGCGCAGTCCTGATCCACTGAGGTAACGCAAAGTTTAATTTAGATAAGGACCGTCCGATCAGGATCATCGACAATCTGACCGTCATGGGGCACCCTCGTATTCGTGCCATAACAGATCTGACGATCCAGATCTAAACACAAATTTTGAAACGCTTTAGGGGATAAAATTCATACGCAGTCCAACCAACAGATTTTGTATTTCTACTAAAATGGGCTGCATTGGTTTACCAAAAGAAGCCGCCTCTCTTTGAAAAGAAATAAACAATGGGCCTCCATTTTAGCCCAGGATTTAAGGGGAAAATTGTGTAGTACAAATAAGGCACTGGTTTAGCCCGTTGTCAAAAGTGAGGGTCTCAACTTGAAGCGAAAGAGGGATCACTTAATAATTTTATTTTAACAATTTAATAATATATTTTTAAAAAATTAAACACATTGAAAGTTAAAAATTAGATAATATATTATTAGACATATAGATAATATTGTAACAAAATTTCATTAAATTTAGGTATTATTTGACCGTTGAAACTTTGAATCATTTGATGTATGGTTAAACATACACTAAATTTCATTACTTTTTATACACGTGATATGTGAATATAAAAAATTATCAATTAATCCTCCTTTTTAACTATTTTTGTTTTTCAATACATGTGTGTCGGCCTTCTAAGTTAATTATAGGTATGAAAGGCCCATTATTGCTTTGTTCCTACGTCATCATTTGGGAGATCAGACCAATGCAATCACTATGCATAACACAAGTTCCATAAATTTTATAGAATGATATTTGTACTCCCAAGTCCCAAATCGTTTGTGAATGTATAGATCAGAAACATGGATTTCCGAAAGTATAAATACTACTGAATCATATCAATTGTACTAGGGCGGATCCAGAATTTTTATCGGGAAGGCAAAAAAATATCAAATCAGGTTTAAATCCGTTAACTAATTAGATACTCGACAAAAAAAAATAATGTTTTAACTTATACTTTTCAATACTCTGACTTATAATTTCTGATTCTCTAATCTATAATTCTAATTACCAATCATAATTCAAGAAATTTATTTTAATTTTAACTCTAAATTTAACCCGAATTACAAATTAAACATTCAAATGAAGGCAAAAAAAATTTCAGAGGAGACAGTTGATAGGAACGTTCAGATCTTTACTAAAACTCAAAATCCAAAGAAAGCAGCTGCCCCCCAAGACTACTTGTGTCTGCCCGTGATTATACACCAAATATATATATTACCGCACTCTAAGTACGATCACATATTTTTTTGAAAATATAGATACCAATTGAAAAACAATAAATATATTTATGCCAACATCATACATGCATCATTATGATAAATGTATTGTCTTTATATATGATTGAAAACCGTAGGTATAAATATATAATATATACCTTGTTGTGCTACACAAGCATCCATATATATAGAGAGTGACTAATTTGCATTCGTATGCATATGGTCCGATATGTATACGGTTCAAATTTAAAATTTCAAAATCCAAAACGTCGATCCGAACCGTTCATCTTGTTCTCCATATTAATATGTGCTTGGAGACCAAATTTTACATTTTTCTGAATTTTTTTACTATTTATTAAGCCACTTTGAAAATTGTTGATCCAACGGTGGCTGCTGATTTTACTGTTTTGTTAAACCACCGTTGGATCAATAATTTTCAAAGTGGCTTAATAAATAGTAAACAAATTCAGAAAAATGTAAAATTTGGTCTCCAAGCACATATTAATATGGAGAACAAGATGAACGGTTCGGATCGACGTTTTGGATTTTGAAATTTTAAATTTGAACCGTATACATATCGGACCATATGCATACGAATGCAAATTAGTCACTCTCCATATATATATATATATATATATATTTGTTATAGTATAAAAGCACCTCTCTTCATTCACCATCCACCACATTCCCAAATCAATCCCCCCCCCCCCCCCCCCACACCATGTACTTAAGAATAGTGTTATTTGAGATATTGTATTAGCATAGTACAGAAAAATATTTATCCAATAAATGTGGAAATAGTACTAATACAGTAGTGCTATTAAAAAATAGTATATATGTTTTTTGAATTATATAACTTGAAATAGTGTTAATCCGAAGATATTTAAGTTGGATACTATTTGTAATCTTTGATTGAATATTGAAATTGCAAGCAAAACATAATAGTATTACTATCCATGAATAGAAATATTCTGACAATTGAAACATACCCTTATTATTGAATAGACTAACCCTAATGATAAACTATTTCATGTGAGTTAGACATATGCATGTGCTTGCTGCAAATGGAGAAACAAGAGGACAAAAAAGAAGCAATAAATAAGCTAATGCCATACCCTGGAATAGATTTAAAACTTGGCATGTACCCCTGCAAAATAAAAAGGAAATGCATGCATAGCATAGGCATAGATAATTAGATTAGTGACTAAAACTTTGTGCAATAATAGACCAGTCTATCTCTAATTGTCAACCTCTTGTTGCCTTTATGCAGGAATACAATTATAGTCCATCCACTTTTTAGAGCATTTTTTTCTCATGTTTAATACTAGTGGAAGGAATACAGCAACTAGGAACAAATCTAGAAATTTTAGATTGAAAGCTGAAAGTGAAATGCATAATGTATAATAATTGAGATTAAAAATCAAGTCTTTTTTACAACAACAAAGTAAATTTTTAATCACTAAGCTATAAACATACATGCAATATTTTATAAAAAGGATTGAACTATATCAAAACTTAAAAAATATTATAAAAGTGGTGAAGTACCTCTAACTTGGTTGTATATACGTAAATCCAAATAAAAGGAGAGTAAATCATTCTTATATATGTTAATAATACAGATGAAGAATCAGTCTTTAATCTAAAAGCAAAGAGTAATATTCACTGTGTCAGATATTGAGTTCCTTCATATAAAAACTCTTTTATAAATATTTAATAAAAATTAATAAGTTAGACATTCATCTTTCTATAAAGAAAAAAAAAACAATTGCAAAATTAAATCCTGCAATATTACATCACATCTTTGCAAGACCTTATTTGTCGTTTGTTGGGATTGGAAAAGAATTTTCAAATGAAAGTAATAAAAATTGAACGTGTTTTTCTTATATTTGTTAGAAGAAGTAATGATTAAATAATCCATCTTTGTTTGCTTGCCAAGTTGCCATTCTTCCTTGTTAGTTCCTTGAATATTTTATACTAAATTCTCCTTGGACATTGCACTGGGACTCAAAGGTACGCACCGACAAAAAATGTAAAAAATGTAAAATATAGGCGTCATTAAGAAAACAACAGCATTAAAATAAAACCCAGTTAGCCAACTAACCAGTACATTACATAAGGATTCACATGGGCTAATCATGTTTTCTTCTTGATAATGGCTACATTAGCTGAAAGATATTATTTTATTGTTTGATATATTTTATACAACTTTAGAAAATTTACTTGCATGACCCTAACAATACACATTAGTCCACAAGTTGTCCCTTTTGAATTAAGAGCAAATTGACATGTGAGCGTTAGTTCGTTGGGATAAATATATTAACAGGGTTATTTTTTTATCATCAGACATGTATTTTATTTTGTCTACTATTGATTGTATGTTGTATGAAGTCAAAATAGCACTGTTAATATTTTCTATCCATAACTATATTCTTTGTCAGTAACTTCAAAAACAGAGGAAATTATCTCTTAACGCAAAACAGGGGATACGATGAATGTTCCTACAATTAACTTGGATGAAGAACTTAATTACCTACCTAGGGTTGTTATTAATTAGCTCTATTGATTCTTGTTACTTGTTTGTGCTTTGGTGTTATATTTTTATCTTTTTACTTTTAAAAGTTTGGAATCCTTTTATGAAGGGAGAATAAATTTCTTGTCAAGCAAATTCCAATGTTTTGGGACTGTTTCGTACCCTTTTTTAGAATATTTTTTGTCAATGATTTTCCGGAACCCTTTAAAATTATATATACAAGGTTGTTCAAATATATGGATGCTGAAAACTTTGGACTCGGAGATTTATTGAAATGTGTGTTTTTCTTATAAAAAGAAAGAAATATCAAATGGACTTATTTACTATAGCATGTACTTTATGAATATATATAATTGTGCTTTAAAGACGGTGAATTTTTATGGGGAATTAATGGATGAACTTTGCTGCTCATGTGAATTGTCGGCATATAAATTATGGTTTCCTCCGTACTTTTCTTAATATATGAAATAAAGTGGATCTGATCAAAATAATAAAAGCTTATTGTCATGTTTAGGGGTGAGTAAATCGCTCATAACTCGTGAGCCGCTCATAACTCGCTCATTAAAAACTCATCTAAACTCGCTCATTTATCCGCTCATTTAAACTCGCTCATTTATTTAATGAGCGAGCATGAGCATGACCCAACTCGCTCATAACTCGCTCATTAAGAATTTGCCACACCTAATCCCTGCCACATTTAATCCTATGTAATTCTGTATAACATCAACCTTGCCTCATTAAAATTGATAGATAGTGAGCATAGTTTCATATTTAATTATGTGTAATATAATGAGTACAATGTAACATTTAATCCTGTGTAATATACTAATATTCATTTTTTTTGTAAATCGGCAGAACCAAAACCTCCGCCAAAATCCCAAAACAAGTAATAGTCATAACAACTCACTCATTTAAATGAATTATAACAATTTGTTGGATTTTATTACGATGACTTTTAACAAATTTTGTTATGCGTGGACACACTATATAATTTTGTTATGAGTCATAAGTCATAACTCGTGAGCCGCTCATAACTCGCTCATTAAAAACTCGCTCATTTACAACTCGCTCATTTATCCGCTCATTTAAACTCGCTCATTAACAACTCGCTCATTTACTTAATGAGCGAGCATGAGCATACCCTAACTCGCTCATGCTCGCTCATTAATCACCCCTACTCATGTTTGATTGTGGAGTAAGAGGTGATGTAAACATCTTACTCCAATATTTAAGAAGTCAAATAAGAAGTAAAATAGAAAAACTAAGAGGTGAGTTAATCCAGACTAAGTTATTCCACCTCTTGATTAAATTATTTCACACTTAGTCTATCTGTGGAGTCCATTATCATAGACATGAGTTCATTTTCCAACAACTTACTTCTTCATATGGATTATTTTAATCCACGACTTGAGCTACCAAACGAGATATAAATTTTGAGGAATAAGATAAAGTAAGCAACTTAATCTTCATTAACTTTACTCCACAACTAAACATGACATATGTGATTAAACAATTTTACTAAATTATGTTTCAAACTGATTTTTTTTAACTTTAGAAATAAAAAAAATAAAAACAATTTGCAAGAAACATATTGGTAAGATTTTTTTTTTCTTAAAATAGCAAGGGTCGAACTATTGATTCGATTCATGATAGGATTGACTAAGTCAATGGTTCAGCCCACTCTTAGTTACACATGTACACTGCTGGCAACACATATTGCAAAAAAAAGAGGGGTGACCGAACCACCACCACCCCGCTCCGTATTGAATTTGAAACAAAGAGGAAGAAAAGAGAGAGTCCATATTTTGAAAATTTGGTTCAAGTGGGCGACTGGATCAATTATCCGGTCGCCTCCAATTCAGATTTTCAATATCACCATTTGTGTAATAATGTGACAAAAGATGGATTTAATTCAGATTTTCAGTATCACCATTTATTTTCTGACAAACTCAAAAATAAAATAAAAAGATTGTCAAACTGAAGCGTTAACATAACGGCCAACGGTTTCCTTCAAAGACAATACCGATGGTTCCTTGTTTGTGGGGACAAAGGAGATACTTTGGCCTCTGTGGTAAGCAAAAAAGCCATTTAATTTCTTTATATAGAGATCTTAGATCTAATATATGATATCTCCTTCACATCTCCAAATCTTGATTAGGGGTGTGTTGATATATAAATATGGAGTAGGAGATCAATTAATGCTTTCTATTATTCAAATTTCTTAATTTTAAACTGTATTAAAAATCATGTATAAGTAATTAATTTTTGAAAATAAAAAGGGTAAAAATGTTATAATTTTGTTGCAAAATAATAATAATAATAATAATAATAATAATAATAATAATAATAATAATAATAATAATAATTTCCGATCGACCAATCCAATATTTATAGGTTCTACACCAATAGCAATCTGTATAAACGGGCCGACAGTTACCTTTTCTATTATTCAAATTTCTTAATTTTAAACTGTATTGAAAATCATGCATAACAGTATAAGTAAATAATTTTTGAAAATAAAAAGGGTACAAATGTTATAATTTTGTTGTAAAATAATAATAATAATATCCGACCAATTCAATCTTTCTACGTTTAAATATCATGCATAAGTTAATAATTTTTTAAAATAAAAAGGTAAAAATGTTATAATTTTGTTGTAAAATAATAATAATAATAATAATAATAATAATAATAATAATAATAATAATAATAATAATAATAATAATAATAATAATAATAATAATAATAATAATAATAATAATAATAATAATAATAATAATAATAATAATAATAATAATAATAATAATAATAATAATAATAATAATAATAATAATAATAATAATAATAATAATAATAATAATAATAATAATAATAATAATAATAATAATAATAATAATAATAATAATAATAATAATAATAATAATAATATCCGACCAATCCAATCCTTGTACGTTCTACCCCGGGCCGACAGTAACTACTGTACCTTTTCCATGACGGTCTTCACATGGAGCCTAGTTATAAAATAATTTCATTATACATGATGACAATGTTTATATTTATATGTAACAGTTTCTTCCATGATCCAACAAAATATTGAAATCTCATATACACCCTGTAATTACCAGAGAGATCTATGTGTTGATAAAGTTGCTTAAGCCACCTCAATAATTTAAAATTTTAATTATTTTTTAGAAATTTTTTAAAAAAGATATAGTCTAGCTCCTATCATAAAATATTAAATGTTTATTTGTAACTTAGTGGTTAACCCCCCACCCCTCTCCTTTCCGCACAAATATTTGTATCTTTGCAAAAATTTATCCACTCCTGACTCCTAGTATTTCTTAGGCCCTGTTCGGCCGCGTTACTATTCCCTTGGGAAAAAAAAAATTCAGTTCCACAGAAACAGTACTTTTCAGTTCAATTCTTGTGCCCATGCCCATTCTCAATTAGAAACCGAACAGGCCCTTAATGCTTTTATCAACTTTCAATTTTATGCACAGTGATAAAAATATAAAAGTGAAGAATCTAAACAAAAGAAGTGCGTGATATTTTCTATATCTTTAATTCATAAAACAAATTCTCGTTTTATAGGGTTCTAATTGATATTTTGAGAGTTTGCACTTGGTAGGTTCGTAGGTTTACTTAATTGACCCCTCAATGGAAAAATTAAAGAACCTCTGCATTGACCTAGTTAATTAGCATAACAACCAAACAAACAAACAAACAAACACAAGGCCGTGTAATCGCACTTCAACTAAAGCGAAAAGTACAACATGCAATTCCTACTCTGTTTGGCACAATCATGGAAATCTATTTTAAACCATGCACTTTCAAGCTGGTAGAAAATAATTATAATCTTCATCTTAGTTCAAAGTTGTTTTCAATATTGTTCTTTTGTCCTTTTGTGAAGAAGATAATATTTTCAGAATAGAAATAGAAAATTAAGATTGAGAACTAAAATTTAAAATGCATACAATTATAAATTTAAATTCTAACCACTAAGCTACGATCATACATATAAGGACTGAACTATATAAAATATTAAGAAGTAGAAAAATCAATATACTTAATAAAAAAATTTAAAATCATAGGATAAATATTAAATAAAAATAACAATCCTGCAAAAAAAAAAATTTGTTTCAACAAACTTCTGAATAATTCTCTCAAAAACAAATTTATGAATAAAAAGCATCAGATATTGCAATTTGTTGTTTGTGAATTATTCAAGAACAAGCCTATCTATTTTTCATTGAGGACAACATTAGGATGGCATCAATAGCCTTAAAATTATATTGGTTAAGTGACTTCAATTATATCTAATCAGAAATCTCCTCAGATTACATTTTTCTCTCATACAATTAAACCTTTCCTCTTTCAAAAACTAGTTACATAATTAATGCAGCATATCATAACCCTAATAACAAGGCTTTCAAATAGTATCTGTATTTTTTTGGGTACCTTTCTATACAAATTAAATGGGTCTTGTTGAGAATAATTTTTTTGGTACCGGAACAGTCAAAAAGTTTACCGAATCTAAGAATTTTACAAATTGTACATGCATTGTTTCCCATTTATACTCAAATTAGAAATTTATGATTTTGTTTTTGCTTTCTAAAACTATTAGTATTTTCTACATTATTTGTGTTATAAAAAATGAAATATTTTCAAATTACATTTATATTGTCATCGTGTAAGGATTTTGACGCAGCACGTCCCAAACTCTACTCCGCGTGTACAAGTTTTGTTTGGTTTAGTGAGATATTGATTGCTCTGATACCACTTGACGCAATCATGGTCCCGAATCTCGACTCCACTAGCTATGTTCATTTGTCATGAAATCACGCGAAATGAGATTTTAACGAGTTCGAGAACTTACGATGGGTGTATTCGGATAGTCTATTTTTCTTGAAAATTTGTGAAAATTTTGGTGGAATGAAATTTATGTCTCAAAATGTGTTAAGTAGTCATTTGACAATAGAAAAATTGTCCATGAGAAAATATATGAGAATCAAATTTATATACAAATACATGGAAAAAGAACACAGTGTTGAACTAAATTTATTTTTTCCCACATGCCATCATGCCATCTCTTATTCATTCTCCATTCATATCTTATCAAAATTTTATTTATTTATTTTTATGACAATACATATTATTTGATTGATTTATTTCTTTTAATTATAGATTATTTTGGCACCATCATTTTTACTTTTGCTATTTTTTCATCATTAATTTCTTTATATTTATGACAAATTTTACTTTTTTATAATTTTATTTAATATTTTTAAATATTATTAATTTTTAGACTTTAGATTATTAAAATTGATAACTAAAACTATAAAAAATTATTATTGACAACGAGTATTTAAAGAAAAAAAACATATATACAATTTTTCATGAACATTTTTTTCAAATTAAGATTTTTCAAAACAATTCTCACAGTACAACACATTCTCATGGCTATTCCCTGATATAATCAAGAGTATGGGTTCCAAAAATTAATTTGTGAGTTCTCATATCTGGAAAATCTCATCCCGCACAATTTCGGGACAATCAATCATACTCTAATTAATATATGTGAACTCATGGATATGCACGAGAATGATTATAAAAATGTGCTAAAATAAATATTTGGTTGTACTGTATGATTAGTTATGAAATTTTTTTTAGGTGTTCATATATTTTTGTCTTATTTTCAGTGATAATCTAAGACAGCATTGTAAAGTTTACAACTGATTTCAGAGCTTGTTTATAAATCATTGAAAATTGAAACCTTTTGGTATTATTAATTTTTATACAACACTAACAGAAATCATATTGTAACATAATATTTTTATTTATGGTGCGTAACCTATTCAATAATCTTCTTTTATGTTAGATTATGGTGCATAACCAAATGATTCAAATCACCGTCAACTAATTAAGGAAGGGGAGATATTTATGTAAAGGATGTATCATACATTTGAAAACTCTTTTATCCGGATGTAAAAAAATTAATAATTCTAATTAAGGGATCGGACGACACCCTTTTTTGGTGACATCGGATAACATTGTGCATTTTCAAAGTTTTCAAAGTCCAAACAGTCGATCCAAACCGTTCAACATAATGGATATGTTAAAATGTGCTTGCAGATCAAATTTTACATTTTTTAGAATTTGTTTACTATTTATTAAGTATTTAACAAAATCGCTATATTCAGACCGTTGAATTTTTGTACCCATCTTAATAAATAGTAAAAAAATTCAGAAAAATGTAAAATTTGATCTGCAAGCACATTTTAACATATCCATCAAGTTGAACGGTTTGGATCGACTGTTTGGACTTTGAAAATGGACGGTGTCATCCAATGTCACCAAAAAAGGGTGTCATCCGATCCCTTCTCTATTAAAAAATAGCAACACAAGTATGAAATTGCACATACTAAACTTGCAAAAATTTTGTCATCTTTATTTTTTATTTTACTAACATTTATTTGATCAAATGGATAAATATTAAATAATGTTTCGATCATGATTTATTGACCAATCTAATTAATGAAATACATTATCACATTACGAAAAGAAAGACATTTACACAGATCCAATGACTACAAAATTTCCTCTCAACATGTTCTAAATTACATTTCACTTTCAAGAAAAAACATTGCAGTACTTAGAGCATCTACATCCCTGAAACTATTAGAGTTTCTAATATGACGTGGCAGTTTCTAATCCAGTTTCAGGGATGTGGGAGAGTTTCTTATTTATAAACGATGCAGGAAAATTTCTTATTAAGAAACTGTTTATAAACTCTATGTTGGCCAAATGATTGGCTCAAATTGTTTCTCATTTTTTAATTTGTTGCTGACGTGGCTTAATAGAAACTTTAAAATGAGTTTCAGGAATGTGAGAGTTAGAAACTTTGAAGACCATAATTTCTAAAACATAGTTAACAGTTATTTAGAAATCCTTTTGAATTTTAGGGATGCAGATACTCTTAGAACTATTTTTTTTTTTTTGGCTACTGAAACTATTTAATTTATTTGAGTAATTATATCATATAGTATGATTATACACAGTAATTCAATTTGTTCGTATATTTTACATAATATGTAAAATTGTCGAAGCATTCTATACTGTAATAGAAAATTAATAAAATAAAGTAAATATTGTTAATATAAAAAATTGTATACTGTTATTTACAACACTACTATGGATTTTTCTGATTAATCGATTGATTATTTCTGATTAATCACTTGCCGATATATACCCTATCTATCTGACTACCGTATACCGTTATTTACAACACTGCTATTTTTTACTATTCAAAATACTGGAAAGTAGACGTACGGAAACATAAAATTGTATTCTGACAATCTCCTCAATAATTGGTCCGAGACGAAAAAACTACTTGTAAATCCAAAATGCAATAAATAGGAGTTTCTAATCTTTTTCCTCCGAGAAATGATGGTTTCTTTTTATGTGTTGTTCTTTCTTCGTCTACATGCAACAACTGCACACCATAGAGTCATCGCAGGTTATAATTATATATGTATCTCTACTACACGTCTCCAGCATAAAATCCTACTCGACACCCGTACCCGTATCCATGCAAGATAGCTAAGAAGTAAGAAAGGGTGACATCGAATGTGATAATTGACTTCCAAGATGCAAGTTCTTCAAAATAAGTCCATGGAAACTGTGTTTCAAATTTCAATACCCAGTTAGAATTTTGAGGGTAAAGATATTAACAGCGTAGTTTTGACATCATGTAGCATACTAGTCATATGCATTGTCATGTTAACTCTATTATTTTTGCGTTGTATAAAGCTAAATCAGCATTGCTAATATTTTTATCCGAATTCTGGAGAGCAGGGGCCAAAACAGCGCAAGTGCGATTTTTAGTGTTGGCTCTGTAACAAAAATAGAGGGTTTGGAAAGTAAAAATCGCATAACTGTTTCAGGCTTTTAGCAGGATTCTCCGTACGGAAAGGTCCGTAATGCTGTTATATCGACCTAGAAACCAGGACCTGATATTCAGTTTTGTCCGTTCGATCTAAAACGGAAGGATAAGATTACACAGGTGATCTTATGGGTTTCAGATCGCAGGGCAGTAAACTAGAAAGCAGTTTTATTGTTCAAGTCGAGAATATCAGTGGAAACAAATCTACAGTACAGTAGTCCTTTTTAATTTTTGAAAATTATTACTTTAGTCCAAGTATTTTAAAAAAATACATTATGGTTCTTGAGATGGGACCGAGAGGAGAGTAATAAATAAAGAGTAAAAAGAAGGAGAAAAGTAGATAGTCATTACTCATTACAGTAAACTGAATCAGAACCGAGTATGACTGATCATAACTAGAAAAGATATCTTATTAAGGTTAAGATGAAGATGATTGTTGTTGATCCGACCCGGTAGGACCTGAAGGAAGCCTTGCATAGTTGCATTGCATAGTGGGATTATGCAAAGAGATCCTTTGTGCCCACCAAGTGATAGAATGTTGTGGTTTTAGTGTTGTATAATTAAATAAGTTTAGCTGGTGATATAATCAGAGATACAGACATGACCTACTGTGCACGCCACATGGAGTCGAGGAAATGAGAGTAAACTAAAAAGAAATGCAGGAAATAAAGGGAAATTTCTAGAGAGAGAAACGCGAGAGAGAGAGAGAGAGGAGAGAGGAGCGGGAAGGGGCCGCTTTATTACCTTTTTTATGTTGCACGCATCATACAGGTAACAGGTGAGAGAGAGAGAGAGAGAAATTGGTGAAAGAGAAAAAAGAGAGCGAAGAGTACTGGGTACTACTAATCTTCCATCCCCATCCCATCTCCCTACCTTTCTTACTTCCCACCCCAAGAGAAAAAAAGAATTCACAAAATATCAAGCACAGACAGCTCACAAGCTGAGAGGAGAGAGAAGATTGGAGAGCAAAACAAAAGCAAGCTCAAATTCTTCACAAATCCCCTTGTATGAGGAGGTAATTAGGGAAATAGATGAGAGGGATGCCCTACCCTGCACCGCCGCACAGAGGGGGGTTAGAGCTACAAGCACCAGCTGCGTCATTAGTGGAGGAAGAAGAACCCACCTTTGCCAAGCGTCAGAAATTTGCTTGTGTTAGAGAAGGCTTTCAAGGGATCGAACCCAGGTCGGTACTGGATCACCATACGAGTAGCCCGAGCCCCCCCACCTCTTCCTCCTCCCTCGGTGGTGGTGGTGTGGCGGCCGTCTCCGACCACACCCACGAATGGCCCGACTCGGCCCATACCGCCAATACTGCTCGAGGGAAGGAGGAGTGGGCTCTCTCTGACCTCCACCCTCTCCCTCCCGGCGCTGCTGAGCTGGGTCCTGAATGGGAGGCCATGCTCTCTGATTCAGCAGCCCCCACAGCCTTCCCTGGAGGCCAGGAACAGAGCTTCCTGCGCTGGATCATGGGTGAAACCGAGGAGTCGGCAGGAAAACCTCTGCCACTTGGGTTCGAAGGGAATAGCAATACCACTAGCAACAGCAGTGGCAATGCTGGGATGGGTTTCGGTCTGGTGGATCCGGCTGGATTAGTTGTCGACCCGATCCAACTACAGCCTCAACTTGTGCGCCCGCCCGGGTTGTTCTTGCAGGAGCCAACAGAGGAAGAGAAGCCTGTTCTTTTCTCGGCCCCACAAAACCTGCTCTTGAGCCAACAACAGCAGCCGCATGCTGGAGCGCATCCCTCATTCTTCCTTCCCATGCAGACCGATCTCCAGTCACCGATGGCAAATCCATCGTTCTTCCTACCACCGCAGCTGAAGAGGCCCCATCCCATGGCTGGGAATACGTCATGCCACCTAAACCCTCACACTTCGGGCCCAGGCCCTGAGCTCTTTCTAAGGCGAAACCAAATGTTGCCCTCTCACCAAGCGCAAATGTTTGCACCTCCCCTGCAAATTCCTCAGCAGAGAACCATGTTGATGAAACCAAAAGCCGAGACAGAGAACCAGGTGCCGCCGCCGCTAGTGGAACAGCTGCTAGAGGCGGCAAAAATGGTAGAGACCGGTAATGCCTCCGGCGCGCGCGGGATATTGGCGCGGCTCAATCACCAGCTTCCGGTTCCGGCCGGGAAGCCCCTCCTACGTGCATCCTTCTATTTCAAGGAGGCACTCAACCAGATCCTCTCTGGCTCGGCTTCGGCCCCATCCTCACCTGTGAAGTCCCTATATGATGTTGCAATGAAGTTTGGGGCCCACAAGGCATTCAACGAGCTTTCCCCAGTTCTCCACTTCACCAATTTCACCTCGGTGCAAGCATTGTTGGACGAGCTCGGTGCGGCCGACCGAATCCACATAATTGATTTCGACATTGGTATTGGAGGCCAGTGGTCGTCATTCATGCAAGAGATTGCTCAGAGGCGATGCACTGCGACTGGTACAGGTAGCATAACAGTGCTTAAAATGACCGCCTTTGTGACTCCTTCATCTCACCATTTACTCGAGCTACATTTAATTCGAGACAATCTCTGTCAATTTGCAAACGACCTTAACATACCATTCGAATTCAATATCTTAAGCCTCGAGTCGTTTGACCCATCAGAGCTCCTTGCTATGGGAGGCAGCAGTGAGGCTATTGCCGTGAACCTCCCGGTGAGCTCAGTCTACGGGCCATCCTTCCCAACCCTCCTTCGGCTTGTTAAACAATTATGCCCCCGTATTTTGATCTCAATTGACCATGGTTGTGACCGAGGTGACCTCCCCTTCTCACCGCACTTCTATCATGCCTTCCAATCATATGTATCCCTACTTGACTCACTAGACTCAGTGGGACCCAACATGGAAACAGCCCACAAGATTGAGCGGTTTGTGCTCCTCCCAAGGATTGAGGGATCCGTGGTTGGTCGACACCGCATGGGGGACAAGATGCTGCCATGGAGAACTTTGTTCGCTTCGGCCGGGTACACGCCATTGCCATTTAGCAATATGGCTGAGGCTCAAGCTGAGTGTCTCGCCAAGAGGGTGCAAGTGAAGGATTTTCATGTGGACAGGAGACAGGGTTCTCTCGTGTTGTATTGGCATCATGGTGAGATCGTATCGATCACAGCATGGAAGGGTTGCTGATTGCTGTTTATGTGCAACATGGAGCCACGTAAGTTAATTAATTGTTGGGTTTAGGGGATAATGAAAATTTTAAGTGTTTTGTTGTGGTACTAAATGTCATTTTACCTTTTTCTTGGGGATCCTAATTGGAGTTATGTTGTATAATTGGAGCTCTACTCAAAAGTACTTGTTTAGCAGAGAAACAAGACTTAAATTTGTTTTGAGTAGAGGAACATGATAGTGTAGAATGTCTGAGAAGAGCTGTGTAGCTTCTCTGTTTCTCTGTTTCTAATTTATCAGAGGTGCAATGGTAATGCTTTTTTAATTCTGTTATATAATCCTCCCTATTTTTTTTTGTTGTTTTGTCAGAACAACTGCATTTCATCTTTTCTGGATTCATCATTTATTGTTTGAAATCAGAAAATTTGCAATTGGTTTTGACAACTTCAAGTGTCAAGTATTAACTATTAAGATATTTTTATGAAACAACAATTTGAAAATTATATTAATTGTTACTAGGAAGCTCAGCACGAAGATTGCTGTCCATGATACATGGATTTATTTTGGGTCAATTTATACGGGGAAGTTGATATTTCTTTGAAATTGTGCTTGAAATTTAAACCCAAAACGAAATGTTCATTACCATTAGTTCATCAATGGAACAGGCTCAGATTAATATTCGATTGTTTCTACAGAAATTATGAGCTACACGATGAAGTACTTATTTTTTTATTTTTAAATCATACTACTTACTAAAGACATTAATTAATGGTCTGTACTGTTTCTATTTCCTGAATCTGGTATTGTAGAATTGCATTTGAAGTAGGCATTTACACGTTTGGATGGAGAGTAGAGGGAGGGAATGGAAAGAGAGAAAACTTTGTGTGGAACCGTGTTTGTTTGACAAAATTATGTCAGAGGTGAAGGTTTAACATTGTATTATCGTAATTAATAGAATCGATTTCTCTCAATTTGAAATATAAAAGATGGCAAATAGTTTTAGAAAAAATAACACAAATGTCCAACTCTATATCTTACATATATAATTTGGAAGCAGCTAGCAGTCCCTCAACTCCAGTCCCTCAAAAATTATCGGAGATTTTCAACTAATTCTGTAAACATCAGTACTAAATTCTGTAAACATTAATACTAAATTCTGTAAACTAATTTAACAAATCCTGTAAACATAAAAACGCGTGAAAGCTGTTAAAAACGCGTGACAGCTGTCGAAAACGCGTGACAGCTGTTGGGGACCACCTTCTGTGAACATATACATAATATCCTGTAAACATACACATATTATCCTGTAAACATACACATATTATCCTATAAACATACACATATAATTCTGTAAACATACATAGTGTACTTAAAATTATAGCAGTTGAAATATCATGTAAACATACACATATTATCCTGTAGACATACACATATTATCCTATAAACATACACATATAATTCTGTAAACATACATAGTGTACTTAAAATTATAGCAGTTGAAATTATGGCAGTTAAAAACGCGTCAGAACTAAGCTAAAAATGGAAGGCTTTTATACACGGGGATTTTTGGGAGACTGTAGCCCGGGAGACATTACATTTTCTCATATAATTTTTATACAAGTTTTTTGTCACAATTTTACAACAGTTATCGAATTTTTCATTAATCTTCTAAATTTTAATGAAACAAACAAGAAATAAGGCGGAAATAAAAGTTATATTATTTTTTCTTATTAATCATCAAAATTCAAAAAGATTAAATATGTTAATCTTCCTTTCTATTCCAATCAATTTCCTTCTATTTTTCACCTTCCCTTTCTTCCTCTGCTCTCTATCCAAAGGTGTAAATAATTTTTCAGGCCTCTGTCACATTGAAAATCAACACCGTATTGGTTTCGATGTTTTTTTGGGGGGGTTGACGAAATGTTCCCCGTGTTAATTCCCAAATTGTTCCCCTGTCAAGCTCGTACTGAACAACTGGTACTTCTCCAATGTCTAGCAAATTTCAGATTTGTATCAGAATTAAGACTTAATTTCAAAATGAGGTATAGTACATAGATGTAATAATGTTGAGTAAATGATCAAAGTTATTTATTATGGTAGTTGGTGAAGTAATTGAGGTTCAGAGTATCAAAAATTAAGTTTGTTGGTGCTTTGAATTTACCTTAAAAACATCTTCAAATCCTCTTGTAAAACCTTACACATCTTAAACAACCTTAAAAACACCTACACTAGAGTTCTGTAACAAGTGCCAAACTGAGTTCAGTTTTTCTCAAACTAACTTCTTTTTGGTAATTTTTCAAACTAATTTTGTTTATGCCTTTGTGGGCTTCTGACCTCCTGTCATTGTGCAACAAAACACAAAGCTGCTCAACTCTGGCAAGACCAATAAATAGTGAGGTTATGGTGTTATGCATAGCGATATTGGGTCCCTACTATGGATACTATCCGAACCACTTGTCATGATCTCTATATTAATATTAAAATATACTTTGAGATCAAACTTAAATTTTTAGAAGTTTATACTAATTTTTTAGATAGGTAAAAAAATTACTATTTTTGAACGGTGCAAAATATTTAGATCAAAGTTATTTTCTATCTGAAAAAATAGTAAAACAACCTAAAAGAAAAGAGTTTGGCTAATATAATATCAGTGTCATTTTAGTCTATATAACACCAACTCTAAAACCTATCAAATCGATTTCGAATGACTAATCCAAACCGTTCAAACCAATTTACATTACGAGTGATGCGTTTACATACAATTTTTTTTTTTATATTTTCGAGTTATTTTAATATCAAATCAAGCGGTAACAATATTAAAAAATGAATGTATTAAAATTAACTTAAAAACTCACACATTTGACCGCTTGACTTAATACTAAATAAATTCGAAAAGTTATAAATTTTGCATGTAAATACACAACTAATGAAGTAGATCGGTTTGAACGGTTTGGATTCACCATTTGAAGTCGATTTGATAGGTTTTAGAGTTAGTGTTATATAGGTTGAAATGACACTAATGTTATACTAGCCAAACTCAAAAGAAAATATAGATTATAGTCTTCACTTACATTTTAAATTAAATATGAATATTAAACAATTCAGATTAATTATTTGAATTATTAAAAAGAAACAAGTGTTTGATAGAACTGACTAATTTGTACGGTGCTATGCACCGTACCGCTGGTCAAACGGTAAACGTCTAAGCTTGTAGATACAGTACAGAATCTGTCTTTTTTTTTCTTTTTCTTTTTTTTTTACATTTTTACGGCCGTAGACAGAAGAAGAATCCAATGAAACGGCGACAGAACTCGTAGCAAGTCTTTATTTTTATTTTTATTTTTTTCTATATAGTTTTTCTTCGACGGTCTAAAAATGCAGCCTTTTTGCTTTTAACAATTCAAATTTTAATTTTCAAATGCTAGGGATGATTGCATGATTTTTATTTTGAAGAAACTAGTAGGAACTCACAAAATTGCCTACGGTTATTTGAGAATTTAAAAAAAAAAATTTATCTAAACATATCCAAAACTTCTATCGATCATAATGGATTTATTGGCAAGCGAGAATAAAAAGAAAATGAATGGCATGGTACCGTTCCATATCATCATAGCATAATACCTTTTCGTACCGGAGAAATAGTTGCCCGTTGTCAAGTAAACATTTGGACGAAGCAAACATATATTCTGGCCACGAAATAAATTTTCTATAAATAAAAAGGTAGGTGATCAACATATATATGAGAAAAACGGATTATTAAATAAATCATGTCGATAGTTGCTGTGGAAATGGCCTAGATACGGTAAATATAAATCCATATTGTTGGTATTATTGTAGCAAATGTGTATTGGAAGTTTGGAACCAATGATACTATTAAAGGAGATAGTTCGGAGCAGGGGTGGAGTCAGATTTTCGAACTATGGGGATCAATTATATAAAATTTTCCTATAGAGAATAGAGATCAATTTTACAATATTATGATATTTTACTCTATATTATATAAAAAATTATACCTTAATGCAAAATAAAAAAAATGGGGGTCAGTTGATGCTCATTCTATTCAACTTGACTCCGCCTCTGATTTGTAGAGTGACTCTAGAAATATGTAAATTGTAAATGGTTCGTGCAATATTATATTTATATTTTTTTTTCAAGTTTAAATAGTCTTTTCAAACAGTTAAACATTATCACCGTATAAAAATATACTCGAAGACCACATTTTCTATATTTTTAGAATTTTTTCATTACTTTTTTAGGTAGTAGAAAATTACTATTTCCGAATGGTCCAAAAATGTTATATCAAATGAATTTTTACTGATCTTAAAAATAGTAAAAATATTTTAAAATTTGGTCTCTAAAGTACAATTTCATAGAGAGTTCATGCTTGAAAATTCATACCCACTATTAAACTTTGAATATAAATATATAGATCTATAGTAAAAGTACACAAATTACCATAGAGTATTAAATTATTACCATAGCCTCACTCTATTTCCTGTATGGTAGAAAATAATTTTATTCAAAATTCAAGATATGATATAGACGATATAATTTTGTACATTATGACAATTGACAAACCATCTGCCATCAAATTTGTACTTGATAAATAATTGTTTCAACTTCAAGATATGTAGACATCTCAAATGCTGTGGCAGCCGTTATATCATCGACTAGTACAGTAGTACTGACCTTGTTTAATTGCTACATAGTTTATATCCAACCAAAAACATAATAGTACTTGCAAAATATGACATATGTCCATTGAAAAGAGTCCATATCCCCTCAGGTACCTGAGGTACAATTTCAAAAATGAACGGTTCAGATTAATTCCATTCATATTCAACTCAACCCGGCTCCTACTAACAACGGTCTGGATTTTCTGTTTGTACCTCAGGTACCTGGGATGATACGGATTCAATGAAAAACATACTTAGAAGTTAGAACTAGCTATCTTGTGAGTGAGTCTATGGTACTATGCATATCACGGGTTGTTACCGTGTTACAGCTCTATATTCGAGTTTTCAAATCCTAACGGTCGATCCGAACCGTTCATCTTGTTCTCCATATTAATATGTGTTTGGAGACCAAATTTTACATTTTTTGAAATTTTTTTACTATTTTTTTAGATTTATTGAAAATCACTGTTTTTGGATGGTCCAGAATTTTCAGATCAAGTGATTTTCTAAATATCTAAAAAAAATAGTAAAAAATTTTCAAAAAATGTAAAATTTGGTCTCCAAACACATATTAATATGGAGAACAAGATGAACGGTTCGGATCGACCGTTAGGATTTGAAAACTCGAATATAGAGACGTAGCACGGTAACAACCCGTGATATACCATAGACTCACTCCTAGCAAAATTATTCATCTATTTTCTTTATAATTTAGCACAAAGTTACCTTTGGTTTGTAAAAAAAAAAAAGACGGGTTCATTGAACTCAAAAAGATTATCACTTAGGTTATATTTGATTATGGAGTAAAAAATGAAGTTAATCTCTTACTTTGTATTAGTATTTCTAAACAACATGACACGTCTATTGAAAATACTTATAATTTCATACAATGTTTTCTTTAATATGTAAAAAAAAAGACGGTTTCATGGAACCCAAAAGTTATTAATTAGGTTATGTTTGATTGCAGAATAATAAAATAAAATAAATTGCATGATTTACACTTAAGTTGTCATACGACTATAAAATAGAAGTAATATGGAGTAAACTCCAAATTAATTTAAAATTATTTTATCTTTTTAGACGGATTAACTTATTTACATTTCAGACTTAACTTTATTTGTAAGATTCATTGTCATAAATAAAAAGTAATTTTTCAACATTTTACACTTCTGTACGAATTAATTCAAGACATAATTTAAACTACCAAATGAAACATAAAATACAATGAATAAAATGAAATAAATAACCTAATCCATATCAATTATAAATAGTAACCAAACATCACTCAAAACCAGTGTTGTCTAACGATATGCGCTCGTCAGACGAGCAGGATACCGCCAAGTAATTAATCGATAATAATCAAGAATAATCAATCATAATAAGAAATAATCTATAACAGTTTGATCACCACGAACGACTAATCGGCCGATTAATCGGTCTAAACGGCCGTTTTTTACAACACTCCTCAAAACTGCTGAAAATTCTTAATTTTTGTGCTGCCTAAAATTTAAATTTGGAGACTTGTTTCCTTTGTAAAAGAAACAGAAAACCATTGGCGAGTTGCAACGAAGACAAAGGTGATTAATGTCCCAAAGTTTTGTCTCTTTCACGTATTTCCAAACTGGCATTACCAAGCAATTAGACCATCAAATGCTTTCAATTCTCGGATTAACAATCCCTCTCTCTCTTTCTGCGCGCTAGGTGCCAAATCTTCCTAAAGTTATAGGTTGGAATTACTAAACGGGGAATGTGGGTCCCGTTTACCATTGTTTCATTTTTTTTTTCTATGCATTTTCTTTCTCTCTCTTAGTTTTTTTTTTTTTTTGAGAAAATTTGGTAGAAGCTACCAAGTGTGTCTCTCTCTTAGTTTTAAATCATCTATCATATATCTCTCTCGGCAAATGAATGTAAATGACATCGCTATTTAAAAAAATAATAATAACATTAAAATTAATTAAATTAAAGAAAATGACATCACTATTTAAAAAAAATCTAAATATGACATTTCCATTGAATTATCCAGCAGAATTCATGATTAATTTCGCTGGATTATTCAACGGAATTGCAAGTGTCCAATTCTGTTGGATTATTTAGCATAATTAGTTTGTTTTCTCTCTCTAATTCAGCATAATTATTTAGACTAAAAAAACATAGAATTGAAGGATAAAATACTTATAACTTGGTTAGTACTAACCAAGTTACATTTAAGAGTTAGCGATAGAAGTTCTTAATTTCGCTCTAATTTTATACAAGGTACGTAGCAAGTTAAGGGCATGTTCGGCTGTACCGTGAAGATTACTGTTTACGTGGGAAAATGAAAATTCACTCAGATTGAATTTTTTTTTCCCACGTGAACGGTAATTTTCAGTTCAAAATTTTTGATTCCTGTACCCATTCCTATTCCCAGTAGTGCAACCGAACAGGCCCTAAATGACCACATCAGCCCCCTTCTCTTAACTTGAAATGGAAATTGTGCATTGAACTTTGCTTAACCTTTTTTAGGTACAAAATCCACCACCTAGGTCAATGCAAAATTAACATAGATCACATTATCAAATGTTATACACAACTCATTAAAACTAAAACCTAAAACCACTTGCTGACAATGGACCCCACAATATCTCAGGCGCAGATGGCTCAGATCTTCTCAAGCATATATTTAATAGAGGAGGGTTCAAATGCCTCCACCATGCCTCTATTTTTTTAAAACTTTAATAACTCAAAATTTGAAACTTAAAAGTCAAAATAAAACCGTTGGATATGATCTACGTCATTTTA
The DNA here is from genome assembly GCF_964058835.1 of Carex rostrata. Lineage (NCBI taxonomy): Eukaryota > Viridiplantae > Streptophyta > Magnoliopsida > Poales > Cyperaceae > Carex > Carex rostrata. The sequence continues at coordinate 12,752,195 of NC_135920.1, read as the reverse complement.
TTTATGCACGTGTAAAAAATTATAACATTTCAATTTTATTTTAATTGTCATCAAGAGCTTGTAAAAAATGCATTAATATGGATGATTTCTAGACGTTGATTTTTGAACTTATTGATTCACATAAAAACAAAATTAAAATGTGATAATTTTTTATGAGCACATAGAGAAAATAACATAGATCACATCTAACGGTTTATTTTGACTTTTAAATTTTAAATTTTGAGTTATTAAAGTTTTAAAAAATAGATGCATGATGGAGGCATAAAAAATAAAGGCATTTGAACCCTCCTCTATTTAATATAGTCTATTTTAATTCCTTTTTCAGTTTTCTCTCTCTTTCACATGGCATACGTCCTCTTTGTTCATGTTAGATCTATTTATATTAAGAAATTGTGTATTAAATAAGATAAATTTGTCCTTCTATTGGTTGCTTCTTTGTTAATTGATCCGCTCATGTCAGTTGTTAGAGCTTATGTTTTCATAATTTATTTCTAGCAGACAAAAAAAGGGACCTCTATCACAAGCTTGCCTTCTGTATTTTATTATTTTATTTGTTTCAAGGTAGGTTAAATTACTATATTATTTTATTTGTTTCAAGATAGGTTATATTTGATTATCACTTAGGCTAAATTACTATTTTAAAGAATTAATGGCTCAACAGCTTTACTCAATATAAAATGCAAACCGTTGATCCAATGTAACACAAACCTTTACTTGTTAACTGATTTTAACCGTTTCTCAATTCTGTCTAGAAAATTTTATCCTTTCCTCTAGGGTTGCAAAAGAATCGAACCGAACCGAACTTATTCTATTTTGAGTTTAGTTTGAATTAATTTCGAATTTAATTTTTTACAAACTCAGTTTCGAATCTTTTACGAACTTTTTTACAACAAGGAAGAGCGATCGTAGTCGCCGAAAGCGAGAGGTAAAAGTCATCTAGAATTTTAGAACTGAGAGCGAGGATTACGACTTATGAGTTATGATTTATGATTGGACAGTCTTATGTTTTAACTTTTAAGTCATCAGCGGAAATCAACTATTCACTTTTCATTTGAGATTCGAACTAGAATAATTTGCGAACCTATTTTGAACGAACCAGGTTCAATTTGAATTTGACTTGAATTAATTTCGAATTATTTTTAATCGAATTTTTTACTAACTTTTTCGAATCAAACTCGAATTGAATCACGAACTACGATTTTTTGTGCAGACCTACAGTTTCCTCTATTTATTCCAAATTTAAAAATAAAATAAAAAGGTAGAATCCGAAGGAAAAGTGAGGTCAATAAAAGGACGGACAGCTTTCTTCATTAGTTAAGAAAAAATCTATAAATCCCAGTCATTGTTTTGAATTCAGTGCAGCACTGCTGAGCTCGCCTAAATTTGATTTTTTTTTCAAGAAATTAAAAATTCAAATATTTAAAAAGAGATCAATTCTCCAAAAAAATAAAATAAAACCACACTAATGATATGCTTTTAAGCAAATGTATGTTTCTGAGATCCCAACAATAGAATAGTTCCATCAGGTATATATTCTACTAAATACAGTTCTAATATTTTTTTTCAGACGTTAAATCTTTCTTGATCACATATTTGTTCGAAAACTGATTTAACTCCACCAATAATGTGGTTTCATCGACGTGTTTTTTTAGTAGAACCGCAAAAAAAAAAAAAAAAATTTCCTTTCCTGAAAATCGATTTTTTTTTATTATTTCTAAAATAATCCCTAAATTTGTTGAGGATGTCAGATAGGTGGAGCTGCGAAACAGCGTGGGCAGGTTAAGGATGCAGAGCGAGGCAAGGAGAAATGATAAGCAACATCAAGTCAGATCACATTGGTCACTGGGCCCCATTTGTCCGGTTAAAACAGTGCTGCGCCTATGTGTAACTACAGTCTCCGTGTATAGTGGGGCGAAATATTGTGAGAGGGAAATTACTGGAGCCCGGTTCTCCTCTGAAATTGATTAAAAATTCTACACTTTATTTGGTAGATAGGCATTGTAAGTTAACTGGTTTGTTTCATTTAGTATCAGATAGAATGATGTGTGTATTGTAGAGAGAAAACTGAACATTTAAACTGAAAACCCGTGATGGAGAGAGAGGCAAGCAGCTGCATTGCTACAAGGGACCAAATAATAATCAAGCAAAGCTTTACTATAGAATTGAGTGGGAGCCCGCGATTCTGCAGTTGTCCTCACTGCGACGTAAAGCTAAAAGGCCAATACTCAATAGGGAGAGGTTGCTTGGTTCTTCTTTCACAAGCTCTCTTTTTGAAAGAGAGAGAGAGAAAGAGGGACCATTTGCTTTTGGGCTTAAAAAAAGGCTTGGGATAAGCAGATAGGCGAAACAATGGACCCCCCCCCCCCCCCCCCCCCCCCCATCCCGTTCCAATTCCAATTCCATTCCCCCCTCAAAATATTATCCATCTCTTTTGTCGTCTGCCTCCGCTATTTCTATTTCCTCTTGTTGCTTTGCTGTCCGCTTGCTTTCTCCAAACTTGGCGCTTACCACCGCCATCTCTTTTGCTTTTAAGATATCGTCATCAGATTCATAGTGACAAATTAATTATTCGGATTTAGTTCGGCGAGATCAAAAGTTCGTAATTAAAAAATAATTCGGATATAATTCGGGAATGATTTGGAATTATTCAGATCAGAGATTTTAGTTCTGCAAGAGAGCAGCAAAAACCAAAAGAAAAAAATGTTATGGGAAAAATTCGGAAAAAAAAAAATCGCGAATAATTCGTAAAATTCATGAAAAATTCGCGAATTATTCGGATTTAATTCGGTCAAAGTTCGGTCAACTGAATAATTCGACGCTCGACTCGGCATCACAAAAAAACAAATTATTCGGATTTAATTCGCAAATCTTGTGACTATGCTCAGATTGAGCAAAATTATTTATTTATAGAAATTATTTTAAAATAATACAATTGGCTTGAGATATTGATTTAATAGATGAACCAAAAAAAGGAAAAAAAATTGGTTTCTTTAGACAATTTTAAAGGAACCGAATAAACATTGAGTTCCTTACATTAGAAATAAAATAAATTCTTTTTTCGGTTCCTTCTATGATATAAAAATGTTCATGCAATTCATTCATTATTATGTATTATTATTGTATTATTTCTTTAATAAAATAATATTAGGATATGTTTCAAGTCAAGCACGATTTGATCCACTCAATTTTGCAACGATGCGTCAATATCGGAATTTTGGAATTGTTTTGCCACAAATGGTGATTTGGGGATTGTTTTCGAACAAACGATTATGTGTAACTGTCAAGTCAAATACACTTGGCAATTTTTTCGTTATTATTACAATTTATCGGTTTATTTTGCTGACCGTTAATTACATCTGATGCTTGCTTAGAATGTAATTAAGACTAGATATAAAATCTAAACAATGCTTTATTAATTAATTCTGTGAAGAAAAAAGAATAATAACACGAAAAATAATTTCTTTTACGCTGAAATTTGTAGAGCATCGCATCCGTAGTTTCAATAAAAGAAAATTATTTTGCTAGTTCTAAAGTGATAAATAGAGACAAAATAAAAATATTTTGACAGGACTATTTTAATTTTGCCTAATAAATACAAAATAAAAATATATGACTGATATGCCGCGAAACAAAAATAATCTCTTAAATATCTTTACCCCAACACAACGCACCGGAATTTTTTAGAAACCAAAAATAAGAAGAAAAAAATTTACTAAACCAACTTGATCAAGTTGCTTTGGATTTTACAAAAATCACAAGAACAGAGATGTCATTTCAATCCGAAGTATTTTTTTTTCGGACTGAATTGTCATTTCGGTCCGAACTGTTTTCACATATTTTGAAAAAAATAATAATACAACAAAACTTGTGAAAACTCTTCGGACCGAAATGACATCTCGGTTTTTATAATTTTTGTAAAAACCAAAGCAATTAAGTTGGTTTGATAAAAAAATTTATTTTAAAAAATGAAAGACAATTTAGTAGCCCAACTACCCCAAAAGCGGAATAAAAGAGGTTGCAGAGAAAACCCTGGCCTTTAGCAACAAGAGGACAAGCAAAGGATAAAACATAAAAAGGTCACCTAGCATAATACAAGGCCTTATTACTACAAATCTTCTGGATTTGATTGATAAATCATAAATGTGGTACGGTACCTTTCATTGATATGCAAGCGATTCTATTATAGAATGGTCCTATGTGGTTGGAGCGTGTTACTCATAAGTCATAAGGTATGGCATGTCACTGACAATATCAAAATATACACTATGCTCTTTCCCTACAAACTCAATTGAAGAGTCTGTTGGATTCTCTGCATTACCTCAATGTTTGATATTTTTTTAACTATTTATTTGATCCGTACCGTATTTGATAAGACACACATGGATAAGATTTTTTTTTGTTTGCTACCTTATACTAATAAATATGAATATGAATAAAAAATAATGGCATAAATATATATATATATATAAATTGGATAACAAAAATGATAATTTTATATTTTGTAATAGTAGGCACATGATGTATTTAATATGTGTGTGATATATTTTTGAATTAGATTATATATGCTATTAATTTATTAGATAATTATTGTTATTTATTTTGTTATTCATTATCTTAATGGATAAAAGCAGAGCATTAGTAAGATTAATTTTATTCATTATCTTAAATTTTGAATTAGATTATATATGCTATTAATTTATTAGATAATTATTGTTATTTATTTTGTTATTCATTATCTTAATGGATAAAAGCAGAGCATTAGTAAGATTAATTTTATTCATTATCTTAATTTTGTTATTTATTTTGCATATGTAGAAGCATATAAACGAAAGTTTTCTTCAATTAAATCAAATTATGTACTCATATTTAATATTATAACCTAAATCCTAATTAATTATAAAATTTATAAATATTTGCTTTGATTCTTAAACTCCGTGCTAAAAAGTAAATCATTTTTTATACTTGTGTCGTTTTATGAAGCAAGCACCTTTTTTTTTTCCTGTTTTCTCTCGTCAAGGTACCCGTAGTACACTTTGTTCATTAATTAATTAAAATGTTTTTTAATAAGTATAAATATAAGGCAGAAACATGGAGCAATGCTTATCAGAAGCAATTTTGGGACCGATGAACATGGAACCGTGCAATGCGCTATAAGATTCGTACACAATAATCTTATAACATAATGTGCACAAATCTTAAAGTATATCGGACTCAAATTTGTTTTTCATGAGTATCAGACCCAAATTTTTTCCCTCGGAAAAAACATGAAACAAGTAAAAGCTAATCTAATCGAGTTTGTATTATTAGCTTTGACACGAATATTAAAAAAGCACGTGCATGCTACTTCGCACCAAATTAATCAGAATTTTAATAAGCCGATCATGATCTAAATTCAAAATTTGAGTTACCTCAGAGAATCTGAAAAGATGTAATGCCCACCTCTTGATTTAATTCACGATCCAATAGAAGAAAATTGCAAGGAAAAGAAAATCAGCTCAGACTGATTCGTGTAAAAGAAAGAAGAAGAAAAAAGATACATTCTGATTCGCTACTTCACTTAAAAAAATCGTTGATTTATTACCAAAAAAAAAAGAGGTTCGCTACTAATGATATAAATATGTACCGTATCGTAATTAGTCACGTTGTAACTTGAATTATATTCTTGTCGTGCCGTGATCAAATTTGAAAGGATGATCATGGCATGTGAATTTTCATAACATGTTAATCACGCCGTGACCGGTCACGTTTAACTTTTTTTTTCATAATTTAGATTAGTTTATTTAAGATCACCATTCGATCAAAATCTAATTGTCTTAATTATATATGACAATGTGTTGTGTCGTGAGCCCGTGACCAAATATTTTGTGTGACGTGTTTTGTCGTGTTAAATTTAAAAAAAATGGTCACATCATGTGGATGGTCACGACATGTAACCAGCACACGTGTCGTGACGGAAGCGTGTCATGTCGTAACGTATCCGATTGTACCGTGACTTTTTTTAAATTCCTATCCATTACTCCGTTTCAATTCGTCAGGAGAAAAAAAATATATACTATGTTCAAATTTTGTGTCTACTCCTGATCAAAATTCTGAATCCGCCCTTGATTCCATTAGACTCAGTGCTCAAATCTCGGATGTTTTCTATATGCACGATGTATATATCTATTAATCACATCTTAAATTTTTGGATCGATCAGCATAAAAGATCAACATCAGATATATTGTCGACCATTTTGAAAGTTCACGTGCCTAACATAGAAAACATCGCGTCGATGTAAAAGATGAATTCAAGCAGGTAATTGTTTTTTTTTTCATAAACCAAGTAATGAAGCAATTACGTGTCAAAATTCTTCGGTAGCGGTTACTACTTTCATGTCTTGTTTGATCTCTTTTATAGTAATTCAGAATTCTTCGGTACTACATTTTTTTCTTTCATTTTATTTTAATATCCTTTCAAACATTACAAGTTTAAAAATATAATAAAATGATAAATTATTATGAGTAAGCCTGCCCTATGCCCTATGGTACTTTGCAATGCATAGATCGGTCTGTATTATAGATTCATATCTCCTTTTTAAAAGCCCAAACAATCCTCCAAATACTTGATATGGTCTTCATATGAAAATTTTTTTACTGAACAAATTTTACATATTTTAGAACTTTTATGCTATCTTTTTAGATAGATAAAAAATTATTACTTTCGGGTGATCTAACATTTTTAAATCAACTGATTTTCTACCCATCTAAAATAATAATAAAAGAATATATATAAAATGGAGATTCGGTCTCCAAAAAAATATTCATACGAAAATCATGTTTAACAGTTCACAGTAAGAATTTATGTGTGCAAAGTGCAAAGTATCACAGCCTCACTCAATTATTATTCTATTTGTAAACCCATGCATTCTAATTTTACTCGGAAAGTAATAGCTACAAAACTAGGTACCCCACTAGGGATTAAAAAAATTAACAGGGTTCAAACACCAAAATGTCTTTATATCTTGGGGTCTTGACTGGCTCAGAGGCACCAAGCGCCAAGTGGTCCCTTTTAAACTCTGTGCTCAGTTCAGTTGGCTTTGTCCTTTGTCTAAGTCTGATAAGTGACAACGGGGCATATATGATGGACTTGGCTACGGTGCTATGGGTTGCATAGAGGCCTCCCGTGCTACGGCTCAATATTCGAGTTTTCAAAATTCTAACGGTTGATTCGAACCGTTCATCTTGGAAATTTTACATTTTTTGAAAAAATTTTACTATTTTTTTAGATTGATTGAAAATCGTTGTTTTTCAGACAAATTTGGACCATAAAAAACTTTTGTGGTACCATAGTACCATACACATAATCTATCAAAATTTTAAATCTTAACATTTTTGTGGTGCCATATCTCGCGAAATATATTTAATTTTACAAATATAAATGTTAAATATCGAAAATCATATAGATTATAATTTCTCTTCATATGAAAGGTACTGAATCATTTGAAATCCATGTAACTAATACAATATCTATAGAGAAGAACCAGATTGTTCTTAAGTTTATCAAACTTTTTTGTGAACTAAACTCTAAAACTTATAGAATTGGTTTCAAACAATGAATTCAAACCGTTGAAATTCTTTTACCTTATGAGTGATGCATCTACATGCGAAAATTTTAAAATTTTGAATTAATTGTGTATAAAGTCAGGTGGTCAAAAAAAGTCCAAAAAATAAATGTATTAAAACTAATTTATAAACTTTCTAATTTTGACCACTTGACTCTATACAAAATTAATTCGAAATTTTAAAATTTTTGTATGTAGATACATCACTCGTAAGGTAGAAGGATTTTAACTGTTTGGATTCGTCGTTTGAAGCCAATCCGATAGATTTTAGAGTTGAGTTCACAAAGTGGCTTGGTGAACTTAGAAACACCCTAGTTCTACTCATATTGGGAAGCGTATCCTCTGCGGAGCTTTTAATCTGGTCCGTTTGTTTCGGATCGGACAGACTAAATTAAAAGCTCCGCAAATTTTGAGAAATTTTTTTTTTCAATTCGGGTAAGATCTGATCTGTTCCGTCCGATCCGAAACGAACGGACCAGATTAAAAGCTCCGCACGGAACGACTCCGCAGAGGATACTATTCCACTCATATTGAGGAGTTATAAATAATTATGTGTTCTGCTTTCAAACCTCTCACATAGTGCATTTTATTTGTCACTAGATTGAAGTTTTGTTTTCAAAATATTAGACCATATCTCGATTTGTGCGTATCATCCTTGCACAGGGATCATACTAATCTTCTTCGTATCATTTTCATGTTATCATTCTTATGTTATCGAATGTATCCGAAGAGATCTCCATTTGAAGTGTTCAAGGTAACCTACTAGATCAATAATTTGGTTTCTTTAACCGTCATTATGTGGTTGAAAAATTGGCCACAAAACATCTAAAATAATTTTTAATCTTTATTATTTCTCAAATAAAAAATAGGTCACATATATCCTCCTAGTCCTTCAGCTAAAAAAAAATAATAATAAGAAGAAGAAGAAGAATAATAATGATTCAGCAGCATGCAAAATTCAAATTCAGAGACTAAACAGTGCGACAGGGAATCCGAATTAAGATTTGAAACTATCATCTCGGGTTGAGATTAAATCCAATTCTAAAGGATTGAAAGTGACTTGGCGCAGCATGATGGGTTAACACTGACTTGGTCCAGTCTGATGAGCATCAGAGAATGTTGGGTTATTGGATCTACCCAACAAAAAAAAATTATTTTTTACGAACAAAACGAAGCTAAGAGAATTGTTTTGATCCGTGAAAATTCCAATATAAACTCTGTTGGCTAGTTACCAGTATACCAGTTCCAGCTATTCTGTCTCTTGTTATTTTGTAGTTTTGTCCAGTGAAATTGCAGTGGCATTTATAAAATATCCAAATTCTCTGTGCAGCTTGTGGCACAAAACAATAAAATAGGTGTTTATGTCCAAAATTAACAAACAAAACAGTACATATGTAACTTTCTCTTTATTTTTTGTGTTTAAAAAAAAAAAATTCAATTTTTTTTTATAAAAATATGCTTATGTATAAAATATTCATACAATTATATCTTATTATGAGTTCACGGCAGTACTGTACAATATTTGGAAGCAGCGGAACGAGAACATATCCCGAGGGAAGAGAATGCATCTGGTGGTACTGGCAGATGGAATCCGAGAAGAGACCGAGCAGTGGACGAGGCAGTGCTCAAGGAATTGGTTGGAGGCATACTAGAATGGACAATACTATGTAGAAGTTTTTTGAGCTTTTAGTTGGCTGTTAGTATTTCTAAACAAATTTTAATTCTTGTAATTTGGTAGCTGCTACCAATGTTTAAAAAAAAAAAAAAAAAAAAAAACAGAGAATTTTGCACTACCCTGTCATATTTTCTGGCTTTGTTCCCTTTGCTAATACAGTGATTTGTAGTTTTATGAATCTTACAATTTTCAGTACTACATGTCTGTGAGATTCTGGCTGCACTTGTATATATTCTCTCTGTCTAATTTTTTCTGTTTTCATTATTTACATGTAAAAATATATAAGCTTGATAATTGGTAATCAGGTTAAGTGCCAATCTTATCATCTGAGATATCGTTCCAAGAAGTCATGTTCAAATTAGATAACGATGAGAAATACAAAACAAATTCGAAAGGAATTTGGAATTTATTCCTTTTTTTGCTTACTCACTAAGAAAATATTAAAAAATTCGTAAGGGACAGCTTATGATATAAAGTTTTTTCGTCAGGCGGGTATTTATTGACAAGTCCCCTTCTCATATATAAAAGTTGCAGATAAGTCCTTTTTTCCTTGTAGTTTCTTTGAAAATGTTATCCAAACTAAAATACTAAATTACATATATGTCCTTCATCGTTAAAATTGTACACGTTAAATATTTTACTTTTTTGATGATAATCTAAATGATTTTTATATTGATTGAAATTCGATGCAAATTATATGAACAATATAATTTCCTTGTTGATGAAATATACGCTTGAATTATTCAAAATTTAAATTGAATGATCGAAATAATTAACAGGATACATCACAATGATTATAAACTGAATGATAGAGACATAAGATGCACTATGACGATTAAAATGGGAATGACTAGTAAAAAGTATAATATTTACTGGTAAAACTACTGACAAAAATAAAAAGTTGCAAGGTCACTATCATTAAAATGCATAATCTATCTATCTATCCTAGACACCGTCGGAACGGAGGCTTTGCTATGAGCGTGGCTTTAGTCACTTCCGCCCACAAAAAAAAGAAAAACAGATTCCTACAAAGATATATAGATAGAAAAATAGGTAGATATGATAGAGAAACAGATAAAGTTGCAAAGGTGACCATTCTCTGTTGTGGACCTCTACAAGATGATCACCCTTAAATAAAAGTTTATCCAACGGTTCTGATGACACCAAAATATTTTCCCCTTGTTGTAACTTGATATATTATAAGTATTAATGATGTGTTGTCATAAAAATAGTTCGTCCATTGATAAAATAATTTGATTGGGTGATACTGATGCTTCAATAAAGTGTTTGGACAGTTCATATTGATCTTATCTCTCCTCCTTATCTGATTTATTGTTTTTTTTTCGGAATGATGCTCAGCCGTTAAATTTTCAGATCGCACATAGATGAATTTTCTAAATTATGAGCTTCAACACTTAAGTATGCACTGGTCGCGCCACATATGATCCCAGTGCCCGTAGATCGCGCGCCGCACCCGTGGAACGCGCCTCTGAATCACTCAAGGCACCTGCGGACCGAGCCTGTGCACCACGCACCCTTTTTCTTTTTTTCTGCTGAAGGTGGGATTCGAACCCAGTTGGCTTCTGTTGATGCCAAAATTCTTACCACTACACTAGAGTTCACATGTGTTATTTTGTAGATAAATATAGTATTTACAAATTTGATTTAAATTATCTCTCCTCCTTATTAAGGAGCTTAATGATTTCTACTACATAATTTGCTCTCGTTGCTGTGCACGGGCACGATTACTAGTATTCTTATGTGATGATTATAAATATGTTTAGAAGGAGGGTTCAAATGTTTTTATTTTATTTTATGTGTCTTCATCATGTCTTTATTTTTTAAATATTAGTTACTTAATTTTAAAATTCAAATATCAAAATAAAACCATTAGATTTGACTTTATTTTGATCAGAATTAAGAGCTTGTAAAAATACATTGATATAGATAAATTCTAAACGTTAATTTTTCAGCTTAATTATTGATTCATATAAAAACAAAACCGAAAAGTAATAAAATCTTTAGAGTAAAGCTAGCGTGTGACATGCTCACCAAGAAAGTTTGGTGAGCATAACTCCAAAAGCATATCGGATCGACGTCAAATGTCAAATCCAAACCGTTGAAATCCATGTACTTCATGAGTGATGCATATATATGCAAAATTTTGAAAGTTTCGAGTTTATTTGCTACACGGTCAAGTGGTCAAAGAAATGAACATTTTATTATAAGTTATTTTATATATTCGATTTTTATTATTTCTTTGACCACTTGACCGTGTAGCAAATAAACTCGAAACTTTCAAAATTTTGCATGTATATGCATCACTCATGAAATACATGGATTTCAACGGTTTGGATTTGGCATTTAACGTCGATCCAATATACTTTTGGAGTTATGCTCACCAAACTTTCTTGGTGAGCATGTCACACGCTAGCTTTACTCAAATCTTTATGTGCATGTAGAGAATATAAACATGAAGGCATTTGAACCCTTGTTATTTAGAAGTTCACAACAGCTACATATATTGTTAAGATTCGTTAAATTATATCAAATCGTTTTTTTTAACCGATCACCCTTAATTAATCTAACGGCTGAATCGATTCAATTTAATTCTTTATATTAAAAAATAGTGTACAGAGTAAATGTCTTTCAACTTAAACATCTTAGCATACAAGCCGTGCAGCTGTCTACCAAAATTCAAACTGTTATGACTATTTTTTTTTTTTTTCTGATGATGTGAAGTTGTTCATTTCGAGCTGGTTAATTTATTTGAATTTCGAATCTACAACTAGATTAAAAGACTGATTCTCAAATTATATTTGTGTACATAATATATAGTAGTCGGAGTTTGAATTTGAGTCCGAACTTTCCGATCAAATCTGAACCAATTTGACCCAAATCTGTGAAGTTCGAGGTGAGAGGTCCTTAAAATTTCGTGCTAAAATATAACAAACTGATCAAATTGAAACTGAAACGATGAAATGTAATATGAATTCTGGTGTGATTTGGGTTCACAAAACGAAGATCTTGGGAGCGTCACAATCTTCCCTTGAAAAGTGTTAAAGATTGAAAACTTTTCATGGCAAAAAGGAAAGAAAAAAAGAGATTTTGAGATAAAGGTTGGTTGGTTGGTTGGTCTAGGGCTTTCGTCATAGAGAAGCCTCTTAGAATAATGGGATATTAGATTTGGTTCCAACTTACAATGCATGTTGCAATTTGCATCACATGGCAAGCAGCCAAGCACCCTTTCTGAGAATTGCATTATTTAAATTAGAATTGTTAAAGGGAAATGAATTGGGCTTGGCCTCATCCTCAATTTATGGCCTTAATTTACCCAAACCATACTTCCAAAAGTTGTATTGGGGGAAGTTTTTTTTTTTTTTTTTTTGAAGATATCGACAGAGCTGGTTTGATTTAATGCAGCGCCAGCGCATTAGTTGTATAGTTTTCATTCTCTACTATTGTGCGTTGTATAAAGTTAAAATAGTTCTGTCAATATTTTTATTTTTATCCACCGATTTTCTAGTAAAATGCATACTAAAAACATACTATTTACATTTTTCTATCATTTCCTTTAGATTAATTACATACTATTTTTTTCCCTTTGGATGAAGAGGGACCAGATAAGGTTCTCCATTGGTTCTGACAGCAGAAGGCTATAAAAGAAATCTACAACACAATCAAAAGAAAAAAAAATAAAAACGGATTGTTGATAACAAAACCCTTTTGCTCTTTTCAACTTTTTCTTCTTTCCAATGGATTCTTGACAATTTTGAACCCTTGAAATGTTAGTAATGAAATGTCGTTTGTGCGCGTAAAACCAACGCTTCCATTCCTTTTTGGCAAAACTAAATATATAACAAACCAAAAAGGATGCAATCATGCCTATACTTGTCAAATTAAGACCACAATAGAGTACCCCACATCAGCTTTCTTTTTGGAAGTGCGATTTTTACAAACAAATTAAAATGTCTTTTAGTTGTTGATTAATACAGTTTCTTTTCCTACGAATGAACTCGTTACTATGAATTGATACTAACCGATAAAAATACCTTTTAGTTGTTAATTAAAAAGGTGCTCGTTTATTGCATGTATTGTATTCTCTTTTTTGGAACAATTAGTAGGCTTTGACAACGAACCAAATAGGATGTTTTTTTTATGTGCAAAATCCAGTGCTATATCGAATTGTTTGTGATGTGTGTGTCAGTGTCATTGTGTGTTTACACATGAAAAGGTATCTTATCTTTATATAAAGAGTAGAACTAGGGTGTTCTTTAGCTCACCAAAGTGTTTGGTGAGCTTAACTCCAAAACTCATCAAATCAGTTTCAAATGACGAATTTGAACCATTGGAACCCGCTTACATTACGAGTGATGCGTCTACATGTGAAAATTTTAAACATTCAAATTAATTTAGTATAAAGTCAATCGGTCAAAATTAGAAGGTTAATAAATTAATTTTAGTGCATTCATTTTTTGAACGTTTTTTGACTGCTTGACTTTATACTAAATTAATTCGAATGTTTAAAATTTTCACATGTAGACGCATCACTCGTAAGGTATGCGGATTTCAACGGTTCGGATTCATCATTTGAAACTGATTTGATAGGTTTTGGAATTAAGCTCATCAAACACTTTGGTGAGCTTAAGAACACCCTAGTTCTACTCTTATAGAGTATAAATTCTATAGCCAAATTTTATTTGTTACATAAAAATAAACCAAAACATTCTAGATTTTGGAGATTTTCATATTTATTCGGGCCACACAGTCAATCTGCAGTCTAGTAAATTGGCTTAGAGGTCCCCCTAAAGCACAAAAAATGCACTGTAATATTGAATATATTTAAGCGGACCTCTAAGCCAACATGCCCCCCCCCCCCCCCCCCCACCCACCCCAACCCCCCAACTCATAAATGGGCCGCATATTGACTGAGCGGCCTGGGTAAATATAGAAATCCCCCAAATCTAGTTTTTTTTTTCTTTTCCTGATTACGGTATTTAAAAAAAAATCGGAATTATACATGAGGTCACTCAATTTTATTGTTTCATTTTTGTCACTCAATTTTTTTAAACTATAATGGATCCAAATTAAATTATTTTTCAAATTATTAACTTTTAAAATATATATAAGTATAGTTTTCAGTTGTACACAAGGTTCTAAATAGCGATTATAGCGGCATAGCGGGGAGACCAAAAAAAAAAGCTATTGCGAATAGCGTAGCTATAGCGGAAGCTATCACACAGTGATTTTTCCTTTTCAAACTTTATATTCTATATTTCTACTAATTATCAACATAATCAATATTACAGAATTTATGTTACAACTAAATGACAACTAATCTAAGTCTATACTTTTTATCAATTACGCAAATAAGAATGAAAAAAAATCTAAAAAGTAACATTATTTAATAGTTTATACTTCATGGTATTACATATTATAATAGACAAATAACAATTAATTTTATAAGGTAAATGAAGTCAATATACATATTTAAACATTTTATAATTATAATAATAATCAAAATCAGCTTTCAATTGAAACGAACAATAATAATTTTACAAACGAATACTATAAAAAGAGTAATCAAAATGAATAATTAGTATTTGAATATTTCTCGATATAGAATGATAGAATAAATCACAAATAAAAATAGAAGCATATAGTTTGGTTTAGTATACTTATCATAGAAGACCATGTAGCATTAGAAATAAGAATAGAAGTACAGAAGTCCATATAAATTGCAAAAAAAAAACCATGTAGCATAGCGGTAGCTATAGCGGGTCTTATATAGCGGTAATAGCGGTCGTAGCTGAGTTAGCGCAATTTTATCTCATAGCTTAGCGTTTATGGTCCGGAAAAGCTATAGCGTAGCTATAGCGCCGCTATAGCTAGCTATTTAGAAGCCTGGTTGTACATGTGAAGTGAAAAACCTCACATGTCTTTTACAATTATATAGTATTGACTCGCAAAAGTTCTGAAGTTTCAAAATCCAAATCATAACACAAAAAAAATTCTCAAAAAATTATCATTATAAAAAATCGGATAAATCAAATAGTGATCCAATTTGGATAAAATCGAACAGTAACTAAAACCGGATAAATGAAATTTTATAGATGAAAAAATGAACGGGTGATATCTACCCTAAAAAAAGGTAAAGAATCTCAAAACAATTACAATATTTCAAGGAACTCGTGCAGCTTCACAAATTTACCCGTATTAAATAATTTTTATTCTGTATTTATCAAAAAGCTTTACATTAGAGTAGAATTAAAGGTGGTTGATGCCCCACAATCACACTCGTGCCTCCCTCAAGTATCATATTTTAAATTGACTTCTCTTTTAAAGTCTCAAAAAGACCTCTTTAATCTTTTATTTCATTTGTGTAGCATCTTATTCCAAATGGTCAACTCTAACATTTGTGCGCCTCTCTTTGCATCCATTTTAAAAATGCACCTTGGGTTTCACCTATTGGTTCAGTTTTCACCGGATGTGAAGTCCAGTTTATTTTGATCCACTATTTATGGAAAATGTAATTTAATTAAATAGTTTGAGATATGTTTTTGTGCCTCCATCATGTCTCCGTTTTTAAAAACTTTAAAATCTCAAAATAAAATCATTGGATATGATCTACATCATTTTATCTATTCACATGTAAAAAATTATGACATTTTAATTTTGTTTTGGTTGTCATCAAAAGCTTGTAAAAAATGTACTAATATGGATAATTTTTGGACGTTGTTTTTTCAACTTATTGATTTACATAAAAACAAAATCAAAATGTCATAATTTTTTATGAGCTCATAGAGAAAATAACATAGATCACATCCAGTGGTTTTATTTTGACTCTAAAGTTTTAAATTTTGAATTCTTAAATTTTTGAAAAATAAAAGCATAGTGGAGGCACAAAAAATAGAGGCATTTGAAACCCTACTCTTTTATAATTTTTGTACTACAGATGATAACCATGTCAGTTTGGCATTCTCAAAACATACATACATCATCTGTATTCTAACAAGAAACAGAGACATTGAGTTCATGTGCAAAAACTGAGAAATCTTACCAGTAAATGACATCTAGTTGAAACAAACGAGTTACAGTACAGCATCTACGAATAGCTTCCAAGAATCATTGCGTATATATGCCTATTATTATTTTTTTTATATATAATAACTTTTTGTTATTAGTACTTTTGTTTATAGAGACGCCTGTTTAGGATCGTATTAAATCTATAAAACATTTATTTAAGGTCAAAGATTGCATCCAAGTGAATAAATGATACATTTTCGAATAAGACAAGTATTGTTCTTCTTATACTCTCTTAAGTCATGAAACACAAGCAAGCAAGCAACCATCATCACAAGATCAATCATTGCAAAATTATAAATAATTTAAGAATCGACAATTTTATTCCAACGTCTCATGCTTATCTCGACATCGAATAAACCATAAAGCAAAAAACCTTTCCAAAGTCTAAATCCCGACAACACCTCTCATTTAGATAGTAAGTAATATTTGATGTATATGCCCTTAATGTATTCTTAAATATGATGTACATTAGCAGTATCATTATGTTCATCTCAGTAACTCAGTAAAGAATGAGAAATTTTCCTATGCACCAGTACCCATTTTTTTTCCTCCATGTACAACAAGAAGTGGGTAAGTAGGGGTGTACTAATAAAAGGTAACTTGCAATTTTTTGTAGGGATAGAAGTAATATTTTGCGGATTTCTAAGCTTATTGACAATGCAGCTGATAATTTCACAGCAGTTTAATGCAATATAAAGGTGAATTTTTCCAAAAGAGTCGGCTAATGCGTTTACACCAACCTGCGCACTAAGCCGTAAGGCATCTGATCAAATGAGAAAAGAAAGAAAAGAAAAGAAAAAGAGTGAGATGCCAAATTTCCTTCTACAAGAAGGCTCTTCCCCTTTAATACCAGAGATTAGAGAATATGTTAGGTTCTCCATTATGTGTAAAGCATGATATAATTTAGAGCTTTATGGTAATTATATATAATGCCGGTGGGCCCAGTAAAAGTGAAATGAAGGTTCTGAACAGCGCAACTAGGTTTGCATCGTAATTTTCAGATTATTAGCTACCATCTCACAGCATTGCCCGTACCTAAAACTGGTACAACAGCTATTTATTTGCTTTTGATACTGTATTACTCAAAGCAGGTAGTACCATACTGGGAATTTATGACATAAACAAACAGCAACTGTATTATTTTGGTCTCTATTACCAGAAAGAAAATAATATTTAGTAGGTTCAGATACAACATATTTAAGGGTGATATAATCAGTAAATAGGAAGTTGAAATGGATAGAGTTATAACTAAATAATTGGAGCGTACAGTAGATAAACTATGCCCAGCAAGGCCCAAATGGCTTATTAAATTTGATATCATAACACATAAGTGACCTTTATTATAAGGCCCATGTTCAATTAAATCAAATATGATCAAGTAGCAAAATGTAGTTCCTTCTCTTAAGGCCCACTATCAAATGTAGTTCATCACTAAAAATATGAGAAGTTTTTACTAATTACAAAACTGGTATGGCTTGGTTCATTTCTGTCCAATTAAGAATTCAAATATGACCATAGATTGAATTGTTAATCAAGGATGCATACAAATATGAGATACATCAAATAGTCATTGCAACTGATTTAAGAACATTGAACTGATGAGCAGCACGCTAATTATTTAAAAAAATAATGTATTGTCCAAGTGGCGATATGAACGAAATTGTCTCATTTAATGTTCAAATTAGCACAACATGAAAAAAACAAGTTATTTCGATGGTTGACATGCTGGGTAATTACCAGGGGAGATCAAATGTACTGACAATTGAAGAACACAGCTGAATTCTAAAACATAGGATCTTCGAATCAGAAAGAACTTGGTGATTCACGTCATGGAAAAATCTAAACAGCAATGAAATTGGCAACTGACAGTCTGCAATATAATAGAAGAAGATTAAACAAAAGGTTTCAGACATGCACCTTGACCAGCTTAATAGCCAACCACTGAAATTTCTTACCAAATTCAATCGAAAAAGGGTAGAAGTCGAAATGTCATAGTTCAGCATTGAATTGGAAGAGCAATGTGTGGTCAAAGTTCAACAATAACCATGCCAGTACAACTTGTATTTGGACTGGTACCAAAGCAAAGCTGCAGACATAACAAGTGATCACATCAGAGACAAATTTCTACGTCGAACCGTACAGTATTACAGTTCGAGCATCCCTGTAGAAAACGTGCAATATCATAGAGTTGCTATCATCTAATTATAACTTTGATGTTGCACAATAATATCATCTCGGTTATTCACTAAACCTCATAAAGAGAAGCTCTAATTATGTATTTGATTCGTGTCCGTAAATCTTTTGGAAGGAGCCCACCCTCTAAAAATAGCCCTCAATTGAATCACTAAATGGGCTTTTCATATTTTTTTTTTATATATATAAAAAAAAAGACGCTTCTTAAACACTTAGAGACACTCCTGTTACATGGCAAAAAGTTTATGAACTTCCAGATCGGCCCTTTTTCTTTTCTTTTACGAGCACAGTGATAACTTTGTTGCCTAATTGGGCTGGTACTGAGAAAACATACATGGGTCCAAGTTCTTCACTGGTATTAGCTTGTTAAATTTCGAGACCTGTCAATCTCATTTAACAACTATTGGAGTATAAACCAGGATGTTTCTTAAGCTCATCAAGCCTCATGATGGTTTAACTTCAAAATCTATTGATTTTATAAGACTAAATCAAATCGTTGAAATCGAATGTAAAATTACCGAAAACTTTTTGGTTACCATCTTAATATTTTAAAATTGTAACTTTACTTGACTTTTCAAAATTTTCAATTATACATTCCATACCGATTGAATCTGCACAGAACACCTGGGTTCCAAATTCTACATTCCATACCGTTGGAAAATAATTTATTAATTATTATTTACATATTCATTTTTTTTATTTTTATAACTCCTTGACTTTATCTTAATATTATAAGCTCATCATGCTTAAAGTATATCAGTTTCGACGATTAAAAATTGTTATATGAAATCAATAGATTTTAAAGTTAACCTTGTCAAGAAATCGGTTTTAGTGCAAATATTGTATTGTTAAGACGCACCACTGTATGCTTCGTTTTTATCTTGTTTTGTTTAGGTATTAATTAACCTATTGAGAATCTTCAGAACATCCAATTCTGAGGTTAGTCCGCACACAAGGAACCAGCCACAAGGATGTCACTTTAAAGTGATTAGGAGATTTTTCTAAGAATATATATGTTTAAAACAGTTCGTGTAAGCAACTGGAAAAATTTAGAAGCAATTGTAGGCTTGTAATGCCTACAAACTTAGAAACTGTTTTCTGGACAAAACAAACAAACACAAAAAAGAACAACAACAAACAAGTATAATGTAACATCAACGATATTAATAATATTGAACGGTTGTGACAGACTAAACCATATTCGGAGCCAAGTAGACAAGGTCATTGGGGATTTAAAGACAACACAGAGAATAAGCAGTGCATCATCAGAGAGAACACAATAGTAAAAGGTACATCTCACATGAGGGGATAGTTAAAAAGAGTACATTCACTTGAGGAGAGTTTTGACTATAGATTTGACGTTCAGCTTCTTGAGGTCAGTGTACGATTGCCCGCAACCCACAAACATCACAGGAGCTCCAGATACGTATACCATAGAAAGCGCCGCACCAACCTACAATTTTATTATAATCATTCATTAAAAACAAGAGGGAAAATCATATACTATCAGACTAATTTGGTGCAGGTACAACTTCTGGCATCTATTGGTATATATTGCTTTGAATAAGACGATCGTGATTTCTGTAATTGAATAACAAACTAGCCAAAAAAAGAAAGAAGGCACAAAAAAAGGTTGTTAATTTCTTATAGGTTATACATACCTTATCATCAATTGTGTCGAATTTAGTGAGCAGGATACCATCAATCAGCCTTGCATTTGCAACAGTAGAAAGGTCAGCCAATTTCTGCAAAACAAGACAACAAAAAATGAGTTATTAAATCAATAAAAACCATAGTGGCAAAACAAGAACAAAAATGAGTTATTAAATCAATAAAATCATAGTGGCAAAACAAAATATGAACTTTAGGATCAAAACTTAGTATTGCTTCAGGAGTATTAGCAGTGGTCTATAAAAGTAACAGAACTTCTCTCAAGGGCACAGAATTGTGCAGAATAATCATAATAACATCTTAACAAACACAATGAGCACAGAATTGTGCAGAATAATCATAATAACATCTTAACAAACACAATGAAAATATGTGCCTCTAATCTTATTTTTTTGATAGGTAAATGTCAAATTTCATTTTTTCCTTGATACATGAAGAAAATCATTTAAGATCTTTTGTGTCCATACAAACATTTGTTTCGGATCAAAATGACAGGCTCGTACGAAGTATTTGATAAAATTGACATGGAGTTTGAGAAAGAAAATTCCTATGCATGGAAATTTTTGTAGATTATTAGATACCAATAACAAAGTAATAAGCTCCATTGATTTAATTTAAGAAAGAAAGAAAAAAAATTATGGATGCAAGGAGAATCTACTCTAAGGAATGTGGTATTAAATTTGGCTATACGACTTTATAAAGAAAACCTAAACCTTAGTTGAGTTTCCAAATTTCTAATAAAATCATATTATAGGAGTTTTACCGTAACAACTTCCTAGTTTCCCCAGAATAAACAAGGGCAGGGTACAATATACATATAACATACAAGAATAATGCAAAAAGAGAAATATGGGGAATTTGTAAAATTGAAATCCATTCCATGCATGAACAGCATGCAATTGTGTTTTCACCTCTAGCTTTCTGGTTTTTGCAACTTACACTCTGTGCTCATCAGGTTATCAATTCATATTGCACTGAATATTAACCCACACCACAAAAAGCTACTCATGTTTGTGAAAAACAAAAATTAAGCAACAGGCAACAACAAGAGGGAGTAGATAAATGGCCTTTACCCATTAGCTACAAAGCAAACTCGAGAAAAAAGGTCTAAGCAGTTCAAATACCTGATTGAATTTTGAGAGTTGATCAACTGCATCATTACCGACAAGTGCCTCTCCAACAAACAAAACCAGATCAGGATTATTGAGGTTGATCAGCTTGGACAATGCCCTCATCAGTGGTTCATTATCCTATAATCCAAAAGAAGAATTAGAATATATGCTATGTGAAACTTTTGAGTATATGTTCAAGGGAATTTGTGTCAATTCTAAGTCTGAAGTTCCAAATTTGGCTCGTAAAAAGAAAAACCTGACTGGTATCCAACAAGACTGAATTGTTCCCCTACGTGAGCCCGACTTAACAGCAGTTAAGCCCAACTTAACACTCAATTGCTCGATGTAGCTTTGTTAAATACAATTAAGTAATCATCTAATTACAAGAATCAGCAACCAGACTGAATAAAGTGAAAATATAATAATATTGTCAGAACTAAGATTTGATTAGTATTGAAATCCAAGATTATTATCACTGTTCTCACTTATCTTCAACTAAGATACTTTTTTCCGGTAAGAGAAGCATAAAAAATAACCTGCATGCGGCCAGCCGTATCAACAAGAACAACATCTGATTTATTATGAGCGGCTTCTTGAATAGCTTCTTTAGCAACAATTGCCGGATCCTTCTCATACCCCTTCTCGAATATAGGTATCTGTCAAGTACGTTTCATGTCAGATTGCACTTGTCTATTCTAGTCTCGGGGAGGTATAACAGCTTTAAAACAATTTCCTATTTTTCAAATTTCTTTCCTATCTAGTAACAGTGTAATACTGGGACGTAAGAAATGAAACACGTTGGACTTCAAGACTAAAGCAGAGCATTTTGGCAATTTAATATTCACAAATTGGTCTCTTTTGCACAATATGGTAAAGTGCAACTCTCCACAAAGCTTCAATTAACCCTCAATTGCACTAGTATACTTGCATTGACCCTAAACTTTGCAATGGTGAACAAATTTAGCACAGTCACACCCAGTTAAGCCTGAATTACATTTAAAAACTAAGCCAAAAAAGAAAAATAAGGTACCAAACCTGGCCAATATGGTAAAAAAAAGAATAGGTACAGAAATTGGTATTAAATACTTTCCATCACACATACTAGAACAAGTGGTGAGGAAAACTACTTAAAATGGCAATGAAGACAAGATCTAAAATCAAGGATTACCTGAAGCCGACGTGCGTGAGTCCTAAGCTGCTCAACTGCACCTGACCTGAAGGTATCGCAAGCCGCAAGCGTGACACTCACATCATGCTGGAGAAGCCAGTACGCAACCTGAATTTCCATATTATCGGCACATTAATATAATGGGCAAAAGAAATTGGCTTAAATATTTGCAAAAACCAGAAACTATGAAAAAGGATAAGACCTTGGCAAGGTTAGTGGATTTGCCAACACCATTTACGCCGACAAAGACAACGACATATGGCCTTCCTTGCTCCTTGGCAGCATGAACATCTCGTAAGATGTCAATAGACCGTCTTGGGGTCAGGATACGAAGAAGTGCCTCTTCCATTGCTGTCTGAAATAATCATCACAATATATTCAAATTCATATGAAGATGGAGTGGCGAAAGGCAGCGCCATTGCCTATAGCTTACTGTTAGTTGGGGTCTACATTTGAAGTGAGGTATTCTCTATGGATAAGCTCAAAATCAGTTTAGAGAACCCAAAATTATGAAATAACCCGATCCAAACTTTGATATACAAAAGGTGAAATCTGGCAAAGTGCTTAATGGCACAAAAATGATCAATGAACCTGAACAGTGGAGGATATTCTGGTGAAAGATCCAAGCTTCTTTCCTTCCAGACTGTTTGCCACCGATTCACAAAGCTTTTCAGCTATTTCTTCAGCCTGAAATTATATTCTCAGGATCAGAGTTCATTGCTGAAACAATAAGAAACCCAAAAAGATCAAAATGCACAAGGATCAATAACAAATGCATACCACATTTTTAGTCATTAGCCTATCCTTGAGAGCTTTCAGTGCTGGTTGAAGATCAGCTTTCTCAAGAGAGTTGTTGCCAGCAATACTGAGTTCATAAAGGAAAAATGTTAACGAAGTGAAATATTCTTTCAGAAGGGCAAACTATACCAAGGACAAATTTCACTTAAAAGAAAACCAAACAGAAAGCATGCAATTTCCATATTAGCAATGATGGCCCTCAATTTTACAAAATCAACAGAAGCCCCAGGCATCTAAGCATTGGGAGCTCAGAGGCATTCCCAAAATTCCAAACAGTAGACAATTTAAAATAGCAGACTGCTCAAGTAGGGCAACAGCATCAACACCAAGTTCTTTCTAATATTTCCTAATTACTTTGAATCAAGCCTCTAACAATGCAAGTGTCTGGTATTTAATTAATTGCTGAAAGTATGCCTCAATTAGAATTCTTTTGCAATTTACTCTAAACTCAGATTACCTCTTAAACATGGAAGCAAACCAACCCTTCTTCTTAGCCCCTGGCTTCGCACCCTCAACCTCATCCTCCTCTTCTCCCTCACTCTCGCTACTAATCACCTCCTCTTTATCCATCATGCTCTCTCCACGAATCACTGCCACCTCACGCTCCATCCCCTCATCCCCTTTCTCGTCAGTGAAATCTAACTTCGGCTCCTCTTTCGGAGCATCATCCCAAACCCTTTTCTTCTTTACCGCCTTCTTGGGTTGTCCCTTAGTGGGACCTGACTTCTTGTCAACATCACTCTTCTTCCCGGTCTTCGACCGCATCATCAGCTTATTTACATCAAACGCCCCTGTATCAGGTGCATCATTCTCCTTGCCCTTACTATGTACAGGAGACTTGTTGGAACCCTTCGCACCATTCTCTACCCCATTAGATACTAACCTACCATTTCCAGTATCACCATCAGAATCATCCTTTGTAGAACCACCACTGCTTCCCTTCTTGGTACCATTACGTTGGGAGCCGGTAAGAGCACGCTGCCCACCACCACCTTTCTTAGACTGTACTGGTGGGGCCCGGCCAGACTGCTTCAACTTCTTCATCTCCTCCACACGTGCCTCTGCCTCCATCTGAAGCTGACGAAAAGTCTCGTCAAAATCATTGTAAACTGTGCGCTTGGGATCATAAACAGCAGAGAATTCCTGACGAACCGACGAAAGCAGATCGTCTACATACAGAAGGTGGAGAATACGTTGGTACACAGCAACAAATACGAGGCCAAGCTCGTTGTGGAAGGCCCACTTGAGCGTGTACGACTCATGGGAGAAAGAGGAATCCGCCGAACGCTCCTCCAGGAGGCACGATCTGATCAAGGCGTCAATTGGAGAACCCTTGAGAGCGTTCCCAAACGCGCGGCACGACGACCACAGCACGAGGCCGCCTCGTGTGAAGATCAAGAGTTGTTCCAGCATCTCTGCCTCTTTCGATTTGCCTGATTTGAAGAACGGAATTTGTTAGGATTTCCAGCAAAAGATTGGATAGACAGAAACAAATCAATAAAGATCAAATATTTTAATAAACAGAGAAAAATTCTGGTGTCAAATTGCTTACGATAAATTGAAAAAAGAAAACAAAAACAAAGAAAAACGTCGGATCTCCTGCAGGATCTTTAATAGAAGAAATAAGATTCGAATTGTTAAAAGATAATTAGAATCGAGGTGGCCTTTTAGGTTTACCTTCTCTGGTTTATACGATGAAAGAACAAAGTAAAAAAAAAAGGAAACAATCTCGGAGGAAAACGAGCCGATCTTGATTATTTAAGAATCCGCAAGTTCTCTTCTTAATCAGATTTCTCTTTCCATGTGGCGGGTTGTAACAAACGGCTCTTATGGAATATGGAGTATGGACTTATGAATTATGATCTCGTCTCTTGAGCTAAACTTTGGATGCAAATGACCCGCTACATGAAACGATTCTGAAAAGACAGGACGCTAATTCTGACCGCATTCTTGACTCAGTTGAACTCAACTTGCCGTAAGAACGCGTCAAGCCGACTGCAGCGAGTCAGGATCCTACGAGGTAATACACCGTTTCGATCCGGACCGTCCGATCAGAATCGGAATCAATCCGGCCCAAATCTGTAATGCAGGGTCCTTTAAAATTCGTGCTAGTATATAAAGACCGGACCAGATTCAAACTCAAAAAATAAGGTAACTTAGGTGATATGAATTCGACTGCAGCGCATTCGGACAAGCAAGTCTAATGTAGCAAATAAACACGTAAAAAAGAATGTAATAGCGTCTTATGAAAAAGAAAAAAACAGGATAATAGTTTTTGTCGTATATAAAATAGGATTTTTTATTTTATTTAAGGTTGTTATATTTAGATAAGAAATATTACATATTAGAAATTCTAAGAAAACCAAATATCCAGAAAGTTTTATCGTTGGCTCAAAATGTGAACATCTAAAAACAATCCCCAAGTGAAAAATAGAATAAGCGTATCAATTACATTTTTTAATTTGTACCAGACTCTAACTAAAACCATATCAAATTTTCAATTCATTTCAATAGAGTTGATTCAGAATTGAATTTTGCATATCAAAAAGCACCTATCAATCTATTGCCGGTAATTTATTAGTGAAGAGTTAAAAATACACAAACTATTTTAATTTACATATCTTGTCACTCATATTTTAGTTAAAATTTCATAACATACAACTCTATAAAAAGCAAATTTTGAAACATAAGAGAGGAGGTGATGTGAAATAAGAAGAGAAAGGAATGATTGTGATTAAATTTCACCAATACCACTCCTCTTTTTTGAACCACAACAACAAAAAAGTAATAATCTATTTTTATTCCACCGATTTTGTTTTACATAAGATTTTAAATAGCGCGCTATAGCGCTCCTACAGTGTTTTTGGATCATAAAAGCTATGGCACTATTGGTGCTATAGCGCGCTATATGGGCATAACGTTGTTTTTTTAATCATTCAACTATGACGTGATAAATGTTATTTAAACCTTTAATTTTACATATCGAATTCTATCAATTGAAATCGAATCGAATCGATGCAATTTGAAAATTTTCCAATTCGCTTTTGTGTTTTGGAGTTCCTACACTTTTTTTTATGAGAATGTTGAATTAGATCCATTGAGTAAACTTAGCTGACAAGTTTTAAAACACATTTAAACTTAATTTAAAATTAATTGAAAATCAAATAGTAATTGGACATGTTGATCGGATGCATAGAGAAACAGAGGAAGTGTATGAATTTAAAACTATTTGATAATTGGGGGAAATTTATGTATGCCCTCAAAAATTTCAAATTACGTATTTTCTCTCTAAAGTTCATAATATCATATTTAATTATGCACCCCTCAAAATTAAAAAAAAAACTCACAAATTTATCTAATTTCTTATTATAGAAATAAAAATATATAGCATGTTTAAGAGAAACGTTCAGTCTTTTAATTGACCAACTGTGAGAGTAAATTAGCCACTTTCTTACTTGTAACGTGCACATAAGAATATGTCTAAATATCACTGTGTATACGTCACAAGTAGAGAAATAAATCATACATCCTCATAAACCGATCAATTAGAAAATGAATATTTTTCAAACATAGACCACTTATTTTTAGTTTTTAATAAAGAGTAGTCTGAAAATTTTATAAATTTAAAATGAGTTTTAATAGAAAAGACAATAAATCAAGTAAATTTGTGAGTGTTTGAAAGTTAGAGAGGTAAATATAATATTGTGAATAATAAAGAAGGAAATACGTAAGGAGGGAGCATACATAGAATTTCCCCTAAATTATTTATTAATAGTTGAAGGTTTGAAATCATCTGATAAATAATTAAATAGATATAACTAATTTAATCAGAAATTTTTATAAATATCCAAATTAACTAACAAATTACGGAATCTACCATGTTTTGCAATGAAATTCGAAAAATACCCAATCTGGTTATCCAATAACCGGATTTAATACAAGTGTCCGGTTACCCACTCCCCGAACTCAAAAAAACAAATCCGGTTAATGGTTAACCGGATTTGTGCATTTTTTTTTTTTTTTTAAAAAACAGAAATTTTTTTTTTGTATTAAAATATTAGAAATGTTGAATATATTTCTTTGAATATAGATGAAATACAATATAATTTAATTTATTAGAAAGACTGCAACAAATAACCCGGATCAATATTTTTAAGATCGAATTTTTCGAGGCTGTAAGAAAAATTAATATATTTCTTTATGTGTTATTGGAAAAAAAATAAAAATAATTAGATTCTGAGTTATTGATCCCGGTTCAAAAGTCATTTCTAGGTAATCCAGAAAATATTGTGACTTTTCTAGTACATTTAATTTATAAAAAGTTGTATCTATTTTGAGAATTCTTTTTGAAAAACAATCATTAAATAAATTAAAGTTTTTGATTTTTTTCAAAAATAGATACAACTTTTTATAAATTAAATGTACTAGAAGGATCACAATATTTTCTGGATTACCTAGAAGTGACTTTTGAACTGGGATCAATAACTCAGAATCTAATTATTTTTATTTTTTTCCAATAACACATAAAGAAATATATTAATTTTTCTTACAGCCGCGAAAAATCCGATCTGAAAAATATTGATCCGGGTTATTTGTTGCAGTCTTTCTAATAAATTAAATTATATTGTATTTCATCTATTTTCAAATAAATATATTCAACATTTCTAATATTTTAATACAAAAAAAAAATTCTGTTTTAAAAAAAAAAAAAAAAAAAATACACAATGCACAAATCCGGTTAACCATTAACCGGATTTGTTTTTTTGAGTTCGGGGAGTGGGTAACCGGACACTTGTATTAAATCCGGTTATTGGATAACCGGATTGGGTATTTTTCGAATTTCATTGCAAAACACGGTAGATTCCGTAATTTGTTAGTTGATTTGGATATTTATAAAAAATTCGGAATTTCATCGTATAGTCATGACTCGTGAGCATGAGCAGATCATGTTTCTAAAGTTGAATGTCTTCTGTTTGTTTTCGGAGACGTGTGCTAACGACATATCGGAGAGCGGTTCTACATTTATATCTATGAAGAGTATGGTTAAAAAGTATTATTAGTTTTGTTTTTTAAATATGCTCTTTATTTTTTTTTTAAGTTTAAATAGTTAATTTTATTCGTTCAATATATTTGTGATCAAATTTATAATTTTTTTTATTTTTTTATTAATTTTTTTAGATAGTTACAAAATTATTCTTTTGGATGGTACAAAATATTATGAAAAAGTAACTTTGTAGTTATTTAGAAAAATAGTAAAAAGTCCAAAATATATAAAAATTGACCTTCAAATATATTTAATATGAAAATCATGTTGAACAGTTCAGATTGACTATTTCGGACTTTGAAAATGAAGAAAATGATGTGGAGTACGAAACCAATGGCAAATTTTAATTCTACTATAAAAATATATTTGAAGATCAATTTTTATATTTTTGTTATTTATTTATATACGCTTGAAAATTATTTGATTTTTTTTAAAAGTAGTGATTTTATCTATATAAAAATATAGTTAACTAATTATAAAGGAATTTAAAATTTGGGGTCCAAATACATTTCCATATGAGATCGTATTTAGTAGTTCGGATCAATTATTTGAACTTTAAAAATAAATATATATAAATCTAGGAAGCAGCTAACAGTCCCCCAACTCCAGTCCTCCAAAAATTTCCGGATATTTTCAACTAATTCTGTAAACATCAATACTAAATCCTATAAACATCAATACTAAATCCTGTAAACTAATTCAACAAATCCTGTCAACATAAAAATACGTGAAAGCTGTTAAAAACGCGTGATAGCTGTTAAAAACGCGTGACAGCTGTTGGGGATCACCTTATATGAACATACACATATTATCCTGTGAACATACACATATTATCCTGTGAACATACACATAGTATCCTGTGAACATACACATATTATCCTATAAACATCCACATATTATCCTATAAACATACATATTGTACTTGAAATTATGACAGTTGAAATTATGGCATGCAGTTGTTGTTGGGGTTTACGGTGCGGTAACCAAAACCCGTTTAGGCTTAAGCTGCGGAATGACCGTAGAACAAAAATTTCTATAGCCAACTTAAGCTCAGGATTAAACGGGGTATGTCAGGAAACTTTCCAAGGCGGTCCACCTTCAGTATTCCTTTGGCATCAAAACCCAATTTAATCCTTTTACAGATCTACTCCATGATTGATTTCTAAAATTTTAATCTACTTACCAATTAAATAGATTAATATAGCATATTTATACCTTGTTTCCAAATCACAGTTGGAATGCAGACCGAGCGAGTAGAGCCTCACCAAGGAAGGAATCGACTCGGAGTATCACACGTGTGATACCTCTATCGGTTATCCACCAGGACTAACCGGAGAGCGGTTTATTTCTTCTGCCAGAAATATCGTAAACCGCAGAATTATGCAAAAACACTATTCATGGGGAAAAAGACGAAAACCCGTAAACACGAATTTTCGGTTGCTCAGTTTCATCAATATGCAAAACTGACATACCGCGAAATTCGATAAAACACTATTCATCGATCCCGTAAATATACTTCACAACAACCCGCAAGATTATACGTCAACTACGTATAACTTTCTTTTCTCAACCGAAACACTATTTGGGAGAGAAATCGAGAAAGAGAGAAAATACCGATTCGATTCTGCACGAAACGATACGTGTGAATTAGTGATTTTTCTCTCTACATGCACCCCTCTATTTATAGGCTTTTGAGGAGGTTCGCAAAAGACTGAAATACCCCTCAACATATGCCTATTTATAAGATATGCCATTGAATGGATAAGGATGACATGTCATGTGGATAAGATCGATGACGTGTCATCTGGATAGGATCGATGACATGTCATGCGGATAGGATCGAATCTGAAAATACCCGAATGCCCTCGGCCCGAATACAAATAATATTCGTATAATTATTCTGAACAATTATATATATTTTTCTTGCGGTTGTTGTTTCGGTAATTTATACAACGTGTCCTGCACATTTATAAATTAACCGGTTAACTTTTATACAACGTGTCACACACGTTTATAAATTAACCAATGTTTTTGCTTGTTATTTTTACATAACATTTATAATTTAATTATAACACGTATAATTAATTATAACCATCTTACTATTGATCATAACCAATTTATAATCAATCACAATAAGATTCTCCGATTAACTCCTATATGGTGTGACCCAATAGGATCTGTGTTATGTTGGTAAATAGAGTTAAAACTGTTTTAACTTCTATAATCATGAGCGGCATCTGGCAACACATCATGACCATCCAATTACACAGATGATGCTATACTGTACAATATCACGATCCAGTAAACAATTTACTTGTGTCTGTTCTTCTGTCTCATAGCTAACTGAATCTTTGCTAACTGAATCTTTTCTTGATCTTGAGCAGATTATCAAATATAATTACTCTTGTAATTATACCGCTAGCAGACAATCTAACTCTACCAAGGGGCCCAGTGATGCTATAGCTCGTATAGAGATACGAGGGACAAATAGTATTCTTGGTAAACTATCACTTCCTCGGCTAAGCTATACATATAGAAAAGCTACCGTTATGACTGCTTTTTATGGACAGCGGTGGATAACAATCACACATACATATTTTTCAGTGGGAACGATAAATACCTCATACTGTAGAACGTGACACTGAATGAAAACATAAATAACACGAACACAATTCTATTTAATGTTTCATTCGGGGTCTGTCAAATACCATGTTCCTAGAACATGTATCTATGTGATTAAAATGACATCTTGTGTCAGGTGGTTTGTAAAACTTTACCATCTTTTAATCCACATACTAACCTTATCGCGGTAATTAGTGTTCCTGCTAATTACCTTGGTCAGTGACCTTTTAAGAGTATATATCATCTATATTATGGAGTTTCACAATTTCAGTCATGAACTCGAAATGATCCATAAATTCAATAATACTCAAGGCAACAAAATGATATATAAATAAACATTCAATTCATGAACAAAGCTTTATGATAATTTATCGTATTATTGACTTCTAGATTATTACAAACTAACAGTTGTGGCAGTTGAAAGCGCGTCAGAACTAAGCTAAAAAAGGAAGGCTTTTATACACGGAGATTTTCGGGGGACTGTAGCCCGGGGAACGTTACCTTTTCTCATAAATCTATAACACGTGTCGATCTGTAACATGCATAGAATTTGATTTTTAAGTGGTGTTAAGTTAACATAATAACCGAGCAAAAGTAATACGATTCGGCTACTTTCATTTTACTACTTTATTCTCATTTTAAAATTGATCCAAAAATTAGAATACTTTTTTAAGTAAAGGGGAAAAAATATGCACAGAAAAATATATGTTTCCATAGCATATATTTTGTTTTTAGTTCACAGTTAACAATCATCTCGACACTTATCTAATAAAAAATGGATTAGAAATAAAAAAATCTCCATGGAAAAATAAGTCTCAACTTATTCAATTTTAATCTATGTTTTCTATATAGAGGAGTAATAAAATTTTACATACAATACAACTAATCTCCACATAAATTACTAGTTTACTACTCTTCTGGCTAACAATTTATCTAGCAATATTGATTTGTGTGAAAATGATATATTTTTTTCCTGATTCTATTTTTAAACAATAATCAAAGATCCAATGCTATGAATGGCTCATAGGTGAGGGAGATCGGCAAAGCCTTGGCAATAAGCATAAATTTGGGAATAGATAAATTTAGGTAATGCTTCTTATTCATGATTTAACGATGGGATACTAATTTGTATGGATAAATTTATGTGGTTTTGAATGAAAAAAAAAGGTAATTGTGGAAAACAAACATATTTAAAATAAGATAAATTAAAGTGCGACATTTATCAACAATTCAATTACATAGAAGATAATCAGAAAACAATGATCATTATCATTTAATTTTTTTTTTTTTGAAGTCATTTAGGGATAAAAATCCATTTTTCCAAATTTCGCGATTCATCGACAATCACGACACTAAAGAGCCCGATTCTTGACAATGTCGATGCTCATTTCGCTCGGGTCAGTTGCTTGTAACTCGACTTGCACCCCATCGAGCTCCCTTCTAAATCTATCTTTTGAACTAGCGTACAACATTTTGCTCCTGATCCTTGATGTATCCGGAGACCTAAAAAAAAAAATTGTTGTTTAGGCATAGGAGATAAAATATAAAGAGCATATATATATGTCTCACCAAGATTTTTTAGGGAGACACTATTTCAGGTAGAGGAGAAGACACTATATGTAAAAGGGGGTAAATTGATCTTTATTTATTTTCAAAAAATTTGTATTTATTGTTAAATTTGTATATAGTTTAGTAAAAAATGTTACAGAACTGTTAAATTGATCCTCATTTGCAGCATACAAAATTTATATGTTTGACCTCCATACTTTGAATGTCTGGCTCCACCCCTAATTTCAGAGATTTAAGAATATATAAAGGAGCAATAGAGTATTTCTCTTGTTTGGAAATATTGATTTAGATCATATACCAATGTATATTTTTTTAGATGAAAAAATATGGTCTACAAGTTTCATCATTATGCTATCATAAATAAGAATATTTCCATAAAGATCCCAACTTGTTTATCCTTGTTTTTGGTTAAAACCTTCTTTTTTCCTCATCTTACCTAATTATTCATTATGTTGAAAGAAAACTAATTGTTGCATACATTGAATTTTTTTTGAGAAGTGATATTCTTTTTAGATTATCTTGTTTTCAAGAAAATTAGTGTTCCTTACCAAGCGATGAAGAAGATCTTGCTCTTTTGAACGTTCTCATTTGTCACAAAATCGAAATCAAAGACAGCATAGCGGCATTCATTAGGGGGGAGGCTGGCGGCAAAATCGTCGTAGCTCTCATCAGGTTGGCCAAGCTTCTCGACAGTTACTTGTTGCACCTTCTCTTCAATCTTATAGATGATGAAGCGGAAGTTACGCTTTGCCTTTAACTCGTGAAACTTGATCTTACACTCGTCATCAACAGCCATTCCCGACGAAGCGTTTGCCTTCAGCATGAATTGCAAATAAAAAGTTGTCAATTCTTTTTATATAGATTGAATGTCTTTGAGCTAAACCTGTATTTTTCATTGAATGATCCTTCTTCGAGTGATTTCTGATATGATTTATTTATCACCATCCAAGGATCATAAGAAATCAGCACAATTCTCTAAAATTGAATAATAAAAAAATAAAGTGACATTATTTTTGGAGGTAAATTTAAAAGCAACCACAAATTAAAGGTTAATTAATAACAACTTTATTCAAGTTTAAAGTACCATTTGTAGGGAAGAAGCTTACCATGATTTTTTACCAGAAGGGAGACAAAGAAGACAAGGTAAAAAAAATAAGAAAAGTTATGGAAGGTATATTTGACCTTGTCCTCTATTTAAAACACAAATCAGTTGTCTATTTATAACAACATGCTCACCGCCACCAATGCATAAATCTCTCCAGCTTAAACAGCTAATAATACACGGTTGAGCTCTAAATAGAAGGATCTCTTTCAATTATTCTAAGCTAGTGTATTTTCTCAATTTCATGTATCATTTTTATACTCATCTACGTTCAAATCAGAAGTGTTTAGTCACCTTCATAATTTTTGAAATTTTAATCATTAATATTGAAACTTAATTGATTTTTTTTTCATTAAAGTTTTTATATAGTTCAGCTTTACTCGTAAAATGTTAAATGTGTGTTTGTATTCTAATTGTTAGAATTTCACTATGTGGTTATGAAAACTTAGGTTCAAATTCCAGTGATCATATGTTATGCATTTTACGTTTTAATTCTTCAATCTAAATTTTCTTAGTTTGGTCTTGCTTATACTGAGAACATGAGTTAATTCGACATGAAATTGAACAATTTGGACTGTTTTATGCTGAAATAAAATATATTTTGCATGTGATTGTATCATTATACTTGATACAAAATCTGAATATTCCGTCAGAAGTGTTATAAAAATCATCCGGTCTCATATTCTTTTTTACTAAATTTAGGTATGTCCATTTACTCCAAACGAAGAAAGTCTCTTCGGAAATTTATGTCAATGGTGATTAAAGTTTTTGTTTTGCTTTGAAAATAAAATGCTTGACCAGTGAATAAGTGCTTGTAGCAATTTTTAATGTCCCCAATTTTTATTTCTGTATTTAGTCACAGCATTATCTTATGCGGGAAGAGAGCTGTAATTAATGTATATCTTTCTCCAACTACATAGTAGGTATTGGGGTCATGTGCTGATCTTCGCTGTAATTTGTAGGAAACTAATTTTCAATTATTAAACAGATGGATTTGATCTATTGAAATTTTTAATGGGCAGGACAGGATCATGTCAACTGGCTTGTTTTCTTCATTTCTTTTCTGAAATTGGTACAGGCTAGCATAGAATATTTAATTTAACCTCTAAACACATGTATCTAAACCACTATAGTCATGTTTGGTTGTGGAGTAAAGTTACTCCGGATTAAATTGCTTACTCCAAGTTAAGGTAGATTGAATTAATCAAGTTTGATTGGAGTTTGGTGTAGTAAGTTAATGAAGAGAGAGAAAATTATAAGGTAGATGTTACTCTAACCGCGGAATTCATAGATGGAGTAAGCTACTCCGCCTATAGATGTGAAATAACTTAATCCTGATTAACTCAAATCTTATATCTTACTCTTTCAAATTTACTTCTCGTTTGGCTGCTTAAAGATTAGTTATATTCTTGCTCTATTTTTTGTTTCATCCAAATGTACTCACAAGACTTGTTTGTCTTGTCGTTTTGATTTTATTTAAGATTTTAAATTGAGAAAAAGAATTAAAATTTATGGTTTTTTCTTTTCTAAATTTTAGCAGTGATTGTCAAATATAATATTTATGAAATAAATATAAAATCATATCCATTGTTTCATATTGAAAAATATCATTTTAATAAAAAAAAATCAACATCTAAAATCACAAACATCTCAAAACAAAATAAAAGCATGGAAGTAATGGGCAGACCAACACCGACAACCCCTCTTTTCACTCCTACTTCACACCAGCATATATTTGTCTCCCAATGAAAAATAGAACAATAAAACAAAGAGGAGAGTATAAAGGGTAATGACAGCCGATTGAAGTCCATTCTCTTCCGATACCAAGCTTCTCCATCTCTCTCTTGTGGCGGGTGGAAATGGGTGAAGGCTAGGTCCACTGAGATTTAGGATTTAGATGTAGGGGTGGATGAGATGATGGGCAAGAGGTCAGGGCAAACACAAGAGGCAAAGGAAGATGAAAATCCACTAGGGCCGTTCGGCAATAAAGGTTTAAGCTTCCTTAAGGGCCCGTTCGGCCACATACTATTCACCGTGGGAAATTTTTTTTTGCTCAGAGCTAAGTTTTTATTCCCACGGTGAACAGTAAAATTCAGTTCAAAATTTTTGATTCCCACGCCCATTCCTATTCCCTACTGGGTTGCCGAACAGGCCCTAAGACTTAATCCGCTTTCTTTAGTTTCCTTGGCTACTTAATCCTACCGAACACCGGTTCCCTAACGCGGATTAAGAACACCTCCTTTAGCTTCTTTTTGCTCGGACCTTAAGGCATCTCTACCCCTTCCTTTAGCTTCTTTATCTTTCACCTATGGATTAAGACAACCAAACATCGGTTCCTTAGCGTTCCTTAAGCTCTTAATCATTCACTCTCACCCACGGATTTAGCTATGACGGCTAGGGTTTTTCCTTTTAGTTTTCTTAAAAATCTATTGTAATTGAGATTTGGATTCCTCTTCCAAATTGAAATATCTGACAAGATAAGTATTCACTTCTCTCTAAACTGTTTATATTAAAAATAAGACAAATTTTACTATTGAGCCCAAAATTAATATAATCAACAGCTTTGTAATTGATATGATATGCGAGTTAATTATGATAGAATTTTCCATTGAAATCTTTTGTTCATAATAGTCTCTCGAAAAGAAATAACACATATAAAACTACAAAAGTCATATGTGAACTTTATATGTATTAACACTCATTTTATTACCTACTTAATTTTAACCAAATTAATTTGAAAATTTATAATTTTGGCAATGCAAATAGTCATTAACAGATAAGATAGTTTTAACGATTTGATAAATTTTAAGTTAAATTTGTCCAAATAAATTTATTAGTTATTATTAATTAATGTTTTACCCGTGTACCCAATTGCACCACACAAGTATCCTTCGACGGGACACGGTCTTCAAACCTCGCCGGAACTGCCAGGTGCTGCGTCGGAGAGATTGAAAGTCGAGGCAAACAGTCAAAACAGACGAAGGCCGTGACCTCCCAGTCACGAATTCGTATCCTCTGCATTAACTCAAAAGGGAATCTTTTGAGTTAATGAATATTGACCATCCAATATGCTTTAGGATTCGTGCAGACTAAATCCGCACTAATATTAAAGGGCTCATATATCATAAGCAGGGGCCGGATTGGCTCCGTTTAAGATCAGACGGTTTAAATTTATTAATCAAAAAATTTCTCTATGAGTTAATGCAGAGGATGTGCGATCCCCAGTCACGCCCCGTGGGCCCTCCCATTCCTACAGAAAATAAAGCGCGCTCTTCGATCACCGACACAGGAAACACCGTTTCGTTTATGAATGTTCCGACAGGCTGAAAGCCTATGATCGAAGGGCATAATATCGCACAGATTTGAGAACAATAACCGTGAACCAGGATCAACCAATTTAATAAACTTAATTTCCCTCCTTCCGAGATTTCACGAATATTTCAAAATTCGAATCCCCGCTGTAATATAACGCCGTTAACAAAACCTGTAACGGGACACCTCATCTTTTGAAAACGGTTCCCATAAAGTAACCCAAATTTTGAGTTTAGATTCTGACCGTCCGATCTGTTTTGGCACAAGTTCCCCGTGAAATCCTACTCGGACCGGATTGGCCTAGATTCTGATCTTACGGTGATGATGCAAAATCAAAATTTATTCCACTGTAGGCCCTACAGTGTAGGGTATCTGGACCCTGATCTTTTAACAACTGAATTGCTTGCACATTCAATCATATCATGACCCATATAGACTCGTTATCACCGTTATATATATGTAAATGACCCGCTACACCAGTTAGTCAACATAATTCTTCATGCAAAAACATCGATTAGACAAACGCCGTCACATCTACTTATAAAAGAGCCCCAGGTCACTTACCTTCTCTTTCATCCATCTCACTCTCAGATCTGCTCTCACAAACCCTAGCCCAGTCAGTAGATCTCTCTCTCTCGCACCTTCAGATCTCCATCGAAAATGCGTGAAATTCTTCACATTCAAGGTGGCCAGTGCGGGAACCAGATCGGCGCCAAGTTTTGGGAGGTGGTTTGCGCCGAGCATGGGATCGACTCGACTGGCCGATACTGTGGCGACTCGGAGTTGCAACTCGAACGAGTTAATGTGTACTACAACGAGGCCAGTTGCGGCCGCTTTGTCCCACGCGCCGTACTGATGGATCTCGAACCGGGCACCATGGACTCTGTCCGATCTGGTCCGTACGGCCAGATCTTTAGACCGGACAACTTTGTGTTTGGACAGTCTGGCGCGGGGAACAACTGGGCAAAGGGACACTACACCGAGGGGGCTGAGTTGATCGATTCAGTACTAGACGTGGTGAGAAAGGAGGCCGAGAACTGTGACTGTCTCCAAGGTGAGATTTCTCATCTAAATTTCATCCATTTCTTTGATATTTTGTTGTTTTTTTGTCGATTTTGCGTTAGATCTGTTAGGTTTATTGGCTAAAAAGTAATCGAGCAGATATTTTTATTTATTGTTTTCAGATGTCGGTATCTGTTTAGTTGATTTTTTGACGTTTGTAAATCTGCA
This sequence comes from Carex rostrata, assembly GCF_964058835.1. Classification (NCBI taxonomy): domain Eukaryota; kingdom Viridiplantae; phylum Streptophyta; class Magnoliopsida; order Poales; family Cyperaceae; genus Carex; species Carex rostrata. The sequence goes on along the minus strand of NC_135920.1, from coordinate 12,714,012 downwards.
AGTATTAATACTACCTGTTCTTTGTCTGCCAGTAAACAGAATGTAGGATGACTGTTACAATAAAAAAACATGAAATATATAAATTAAATTACCATATTACAGAGCAAAGTCCTTATTATGTTGTGATTTGAAATTTCTGATGTTGGTTATTCTAATAATAAGTGTTCCAAATCATTGAGAAAACGAATTAATCAAGTGAAGTTGTCTCAACTTTTTGATTAACCTTGAGGATTTAGTCAATCCTGTTAGGAAGTAGTAGGGTTGTTATAGTAATGCCTTGTGTTTTATTCCCTGGTATCAGATTAACAGATTCAACAGCCTTGCAGTTTGATTTGTATTATTTGGCTTAATTAATATTTTAATTTGATTATTCTCTTCAATCAATATGCTTTTCCCACAGCTCATTGACAACTATAGCCCAGTTCTAATTCAATTTGTTTGTGTTTGTTTCAGGGTTCCAGGTTTGCCACTCTTTGGGTGGTGGTACTGGTTCAGGAATGGGAACTCTCCTCATTTCCAAAATCCGTGAAGAGTACCCAGACCGAATGATGATGACCTTCTCGGTCTTCCCATCCCCCAAAGTCTCCGATACAGTTGTTGAGCCGTACAATGCCACACTCTCAGTGCACCAGCTTGTAGAGAATGCTGATGAGTGCATGGTCCTTGACAACGAGGCTCTATATGACATATGTTTTCGCACTCTCAAACTCACCACCCCCAGCTGTGAGTACCTGCTCTTTTGTCTCTCTCAGCAATTTTTTTTAATTCTTTGTTTGGTGCCCTTGTGCTCTATGCAATGAGTACAGGCTCACATTGATGATGATCTGAATTGATAATGATGCCACTGAATTGAGGTTCAAAAATAGCTGAGTAGATGGAATTACCTCATGCATTTCCACATCATTAAGCAATTGTTTTGGTAGTAGCATTCTTGGAAGTATTTACAAAATTCTGCTAAATTAGTTATGTGGAGTTGAACTTTTTGTCTAACAGTTGCAAACTTCGTGGTAAACGCAGTCAAATTAATGACTTGACTATTGTAAATTACTGAAACAATAATTCTGTTTTTTTTTCCTTATTATTAATATAACATAACTATTAATACAACTTCAATGTTCATGTTTCAGTTGGTGACCTGAACCACTTGATCTCAGCTACCATGAGTGGTGTCACATGTTGCCTCCGTTTCCCAGGCCAGCTCAACTCTGACCTACGCAAACTTGCTGTTAATCTCATCCCTTTCCCTCGCCTCCACTTTTTCATGGTTGGTTTTGCCCCTCTCACCTCCCGTGGGTCCCAGCAGTACCGTGCTTTGACTGTACCTGAGCTCACCCAACAGATGTGGGATTCCAAGAACATGATGTGTGCTGCAGACCCACGTCATGGCCGCTACCTCACTGCATCAGCCATGTTCCGTGGTAAAATGAGCACGAAAGAAGTTGATGAGCAGATGCTGAATGTACAAAACAAGAACTCCTCATACTTTGTTGAGTGGATACCACACAATGTCAAGTCAACTGTGTGTGACATCCCTCCAGTTGGACTGAAGATGGCATCAACTTTCATTGGCAATTCAACCTCTATTCAGGAGATGTTTAGGAGAGTCAGTGAGCAGTTCACTGCTATGTTCAGGCGCAAGGCTTTCTTGCATTGGTATACTGGTGAGGGGATGGATGAGATGGAATTTACTGAGGCAGAGAGTAACATGAATGATCTTGTGTCGGAGTATCAGCAATACCAAGATGCTACAGCCGACGAGGAAGAGTACGAGGATGAGGAAGGGGATTACCAAGAGGAAGAGGCTTGATTTAAAGCTTGGTGTTATTAGGGTTTCTCGGTTTGTTTAGGATCTGTAGTCTTTTGGGCTTTTGAGGGATGCTTTACGGCAATCTCTAGTTGCTTTGCTATATTTTGGATTGCTGTATCCTAGATTTTAGTGATTTCTGGTGTAAGGGAGTTGTTGGGGATATGTAATGATTGGTTAATTTCGTATTACTGTTTTGTCGGTTGATATTTCTTTGTATGGTGATATTTTGCGCGTTGCTGTTTAACCTGTGTTATTACTTCTCTTCACAGGCAATCTTTTGAGGGATGTCGCTTTAATGCAATCTTCAGTTGCTTGTATTCTAAATTTTAGTGATTTCTCTTTTATGGTGGGGTGTTAGGGTATCAAGTAGATATGTCATGATTGTTATTTTCCTATTGCTGTTTTGTCGGTTGATATTTCGTTTTCTTCGTTGGTGAGATATTTTGAGTTCCTGATTAACGTGTTATTACTTATTATATCTCTTCGGAGGCAACCAATACTTTATTAGATGGATGTGCTTGTATAATTGATTTTAGTGACTTGGGTTATGGTAGTTGGGGTGTCAAGAAGGATATGTAATAATGATCAATTTCATATTGCTGTTTCGTCGGTCGATATTTCTTTTTGCGTTGGTGTTAACGTGTGTTATTTTTCTCCTCACAGGCAATTAGCGCCTGTTACTTTCAGAGTTGGGTGTTCATCTTTGAATATATGAGATTTTTAAAATAAAGTAATTTACATACCTTTTAAATAGTTCTTGTCAATTTCTAAAAATATCGTCTTTTGGATGGAATAAGCACATTTAATTAGATCTATTATTTTTCTAAGAATCTTTTCTGCATCTATGTTTTCTTCTTCTTCTTGTAAATCGCTTAGGCAATTCTAGGTCCATTAAAACGAAAGACATCCGAGCAGATTCTAATTTTCTTCGGAGACAAGTTTATCGGACAAGGCCAATTTTGGTTTTGGGCACAAAGCATAATTTGGGCTCTGAAGTTTGGGTTTGAGGTTTAGTTATTTTGTATGAGGATTAATATTGTAATGTATATCTTACTAACAATTTGAGCTTTAGAATTTCTGATATTGAGAATTAAAAAAATGAACATGACAAAGACATGAAAAAATGCAGCTTTTAAACCCTCTTTTTTATGTATGCAGAGAAAATAATATAAACATATTCAACAATTTCTTTCTCATTATTTGGGCTGTAGAATTTATTACTAAGAATGAAAAAAATGCACATGATGAAGACATGAAAAATAGAGCCTTTTCAGACCCTCTACTTATTTTATATGTGTATCTAGTAACAGTTTTATTTTATTAACCTTAAAAAAAACAATTTTATTTTATAATTAGAGCTTTAGAATTTATGTTACTAAAATTTTATAAAATTCACATGAGCAAGACATAAAAAAATGGAGGCCTCTTCAACACTCTTCTTACTTTAATTTTAATATAATCAGCTTGTTACTTACACTACGTCTTCCAAGGAAGAATATCTATTGCAAAAGCTTAAATTTCAAAATGAGACAATTTAATCTCCCTGACCCATTTTTTTAACAAATTTTGGAGCACCACATCCCAAGTTATATATATCAGACATGAGTTTTAAGGGATATTAGAGATATGTATCCCAGCTATTTTTATTTTTCTTATAATCTCATATACAATAAATTAAGTTTTAAATACATTCTATTCTGCATATTTCATTTACCTTTTCCTTTTTAAACCAAAGCTACTGATGATACAATTCCACTATGCAAGGTGTGATTTCTTTGAATCAAACACCAACTATATACAGTTTCCAATTCCTTGGTTCTTTGAATCACTTATTATTATTATTAGAGTACAGCTGCCTTTAGCCTCCTTGTAAGTTCTTTCCTGGTAACAAAAAGGGCACATATTATCAGTTGAATTGCATATTATAATTCAACATTGTTTTTCCTTTGTACTTCAAAATTCTACAAATTTGGTTTAATTAATGCAAATAATTGTTAAACTGTAATATGTAACCTTCAATCTTATTCGACAAACCTGATAAGATGTCGGTCCAGTGTTGATGACGAAAGAAATCCTTTGTTCTCTTCAGCTCTTCTGACAAGATAAGGAATGACATGATCTACTGGACCAAATGGGAGGTATTTGTTGACTTGAAAACCAGCATTTTTAAGCCCCAAAGAGAGCCCATCTGCCATTCCCATCAATTGAGCAAATTGTAGCTTGTCGTCGCCTTTTCTGATTCCCAGCTTCTCTGCTTTTGCTGCTGCTAATTTTCCTGTAATTTAAATAACAATTTAAGGTTACCCAAAGAAGGATACAATGTGCAATTGTACAAAATAGTTTTGAATGGACTAATGAAAAGGCAAAACACGGTCTCGATATTTTTTTTCCAAGTCAAGGGAAAGAATGCTAGCTAAATTTGGTTGATTAAAATTAATTTCCTTGAACTTCTCCGATTTTTTTAAGGATTTCATTTTCAGCCAGTATGTCAGCAGTACCAGCTTTACATGTACAAATGTTTTATCAGAGTACCAATCCTTGCATTGACTAAATTATCTTTACTAAGAAAAATTATAATACACATATATCTTACCGGATTTCGTATTGTGAGTAGCCAGAACAACTGCACCGGATCCATCTCTAACTTTTTCGAGTAAGAAAGCGGCACACTCGTTGTAGCACCTATGCGTCTCTAGTATACTTCCATTTATTGGTGAAGACACCCCTAAAGAGGAGGCCAATCTGGTTTCTCTTGTAATGTATGCACCTCTAACTAATTTTATTCCGGTACAAATCCCTTCATTCTCTCCACTTTTCATCATCATCTCAAGTCTCTCCTTTGTACCTCTCAAATATGCTTGAACTGTACTGTACACAATGGGTTGTTCCTTATTGAATTTTAAGGCAACCAAATAAGTGAAGTAATCAATTGCGGGTTGAACTGAAGAATATTCTGCATCTATGAGTAACATTAGGTTTGATTTTGCACATTGTTTACATAGATCATTCAATCTTTCCTGAGCTAACTCGAAATCATGTAATTCTTGATCGGTTAATGGCTCAGGCATTGATGAAGTGAGATATAGAGGGCTTGAATCAGATAGAATTGGGAAACAATGAGTTCTCCATGGAAGTTCAAATGCTGGATTTTTGTAATTCCATCTTAATTGATCGCTGATTCGCTCGAGTAAATGGATCGGGCAGATTGCCGTGATCTTTAAGCACATACTGGCCTGCCAAAACAAAAAATTTAGGTTGGTTCTGTTCCTTTTTCCATCAGGGAAAATTTAGCTTTAGTCCTCAATTTCTTTATTTTTTTTCTAAAGAACTAAGTTAGTCAATTAAACTTCCATTTCCACTTGTTCTTTAACCATTAAAAGAAAATCAAATCAGTTTCTTAATTTTTTCAAAAGGACTATCTTTTTTTTTTTGAAGAAGAAGAAAGTTGGGAGTTATACCGAATTCACATCCTATCTCATATTTTGCGTGACTTTTTGGAAAATCTGAACCGTTCAAATACGTTCTGCACGAATCTCAAAGCTCAAATAATACTTCCCCCCTGCGCTATCTCCGAATAGGCACCGGACACGTCGGTCACGCAAAAGTTGAGATATCTCAGAGGATACGCACTCAGTTATGCCTCCATCTTTTAGATAAAGATTGGTGCATCACCATCCAATTATTTTTTTTGATAAAGATGGGAGACAAGCTAATATTGAAAAGGAACCATTCAGATTTCAAACCTGCCAAACTGGACTAAGTCTTTTTACTACATGAGGAGGGTTCAAATGCCTCCATGTTTTTGTGCCTCCATCATGCCTCCATCTCTCTCCATCATTTTCAAAGTTTAAACAGTCGATCCGAACCGCTCAACCTAACCTCCATACTAAAATATGTTTGGAGACCAAATTTTATATTTTTAGGAATTTTTTTACTATTTTTTTAGATAGGTACAAAATCAGTAAATCTGAACCCTCTAAAAACAATATTTTTGTACCTGTCTAAAAAAATAGTAAAAAAATTCCTAAAAATATAAAATTTGGTCTCCAAACATATTTTAGTATAGAGGTTAGGTTGAGCGGTTCGGATCAACTGTTTGAACTTTGAAAATAATGGAGAAAGATGGAGGCACAAAAACATGAAGGCATTTGAACCCTCCTCTTACTACATTTATTTTACTAATGGAACTAATTTATCTAACATGTACACCAAGTGCAAACAAACAAACAAATTTTAAATTAAAATATTTTTTTAAATCAATTTAATTTTGCCATAAGTTTTCGTATTTACAGTTTTGGGTCATTTCATTTTCTTGGCACAAATTGATTACAACAACTTTGCATAATTATTTTATTTTTTATTGAGAAATATTATAGATTAAACTTATATGTGAAACTCTGACTGCAATTATTCATAATATAATAAAAGTAAAGCTCCACAAGCTTCCTTCAAGCACAAAAAAGCTTCATTATGAATCAAAATTACCATTTTTTTTGTACTTGATTATTGTTTAGGTGGCAGATCGAAATTCTGATGTCAACTAAATTAATATACATCAGTAAAAGTACGACCAAGTCATTTCTGAAAAGTAAAGGAATTAATTTGTTTTTTATAAAAGCTTAAAATAAATCAATACGCAAATGAAAGTTTAAGGACAAATTTGGTTATTTTGAAAAGGTTTGAGGACGAAAACTTGAATTTTTCCTTTTCATTTGGAGTTGATTTCATAGTAGCGTACTAGCGTAATTCATTTACTTTCCACCACAAATTGTTGGCAAATTGAATTTTTCTCCTATTTGTTGTTGGATGTAACTTTCACCACAAAATTATTACTACCAACTCTTACGCTGATGTCATATTAAAATGGTCCCGGTACCACAAAATAAAGGGTTTAGGGTTTTCCAAAATTTCTGAAATGTGGAAATTCCGGTCAGTGGATAATGTAATGAATTATTTTTTATTTATTTAAATTAATTTCCCAGTTTATTCACTAGCGTTTCTCTAACAATTTGTGGGATAATTTTTTTTGAAAATATATAAATTATTTTGGAGCTTGGATTAAAACCAGAACGATTAATTCAAACCAACGTCAATAATTGGGGCTAGTATGCAAATTGTAAATTTTGGTGCCCAATCCGCTATATCTCACAAGAAGTGCTTTAATGGATTGATGCAAAAAAAAAAAAATGTTGCAACAGAATGCAACATAAGTGTGCATTGATGCAGAGACAGAGTCCGGAAATAGAATATGATATTGCAAAATTTTAAGAGCGGGACATAGTTGTATAATTTTGAAGTACAAGTATATTTTTGTAATTTTTTCTGATAGAAATATGACGAAAGAAGCTTTTTTTTTTTTTTTTTTTTTTTAAATGGGGCCAGAAATAAGCGTCTTCTTCTGAAATAGTGTGGCTCTGCCACTGCATAAATGTATCTGGAGAGAATCCGTTATAATAAATTCTTTATAATGATCGTAGTTTTATAATTAACTACCTTTTTAAAAAAAATTAAAATAATTACTTAATCTCAATTTTTTTCTCAAAATAAAATTCTAGGGTGAAAATTAATGACGGAACATAATTCCCAATGACCAGTAGTTGAGTGTTGTGGACCTATTGTGCGTTTTTTAATTAATTTTGAGATTTTTAATAATAGATCAATTTGTTGTTATGGTTTGATAATAATGTTATACAGTCTTTCACATAAATTAGAAAAAATATATCTACATGCAATATTTTGCATCCGTTATTTATGCCTTAAATTGTTAATATTCAAATTTTAAAATATTTATTTTTAGTATGAAAAGTATTTATTAGTTTTTGAAATTATAATAATGAAATATAAAAGAACAATTATATTCGGTTAGATTGATGCATGTGCATACAAAAATGTGATTAAAAAGATTCGGTTTGGTTTGGACTGGAGTAAGTGTGGTATACTGGTATACTTAGTAGCAGCAAAAAAAAGCGTCTAAAATCCAGATGATCATCATATACTAAACTGAAACCCCAATTGAAAAAGAAATCAATTAAAATCATGTAGACACCAATGGACTTGATGTTGGGATTTTCTTTAGGCCCAAATAGATCTAACGCTCAACTCTCTCCTTGCTCTCTGTTTAACTCCTTTAGGTTACGCAAGATACTTGGTACATGGTACATGGTACTGGCGGCTTCTTTGTGCTAAACGGAAAGAAAGATAATGAGATAGAGTGATTGTTTATATTAATAATTTGAACACTCTTGTATAATAATAAAGTTTGCTTTCTCTTGGATACTTTGCGGACTTGATTTATCTCGCGATAATATATTTCCTCTACTTTGGTATATTTGATTGTATGCAAAGTTGCATTTGTCTCTGAGATCTCGGTACTTGTTGGGATATGGTTTATTGGATTTATTGTGTGTTGTTTGTAGTTAGTACGGGGTGTAACGGGATTCCGCATTTCTAGATTTAACCCAACACTTGACAGCCATGACAATTGAAGTCACAAAATCGTCTAAACTTAAAATTAGAATTAACAATATGTTCTCCAAGATTACAAAGATCTGTGTAAAATGAATGCAATGTGAGTATCATTAGATCTTAGTTACTCTTTGACACCATGGGTAGTTCAACTCATTGCTCTTACCTAAAATAAATCAATATATGAAATTGTGAATAGAAAAAAGAAGTAAAAATCATTATAATATACACTTTCTGTTGGAGAAGAACATGTTAGCTAAAATAGGAGGGTCACCGAACCGAATTAAATTTTATTCATGTCACTTTTTAATTCTTTTGAGCTTCTATGTTCATCCCGTTAGAAAAATATTTCAACCTCCATTAATATTGATGACAACCCATCTGTAAAACAATGATTTTATTTTAATTTTTTTGCGTCAAAATTAGAGGAAATAGGAGGGAGGAGAAGGGAGAAAAAAATATATCATAAAATTTTAAGAGAGATATTTTGGGTCCAATAAAGATTTTTTTTTAATAATTTTAAGAGAGATATTTTGTTCAATATTTTTTAGAAGAAGGGTATTTTATGAAAAAAAAATTCAACAATATCATACAAATGATAGAACTAGCTATGTGATAATCCAGCATGTTGCCAGATAATTATCAAATTAATCCAAATTTGAAGAACTAGATTTCAAATTTAAATTCCACGAGATAATAAGATTCCAGTTATGATAAATTCTTACGTGTCAATACATCATAACCGTTGTATTTAGAACTCGTCCACCAACTAAGCAGTACGCCACAACAAATATATATAAAAAAAAATTCAACGCGTCAAATTAACCAGCACAAACTTGGTGGAATTGTATAGAAAGGTCAGGTCACCCTCGGTAGAAATTTCTAAATTCTGTAATCCTCACAGGCCACAGCCCCGGTGAAGATTCCATTCGAGAGAATCAAAATTCCTGGGCCCAGCATTTGGGAATGAGATCCGATGCTTTTCTTTCCGTGCTATTTCGGTGCTCTTCTCTCTATCTCTCCTTTTACTCTCTCTCCCACGTGTCTCTCTCTTCTCTTTTTTGTAGAGAGTAACAGAAGAACACGGAGCTGCTTTTCTTGATAGAAAAGCAGCGGATGCTCATCCCAGCATTTGAGCTACGAAATTAAGAAGATTCCTTCGAAAGCACGGTATCACGTTGAATTTTGAATAAAGGTGATAACGACGATTCTTTTCCCGCTTGCATCAGCTTTAGTCTATTTTTAATTGCAACTATGCATAAAGGTCGTTTAAGCCGTCAAACAGAAGTAATTTTCTAACTTAAGATTATGATGTAAGTTAAATTATTTCTTTAGATGAATTAATTTATTGCATATGTGGAATTTGTTGTAATTTTTTTTCTAAGTTTTCTTCTCTTCTTTAATTGAATTTTTAAACAACTATTTAATTAACAATTTTTAATAAAATAAGAATAATTAAAAACTCTTAACTTGAAATTAGGTAACTTAATTTTTAAAATTTTAAATTTAAGTAGTATCAAACATGACCTTGGAACGTAACGTAGCAGGAACCGGTCCTGTGAACCGGGCATAGAGTCGCATGTATCTTCTTTTAATTAAATTTGAAAACTACTGGACCATTAAAAGCCTAAACAACCTACAGCTATTGTTCCAGCATAATTGCATGGTCAGTCAATATCTGACGCTATTGGAATTTATATTACTTGAACATTACCTAGCAAAAAGCTCTTGGTGTCCAGTTTAATAAGATTTTGCATAAATAATATTTCTCCCATTAATTCGGAACAGTTAAACCGAATCTTAATTATATTTTCTTTTTAAATACGGAATCAAAATTTAAGAAATGACTGATCTGCCCCTGGTTAATTAACAACAGCACTTACCGATGTAGGCGGGAGAGCAGACACCATATCCACCGTCCGATGGAATCCATCCAGATTCCGTCTAGCCGCATGATCATCCTCTGCATCCTCGACTGCATAATCCAATATCGATCTCAACCCGACCTGTTTCCAGATCCTTCTCACTGTCTCGCTCGCCTCCTCAGTTGTCTCTCCCGCACAAAAATGCTTATAAACTGTCGCTTTCACTGCCCCGACCACGGCCGCTTTGCTGATCTGGCTCTCCATCACAACCGGCGACTGCATCACCTTGGTCCCGAACTCGACCAGGGGATCAACAGCCATGGCATAAAGGTTGAGTAAAGAGGTTACCAGAGCGCCAGTTTTCACCGAGGAAAAGAGCTTCTCAGTGTTGTCAAGGTCGAGCGCGTCTGGCGGAGTCTGTTCCGGACTGGTAGGCGGATCCGAGAGCGGTGCAGTAAGGTTGAGTGGTGAAGAGGTGAGAGAGGAGAGGGATCTAACATTAAGGAGGTTGCTATTGCATGAGGTAAGCCGAGAGGGGAGTTTAGAGGTGGCGATCGCCATGTAATGGAAGAATCAATGGCAAGGGAAGGGTGGATTTCGTTGCGTTTGATCAGAGGCTTCGTTGAGAGCTGTAGAGCGCTTGGGAATTTAAAGTGGGAGAAGAGGGACGATGGGAAATTAATGAGATGAGATTTGCTCGGTGCGATCGCGTGTATCATCTTGTCTGCTGAGTCATTCCTGACTTGGTGCTGTTGACTCTGAGAATCTTATTATAAAAGTTTGGAATGGATAATTGGATATGTCTGGCCTTTAAACCAGTGTTGTAAATAACGCCGACATTTTTATTTTTACCCAATTAAAAAAATATTTTAATAATAATAACCAAGTTTTATCAAAAATTTTAAAAATACCCAATCCGTGAAATTTTTCCACTGGTTGGAATTTTAATTCCCACCGTGGAAAAATTCCACGGGCCCAACTTTCTTTTTTTTTTTTTTTTTTTTAAAAACAGAAATTTGTATTTATTTTTTATTTTTTGTATTGAAATATTAGAAATATTGGATATATTTCTTTGAAAATAGATGGAATACAATATAATTTGATTTATTAGAAAGACTGCAACAAATAACCCGATCAATATTTTTCAGGTCGGATTTTTCACGGCTGTAAGAAAAATTAATATATTTCTTTATGTGTTATTGGAAAAAAATAAAAATGCTTAGATTCCGAGTTATTGATCCCGGTTCAAAAGTCACTTCTATGTAATCTAGAAAATATTATGATCTTTCTAGTACATTTAATTTATTAAAAGTTATATCTATTTTGAAAAAAAAACAAAAACTTTAATTTATTTAATGATTATTATTCAAAAATAATTCTCAAAATAGATAAAACTTTTAATAAATTAAATGTACTAGAAAGATCATAATATTTTCTAGATTACATAGAAGTGACTTTTGAACCGGGATCAATAACTCGGAATCTAAGTATTTTTATTTTTTTCTAATAACACATAAAGAAATATATTAATTTTTCTTACAGCCGTGAAAAATTCGACCTGAAAAATATTGATCCGGTTATTTGTTGCAGTCTTTCTAATAAATCAAATTATATTGTATTTCATCTATTTTCAAAGAAATATATCCAATATTTCTAATATTTCAATAGAAAAAATAAAAAATAAATACAAATTTCTGTTTTTTTTTAAAAAAGAAAAGAAAAAAAAAGTTGGGCCCGTGGAATTTTTCCACGGGTGGGAATTAAAATTCCAACCAATGGAAAAATTCCACGGGTTGGGTATTTTTAAAATTTTTGATAAAACTTGATTATTATTATTAAAATAATTTTTTAATTGGGTAAAAATAAAAATGTCGGTAAATAACGGTATGGGATCGTTGGACGGACATGTACTATCAAACGATTAATTGAAAAAAATTAGTAATAACTGATTATATTCAGAAATAATCGTCTGATTAGTCGGAAGAATTTATGACAGTTTGGTCACTGTCAATAACTAATCGGTCAATTAATCGGCTTAAACGGACTTTTTTTACAACACTGATTTAAACTGCTCATTGTCAAATTTAAAAATATTGCTATGCTCATTTTTTGTGAAATTAGATGAAAACAAATTTTAATAACATTTTTCAAATGCTATATAATTCTTTTTTTTTGTATTGGTAAACAAAATTGCTACGTGAAAAAACATCATTTGGTTAGTTATATTTTTCAAGTAATTTTCCTTTCTCCTTTCCATGTAGACACCCCTTTCAAATCAAGCGCGTATCCTCTGAGATATCTCATATTTTGCGTGACCGACGTGTCCGGTGCCTATTCGGGGGTGACGCAGGGGGACAGTATTATTTGAGCTTTGAGATTCGTGCGAACGTATTGCAACGGTTGAGATTTTCCATAAAGTCACGCCAAATATGAGATATCTCAGAGGATGCGAATTCTTTCAACAGCTCTGCACCAGAATTCGTACTTTAAAAGGAATTCAGCGGCCTATATTTCCCCAAATGTTCTCAAAATTCTTTTTGGTGTCTTACACCGACGTTTATTAGATGACAAGAGAGTTCTTAGTCCTTGCTATGTCTTCTCTCCATATATTAAACAAATCATACACATGATTCTTCTCTCTGTATTTTTTTTTTTTAAAGATAATCCTTCTCTTCTGTGTTGTTGGGAGTTGTACATTAATGGGGAGTGTTCTACGCAGAGAAGATCCCTTCCAGAGGAGATCGAATCTTTTGCCCCCTGGGGGCAGGAAATTCCTGCTCCCAGAGTCACTGTTAGTGGACCCCAAAATAAAAAAATGAACAGTGATCGGTCCCCTTTAAGAGTGACCGGTCCCAGTTACAGGAATAGAGGGGGCAGAATTTTCCTGCACCCCGGAAGGCAGGTGATCTGCTCTCCTTCCAGAGACGCGTGTATCACGCTTGGCAAGGCAGGACTTCCTCGAATTCGTATTACCTAAGGGCTAAGGGTAGTTTGGATGTCATAAGAATAGCAATGCTATTTTGGATATAGTGAATCCAAACAAGACTGGTGCTATTCGAAACAGCCCAATTCTGTTTAATTCCACCAACTTAAAGAAAAATTGGAATAGCAACAACGTTGAAAGTAGCAGGTTTTAAACAAAAAAAATGTGAGATAAATAGATAATGCACATATTTTATGGATCACTATCATTATTTAAATTATAGTGATATTGATATTTTTCTTTTCTTTTCTGATTCGTTGTTTTACAGTTTTAAAAATTCGTTTCTATTAATATTCATAAAGTATTTCTCAAAAAAAAATATTCATAGAACAATACTATCAGTACGTTTAAGAAATTATTTGAATTAGTAATTAGCATTGTTCACAAGCAGTTTTAATTGGTTAAAGATTGTTCTGATTCTGAAATCTGGTTTCTGATTTCCTTCTTTTATTTGTTTTTTTTTTTCTTTTCATTTCAGATTGCAACTGGAGTTCTTACCGCCCGAAATTTTTAAAACTACCATTTTTCAATAATTATTAAACTAAAACACCATTTTCGCCTGGAATTAGCACATTTCGCATGGCCGCTTCCCTGGGAAGCGGGCACCTGGAGCTGGGCCGCTTCGGAGGGAAGCGGGCACATTTCTGGGCCGCTTTAAAGCTCAGCGGGCTGGGCCGCTTTAGAGGGAAGCGGGCTGGCCGCTTTGGGGGGTAGCGGCCACACCTCCATGGTGCACAGCGGCCATGGTATACTATAAATAGCCACTGTATCGTTTTTTTGATATCATTCCTCATTCCTCATTCCATCCCTTCAAATCAGGTAATTTTCTTTTTCTTTCTAAATTTAAATTTTAGTTTAAAGTAGGAGTACGAGTAGGAGTAGGAGTAAGGTAAATATTTAGGGTTTAGGATCAAGTAATTATGAAATTGTACCAAAATAATTATGAAATGGTATGAAAATTGATTATTGATCAAAATAATTGTAAAATTGTACCAAAATTGATTATTTGACCAAAATTGATTATTTGACCAAAATAATTATCGCATTGTACCAAAATTGATTATTCACTAAAATAATTATCGTATTGTACCAAAATTATGAAAAATTAGTTATTGACCAAAATAATTAATACCCAAACTATAATTATTTTTTGAAATTTAATTTGAAATCCTAGTAAGACCAAAATAAATACAGCATGGCATCTATGGGATCTGGACCGTCTTCTAGTAGGGATGTACCTTCTTCCAGTAGAGGTGCACCAGTACCCACTCCATATGAGATGTCACAGTATGTCGATGCGGCATTGACATCTGTGGTCCCCGGTATCCGGCACCGCACTAATCGGGTATCAGACTTTCTCTGGTACCCGAATGTTGAGCACCGTATCTTGGAGGCTGCCACTAGAATAAGTTTTATATTATTAATAAAATTATAATTTTATTTCAAATTTTATTAATAATTTTTTTTTAATTTAGGGACTAGATACAGTTACAGTACGCCACAACAAAATGTGGCTTAAGTACCAGAAGGCCTATGCAAGGACGTTGCGTGCCATGGGATTTACCAGCTATCCCAGATAGCCGAGGAGATTGCCGATCCGGGATTGTGCTCTGGGCTCATTGAGCGATGGCGTCCCGAGACCCACTCATTTCATCTCCCCCACGCTGAGATGACAGTTACCCTACAGGATGTCAGTTGTCTATGAGGCATGACCATTGTCGGGGAGCCTGTGACGGGCGTCGAGTATGGAGATTTCAGATCCTTGTGCGAGGACCTGCTGGGGATACCGCACGCTGCTTTGCAGAAAGAGAAGAAGAGAGGCTCCAAGACACAGATCTCCCCAGGTATCATCAGCTTGGCAAAGCTGAGAACCGCCTTCAAGGAGTTTCCAGCTGCTAGTAGTCGTCCCCCTCAGGTATGTAAATTTTATCTTATTTACTTATACAAAATTTCAATTTTCTTCTAAATAATATTTTAATTAAAATAAATAACAGGCCACCATTGATCAGCACTTGCGTGCATACATTTTGGAGATGACCACAGTCAAATTGTTCCCTGATTCACATGGAGATCAGGTACGGCTGTGCTATCTCCCATTGCTGGCTGATTTGCCCAATGCGAGCAAGTACAATTGGGGGGCTGCGACTCTCGCATGCTTGTATAGGTGTGTGACTTGAAATTATTGTTTACAAATTTCAATATGAAAAATATCATCACTACACCGGTTGTTGACACTAACATTATACAGGGGTCTTAATCAAGCATGTCTGAAGAAGAACAAGACATTTATTGGACCATGCATATTGTTGCAGCATTGGTCCTGGGCGCATCTGATTGTTGGCCGTCCGACAATCACTTGCAAGACAGATGTGCCAGATTGGGGCAGACCCGAGCCAAACACATGCCCTACATATGCGCATATGTGGAGCTATTCGAAGACCTATATCGGGGCAGGTCATGGCGGGACTCTCGGCATCAATCACTGGAGACAGGAGATCGAGCATCTCAGGGATGATCCAGAGTATGTTACATGGCAGCCCTACAGAGAATATGTAAGTTCTTATTTTATTTAAAATTTGATCTAAATAAATTTGTAAATCTTGGCACATCTGATTGATGTAAGTGTTAAAATCTATGAATTCAGCTCGAGGTAAACGGGGTACATCAGACCTATCTTGAGATACTGCCCGAGAGATGTCGGCAGCAGGAGCGTTACTGGCGTGTAGAGGTGCCCCTCATATGTTTTCAGGTCCCGTATTTGAATTTATTTTACAAATTTTAGCTATGACAACATTTATTAAAAAACCTACTAAATTCAGATTGTCGAGCATCATTACCCCGATCGGGTCATGAGACAGTTTGGCGAGGCGAGGCGCCCATTCACTCCTTCTGACTTTTAGGTTGTTGTTTGTTTTTGTATTTTTTTGTACTCTAGTGTTGTCATATACTGTGATTTATTATATCAGGATGCTTATCTTTCTTTCATGTTGTTATATCAGGATACTTATCTTTCTTTCATGTTGTCATATATAGTAAATCTGAACGTAACGATTTGTAAAACAAACAATAAAACAACAAATAAATCACAAATAAATCAAAACAAACAATAATAGTGCACCTAAATAGGTGTCTGCATGTTAATACAATAAACGAGTAATGCTTGCCTAAATAGGTGTCTGCATGTTAATACAATAAACGAGTAAACAAACAATAAATCACAAATCTAAACTTGACCGTCGGATAAAAATACATTGCTTGCCTCTTTCTCAACCTGAAAATTTAATAACAAAAATGTATTGTTACTCCTCTTTCTCAACCTGAAAATTGAATAACAAAAATGTATGAGTTAACTACCTCGTGCATCTCGAGCAGCTCTGTTTTGTTGTTTTTGTGTATCCCGGCGAGTCTGATGTCCTCTCCTTCTATTATGAAGTAAATCAAGCCACATCGGAATCCTATTAACTCGTCTTCGACCCAAGGTAATATTTTTGT
This sequence comes from Carex rostrata, assembly GCF_964058835.1. Taxonomy (NCBI): domain Eukaryota; kingdom Viridiplantae; phylum Streptophyta; class Magnoliopsida; order Poales; family Cyperaceae; genus Carex; species Carex rostrata. Next base: position 12,697,400 of record NC_135920.1, on the reverse strand, counting down.
CATTTGGAACAAGGATTGGGCCTTTATTTTCCGGCCAATCAGACTGATTGTCATACACATGTCATTCACCCAGCCATGTGTTGATAAGTGTCTGTATGTGGTAGTAGTAATGTACAAACCTTCCAGGGTCAATGCCTCGGAGACGGCACACTGCCAGAACATGAGAACACGGTATTCTGTTTAATTGCGGATTCTGGCATGTGCATTTAACCGTGTTCTCATCCATGATTACCACCGTGTATTTATAATTCGCTTTGGTAAACCGGCCAGAAGCGTCTTTCATGTATGCATTAACTTTCTCTTGTGTGGATGTTATCTCAAACTCGTTCTAGTTGCCAAATCCACCGAGCGTCGTCATAGATTGTGACCTCCCGCACCGTTTTTTAATCAACTACGAAAAATAGAAGAATTTAATAAAAATTACAAAAATAAAATAATTTAATGAAAATAACATACCTCGTGCACACGGCATGAGAACTGTTGACCCTGGCTTGCTTCAAATTGCGCTTTTGCCCTCCTTTGAGCAAACCATTACTGACATTTGTAAAACGTGTCCTCAATTATTGCTGCTACCGGCAACCTACGAGAAGATCTAAAAACATTATTGAGCGACTCGGACCCGTTCGTCGTCATAATTCCCCAACGGAAACCCCCATCCAACGCCTGGAATATCTTCCATGGTTTAGGACATTCGTTCTCATCTTGATCTAGATACTTACCCACACCGTCCAACCAATTCAGAGCCCGATCACATACATCTCCCATTGCTTGCATTCCTTGCTCATATCTCCTCATCTTTCTCTTCGCCACACATATCCTGAAATACTTGATTGCTTTTTCATTGCAATGATTTTTTTCATATTTTCTGCTATGTGAGTAGCACAAAGACGGTGAACGCACTCATCCTCATCTTCCTCATTCCATCCCAGATCATCCTGTCGAAACACCTTTTTTATGCCCTTACCCCTATCAGTGATGACACACACAAACCTGGAGCGAATTACATTGCGCCTCAACCATTGCATGAACCATGCACAATCTTCAAAATTCTCTGTATCTACCAATGAAAAAGCCAACGGGAGGAGCTGATTTTCTGCATCATATCCAGTTGCAATCAACATTTTACCTTTGTACCGGCCTGCTAAGAAACAGGCATCAACAGTGATGACAGGTCTCAGGTGTTGGAAAGCCTTTATGCATGGTCCAAATGCCCAAGCCGCCCTATTAAAGTACCTGTAAGGTCCAGGCTCACCAGTTGGATATGAGGTAACATCAAACAATGTACCTGGATTTTTTCGCTTAATTGCCTCCAATAAGAGGACTATAAGCGCATATGACCCCTCCCAACTACCAAATTGGCGGGCAATTGCCAACTCCCTTCCACGTCACAATTTATTGTACGCTGGTACCTGACTGTTGTACGTTTGTGCACAAGCTATTCTGACAGAAGTGATACTTAAATCTACGTCACTTCTCATGTGCGTTGAGATGCAATCGGCAACCATAGCAGCGGTCAACTGTGCATGATCTATTCTTGTGGCATCCGCATGACAAACATGTTTTGTTGGGCACTTGGATACTTTCCATTGTGTACCAAAACCAGTGACCCTTGCATTAATGTACCAACCACATCTGGGGTCCTTGCACTTGAACCTAATCCGTTGTTTGTCACTGTGCGTATTCTTAATCTCTTTATTACAAAGAATGTGAAACTTGTAAATTGCAGCTTTCATTTCCTCCTTTGAATCATAGGTTTGTCCCTCTGACAATTCATTTTCAAACTCTGCATGTCTACCAAATAACCCCACATTTGCTTCCTGAAAACCTGACAGGTCATTGAAAGCTGCAATCGGGTGCTCAACCCCGCGACCCATTATCCGAAACCCTTTATCAACCTTGAATTTTTTTTGTCTGCCCGAGCACAGGCCTCGTATCTGCTGTGTCACTATGATCGCTCATGCAATCAGGATCAACATCCCCCCAATTTTTCTCTGCCTCTTGTATTTCCGGATCCACCGTCTCCTCAGTTTCCTCCGGATCACAAGGCTGGGCTCAGGATCGATGGGAGTACCGACTATTAGACGGTCGGTCCCTCTGAACTGGGGCTTGACTACTCTCAGGCATGTCAATCGGCAAAGGGATTCAGGACCGACGGGAGGGCCGACTAGTAGACCGTCGGCCCTCCTGAACTGGGGCATTACTACTTTCAGGCATGTCAATCTGGAAAGGGGGTTGGGCCACTGGACTTGAGGAGGTTGACGCATTAGCCCGACTAACACCCCGGATTAACCTTGCAAGGGGGTTAGGACGCTGGACTCGGTTAATCTCCACAAAGAGTTCAATTATCTTGTATCCACCCCCAGAAAAACTAATTGTCTGGTTGTACAGTACCTGCCAGACTCCATCATTCTGAACAGGAAAAAGTTGGAACCAAGTTTGGCCTGAACCAGTGGGCTGTTAAAATCTCACCACCAATGTAAATAGATACCATAACAGCCATTTGGTATGAGTATAAGAAAACCTAAAATTAAAAATTAATTAAATTAATTATAAATACTAAAAAAATTTTAAAAAAGATAGAAAATAAAAAACTTACGGTTCTGCTGAGAAGAACGGTGAAAATTGAAATGAATCTCTCTCTCCTCTATAATACAACTCTGTTAATATATATATATATATATATATATATTATTTCAGGGTGCCCTCTACCCCAGGAAGCGGCCCATAAAAGGTGCCCGCTTCCCTGCTAAGCGGCCCAGTTCCAGGTGCCCGCTTGCCCTGGAAGCGGCCATGCGAATTGTGAAAAATTCAAACGAAATTGGTGTTTTGGTTTAATATTTATTATAAAATGGTATTTTTAAAAATTTCGGTCTTACCGCTTTCTTTAATTGTTTCATTTCTGGATTGCACGTGTTGTTTCTACCTCCTCATGCAGGGTTTCGGAATTGTGCGTTATATTTTTTTCGTATATTTAATTTCTTCAGTATTCATTTTGAATGTGAAATTCACAATGCATATTGATTAATGACTATGGAAAAATGAGATGGCATATATTTTATATATTAGTTTTGGATGGTTGGCTTTCAATAATAAATTTGTTACAAAAGAAGATTTTCAGCATTCCAAACAAGATTTAGAATTAGTAAAAAAAAGAAAGAATACATAAATCTCAACGAGACTAACGATTGAGATCAGAATAACATGTTCCTGTTATTCCCAAGGAATAACAGCAGATTTATTTCCATGTTCAACTAAAAACAACCATTTTTTCATCTATTAAGACTGATTTTTTTTCCTATTCTTTAGTAGAGGTCCTATCGGGTCGGGTCGGGTCCAGGTACTATTATATTTGGACCCGGACTCTAAAAGTGTTCGGGTCCAAATTTCGATTCATATACTTATTTGTTTCAAATCGGGTCGGGTCCGGATCCGGATACCTATCTACCCGTAGATATTTCGGATCCAGTCTTTCAGTTCCGGGTAGATAGATACCCGTAACTTGTTTGTGGATTATCGGGTCCGGTTCGGATACAGGGCGGTTCCGGATCCAGAGCGGGTATAGGTCACAACTCCAAAGTATTCGAGAAATTATTTACATTTAAATATAATTATAATTTCTTAAACATCTCATATAATAAATCATTACAATATAAATTAAAAACTACTGCAAAATAAAAATTATACTATTAATCATGTTTATAAATAATAAAATATATCATGCTACATAGCAAAATAAAAATAATAACTCTAAATTATTAGTTGGTTGTTGGTTGTTTGGAGTACTCATGGTGTAACAAAAAATATTGAATTCAGTTTTTTGTTAATAGTTTTTGAATTCAGGAGGATGGAGGAGATATAATTTTTAGAAAGTAAAATATTAGAGATGATGATTTCCTTTTCTATAATTCAAAAAAATCTATGAATTGAATGTAATAGAAGAAAAAAGGTATAAAATAAGCTGGTTATGGAAGAATAAATTTGACAATCATGTGTCATGTGTCACATGTGTATAATATAGAACAAAAATTAAAGGGCGTAATCTATGTTGCATGGATACGGGTACGGGTACGGGTATCGTGTCGGATACGACACGGGTACGGCGACACGGCAATTCTCAAAAATAGAGGATACGACACGGCTATTATATATTTATTATTTTAATTATATTATTAATTACTATATAAATTAAATATTAAAAATTCTGAATAAAGAATTTCTTATAACGTTTAGTTAAATATAATATCTGCGGCGTTATAACACAAAATTAATTTGGTGCAGTGGTTGGGAGTCCGCTGCATTTAACCCCATTCCCAGGTTCGATCCCTGCAGCTAGCACCAATTTTTGTTTAATTTACTGGTCCACACGCGGTTCACACGGTTCACAGCTCGCGGTTCACAGCTCACGGTGCACCAAGCTGGCGTGTCCCACCCGTATCAAGCCGTATCGGCAGGGTCAACCAGGTGTCGGAGACCGTATCAGACTGGTAGGGACACGCCAGCTCATCTGACACGCCAGCTGGCGTGTCTGATACGTATCGTACGCGTGTCGGAGGCGTGTCGGATACGTGTCGGACACGGGTACGATGGCTTCCTAGGAGTGTGAGGGTAACATAGGGCGTAATTAAAGGGCTAGTTAAGGATGTAATTAAAGAGTAGTGTAAAACAGTAGCATAAATTTGGTTAAGTTTTATCAAATTATAGCTCAGCTGAAATATATTATCTAACACAAAAACTTGATGCAGAGTTATTAATATATATTTTATCGGGTATTTATACGGGTATCGGGTCGGGTCTGGTTATGGGTCGGATAATTAAATGATACCCATATCCTACCCATTACAGTATCAGTTCCGGGTCGGATATTAAATTATTAATTTTGTACCCATACCCATAATTTAATCGGTTATATTTTTTAAACCATACCCTATCCAAATTAATCGGATCCGGGTCGGATCCGGTTCGGTTCCGGATCGGATCCGGGTAATCGGGTAAAAGTAGCACCTCTATTCTTTAGTAAAGTGGTTTTAGAAAGACGTCTTAGTTATGGAAAAAAAAAATGAATAATGACTTAGCATTAATATAAATAAAATAAATTATCAAATAGATGTCACTGCATTCTGGAGTGGCATTTAACTCGCGCCATAATTAACAATACATTTGAAATATTTGAAGTTGTTGAGTTAATAAAGAATTAATTGTGTTAATATCATCACCCCAAAGAATAGGTTAGGGCCTTACTGATAAATATATTATCTTATATATAGCGTGCTGTAAGATACAAAATATAAGTATATAAATTCATGTCTGTATCAATGACATCGTTTTCTAGAGAATGTGATGCAATTTCTCTAACGATAATAACACGTTTATCGCATGTGACTAGTTCCTTTTTTTATTAAATGCAACAATGAATTGCTTTCATAATAAACGAAGCAAAAATTACAAAAGTGGAAAGACATCATTGGTCCCTTTACGATCATGCCCCAAAGAAAAAATAAACCCTTGGATCTAGAAGAGGAGCTTCTATTGCATCTACATCTACTTTCAAAGACAAACACACAAACAAACAAACAAACAAACAAAAAATTGAAACATTTTGAATCCTAACCCTCAACTTTCTTTCAAAAAACGAAAGTCTCCATACATAAAACATTTTATTAAACAATTGCTCCTCTTACGATGGTGTGAAATTATCTAATAATAATCAAAAGAGTAAAATAAATTATCTGGTGGCGAGTAGATCCATCTGTAATTCTGTGCTGTACAGATATGGTATGTTGGCCTCCTGTCAGACATCAAGATGCTATTTTATTTTTTAATATTTCCCCCTGTATCCATCAGCCAGTTGCCAGGACAGAGAATCCCCTATGCCATTTGTCATGCTATAAGATAATTTAATTTAGAGACACTATTCATACAGCACAATCTGCTCTCTTGTATATACATTTTAAAAAATGTTTATACCTAGTTTAAAAGGTGTTTATATCTTTTATATATCAAATACAAACAAAAAATATAATAGACCGCATGCAAGTTGGGATTAGATGAACATTCAAAAAATATAAATATTTATCTACTCTAAGACGTTACAAAAGTGTTAATACCTACTATTCAAAAAATATAAATATTTTTATCATCTAAAATAAACACTTTTCAAAACAAATATAATAATTTTATGGATTTATGATGCAGATGTGGACGTGGTGATCACTTTCCATTAATTTAAGCACTTAGAAAAACCCAAATTATCTATCATACTCGAAGAGTGTAATTGGAGAAAATATCCTCCTAATTCCCATCGCTAATTAACTCATCTAAGTTCCATAGAAATCGACATACAATCATCTTAACAACAGAGATTACAAACTATCACAAGTATAAATTGCTAAAACTGAAAACATAGCTCCACGACACCTAGCTCAGCCCAAGAATAACTAACTATTAGGGTCGAATAAACAAGGCCTAGACAGATTAAACCAACAACACATTTTCACGGCCAATACAATCCCAAATTAAAGCCAATTCGTTAGTCGAAGAGGTGCCGCATTTCCTATGGCTACTACCCAATATAAAACACCTACAACCGATATACCTAACCTCGGGCCAGGTCTATGTCAATGCGACCTGGCCTGTTTTCCATTTGTCTGGGACCAGGCCAACCGACAACCACATTTGCAGGGTTAGTATTTTGGTTTGAAACCGGTGTATTTGACCGGTCGGTGGAAGCAAACTCGGTCTCTGTACCGGCTTCCACTTCTTGACTTTCCTCTTCTTTGGTTTTTGCTTTTGGGCCAAGGTACACAAAGCTTCCTATAATTACCTGGAATAGGTCACCAAACAAAACAACGGGGTATTAGTGATGCAAAATATATGCAAGGAGGGGCGAAATCATATGCTCCCTGAATTAAAATCTAATGGTGGGCAAGGTGGGCCATGCTTAAAAAAGCACGAGGTGCAAGTGTAGTGAGCACTCTGAAAAGAAGTACCTGGACAGTGGTTGCAGCTACAAGGACCCCACCAACGGGACCACCAAACACATGGCCTTCAGGACTCGACACTGCAATGCTTAAATCCCCAGTGCGTGTACGTGCGCCGCCTTCATCACTGGTCATGTATGATCCTGACATGTAAATTATTTGGAAATGACCCTGCAAAAGCACCAATTTCCCTATCAAGTCGCTTAAATAGCAGCAAAGTGGTTTAATTTAATGTGACGTTGCATGGCTTTTCAGTCCATAGCCAGAAATTAGCTTCAAACCTACATATTTTATTACAAAAAGATACCAATACTGTACTATAAATGACAGCAAATTTAATGTGACATTGCATGGCTTTTCAGTCCATAGCCAGAAATTAGCTTTAAACCTACATATTTTATTACCAAAAGATACCAATACTGTACTATAAATGACAGAAAATATAACCAGGTATATAATAGAGACAACATAGCCCAGTACAAAATGCTATATGCCCAAACTGCCAACAATTAGGAGGTTCAACACAATTACCAGATTTCGGCTTGTTTTAACTTGAAACAACTGTTTTGGATCAATTATTCAATGATTTTGTAATGAATTTAATGGTTCTATGTCACCACTTTCATCAAAAGAACATTTTAGAAGGTTTAACAAAAAATGCAATCTTCTTTTCAGCGAACTCATATGTTCCTCTAAATTTACAAGCATATAGTCCCATTGAAACCCTCAAGTTAAAAAAAAAACATTATCTATAAAAAAATAATTCTTTTCACCCTTTTGGTCATGATAGCAACTTCTATCACTTGAAGGGAAAACAAAATCATATGGTTATTTTTTGTCAAATAACTCACATCTGCAAATTAATACACCATTTTACAAATTGCTCTGTCAAATTAATTTCCTAGTATCTCATTACTACAAATAAATCAAGTATTACAATTTCGAAAAAGGATGATGCACAAAAACAAAGACCAACCAGTGAATATAATCCAAGTTTGTCGATCTCTCAATTAAAAACCGTCCGTAAATGAGTTTTCCAAACTCATTTAGAATGTTTTTCCATCTCATAAAAAAATTATTTATCAAGAGCCCCAAGTTCGGAAAATCTCGAGACATTGACACTGGAAAGATTATGGGAAAACAAAAAGGTAATAACAGAGACATATTTTGAGTAAACAAACATATTCATGTCCAAATTTTAGTCTGACAATTTCAGAAAGAATTTGTACAGATGCATGACTCTTAGATTAGAAAGTCCAATAAAGAAAGATTAACCACTTTAATTTTGTGCAGACTGACAAACTCAGGTAATGGAGAAAAGCACTTGCCTCATAGGTGACGTTGCCACGGGAGCTTGAAGGCTGGCAAAGAGTAAGCCGAGAGACAGCCCCACTTGCTGACATCACACACACTGCTCTTGTAGCTTGTTGCGAGAATGATGCTATCTTTGCAGCAATATCCTGCAACAATTCAAACAAAATTTTTGAGCTTAATCATGCTTAAAATTTGTGACAAGGCAAAATAGCTAAAAAGGGGTACCCATACTGTTTCACTGAAATCTTCCCCAACAACAGCAAATTGACAGTTTCTATGGTTATGATCTAACTCAGATAGCAGGAGCATGTGAAGGCATATTGTGAAAAACAATGTAATAAGAAGAAAAGCAAATATGAAGGTGTTATGAAACGTGTAGCTACCATGGTAAAACTTAAAACCAATACATGCAAAACTGAAATGAAAGCACTGGTGTTAATTTTTATACAAAAGTAACCACATTATGCATGGAATAGATTATCCAACATTGCAATATTTTATATATAATACATGAATTCCCACTGGAACCTTACCCTTTTACATTTAATGCACAGCTTGTAAAAACTATAAATTTTACACGCACAACAAAGTCAAATATCATCTATGAAGCTCAAGATATGAAAATTATCTGAAAACATACAAATTGCACAATTTTTAGACATATTTGAAACCATATAACCTTATTGTTTAGCAATCGAAAAAAAGTAGTATGCAAAAAGATGATTTATGGTACCACAATGTATGTCTCCCGGTAAGAGTGTAAAAATATTTTCCGTTATTATTAGATAACCACCTATCCGAATTCAGTGACTTTTCAAAAAAGCTTTTTGTAGAGTACACACATTGTTCTTCAAATTACTCCACATTAATTGTATTTGCAAATCCATGCTCAATTTTGTCATATTATTCCAAACTATCAGAAACCAGTGGAGGTTGCAATCGAGAAAAAACTAGCTACTCTCTTTGCATAAACTCGTGAATAGGGCATTCTTTGGAAAGAAAAGGATATCATTAAGACTGTCTTTATGCCAAATTTGGTCACTGTCACCTTTTTGTTTCATGTAAGAGGTAATAAACAAGCTATTTCACAGGTACAAGCATGCGTGTAAACAAAGAAAGAAAATTTAAAAACTTATTTTTTGGACGAATCACACGACTTATCAACATGTAGCTCAATGAATTCATCCTTAGTTTAATAGAAAATAAAAAAGATTGAATGAGAAGTTATATGAAATTCACCTCTCCTTCTAAAATCTTGAGCACATGGGGAGTAAACCCTCTTCCAGCAGTAGACACTGCCCATTCCCCTAATAATTGAACAAAACAGTAAGTTAGTACTTGGAGAAATAGTTGCAAAAATTAATGCAGAGCATATAACTAACATGAACAGAAACTTCATGTAGGCCATAAAATGTGGTATTAAGAGGAAAGCATGAGTGGTTCTAAACCCTAGCTCTTCTCTCTGTACCTTCTCCTGATCCAAAACCCTACCCTGACACCAGTAAATATCCATGCAGTTTAAACTAGTTTCATTTTAAACCTGCCAGTAAATATATGCTTTCCAAAAGTACCCTTTTTTACTTACAAATTTCCCCAAGTCAAAATTACAAATATAACCATATTTAACAACCAACTAAACAAAAACAAAAAAAAGAGTTCTTCAAGGATTGCATAATAGCTCACCAAGCACAGCTAATCGCTGTATTTTGCCTGAACCAGGTGGCCTTCCTCTCCCCCTTTTCTGACTGTTATCTGTGAGGCTCCATCCAGAGCCAGAAGCAGACCCGGACCCGGATCCAGGTGTGACAGTCCTAGGATGCGGTGAAGAAGCCGACCCACCGGAACCATCAGGCCCATACTTCCTCGGCCTTCCCCTCTTCTTCTTCTCTGACTCTCTGGACCCACCATCAGTAGAACCATCTCCATGAGCCACCATAACAGGTCTAGGTGTAGGTTCTATGTGGAAACTCGACCCGAAAGGGTGGCTTCCGATACCAATACCCGTATCAGGTACCATGGAACGGATCGCCTGCTGGGGAGTTCGTAAACCAGTCTGAGGGGTGGGGCCCGGTCCCCCCATCGCTCTCTGGTGGAAGTACGGGGTGGGACCCGACATTCTCCAGAACCCCTCTTCTCTCCTCTCTAAAATCTCAAAACCCTAGATCAGTGTTGTTGGATAGAAAATGGTTTCTAGAGACGTGTCAGTGGAAACGAACAGAGATCATTAATTGTTCGCTGGAAAAGCCATTGGGAGTAGTCTGGCATTGCAAGTTAACAACAACTTTTCTCTCTCAAGAAAAAAAATAAAAAAATTGGGGCAAAATTAAAACAAAGAAGAGGGGTAGGGAAGAGAAGATGATGGCACAAGTGTCGAGGGATCAGAGTAGGGAAGCCACAGTCTTTTAGTCTTTGGTGGAGTGATCCTGGATTGAAAGAGAAATGTTGTGTGAAAAGAGAAAAATTAAAGAGAGAAATAAAGAAAGGAAAGGGGGGACGAATAGGGATGGTTCGGCTCAAGCCGTGTCTGGTGTGACTGAGTGAAGCGAAGTCAAAAGCGCAGAGAGCACGAGGACCAAAGGCAGTACGGTGCGTATACGCTGATTGGAGTATATAATCCCAACTTGTACTCTCTTATTTCGTCACGGGATTTTACATATTAACCCTGTTTATTCCACAATTCTCAATATTTCCTCTACTTAAAATTAATTTCTGATACAACATGCATTCGAATACGGAGAGTACCAGAGTTAGAAATTAATGTTATAATTTAATTTTAAAGTTTAACGTTCATTAAACAACTTCTGCATTACTGGAGCAAATACTATTCAAAATTATAATATTTTATGTAACTGTTAAAGAACACTTCTCAAAAACCCTGTTAGCGTCGACTTGAATATTGATATAGGGATCGCACATATTTTTTTTTTTAAATATTAAATAAATTATTGGAAGGAGATAGATGATTTTTTTGGTTTATGCTGTGGATGTTCCTCAAATGTTTTGAATCAATCCTTCGATATCTTTAAATTTCGGAATTTTCTATGACGATGATTATACACTTGCATGAATGCATAAACAAATCAAAATATTGATTAGGCTTCATAAAAAAGTTTGTAAAGGAACCGAATGATTGATTTGATTTTTTTCTACTGCATTGAAAACAATTTACAATTTATCTTCTTCCAAATAATTTGTATCATATATTTCTAAAAATAAAAACTTCTGGGGACCATAGCTGCATTTATATGGATCATTTGATCGAAATCTTTCTGGGGACCATAGCTACATTTATATGGATCATTTGATCGAAATCTATCGGTTCAAACCGCATTAGAAAATCCTTCGAAAAAAATCAGGTTTTATATGGGACTTAATTCTGATCAATCGAGTAGCGAGCTTAAAATAAATATGGCCGGGTGTAATTGCTTTTGTTGTAGTTCAGTGTTTTAATATTCGATTTATATGCAGTATGCGATTACATATGCAGATTTTTGTGCAAACTTAAATATGTGGATTTTAAATAAATAGGAATTTATGTATATATATAAACAAATATACAGTAATATGTACTATCAACCACGGTTAATATACTATAAACCAGCATTTTTTATCACTATTAATATACTATAAACCTGTAATATGCTCTAAACCGTATATTCAAACCGAATATAGATTTTTTATTCAGATTGCAACCGAATATGAATATTCAGCCGAATAGACCGGATATTACTACACTGGTTGCAGCAGATGTAAAGCTCACTATTATGCTTATTACAATTTACAACATCTTTATTCATGCAATTTTATTTTTTTTAATATATTTAGCATGTCTGCAATTAAATAATGTTCTTCACATTAATTTTGGAATGTTTTCGCTAGAACCTTATTTTTCTTTTATAAAAAAAGTTCATAATGTTTACATTACTGCAATTTTGATTTACTAACGTGACAAAATAAATTGTTGTTCAATATTAACAAGAATAATTGCAATTGCAGCGATAAAGATGCTGATATTATTTGGCAAAAGCTTATGCAACATTTTCAACCAATTAGTTTAGCAAAATTGTTAAATTATTAAGTACTTTTGCAATTGAAATTGAAAGTGTCACGTCGACAATTTTTTTTTTTTTCTTTGCAAGTAGGATAAAGATGTCTTCAATGCCGTGTTGGCTTAAGATGACAAAATCTAGTATTATTAACGGTAACTCAATCATTGATGCTAAACCTTCCAAATATGGTATTTCCTGGTTAAAGTTTTAAAGTTTTCTTCTTTTTGGGGGAAATTTCACACATACCCTTAAAAACTTCAAAATTACATATCCCCCTCGAAATTTTGAAATAAATTTGTCCCTCTAAATTTAAAAAACTTACGTATTAACCCATTTTATTATTTTTTATATTAAAACTCATTATAAATTTATAAATACATATTTTACTCTTCATTAAAAGTATAAAACGCCCCATTGAACTTAAATTTGAATATGAAATATTTCCTCTACCGTCCGATCCACACACCTTGCAATAAGATTATTGCGTGTTCGCTTCAAGATTCGTGCTAATATAGCGCCCACGGATGTCAAAGCAATTTTTAACCGCATGCATCGCATTAAGATATGTACACATTACTTCAATGTTCGTGTGTATTCGCTTCAAGATTCATGCTGATTTAGGATGCACAGATCTTAAAGCAATTCAGACAGTAGAGGAACCTTTAGATTCGAATTGGAGTCAAATGAACGTTTTATGCTTTTTAATAAAAGGGTAAAATAGGTATTTTATAAATTTAGAATGTGTTTTAATATAGAAGACAATAAAATAGATAAATATGTGAGTTTTTTAAGTTTACAGGGGATATGTAATTTCAAATTTTAGAGGACAAAATACATAATTTTGAAGTTTTTGAGTGATATATGTGAAATTGCTCCCCCCCCCCCCCCCCCCCCCCCGGTTTTTTAATCACACTATAAACTTCTCTTTAATTAATTAATTTCGTCGTTTTAATTCGACCAACTTAGAACAGGTGAACTCATAACTGATGTTTCCTTGGAACATAAATTTTTTTAAAAGAAAAAGCGCATAAATGCGTGAGAGTCATCGCGCTTTTTTTTATACCGGTACCGGTACCAAAGAGTAACATAACAAGAAAAAAATTAAAAATTCATAGTTGTCTTTAATGACGTATTAATCATTTCGATATATTTCAATTGATATTTTGGTCATATCATGGAATTTTGACTTTTGTTGTTAGGAGAGTTTTAAAAGTTTTATTGGTTATTTACTGTCAAGGAAATTATAAGAGATTCACAGAGACATTCCAAAAAAAGGATTACTTCTGATTTTTTAGGAGTTGGCGTAGAACAAAACAAGGGAATGAGATTTATTGTTGGGATAAAATTGTTCAGCAATCGTACAGAATGCTGCACGAATTGATGTATAGTTGTATCATCAGCTAGCACGAATTTTAATGTGTCTGTAACAAGAGCAGAGTCCGACATTCAAATTATGAAAGTTAAATGTGAATGGAATCAATTATATAAAATTTATGTGTCAATTTTATATTATTCATAACATTTTACTCTAAATTATATCGAAAATAAGATACAAGTATTAAAAAGTAATAAAAAATGGAGATCAATGGTGAAAGAATAACGACATATAAATTATGACGATTAACGGTTTTCTTTCTTTCAAGATTAAGTGTGAGCCCTATAAAAATTAATTAATGAGATTAAGCGTAGATCCTTTACAAATATAAATTTATATTGTGTCCAAATTAATATTTGCACGTGCAAAATGTACAGGACATGCAACGAGCAGGATTGATTCAAACCGCTCAATGTTATTTTCATATAAAAATATACTTTAAGATCGAATTTTATATATTTTTTTAAATTTGTTTATTATTTTCTTAAATAGATTGAAAATCACTAGGTTCAAAGATTTTGTACCACTTAAATGTATTGATATTCTACCAAAAAGATAGTAGAAAGCTTAGAAAATTTTAAAACTCGATCATAAGTATATTTTTATAGAGATGAAGTTAAATGTTCGAATTGATCAATTTAGACCTGAAAAATTGATATATATATATATATAGAGAGAGAGAGAAATAGACTACCATGCGTAGCAAATTAAAATGGATGTTTTAATTTGCGTTCACATCTCTAGATTCAAAGATCAAATAGTCAATCCGAACTTCTTAACACGTTCTTCATATTGAAATGTGCTTGGAAACCAAATTTTATATTTTTTTGAAATTATTTTATTATTTTTTTAGAATTTTTCGAGTGTTTTAAAATAAAATAATAAAAAAGCATTTAATAACGGGTAATGTGCGCTATACATAGTCGAACTAGCGAAGCGCCGAAGCCTCACTCCTAAAGCCTAACTCTAAGAGCATCTCCAACAGTGATTGCTTATGGATTGCTTATGCTGATGTGTCAATTATTTTTGTAATTGCTGGGTTGTATGGCTATTGCTTATTTAGCAATTATTGGAAAGAATTGCTTAATAAGAAATCATTTTCTAAAGATGAGTTGGCCAAATGCTTAATTCTTATTGGCCAAGTGTTTAATTATCAATTGTTTAGTTGATTGTACTAATGTAGGAGTGAATTGCTTAATTTCTAAAAAATTTATAATTATTATTTAACAATTAATTTCAATTGCTGGATTGAAAATGCTCTAAGTCCTAAATAAATGCTATCGTTATTTAAGTTGAACAAATAGTTAGCAGGCCCTTTTAATTCCGACCGAAATTTTTAAATATACCATTTTTTCAAAATAAATAAACCAAAACACCATTTCGGGGTGAATTTTACAAAAACCGCATGGCCGCTTCCCACAGAAGCGGCCACCAGGAGCTGGGCCGCATCTAAGCGAAGCGGCCAATATATTGGGCCGGATGGAGGCCCAGCGGGGTGGCCGCTTTGGAGGGTAGCGGCCAGGGCCGCTTCCTGCGGTAGAGGGCACCCCGAATATGTTATTTTTCAGGATTTTAGGGTTTTAGGCAAATAAATTTTTATGTGTGGAGATTAGATTTGTATTAGGCAAGTATTACTCGTTTTAGGGTTTTAGACAACTATTTAGGCAACTATTATTGTTTGTTTTGATTTATTTGTGATTTATTTGTTGTTTTATTGTTTGTTTGTTTTGATTTATTTGTGATTTATTTGTTGTTTTACTGTGACGAAAAATAATGAAAGATAAAAGCAAAATAGTACAATAAATAACAACATAAAAGAAAGATAAGCATCCTGATATAACAAATCATAGTATATGACAACATAAAAGAAAGAAAGATAAGCATCCTAAAAGTCAGAAGGAGTGAATGGGCGCCTCGCCTTCCTAGTCCTCAAACCCTTAATCCGCACTGCGAGCGGCGTGTGGTCGAGAGAATCATCTGACTCAACGGCCTCGACCTCCTCAATCTCAGCTGAGTGCTGGACTGCAGGACCAAATGCGACTGTGTTTCCAGACTCCTGAGTCGGAAACATACCGTAGGCAGCTCTCACGATAGGATCATCTATGGAGATGTCAGGAAGGTACGTACCGGGATGATACTGTGTGGAGGTGCCAGCAAAGTCCGGTATGGGAGGGTACTGCGTAGGCTGTGAGCTGCCAGGAAAGTGTGGAAAGGGGTGCGGCATAGTGAACCCTGGTAGATATGCAGGAGGAATCGACTGGGTCGGAACATAACCCGGAGAATACAAACCATCAGGGTTTAGGTCGATATTGAAGCCGAGTCGCTCCTCCTACAAATTTACAAACAAGTTATGCATCATTTTTTTTAAAAAAATTGCACAAGTTGTATATATTAAAAAAATAACTTACCTGCGTAGAGAAAAACTGAGTAGGGATCTGCTCCTGAGTAGAGACGGCCTGCTCCTGAGTAGGGACGGCCTGCTCCTGAGTAGGGACGGCCTGCTCCTGAGTAGCCTGCTCTGCAGCGCGCCTCCTAAGCGTCTCTTGTCCTCTATCGAACGCCTGACCGACAGTCTGAGCATCCTGGACTGAAGCCCACAATGCCTCGTCACCACCGTATAGGACGTATATATCAGGCTCGTCCGATATGTCATCAATCTGATCACATCCAGGCAATCCTGCACATCTCAGGAGAGAGTCTAGGCGCGTCTTGTACCCACATTGGCAGACGGCAGGTACATTGTGCTTTAGAATAGCTTTTCCGAGTCTCTTCCAGCCCCGCACTGTGGCCATTGTCGCCGCTATGACACAGCTCTTCACCAGATATAAAGCCTGCAAAATTATAAGTACAATATATAAATGATCTGTACCAGTACGCCCAGTCTCTGCCCGGAGAGATGTCTCTGGCCAAATGAAGCTGTCGCCAAACATCCTCACTAATCGGCTCTGGGGGAGGAGCTGTCTGCCTCAATCCAAACTGTCTCATGACCCGACCGGGGTAATGATGCTCGATAATCTGAATTTAGTAGGTTTTTTAATAAATGTTGTTATAGCTAAAATTTGTAAAATAAATTCAAATACGGTACCTGAAAACATATGAGGGGCACCTCTGCACGCCAGTAACGCTCCTGCTGCCGACATCTCTCGGGCAGTATCTCAAGATAGGTCTGATGTACCCCGTTTACCAAGAGCTGAATTCATAGATTTTAACACTTACGTCAATCAGATGTGCCAAGATTTACAAATTTATTTAGATTAAATTTTAAATAAAATAAGATCTTACATATTCTCTGTAGGGCTGCCATGTAACATACTCTGGATCATCCCTGAGATGCTCGATCTCCTGTCTCCAGTGATTGATGCCGATAGTCCCGCCATGACCTGCCCCGATATAAGTCTTCGGATAGCTCCACATATGCGCATATGCAGGGCATGTGTCTGGCTCGGGTTTGCCCCAATCTGGCACATCTGTCTTGCAAGTGATTGTCGGACGGCCAACAATCAGATGCGCCCAGGACCAATGCTGCAACAACATGCATGGTCCAATAAATGTCTTGTTCTTCTTCAGACATGCTTGATTAAGACCCCTGTACAATGTTAGTGTCAACAACCGGTGTAGTGATGATATTTTTTATATTGAAATTTGTAAACAATAATTTAAAGTCACACACCTATACAAGCATGCGAGAGTCGCAGCCCCCCAATTGTACTTGCTCGCATTGGGCAAATCAGCCAGCAATGGGAGATAGCACAGCCGTACCTGATCTCCGTGCGAATCAGGGAACAATTTGACAGTGATCATCTCCAAAATGTATGCCCGCAAGTGCTGATCAATGGTGGCCTGTTATTTATTTTAATTAAAATATTAGTTAGAAGAAAACTGTTTGTTTTGTATAAGTAAATAAGATAAAATTTACATACCTGAGGGGGACGACTACTAGCAGCTGGAAACTCCTTGAAGGCGGTTCTCAGCTTTGCCAAGCTAATGATACCTGGGGAGATCTGTGTCTTGGAGCCTCTCTTCTTCTCTTTCTGCAAAGCAGCGTGCGGTATCCCCAGCAGGTCCTCGCACAAGGATCTGAAATCTCCATACTCGACGCCCGTCACAGGCTCTCCGACAATGGTCATGCCCCATAGACAACTCACATCCTGTAGGGTGACTGTCATCTCAGCGTGGGGGAGATGAAATGAGTGGGTCTCGGGACGCCATCGCTCAATGAGCCCAGAGCACAATCCCGGATCGGCAATCTCCTCGGCCATCTGGGATAGCTGGTACAATCCCATGCCACGCAACGTCCCTGCATAGGCCTTCTGGTACTTAAGCCACATTTTGTTGTGGCGTACTGTAACTGTATCTAGTCCCTAAATTAAAAAAAAAATTATTAATAAAATTATTAATAAAATTTGAAATAAAATTATAATTTTATTAATAATATAAAACTTACTCCAGTGGCAGCCTCCAAGATACGGTGCTCCGCATTCGGGTACCAGAGAAAGTCTGATACCCGATCAGTGCGGTGCCGGATACCGGGGACCACAGATGTCAATGCCGCATCGACATACTGTGACATCTCATATGGAGTGGGTACTGGTGCACCTCTACTGGAAGAAGGTACATCCCTACTAGAAGACGGTCCAGATCCCATAGATGTCATGCTGTATTTATTTTGGTCTTATTAGGATTTCAAATTAAATTTCAAAAAATAATTATAGTTTCGGTATTAATTATTTTGGTCAATAACTAATTTTGATCAATTTTGGTACAATTTTACAATTATTTTGATCAATAATCAATTTTGGTACAAAAAATAATCAATAATCAATTTTGGTTCAAAAAATAATCAATTTTGGTACAATTTTACAATTATTTTGATCAATAATCAATTTTCATACCATTTCATAATTATTTTGGTCAATAGTTAATTTTGGTACAATTTCATAATTACCTGATCCTACACCCTAAATATTTACCTTACTCCTACTCCTACTCCTACTTTAAACTTGAATTTAAATTTAGAAAGAATAAGAATATTACCTGATTTGAAGGGATGGAAGGGATGGAATAAGGTAAATGAAACAAAGAAAACGACCTGGGGGATATATACTGTACCATGGCCGCTTTGGTGCGTGGAGGGGTGGCCGCTACCCCCCAAAGCGGCCAGCCCGCTTCCATACAATGCGGCCCAGCCCGCTTCCATACGATGCGGCCCAAAAAATAAACCGCTTCCCTCAGCTGCGGCCCACTACTGTGTGCCCGCTTCCCTCAGCTGCGGCCATGTCGTTTTTGTAAATTACGTCAATCCGTGGCGTTTTGGTTTATTTATTTTGAAAGAATGGTATATTTAAAAATTTCGGTAATTCCGACGCATATACTCACGAGTGCCAACGATATATGAAAAAAACACGTGTGCCAACGATATATGAAACTTTTTTCTTCAGCACAGGCGCATAGGCACACATATTTTATTCAATGTTTTTTTTATAATAAAATTTAGAACCTGCTCCTAGACTTTTGTTGGAGTATCTCCGATGACATCAGTCTCAGAGGCGGAGACACGTAAATGGGTCAATTGACTCATTTATTTTTATTATTTTATATTTATTGTTAAATTTGTACATAATTTAATAGAAGATATTATGCAACTGTCAATTTGACTTTTATTTATAATATAAAAAAATTATATGTTTGATCTCTAGTTACGTTTGACCCTCATCCCTTGAATGTCTCGCTCTACCTCTAATTAGGCTATAACTTGATGATGAAAGTATTATATGCTATATTTAATTATTTGTGTAAAATCAGTAGATAGTGTGAGATTTTATTTTAAACCCGGTCAAGTATATTTTTTTTAATTAAATATAATTATATTCTTTATTCTACATTTCAGAACATTATTTACTACAAATAATAGCAACTACTAAATCTCAACATCTAACAACATAAACAACTAAACAACAAAATAAACAAACCCTCACCATTGATAGCAATCACCAATGATCGATCTTTAACATTGATTGACCAGCAACCGAATAAAAGAAAGCATCGACTTTTTTTCTTATTTATTTTTTTGCAGGCGGGGGAGTTTGGTGCAAACTTGGCCTCCTTTGCCCTATCAAGAGTTTTTGTGTAACAGCTTAGAGGTGGGTAGGAAGAGGGAAGGAACGTGGAGGGGCGCAAGGTGTAGGTGAGAGGGTGGGGGCGCTAGAAGATGGGAGGGCTAGTGGATATTGTTGCCAACACTTCATGGAACTCTCGACGAGACTGGATAAGGACATGAAGGTGCCGAGAGACGAGAGAGCTAGCTGCTAGCAGTGGCGTAGCCAGGATTTGAGTCAGGGGTGGGCATAAATCGGGTTCGGATTCGAATCACCTCGATAATTCTCTTCCCACCTCCGTCCGCCTACCAAATTGCATCTCTGCCTATCGAATCGGTTGTAATTTTTAATAAATTACTAATTGATACCGAAACTACTAAAATAATTACTTGTAATTTATAAAACAATTGGTATTAATTGAGAGGAGGGGAATCGCTACTCTGAATTGAACCAAGATTTAAAAATACATTTCTTTCCTAATAAAATTAAACGACTCACAAACCATTTCTAAAGTCTGAACTGATAATCGCTATTCCGAATTGAATCCAGAGGTAGGCAAAATCAAATCCAGGAGTAGGCAAGACCCATTGAAGAATCTAGTCAAAAGAAAAAAAAATGGCTCCGCCACTGGCTACTAGAGCTATTGTCGCCAACTCTCTCTTCTCTCGACGGGTGTGAAGGACAGCAGGGGGGCACAGGGTGGGAAGAGGTGGCATGTTTGCATATGGGTGGCTTGTTGATGATTTCCTCCTCTCTGCAGGGTGATTCTGCTCTTCCGAAAAAAAGGCAGGTGACGAAGGGTGAGTTTCTTGCAGTTGTGGTGGGCGAAGTGGGCTTGCTAGAAAAGAGACATAGGGAGGGAGGACAGGCCACAGAACGTGCTCAAGGGATGAAATAGAGTGAAAACTAGAGTTTTCACGAATTACTCTTTCCTTCCTCTATCTATCCGACAGAGTTTTCTTTAGTTTCTCCACTATTACTCTATCATTTCTTACTTGGAATCACCTTTTTTGAAGGACAAAAAAATAAAAATAAATCAAAATTAAGAAAAAGAAAGCTTGAGTTAGCAACGATGACATAGACTTCTCTTCTCTTACCGGGATAGTAGCTCTCCTAATAAGAATTGAATTAATCAGATTTTGTCAGATTTTATTTAGATTGCCAATTAAATTTATTCTAGTCGAAATATAACATTTTAAATCTGTGACTATTTAATCAAGATGAGAAATTTTCAATTCGAGCTTTATGTTAACGGTCCAAATTTACAAATTCAACAGAGTTTTATTAAACAAATTTACAATAGAAACATAACTAGTAACAAGTTATCTTTGATTTTGATATCAATTTTAGATACATGACAGATGCGCTATGGTTTTTTTATTTTAATGAAATCGGTGGTATATACCACTATTTTTCAAAAAAAAAACAAAGAAATTGTTTTAATTTCAAAAACTAAAATCCACAAAATATCACATTTTTTAATAATGATATTACTATTATAGTTACATACAAATAAATTTTCTTAAGAAAAAAATATACAACGATTTGGTCAGATTCATTGAACCTCTTTTACAAAATTTATATTCAAAATTATTTTTCACTTTAATCAAAATCAATTCATACCTAACTACATATAAATTTACAGTTGTATGAGTCCGTTGATGCGTTTGATACAATTAATAAAGTTAATTGAATTAGACTCGTACATTTAATAGACATGCTGTACTTTAATATGACTGGAGAAAAAAATGTTGACTCCCATAAATGCAAGAAGATAAATGCAAAATAAATGCAAGAAAATATTTACTCAAATGTTTTCCGTTAAATACAATAAAAGAAATTCACAAGAATTCCGCACTTGTTTGTATTTTGACCAACACTTAAAATTTATGAAAGTTAATCAGTCGAAAATTTTATATCTGCTCCTATTTTTTGTGTGGCTATTTTAAATACAGGAGGCCGGTATTATTGTGCTTTAAGATTGGTGCAAACATAATTTGAACGGTCCCAATTTTTCACAGATAAACTCAAAGTTTGAGGATATCTTAGGGAATGCGAAGTCATCAAGGGTCAGTGGCGAAGGTAGCTTATATGAATGAGAAACAACTGACTCTATTTTTTTTAAAAAATTTTTATATTTACATATGATTTTTAATATAATTTAGCGTAAATTGTCACAAGTATTGTAAATTGATTCCATTTTTAACATTAAAATTTTATATGATTGATTTCATTACATGTTTGACCTTCGTAGTTTGGAAATCTGACTTCGTCCCTGTCAAGAGTAGTTACAAAATAAAAGATTAAAGGGGTATCCATGCAAAGTTGTAAAATTGAATAGTTTTTTTTTTTTCAGTTACAACTGACAATGGCCCAAAGACGTAGCTATACAGCAGATTTTGGATGACAGCTGGAGATGGGATAGTAGGGTCTTGGCAGACTTTCTCAGCGCGAATCTCGACGCACTAGGTTAGTTATTGGAAAACCCTGGAAAGAAATCAAACCCGTCTGATTCAAGAAGTCCGGATCCTCTGATTTCTGATCAACTCAAATATGAGTTCAGATTCCGTTAATATTCGCGATAAAGCAAATTGGACGGTCAGGATCTAAACTCAAAATTTGGGTTAACTCAGGTGATATGAATTCCTCATTCAAGAAGATTAGATCCATGTGCAGTGCTTCGTATTGTCGTTCTTCGCATAAAGAAATCACTCCAGCATTGTACAACTGGAGAGAGATTGTCTCTATGGATTCTAGCGGAACACTTTTTATCAGTTTCTGAACAAAACCAGGGGTAAAGAAGAATCCGATCCGTAGTATAATCGAGATACGGTTAATGTGAATACGGATTGTCATTTATAATTAATATTATTTTAATAAGTATTTATTTATTTTAATCTTTTTTTAAAATAAAATTATACTACAATTAATATCTTATTCAATATTCTCAATTTCAAATTTTTATTCACACCTCTGCTGATAGAATCAAGTTCGATTCAAACCGTTTAATTTAAGTTTGCACGAATATATAAATAAATTTCTCGTATTTTAAATAAGTCTGAAATTTGTTTAACTCTGACTTTAATTAACCTGGTGCAAAAGCTGGTATTCTTTCTGGTGCCTAGTGGATAGTGGCAATCTAGTAATATCGCAGAATGTCCTGTTTTTAATGACTCTGGGTGGTCCAGCGGTCAATTCAAACTATTCTTAAATGGTAACATGTTTCAATCAATGATAATTTATCACAAACTTTTTTTTGTATACATATCACCGTTGGTAAGCCTATGATGCTATGGGATGCATAGAGGGCTACGGTGCTACGGCTCAATATTCGAGTTTTTTTAATTCTAACGGTCGATCCGAACTGTTCATATTGTTCTTCATATTAATATGTATTTGGAGGTCAAATTTTATATTTTTTGAAATTTTTTTTACTATTTTTTTAGATAAGTAGAAAATAACTTGATCTAAAAAATTATGCACCGTTCAGATATTTAATTTTCTACCTATTTAAAAAAATAGTAAAAAAAATTTCAAAAAATATAAAATTTGGTCTCCAAACACATTAATATGGCGAACAAGATGAACAGTTCGGTTCGACCGTCAGAATTTTGAAAACTCGAACATTGTGCAACATCTGTGCTCTGGCCTCCAGATCCTGATTCCTTAGACACTACTCTCTGTAATGCCTTCTCTATCACGTATCCTGATGTTGAAGTGTGCAAAAAGACCACCCCAAAGCATTTTTGCGTGTGAACACCACATGTTCATGTTTTACCAAGGCCGAATTTCATTCTCTTTAAAGAAAGTCCACCAAAAAGGTCATAAATTCATCGTTCCTTACACAGTATGTGTGTATGTAGTAGAATCTGGGTGTTCTCAAATTTAATTTTAAATCTATCAGATTGATTTTAAATAATGAATTTAAATTGTTGGAACCGAACTAATTCTCGAATAATATATTTACATACTAAAATTTATATGTTTTGTATTAATTTAGTGTAAAGTCAAGTGATAAAAAATAATGAAAAATTAATGTATTGAAATTAGTTTATTAATTTGAAAATTTATGAGTTTATCGCATAAACACATCACTTTATAGGATTTTAACCATTTGAATTCTTCACTTAAAATCATTATAATATATTTTGAAATTAAGCTCAATTAAAAATTGATGAGCTCAGGACCAATATAGTTCTACTCCCGTATATGTGACGAACAAAATATCTAAAATTAATTTTTGTTTTGATAAAATATTTTCACTGCCGCTTCTGCTATAAATTTAGTAATTTGTAGTCATTATAAGCTATCGGTCTATCAATACTTATAGTTAATAAATTTCCTATTTTTATGGACTCGAATAGTGAGAGGGACTCGAATTCTCGATATTTTATAAATCTTTATAGTTTTTTATAAAATTAATTTATTAACTATAAATCTTTATAGTTTTTAACTTTTTATTTATAAATCTTTACAGAAGCTGTAAAATAGTGAGAGGAACTCAAATTCTCGACATTTGAGCATCAAAGATCTTAGAATTTTTTTCTAACCAACTATGCTAACGTCTTATTCTCAAATAGTTTTTAACTTAAAACATATGTTTGAATCTTATTTTTCCTAAAGAAAAACTTAAAACATATGTTAATGTGCATTAGTTTGACGCTTATACTACTGCTTTTCCATATTTAATTATTTGTAAACAAAAAAAAAAATCTATAATTGTGTTTTAGTATGTTAAAAAATAATGAAATGATTTTTAGAAATAATATTGGAAAAATAATGATCATGTATGTAACAGGATGATTAGTTTACGTGACATGCTTGTGACGTATTATTCTCTATTGATGAACGATATGTCGCACAAATGAACACGTTACGTGATACATAAATCTCATCACCTGACTGACACACATAATGCGATATGTCACAGTAGAATTGACAATTGCATAATTGAGTGGAGCTCTACTAATGAGCCCCTCTTTTAGCAATTCGCACCTTCTGAGATATCTCATATTTTGCATGATTTGTTTGAAAAATCTCGACTTTTCAAATACATCATGCACGAATCTCGAAGCTTGAATAATACTGGCTCCCTACACTGTCCCAGTGTCCCGAATAGCCACCGGGAACGTCGGTCACGCCGCAAAATATGGATTTTCTTTTTAAATAGAATTCATTTTAAATGTTTCAACAGAACAAGCACGGTTTGCTTAGATTTAAAAAAAATTGCCTCTACTAATCCCTAGAATCGGTGGAGCAAGAAAATCAAAAGCTACACCGATCATAGGGATCGGTGGAGCCAATTTTGCACCCGAAACAACATACTACACATAACACCACAGAAGATCCCATATTTAGCTACACCGATCTTAGGGATCGGTGGAGCCTTGGTTTACAAATTTTCAGACGTCAGTGGAGAGAATTTTTGGGGCTACACCGATCCACAGAACCGGTGGAGACATTTTTTTAGGCTCCACTGATCCACATAACCGGTGGAGCTATTTGGTGTAGCTATCTGTGCAGTGTGCTGTGGCCGGGTGGAAAATTTGCTCCACCGATCTCTAGGATCAGTGTAACTTTTGATTTTCTTGCTCCAGCGATCTTAGAGATCGGTGGAGGCTATTTTTCTAAAATCCAAGCAAACTATGCTTATTTTGTTGAAACTCTTAAAAGAATTTTTATTTTAAAAAAAAAATCTAAAATATGAGATATCTCAGAGGTTACGCACCGGACCGGACCTGTGGAAATCAATTATATTTTCTTTCCTTTCTTCAGCGAATCCGTAGTAATTAGTACAATGAGCTCCCAGTCGAGAGATTCGTTCTAGGATTCGTGCCAGATTAAATCGGACGACCCAGATCTTATTCTACTCAGGTATTTCACTAGATCTGAATTCCGAGTCCGTATCCCCCGGTACCGGAGGTGCAATTGAAAACAACGAACGGTCCAGATCAATTTCATTCATATCAAACTCAATCCGGTGCATGTTGAGGTTGTCGGGTTGGGGCTGTCGGGGATATGCTTTGAGATTCGTGTCAAGTGAAATGAACAGTCCAAATTCACCACTTGCACCTCAGGTACCTGCGGTGATGCGGATTCCTGAATTCCGCTGGACGTGTCGTTTTGTCAGCGCGACAGGCGACGTATGTGGGGCCTCCTCGTGAGTGCAGCTTGATTTGGCGTAATAAATAAACTACGGCGCCTTTAAAGAAAAAGAATATGAAGCGGGTTATTTTTGAACCCGTAATGTAAGTCATTCTAAAATCATCCACTGCACAGCACTGTTATAGGTTGTAAAGAATCCGAGCTATTGGGACTATGGACATTATCCGCCCATGATTTTTGATGAAATCAACGATTTTGATCAAAATTTCACCCAAATTATTGCCAGCCAAGAGGTATAACTCCGATTTTTTTAAAAATACCCAAAAAAATAATTATTTTATTAAAAATAACCAAGTTTTGGATGGAATTTTAAAAATACCCAGGCCGCAGATTTTTTCTGCGCTCCGGAATTTTTATTCCGGGCCGCAGAAAAAATTTGCGCCCCGAAATTTTTTATTTTTTATTTTTTTGAATTTTTTATTCCGAGCGCAGATTTTTTCTGCGCTCCGGATTTTTTTTTTTTTTTTTTTAGCGTTTGGAGAAAAAAACAATCCATTATGTATATGTATGTATATGTATGTATATGTATATGTATATGTATATGTATATGTATGTATATGTATATGTATATGTATCTGTATGTATATGTATATGTATATGTATGTATATGTATGTGTATGTGTATGTGTATGTGTGTATATGTATATGTATATATGTATATGTATATCTATATATGTAGAGTACGGCTAACGCGCTTCTTCTAGCATATGGGCCGAAATGCTTCCGGTAGAAATTTGAAATTTCAAAATCCAAAAAGTCGATCTGAACCGTTCATCTTCTTCTCCATATTAATATCTGCTTGGAGACCAAATTTTACATTTTTCTGAAATTTTTTACTATTTATTAAGCCACTTTGAAAATCGCTGATCCAATGGTTTTACTGTTTTGTTAAGCCACCGTTGGATCAGCGATTTTCAAAGTGGCTTAATAAATAGTAAAAAATTTCAGAAAAATGTAAAATTTGGTCTCCAAGCAGATATTAATATGGAGAAGGAGATGAACGGTTCAGATCGACTTTTTAGATTTTGAAATTTCAAATTTCCACCGGAAGCATTTCGGCCCATATGCTAGAGGAAGCGCGTTAGCCGTACTCTATATATGTATATGTATATGAGTTAGGCTGGGGTGCTATGGATAGCATAGTGGCCTCTATGATACGGCTCAATATTCGAGTTTTCAAAATCCAAACGGTCGATCCGAACCGTTCATCTTATTCTCCATATTAATATCTGCTTGGAGACCAAATTTTATAATTTTCTGAATTTTTTTACTATTTATTAAGCCACTTTGAAAATCGCTAATCCAACAGTTTTACTGTTTTGTGCAGCCACCGTTGGATCAACAATTTCGTAAAATACTTAATAAATAGTAAAAAAATTCAGAAAAATGTAAAATTTGGTCTCCAAGCAGATATTAATATGGAGAATAAGATGAACGGTTCGGATCGACCGTTTGGATTTTGAAAACTCAAATATTGAGCCGTAGCATAGAGGCCACTATGCTATCCATAGCACCCCAGCCTAACTCTAATATTTATGTGTATGTATATGTATACACATATATACATATACATATATTATATACACATATATACATATACATATATTATATACACATATATACATATACATATATTATATACACATATATACATATACATATACATATACATATACATATACATATACATATACATATACATATACATATACATATACATATACATATACATATACATATACATATACATATACATATACATATATTATACACATATTATATTATGTATACATACACATATATTATTAAAAAAAATCAGACCATGGATATTTTCTTTCTCCAAACTCTAAAAAAAAAATTAAAAAAAATATACTTATACATCTACATATACATATACATAAACATAAATATTATATACATATACATATATTATAAATATATTATAAAAAAAAATGAGTTATACATATATTATATACACATATATACATATACATATATATATATACATATACACATATATACATATACACATATATACATATACACATATATACATATACATATATATATACATATACATATATATACATATACATATACATATACATATACATATACCTATATATACATATACATATACATATACATATACATATACATATACATATACATATACATATACATATACATATACATATACATATACATATACATATACATATACATATACATATACATATACATATACATATACATATACATATACATATACATATACATATACATATACATATACATATACATATACATATACATATACATATACATATACATATACATATACATATACATATACATATACATATACATATACATATACATACACATATACATACATATACATATACATACATATACATACACATACATATACATACACATACATATACATACATATACATAATGGATTTTTTTTTTCTCCAAACTCTAAAAAAAAAAAAAAACCGGAGCGCAGAAAAAATCTGCGCTCGGAATAAAAAAAAAAAAAAAAAAAAAAAAATTTCAGGGCGCAAATTTTTTCTGCGGCCTGGGTATTTTTAAAATTCCATCCAAAACTTGGTTATTTTTAATAAAATAATTATTTTTTTGGGTATTTTTAAAAAAATCGGGGTATAACTTAGGTGAGGGAAATTTTATAGAATGCCCTACTTTCAAAAATTATCAAACAAAATATCCTCCTCTTAAAATTATTGACAAAATGTCCTTATAAACCCTACTTTTCCCTTCTTTCTCCCTCCCTCCTCTCTCCCTCTTGTTTACTCCCATAAACTTTTTAAGTGCACATTGAATGTCATATTCTTAACATTATTAATTTCTTTATTCATACTAATATTTTTAATATTTTGCACTCTTGTTCATAATTCAGAGATCTTGTGCTTCATTTAATTTTCATTGCATATACTTATTTTGTAGCAACTTTTATTCCTTTTCTTTATTATACTAGGAAAATATCATCGGTAATCATAATTAAGAACTGTGAAACTTAGTTTTATAAATTATTAGGGTGACTAAATACATTTGACATTTTACTTTATTATACTAGGAAAATATCATCGGTAATCATGCTATATGAGCATCTAAATAAGAAATCAGTATTTATTGTTGGAATTAATTTTGAAAGTAACAATGCGGATTTAGAAATTAGAAAGAAATTTTAATCTAGATCGATAGTCTCTTGCAAAATTTTCTCTTTTAAATATACTAAGATATCTTTCTTGTACTATATACTTTTAGTAAATATGTTAGGACCAGTAGTCTCTTAATTACATGTTTTACTCTTGTACATATTTTTTTTCCGCTTCTCTCTTTTTTTTTTTTTTTTTTTTTTTTTTTTTTTTTTCTGTTTTGGTGCAGGATTGACTCTTCTAAATAAATATGTCCGAATAATTTAGGATATCCCATATATACCAAAAGTTCCCAATTGAATTTGTTATCAAAACACTACATGGAAAACCTATGCTTTTTTTTTAATGGGCCTGAGTGCATGAAATTTAATAGTTTTCAACATGAATTATAAATAGAATATTCAATTTAGGGTTAATATTAAGGATTAATCAAACTCTAGGGCCTACATCAGGAGAATCTCAGGTATAATTTGTGGATATTATTTGAGTTAATGAATCACCGAAAAAGTTTAAAAAAATTGAAAATATTGAAAACCATCTTTCCAAAGCCTACAAAAAATAACACAATTTCTTTTCTTTCTTAGTTACGATCAAAATGTCAAAATTTAAAATATTAGTATTGATAAACAAAAGTTGCAAACTATGACATTTAATGTGCATTAATTATGATTACCGGTTATATTTTCCTAGTATAAAAAAAAAGGGAATAAATTTAAATTGTTAAAATCGATGTATTTCACAAGTAATAAATTTACACAAAATAATTATAATTTTTCGAATTAATCAGGTATGAGTCAATTACTAAAAAAAAAAGTTTATAATTTAATTTTAATACATTTATTATTAAAAAATTTACCACTTATTTTTATATTAAATTAATACAAAAAATTATAAAATTTTACATTCAAATATCACTACGAGCTAAAAAGTTAGAAATCAATTAAATAAATTTTACAGTTAAACTTGTTAAAAACATTCAAGTTTTACTTCAAAATTTCACCCAAATTTCTCTCCAGCCAGAGGCTTTTAAGAATTTGTATCCTCTTGGGCACTTGACTAAGTACAATATTGGTAATGTTTGACAACTATGGCTTAGAACTCCTTAGTGCTCTAAGAAGTCTTAAGTTCACTGAACGAGTGCTCCTTTATCAAGCTTAATGCCATCCCCTTAGTGCTCCTTTGACCCTCTTTTCTTAAGCTTGCCTAAGTTTTTAAGCCATGGATTCACATAGCTTAAGCATTTTGCCAAGCTTAAAACTTTCTTAAGAAAGTTATCTTTTTTAACTTTATTGCCGAACAGGTGCTCCTTAGTGCAGCTTAAAATTTAAGCTTCATATGGTTGCCGAACTACTAGCTTCCATGAACTCTTAGCCGAGCGATTGGAATGCGGTGTCTATGTAAATATAGGCCCCTGCTTTGAGATTTGTACTCAGTTAAAACTAACAAACTCATAGTAGAGAATTAGAGTGTTCCTAAGTTCACCGAGTCTCTTTGTGAACTCAACTAAAATATATTGATTGACTTCAAATGATAAATCTGAACCATTGAAACCTTATGAATGATGCTTCTACATACAAATTTTTTAAAATTTTGAATTTAATTTTGTATAGAGTCAAGTGGTAAAAAAACGTTCAAAATATGAATGTATTAAAATAAATTCATGAACCTTCTAATTTTGATCACTTGATTTTGTACTAAATTACTTCAAAAGTTAAATTTTTTTGCATGTAGACACATTGCTCTTAATTTAGATGAGTTTCAAAAATTCAAATTTTTTATTTAAAATAATCCAATAGATTTTAGAGTTTAATTCACAAACATATTTGATAAACTTAGAAACACCTTAGTTCTACTCCGGTCAGGTATTGCACCGGAATACCGGATCTGAATTCGGCTTTTAATAGAATAAAAAAATATATATTTTTTCACGTTTAGGACAATATTTGATGGAAAGTGGAGCTGTTGCTTTCTGTGCTTTTAATGTCTTGAATGCAAGTAACACAACAATGGTGCATGGGACTCGCAGGGTACGGTGTGATGTGGGCACCAGACAATGGTGCAGTGAATCCGTATTACAACTTGATCTGTACCGTTTAAAACGAACAAGGTCTGCATCGACTCATTAAAAAAATCTACATAATACACAAATTGTATGAATTCTGTCTGTTCGTTTTGGAAATTGTTTCAAGACGAGAAGTCAGATATGGACCCCACAATTCATCGACGCAAACTTTAGACACTGGTATATAAACACTATTAATATGTACAACCTATCTCTTATTTTAATTTAAATGTCTGGCAGACTCTGCCTGATTGATTCAAAAAAGAAAAAGATAAAGACTATTAATATCACTATTTTGGGTTCTTTAAATTAATCCATAGTGATGTGTTGGATGTACTAATCAGTGTTGTAAAATTAGATTGGACTTTTAATAATACGAGTAACATGCTCTTTTTTTTTTTAAAGTCAGTGATTTTAAATGTACACTATCAATTTTATTGATAAAAAACGGACTTACGACGAATTAAATGATCCTCATTTATAGATCTAAATTCATTATTATTATGAAATCATGTAAACTACTCTAATCAACTCTAAAAAACACCCTATTGCCTCTTCTCCATCTCTATCTACGATCGGATCCGCTTTGCCGCCGCGCTCCGATCAAGATGGGAGTAAAACCTCTACACTTCGAGCTCCGATGATACCGCACACTCAACTCTGACCGTTTCTGCCCTTTGAATCTTTTTTTCCTGGGTTTTTTTATTTAACACTGATGTTAATAATAATATATGAGGTTTCATATAGTTGATTGATCCTACAGAATTCTTAAAAAAATTTTTGTTAAATTGACAAGAATGTCTAGGATAATACAGATTATTTGGTTTTCGTTCTGTGATTGATTAATTATTTAATAACATATTGAAAATATTATAATTTTATAGTGTCAAAGACAATTTTTCCGTGTGAGATATCGCAGCTTCAAAATTTCATTGGCAAATGTTATTTAAAAGAAGAAATATGTAATTTCATAATTTTTTGGTGGTATACATGAAATTAAGTCGAAGATCTGCGAACAAAACAAATGATAGGCTTAATAATTTATTTTCCCTTTACAAGTAATATCAAATAAGCAATGTACGTAGAAACTTTATTACTATCTAATAAATATAAAGATGCATATGTCGCTAAGAAATTATATATATGGGTAAAACAGCGCGGAGGAATAATTTTTCCTGGCAAGCATATAAAGCCGAATTTTTTATTAATATCCAAATTTAATATTAAATTTAAAAAAATAACCAACTCAGCGGGTTTTCTCGAAAAATACCCTTTCCGGAAATGGCTTCTAAAACCGGAAAAAGAGTGCTGAGTTGGATATTTTTTTAAATTTATTATTAAATTTGGATATTAATAAAAAATTCGGCATATAAAGATTTATTTACTATCTTATATGTGTAATATAAAAAAAAACTCATGTGATCTTCATAATTTTTTATCATCAGTCTCCAGGTACAATAAGCATTTATTTGTAATTATTTACATATCATACAATCATAAATGAATGGCTTACATGCATCCAACACTGAACTCATTTTATTGAAAATGAGACAAATAAGAACTAGCATCTGCTCTAATGATAAAGACACATGGTCTCTGTATGAGAGATTATGAGTTCGAAATTCAGATGAGAAAAATCGTTTGTTATATTAAAAATATATTAAGTAGTTTAGTGGCTTGATCTCTACTATTTACTTAAAAAAAATGAGACGAAAAATATAGAAATAATAAATGCACTGTAAAAATTTCAACAACTTGTATAATTTTAATGGCCTATAAATTGGTGCAGAGGAAGCAATTGCCACAAAAACTGTGTAACTTTTCATATTGCGAATGTGAAATTAACAAAAAAAAAAGTTTAACACGGATGAGTGATGACACATGAAACTAGTAAGCAAACAACCCGGGTGAAAGTTGCCAAATTTTATTTTAGTCGTGTCGGGCGTTAACTGGATGGTAGATACCGTGTGGGCCACCACTTGGTGCGTGTCACCATGTATCCTCTCTAACTCGGGGTATGGTGGCAAATGAATTATTCGGTTTCGGTTCAGCAGGGTTAAAAATTTGTGATTCGGAAATAATTCGGGTATAATTCAGAAATGATTTGGAATTATTCGGATCAGATATATCAGTCCTGCAAGAGAGCCCCAAAAAAAGTTATGGTAAAAATTTGGGAAAAATTCGTAAAATTCGCGAATTTTTGGGATTTAATTCGGTCAAAGTTCGGTCAAGTGAATAATTTAGCGTTCGGTTTGACATCACCAAAAAAAAAAATTATTCAAATTTAATTCGCGAATCTTGTGACTATGATAGTCTCGGGCGATCAAATGTGGCAGCAGTTAGATTAATTTTTATTGCAGTAATATTTATATTTATTGCACGTTGGTTCTGTTGTACAACTTGGTATACATTGTCTACTTAGATTTCCATACAGAAGATCTTAGCATAAAATTTTTGGAACAAAATAGAAATTGGGCCGAGGCGTTCTTGCTTTGGGCTAATAAAGCCGACCGGCGACTGGTTAAGGCTTTTGGTTAAACAGTCAAATTGGGTTTCCGTTTTTAATTAAAGAAAAAATAATTATTATTTGTTTGCTACAAGTTGGTTTTCTCAAGTAGTATTTCTGTATTTATCTTTCTAAAAATAACATCATGTATTCAGATGTCTTTTTTCTTATAAATTGCAGGTAAAGTTATGTCACAGTCAATCAGAAATTTTGGAGCACATCAAAATCTCTAAAACTTTGTTCCAATCCATAAAATAAAAACAATTAGTGAAATTGATAACAAATTCCAATTATCCAACGGGTTGAACTAAGAAGTTTCCAGCTCTCTGCTTATTATTCTCTATAATTAGTGGGTTATGAACGCGTCGTATCGCGTTTGAACGCGTCAGGCAGCTGAGTATTTGTCAAGTATGGCATGTGATGCCGTGTTAGAAGTTGCGAAAACACATATACAACACAATGTGTGCTTTATTTATTTATTTATTTTTGAAATCCATAAAAAAGAGGCTCGCTCTTCTCCCTCCCGAAGAAAACTTGAAAAAAAAAAAAATCTAGATTTTTTTTTAAACATACCAGATACGCGAACGTGCCATTGCACCATATATGTGGGTGTTGTGTATTGCGTATTTCATATGTATATTCAATGCGTTTTATGTATCATGTGATGTTCTTGACATGACATATGACTGTGTCGTGTCGTGCTTTCCAATTCACCCCTCTTCACATACATATCTAATGACACGCTATTTAGGTTCGAAATGGCGAGCTCTAAACCACATATTCGAATTGAATATAGATTTTTTATTCAAAATTTCAGATTATAACCGAATAAAAATATTCAACCGAATATTTGGCCGAATATACCGAATATTACTTCACTGCTCAAAACTACCACCTATATTTTATGCACCACTTTTAAAGTACCATCAATATTTTTGTGTGACTTAATAATTTGATATCATTAGAAGAGTCGAACTATCGTGTGTGCCATACACTGCAAGTTTACAAAAAGACAATCTTGGGTCAAAAATATGTTTGAATTCAACCAGCGCCTTAGCAAGAGGACAGTCAAAAGAGCAATAGATGTTTGACAGCATCTAAACTCTGATGGGGTAACAGCTGTCCATGTCAGACAGACAGACGGCGTCTTATTGGCTGTGCATCAACGAAATAATTAATGAATTTAATTTCCCAAATGGTCTACTCTCTAGTACTGTAGAGGATGAACAAATAGGCCAAGAAGACATGACTTGTTTCGTTGGATATGAATCTGCTGCTTTTTCGAATCTAACCGTTCAAAATTTTATATTTACGTATCTCTATAAAGAAACTTTTTTATTCACAAATCTCAACAAATTTAAACAGTTAGATTCGAAAAAGCAGCAGAGTTCATTCTTGTTTCGTTGATGGGTCATGGCTAAAAAATCTCAACTCTCATGGCTGGCAGGGGGGCATAGGATGAGTCTGAATCTGCTGTAATCCCGGAAGGAATTACAGGGTCCTGAAATTCCAATATCAACCGTTCAAATATTTTCTGCACAGATCTCGAAAAAAAGTAAGTTTTCATGCACAAATCTCGAAAAAGACCAACGGTTCGGATTGAGATTACAGGGTCCTGTAATCCCCCAAGAATTACAGCAGATTTATTTTCGCATAGGATACATTGCCTTTCATGGGGGCAAACTGGTAAAATACAGATCATGTCAGGTTTCGATTTGCAGTGCATTGCAGGCAGAAACTATCGCTAATAACAGATGAGTGCACTCCGCATGAAGGGAAAACACACTTCTTCACTGATAACCAGCTGTTGGCTGAACTGGCAAATGACAAGCAACCACCGATACATGTGGATTGGAGAGGGTTTAAGGACTGCTGGGAAGTTTGGAAAATTTTTATTTCTTCACCAAATCTGAAATGTAGACATATCTCAAGGTGCACTTAGCTAAGAAGGGAAGATTATAACTTTGAAACTGTGATGGATTTACTTTCCCAATTTTTAGGAACTTCTAGTAAAATTTGTATCAGGTTCTAGACAGAAGAAGAATGCATCAGGAAATACAATGTAATCTGCGTTTCTAATAAATGGCATGCCTGAGGAACAAGGGCATTTGAAAGCAAAAAAAGTAAAGAATAAATAAATAAATAAAACAAAACAACGCTCAATAATCACACATCCTCCAAGGGCTAAAATGAGACTTGATGTAATTTAATGAAGTAGATCTAAAAAATTTCAGCGCGGTAAAAATTTGGAAACGGGTATGCATTTTTAACAGACCATTTTCAGCTTTATGCAGCGCACAACTATGTATAGTCTGTTTTTGTTCTATAATCAGTGGGCTTCCTGAAGTCAAAACTGGTCTGTTAAAATTTTACCCATTTTTTTTTAGATGAACTTTTTACCCATTTGAAACATCTTTGGAGAGAAGTTGAACTGGTTTTACTGGTGTTACATTATTTGATTTTACTTTTATTCAATTTGAATTGTATTTTGTGATTGCAGCAACAATCCATGCGAGCATTTTCTCATGTACCCACATCGAAAGGGAACAAGATCCGTTGCACTTTAAATTCCTCCTATGCTCTGCTCTATCCCTCTCTCTCCTCTTTGAAAAGAGAGAGAAAGTAAAAAGGATAACAGGATGTTGTTATCCTGTCAAGAATAACACTAGATTTTGATTCCATTGAAAGATTCATTTTTTTTTTCTGAGAGGATTTCCGTGTCGTGTAAAAAAGTGATGGAATAAATTTAGAGTAGAGTTATAGAAGTTATTTGACCAAATGATGCATTATGCTGAGGTCGTTCATCTAGTCTACATTTTCGGATAGTTAGAATGCTTTTTGAAGATGATGAATGTATAATTATGACTATCCTTTTGCTAATGCAAATGGACATATATGTCTTTTTAAAAAAAAAAAAAAAGAAGTGATGGAATCACTTCAAATGAACAACAATTATGGGATTTTGCCTTTAGATGAGTTTTTTCTTCTTTTTTTACAATCTTATGGATTTAAGGAAAATCGATGGTATGTAGAAGGTCAAACTATTAATTATTTGCAATACAATTTTGTTGACCTTCCCTCGGCTGGGTTGATCAGCGAATGTGCAGATCCTATTGTAGTTGTCTTTTTAAGAAAACAAACTCATATAAAGAGAATGCTTAGAAATAGATACTCTGATCTACCTTAATGCATAGATGCACTTGATTTCAAATTCATTTCTCATTTGATCTGTTTCAGTCAGATCGTCAGAGGAACGGTACAAGCATCACTGAAGCTTGGACCTTGGGTCAACAGTTAGGGCTGCAAACGAATCAAACTGAATCGAACTTACCTTGGTTTGAGTTTGAATTTGAATAAGATTGGAACTAAATTGGTTTGGTTTGTTTCAGAACAAACTAATTTCGAATCGAATTAATTGTGAACTACAAATTTTTCGAATCGAAATCAATCAAATTACAAACTACAATTTTTTTTGGCAACCCTAGTTATACCAGTAGTTTATGCATTAGTTTTCTTCGCGGAACGAAATTCACACAGTTTCTTTTTACCTTTTATGAATTCACACTGATGGATTATGGGCCAGTTCAAAATTCTGTTACTTTTTACGCTGTTGGATTGATTAAAATCACGTCATGGACCTAGTCAAATAAAACTTATATCATTGTTAATTTGTTATGCTACTAAAATATTTTTCTATTATAAGTTATCATTATATTAACAATTGTGAGCTCTAATATAAGTTCGGTTCTTGTATTATTAAAGAATGATGGTTGAATCCATGAGTTGCATTATTTGAGATTTGAAACTAAATAGTTTGCGAATCAATTTTGAACAAATTATATCCAGCTTGAGTTTGATTTGAATTAGATTCGAACTGAACTTGTTTGATTTGTTTCAAAATGAACTAATTTCAAATATAATTAATTGCAAACTTAAGAACTTGCATTTGGTCTAGTGGCAAAGGTACATGGCTCCCATGTAAGAGGTCATGAGTTCGAAATCCACAAGTGGGGAAATCTTCTATAATATATATAGGAGTTTGAAAATGTGTTGGGTGGCTTGACCTCCAACCCATAATTTCAAAAAAAAAATTAATTGCAAACTTTTCGAATCAAACTCTAATCGAATCGAAAACTACCAACTTTTTGTGCAGCCCTAGTCAACACCACTTGTCGCCAAGAGCAAAACTGGTCTGGAATACGAATTTGCATCCTCTGAGATATCTTATATTTTGCGTGACTTTTTGGAAAATCTCAACCGCAATACGTTCTGCACGCATCTCAAAGCTCAAATAATACTGGCCCCCTAAGTCACCCCCAAATAGGCACCGGACACGTCGGTCACGCAAAATATGAGATATCGCACTCCTGGAATACGGCCTGGGCAACGAGCATTACAGAGGGAAAGAAATAAAATATATTTTTCCAACAAACAGCAGCCCGAGCACTAATTAATTAATGATACGGTCTTAGATGTCATTTTATGGACGTGTCATTGTTAGATACGACGCATGAAGAGAATACGCGAGCGCTTTTTGCACTCTATGGATTGCAAATTTTGAAGTGGTCGGTTAGACGGTTACCCACTTGGGTATCGTGTATATCAATAGGTTAGGACCTTGTAAAAACTTGTTTATCTGAGACGTTGATGTGGATGGACGGTAGGGATCGAAGAAGATACGAACGCGGGATGCTGATTAGACATAGACATAGTTTTGGCTTTTGGGATGCTGTTCGACATTGACATTCCATTGTATTTTCTTCTTTAACCGGGAATAGAAAAAGGAATAGTTACCAACTTTTGACCAAGGGATACAATGGAGAAAAGCAACAGGCTATTACCTATGAGCCTTTCCTTTCACGTGCCTTTTAATCAATATGTTCGGATTTTACGGTACCAAAGACGACAACATTCTCACCAACGGCGAGCAAATAATTGCTCATAATTATAACTAGTAACGTAAGAGTAACTCACCAATTATTGTCCCGCTGATTTATTTTATTTATTTATTTATTTATTTATTTCCTAACGAGACGGTGATCTCCTTCGATCAAGCTTCAAAAATATTTTTAAAGACAGCATGGTAAAAAGTCCATTGAGCCGTTGCTTCGATAATTTTTTTCATTGAAATAAAATTTTCTTGGATAATTGTAAAAATGGAATGCCTTTTACACACTTAATTTCATTAGTTATTTTGTTTTAAATTTTTATTACAATTATTTATTGGGTTATTTTCTGAGAAATGCTCTAGCTAGCCAAAAAATATTGCGGCTAATAAAAAAGTGGAAATATAAACAGAACTTTTTGAGGAAGAGTTTATGTCCTCTGCCACATTCTACTAAACTTAATATTATGCATGGTTCTGATAATGAACACCAGTGTAATTATAACACTTTTCTTTTAATTTGTCCTTCCTTCAAAATCAAACTTCAAGTTTTTGCTGGTAAATAATTTACAAGTAACTTGGTATAGCAAAATGAAAATTGTGCTTACTAAAATATTATTTTACCAGACAATCATTGAAGTATCATTCATTTATCAATTCATAACATTTTCAAGGCATTATTTTCAATTTATAACAAATTAATTTTAATTTTATCACCGATCAAAAAGTTAAATGTAATTTTGACTCCACTATTTATGTAATTATAATATTTACGATGAGGTATATGTGAATATTATTTTAGTTAATTAATGATCGCTCAAGTATTGATGGTAGTGTCTACATAATTGATAACGGATATCATAACTTTATACTCATAGAAAGGTCCGAATTAATGGTTCCGATCTAAAAATTTGGATCGGAAACATTAATTAAGATCCAAAACTTCTTATTTATTTTTTATTCATCATGTAAGATTTTATATGACAGGAAAAAAAAGAGAGTCAGAAATATTTATTCATCAAATAAAGATGACCTTCAAGAGGAAATGAGAGCGAGTTGAGATATCTTGCTGTTTCATTTTTTTTTATTTGCTACTGATTTCTCTCACTTAATTTCTCGATTCTCGTTAAAAAATGATTAAAATATATTACAAAAAATATTGGTTTCTGATCTCTCACTAAGGCCCTGTTTGGCGCAATTACTGTCCGCGTAGGAAAAAAAAAATTCAGTTCACGCACACAGTAACAGACAATTCAATTTGACTCATATCTCAAATCCGTTCCCAATTTCACATGTCCGCCGAACAGAACCTAAGAAATTGAAATAAAAAAAGTTCCTGCCACATGAAATCACAGTAACTGACTAAAAAAAAAAATATTTTGAATCAGAATTATTAACTCCGACCTTTATATGAGTATAAGAATTTTTGTACACTTTCTATTTTGCTTTCTCATTTTTTATTAATTTTTGTGAACAAAAAGTTCTGGAGGGAATATGCATCCCTGAGATAATTTAACTTTGAGTTCACACATGTAAAAATCTGAACCGTTAAACATGAATTTGAAAGTAATCCATTTTCTATTAATACACACCCACGCATCTAAAATCTAAACAGACCGTTTAAAATTTGGTTCGTAAATCCATCAACTCAAAATTTATGCTATCTAAATACACTTCCCTGCTAATGAAGCCCGAGAGAGAGCGCTCCCCAGGCAAATTCATATCACATGAGGCAACAAAATATTTCTGTTTAGATCTCGACCGTCCGATCAGAATCTACACGATTATTAAAGGGACTCCATACATTTTATCTAGAGCCAGATTGATCTGGATTCTGATCGGACGGTCCGGATCTAAACAAAAATATTTTGTTGCCTCACACCTTGTTTGGATGGAGAGTAGAGAAAGGGAGGGAATGAAAAGAAAAGAAAAATTTCCGTCAAATCGTGTTTGGTTGAAAAATTATGTCGAAGGTGAAAGATACAGGAGGTGAAAATGTTTAACCTTGTATTATTGTAATTAATAGAATCGGTTTCTCTCCCAAATCTTCTAATTTGG
Source organism: Carex rostrata (assembly GCF_964058835.1). Lineage (NCBI taxonomy): Eukaryota > Viridiplantae > Streptophyta > Magnoliopsida > Poales > Cyperaceae > Carex > Carex rostrata. The sequence continues at coordinate 12,656,729 of NC_135920.1, read as the reverse complement.
AATTAAACATATGTAAAGAAATTTTATTACAAATATTTTTAAAAAAAATAATACAAATATCTAATCTTATATCTTATCTATATAATTTTTATATAAATTTTATATAAATTTTTTGTCACAATCTACAACAGCTATCAAATTTCTCATTAACCTTCTAAATTTTAATCGACCAAACAAAAAATAAGATAAAAAAAAAATTAAATTTATTTTCTCTTATTAATCATTCAAACACAAATAAATTAAATATATTAATCTTTCTTTCTATTCTATTTCATTGTCTCTATTATTTATCTCCCATTCATATCTCTACTCTCAATCCAAACGAGGTGTCAGATTTCATCGAAAAAAAAAAAAAGTGTCAGAGGATACGGATTATCCCTTGCCCCCACACATACCACGTGGCCTAGTCAACGCAAAAGTGGCGACTAAATTTAAACCCTCTTTAAAGATCTGTGGATCTGAGGAAATCTAACGGTTCATAAAATCTTTCTATTTTTTTTTAAGAAAATATCCGTAGGTTTTGGTTTAACGAAAAAAAAGTCTACACTTTATATTACATTTCCTGGTTGCGGTGAAATTTAAAAATTGCGGTAAAAATAAAAAACATAAAAGACTTACAACTTCTAGCCCTTCAACTAAGAGCATCTACATCTCTGAAACTCTTGGAGCTTCTAAATAACTATTAATTATTTTTTTGAAATTTTATCTCTAAAAGTTTCTAAACCCCCGCATCCCTAAAACTAAAATTAGAGTTTCCTAATTATTACATCAGCAAATAAATTACAAAAAAAAGAATTTCAGCGAATTATTTGACCACGTCAGAGTTTATAAACAATTTTTTATTAAGAAACTTTGAAGCAAAGTTGCTAAATAAGAAACTCATCTGCATCCCTAAAACTAATTTAGAAATTGCCACATCAGATTAAAAATTTCAAGAATTTCAAGGATGTAGATACTCTAAATTCTTATTTAAAGTCCTGTGAGTCCCGCCCCTTCTATTTTGCAAATACTGACTAGACTAGGGGCCAACTGTAACTCTCCTTCTAGCTTCTGACAACTATCTTCCTCCTTACCAGTATCTGTGAAAAAGATTAGAAAACACAGGTACGAGGCTGCTCTTCTGCTCGTCTCCCCTCACTCTTATCCTAATAACAAAAACTTCTCATCCAATCTGTGCTCCACAATGAGATGAATCTGGCACTGTATTGGCGTACCAGTTTCTTCCCTCATAACCCACTCAACCTAGCAAGCGGCTCAGCACTGAATATGAATATGACACAAAACCCAGCACAATTATGCCTTTGGGCGTTTATAATTGACTCATAGACAATTCTGAGAAATTTTGTGGCATATTTTTTGTGATTTTTCTCTGATTTAGGTATAGTATTGCATTTTCTTCTAAAAAATGCAGATACATCAAAAGATATTCGAATAAGCCATTAGCTTGCCCTTGCATTTCTTATGACTAGCTGGTAGCTACCGAATTCCGACTCAAAATAAATTTGAATGACATTTATGATTAATTTCTAAGTTTGATTAAATTGAAAAGTTGTTGAGATTCTAAGCCCAGTGAAAATAAAAAGAATAAACACCAGTTTGGAAATAGAGAAACAAAATTTGAATGCCGTTTATTATCCATTTCTAAGTATCAAACCAGCTGCAATAAAATTTCCAACAGCCTTTCTCACTAGAAACCTTTTCCCTTTTTGCATATTCTAAACAATCACATATTAACATCGCTAATAATTAAGCATAAAATTAGAACAATAAAAAGAATTTACAAAATACCCACTCCCCCCCCCTCCAAAAATTGAATTTATTAATATTTACCGGCCATAAGATTATCTTATACTCTTCCCATTGGAGAATCTGGCGGATCAGGGGTAAAAGATTGTGCGATTTGTTCTACTGTCGTATTACTGTTTATTAATTTCTTTTTGTCTTCACCAGAAACTGCCTCGATTAAATGTCTCACCTCCTCTTCAAGAAGAAGCCTTAGAGACTTTGAGTACAACTTGTGCTTGCTCTTTTCATGGCTACCTGGAGATACCGCTTCAGAGCAATGCAACAGAGCCACACAGATAGAGAAAGCTTGTAGAGTTGACAGTTGAGCATGAAAATCCACCACAAATTGACCAATCCCGTCAGGTAAAATAGAAATTGACGGTACCTTGTCTTTGCTTCCCTGTTAAAAAAAAGTGGGTAGATTAAATTGACAGGTATTGATATCGGAATTGAACTGGTCTTCTGAATATAAATTTTGTTCTATTCTTTTGGTCATATATAGAAATAGAACTACTGAAGATAAACCTCAATTAAGCAATTAAAGGAGAAAACTGTTTATAAATGGGAAAATATTTCATAATTCAAAACTTCCAAGTAAAGAACAGACATAGAAACTGAGATTTTCAAAATTACAGATATTCGCAGTCATTGTATACAAACCTACTCCCTACTTTTGGTTTGCGCATGCAAGGTCTACAAATTTGTTGTATATGTCTGTCAATGTGTTGTACATAATATAGCGTAGTTAGGTTCACAGACAAGATGGTTTGCATTCATTGTCTACAAACTTCCTACTTTTGACATTTACATGTTCCCCTACCTCTTTCTCTCACTTCCACTATTAAATTACCATAATCAAAAGGAATGGCAAAAAGGCAGTACAAATATTGATTGTTCCAAGATTTTAAAAAGATATGCCATTAATTGTATGGAGTAATGTCATGTCCCCCAAAAGATAGTATGAAGTTTTTTTCAAAACCAGAAATTAATTCAGACTTTATGTTACTGCAGTGCGTTTTTAATTTCCATTTATTCAGTAATCAGTACAAAGTCCAGCTAACTACCTAGTTAACTCTAGCATGTGAACATGGGCAATTGCAATAACATGAGATAGCTTCAATTTGAAGCTATCCAATTTCAAGTGGTATATTGTACCAATTTAGCATAAAATTAAGACATTATAAAGCCTTACTTGATCCTAATCATACAGTGTGGACCAATTCAACTCGCTTAAAAAGTACGACTGATTAAGCCCAATCTAACAAAGTATGAAGCCAAGAGCACTCAACACATCCTTGGTTTATGCTAATTTTAAAATAACTGCTAAATACCAATGGAGTAGAAAAGTGTACCTGAAGATGTAACACAAATGGTTGTTTATTCTCGCTCGTGCCAAGTTCAACCCAATGTTCATCAAAAATATTATCAAGAACCGTAATGGGGCACCCCATATCCCACCCGCCACACTCACACCTGCCCCCGTACCTCCACCTATCAAGCAACCCAGTAGGGCCCGCCTCATCTGGGCCCGGCAATCCATGTGTTCCAATTGGTGTCACCACTCTTACTCTAGGCAAATCACCCTTTTCATGTTCTCTTTCATTCTGTCCAAACGGGATTTGCACCACAATCGCAGCCGTCTCAAGTTGGGTGTGCAACTTGGCTTGCGAATGCGGGTAACAAGCCGACGAGTCCAAATTGAATGAAAGCCCGTCTTCAACAGTCGCGCTGCTGTTCCGTCTAGCTTGAGCTATGTCGTATAGAAGAAACTCAGTGACAGCGGAGTTGCATGAATTTCCATTTTCACCCTTCTCTGAGCAGAGATAAGATGACACATGCATTTGGCCGACTATTGGAGTAGTATTACCACCTATGGGTTTTTCTTTCATACTCACCCTTTTGGTGTTGTTTTCATGGAATGTGTAAACCCAATTTAATGCATTATCAGTTTTCCAATTCTTTGCTGATAAAATTTCAACCGGGTCCGAGACCACAAACGTGAAGCCCGGTGAACCACATTTCAGATCCAATTTAAGAGTTGCACGTAGGTGAGCTGGTGAAAGAGGGACCGGGGCTGAGATTCGATTTTGGCTATCCGTATTGACCTTCGAGAAATCATGCAACAATGATTTCCATGAATGTCCTATTCTCCTCACGGTTTCACTTTCGGGAAGTGGCAGATGCTTCATGGATTTTGATCTTTTCATTGGATCCAGCATTCTTTTTAACGTGCTTGATCGGGGTGGTTTCATATTACTATTATCAAAAGATCTAACCTTTGTAGAGAAAGATCGGGCAAGAATAGCAACCATATCTGGTTCTGGGTCCCTTTCAAACCCATCATCGGATCCATTTTGCTGAGGTTCTTCATCGATAGAAATCTCAATTAAATCCTCATCACATTTCAACAAACAAGCATCTCTCCTCGAGCTATCAGGCCTGGATTGGTTATCGGGTTGATCCTGAAAAGTAAGGTCCAGAAAGTCCCGTGAATCCATGCCAGGTTTGGGTGCCAAAACAGATTTCCTGCCCGAACCCTCACTAGTGCTAGGCTGACATGAAGTATCCACTATGTCGAAGGAAACAAAGCTGTCTTTTCTGTCGAGATTGAAATCAACCTTTCTCCTTCCTTCAGCGACTTTTCTCATCCGAAAAACCTCGTTCGAGCATTGGTAAACTGAACCCCGTTTGAAAACCGGGTTATCTAATTCGGATTCTGGATTACGAACCCGTGAAGGCATGCTCCTGCAATGAAAATTGGGGATCCTATCCAGGCGCAAATTAGAAATTTCACCGTCTGACGATTTCAATTGGTAACCGTATCTCTTATCTGGTTTTTCTTTCTTTCTGCTCTTGCTCTTTGGTATCTCCAAAATTACATCTTGCCCCATTGAGAAACACTGTTAAAAAAAAGGGAATTGTGAGACTTGAGTTTTATATCTATATCTACCAATTAGGAGAAATCTAAAACATGCAATGGAGATCAAAGTCATGCAATTCTTGTGCAAAATGTATGAAAGGCAGCTACTTTTGCAGCTGGGCCATTTACTTTCTGGTAGTAAGGTATAATTGGGTTGATAATCAAAGAAAAATAAAAAGGAAAAATATTTACTGTGGTGAAAGGGGAAATGTTCAGTGCTACTCAATACAAGGTGAAAATAATATCACAATAATACTGGATACTGGAAATTTTTAAGCAACTTGCTTCAATAAACCGTTTTGATTGCAAAAATAAAAATAAACAATGCTGACGCAAACCAAATCAAATGTCGAAATGTTAAATAGAACAACTACATGATTCGAGATTGGAATGTCTAAATGAAAGCAAATTTCACAAATAAACCCAAAATGTACACGAAAAATACATTTTACGTTTCCTGAAATTACAATTAGCGCCGTACAAGTTAATTACGCAGAAAGATTACCGCGAAAATCAACCAATTAATTAGTCCCAGCTAGGTCTCAACAATTTTTGTTTTTGCAAATAACACAAAACCCATAAATAAAAAAAGTCCCGGTCTTTTTTTACTGTTCGACAAAAATCATATTTTGTCCCCCAAATTAACTTTCCATCGACACGATATCATCATAGTTGGAACCCAGTTTTTGGAAAAACACCAGGAACACTAGGAGAGGTTCCACGGCTCAGAAACAGATCAGATAAAACTGATTTATCGAAGAAGAAGAACGAGAACTCACGAGAAAAAGAAAAAAAAAAAAAAACTGAATCGAAAGAGAAAGACAAGCACAGTACCTTGGGAAAAATGAATCTCTCTCAAAGAAGATGCCCCAGAAACTGGAGAAAGTAAAATGGAGAGAGCAGCGTATTACTGTGGAGATTATGGATATTGTGGAGGAATACATGAGACAGAAGAATTTATGAATGTAGTAGAAGCCGAGAGAGAAACTGAGCAAGTGAACGCCATTGACAAAAGCTTTCGATCTCAACCAGCCTACAACACATACCATTCAAACAATCCAAACCATCCAAACTTCTCATATACCAACAATCCAAGACCCGCTGCACCTCAATAGAACTACCAACCACAACCCAATTACCAACCAAGATACAACAATTCTCAACCAAACTATCAGTCAAGGCAGTACAACCAACCGCAAAGACCTAATCTCACAGAATTGATGGAGAGGTTCCTAGAGAAGCAAGACAAAGCAAACAGCGATATCACGCAAATGGAGACTGGAAAGTAGTGTGAAGTGTTCTTGTCTCTCTCTGCTCAGGCTGTGTGAGAGACAGAGAGGCAGTACAAGCAGTGGAAACGAGAGAAGGAGAGAGAAAGAGATGCTAACTCGGCCGCATCGAGAGATGCTACTAATATCTCTCGCTTTGCTTTTGTTAAAGCGCAGCAAAAGAAAATTGCCACGTGTTATTTTCCAAAATATCCCCTAAAAAATGAAAATTAGTTATCTATCCCTCCAATTCTGAAATTTATTCTATTTTTAACTTTTTATGCAAGGCGTTTAAAATGTATTATTTTGAAAAAAACTCTGTAAATAATATCTTTTTTTGAAAACCTTCGCAGAACTCTGTAAATAATATCAGTGATAAAGATTTTTACATAGATTTTGTATCTATAACTAAACAATATTGTAAGGAAATGGTGAGAGGATTACTTGATTTAATTTCAACTTTTCAAGGGTACGATGGACAGTGAGCAGTAGAATGATAGTACATTATTTAAGAGGGCTTAATGGCAAAAACATTGCATGAATGGAGCCATAAATGGTAATTAATAATTGGCGGCTGCAGAGGAAAACATTAAATTTCGCTAATTTCAAGCTCAAGCCAATTTCTCCTCCAGCTGCTAATTTAGGTGATTAATGATTAACAATCACTCAATTAGAAATAATTATTAATTAATTTATATTTTCCCAAAGCGGGTTATTTCCTTGGTCGCCAGTCACGTGAGAAGTGGATGGAAGGAGATTCCTTTGCTCTGAATAAAAAATACATTTTTATGCTAGTTGTACCTAATATGGATTTTTTTTAAATATTTAATTCCCAATGAAATTTAATTAAGGATACTAGTAAAAAATCAGTTTTTGATATAGTAGAAAGAGATAATTTTCTCTATGTAAAAGATTGCAGATTTAAAATTCGGCTGAAAAATCTCTTACGAATATTAGAGATGTTAAGTGGCATGATCCAAATCTTCTTTCTAAAAAAAATGCATTTGTGTGAAAGATCGTATATTCGAAATTCAATTGAAAAATCTCTTGTGAATATTAGAGATGTTTAATGACTTGACTCCAACCCTCTTTCTCAAGATTCTCAAAAAAGAAATAAAAAAGAAAAAGAAAAATACCAAGGATACTAAAGTATCCTAGATGAGCCATTTCATAATAGAAATACTTCAGCGGTAATTATTTTTTCAAGCGTAATGTATAGTCATGAGATCATAAAAAATTTAAATTTATTGAGAAAAGAAAAATAGCATACCTTCAACTTTTACAGGAACGTAAAAATTAATAGACACGCCAATTGCCGTGTCCGAAGCCTCTTCCCTCTTCTTAAAAAGAAACTCAGGTGAAGAATAAATTATATGCTAATCACAACACAAAAATTTTGAACTGAGAATGCTTTATAATATGGTTCTAAGTAGGAACAAATTCCAAAAATAAAGTTTTTTCAAATAGCAGTTGAGCGACCGTCAATGAGTGTTTGTTGTATCTCCAAAACAGAAAATTCTCCCAATTTAAATTGTTTCAACATAATTATTTCTTTTTTTGGTGGGTTTGTTCATAACAATCTCGGACCAAATGAACATTAACTAAGCAGTTTCCATTCCGAAAATTTCTTGGTATCTGTAAAATTCAGCGTTGCTTTCTCATAGTTCAGTTTGTTAATTTGTATCCAAAAAAATGTAAATAAAAAAAAAAAACGCATCCATTTTAAGAAATGCCATATTAAAAAGATCACGGGTTAATAATATATTGCACACAAACTTATAAAGTTGTTACTATAGCCGCATTTTGATCATTGGAGATTTGGAGGTTGAATGTAAGTGTAAATATCATATATAATTTTCTGTTTATATTTCTTTGACAACTGATCAATATTACAAGAAAAAAATGCACATATATTATATTTTTTTTCAGACTTGTAAATAAAAGTTTAGATAAGTAGATTTAACGAATGTAAATATTACAAATTTTTAATATATAGGTTAAATTAAACATCTTAAAAGTTAAAACAACTGTTCGAATGTAAAAAAAAATTATGATACAAACCGTTAATCGGCATATTAATTATATGAAATGTTAATGCATATTCATTAGCAAACTCATGAGCTGGATCATATTTCTTATGACGGCTATAAAAAAAATACTATTAAGTCATACCCAAATGTAATTACATGTCAGAATTATTCTATAAAATTGTGTTCATATTATTTCATTTTATAGATCGTTTAAAAAAATCCTCACCACAGCTTTTCTAACAATAAAATAATTTGAATAGAACTAGGGTGTTCTTGAGCTCAACTAAGTTCTTTGTAAGTTTTATTTCAAAATTTATTGCATTGAATTCAATTGACGAATTCAAACTGTTGAAACTAATCTATTTCATAAGTAATTTATTTACATGTTAATTTTATAAATTTTCGAACTAACTTAGTATGAAATCAAGCTGTAAAAAAAGTAATTAAAATTGAACACGTTAAAATTAACTTATAGCATTATTTCCTGACATTTTGACTTTATACTAAATGAAGTCAAAAATTAACAAATTTGATACATAAATAAATTATTCTTAACAATATAGAATCGTTGTTTGAAGTCATTCCAATATGTTTTGAAATTAAAGCTCACCACAGAGCACCATAGTTCTGCTCAAGTTATTTTTGCAATCGATAATAATCAATGGCTTTCAACTGTATTTTTAGGTGGTAACAGAATTAAATTCGGTATCAGGTGCACCAGAAAAAAAATAATAAATAAATGAAAGAGTGGCCATTTTAAATGTCTGTAATTTTAATTTCCTTTGTTTCTTTAACTCTGTAACTTTTCTGACACTTGTAGTGTTTTATGTATAGAATCTGGAAGTTTGACTTTCAAATTTTTCATTAAGGGTGCATTTGGATGGAACAAGAATAATACTATTTTTTTGAGTTATTCGATATTTGAATGGAGTAAGAATAGCACTAACCCACTATTCTTTGTTTGTCCTATATGAATAATGAATTAGTTCACTATTCTACTAATCCAACCAAAGATTGAATTAGCTACTATTTTCAAATTCGAGATTAACTTTATTCTTGCTCTATTCCTTGTTTAATCCAAATGTATCCTGAAATGTAGGGGCATAATAAATGGCTTTCAAATATATATAAAATGTAGGACTCTTATGCAAACAAACCTTGGGAAACAGAAGTATTAAAAGAACAGGGGCACTGTCCTTTTAAATAGTACAAGACAGAGATCCCCTTAGTTCGGCCACTGTCCGGTTCCGAGTCTCTGGCCAGTGGCTCCTCAGACTTTATACATAAATTCTGACAGAGACATGGTCTATGCACGATTCTTATACATACTATCGAGGGATCAAGTTACAACAAGTTATCACAATTATTTTTTATATTTTTAAAATCTAAATCGTGTGATATCTACAATAAAATTTGCTTGGAGATCAAATTTTACATTATTTGGAATTTCTTTACTATTTATTAAGATGCGTACAAAATTCAATAATCTGAATTTGACTAGTTTTTGTACCCATCTTAATAACAAGTAAAAAAATTCAAAAAAATCTAAAATTTGGTTTCCAAGCATATTTTATTGTAGAGATCACATCTAACAGTTTGGATTAACAATTTGAACTTTAAAAATATAAAAAATAATTGTAACAACTTGTTGTAACTCAAAAATCGTTATAACTTGATCCCTCCTCAACATAAATATCGCACATCCCTTCAGCGGCACTGTGGTAAATACAAGAAATGTCTCAAATTTTTTATTTATAGAAATTAAAAAATTAATTATTGAAAAACGATAGATATTTTTTTTATCCAAAATACGGCTCGGTCACATGAAACTGGTAATGATATGTATGTCACGTGGATCAAATTTACGTGACGAATTATAATTTTGGCCACCGCAAATAAAACTAGGGATCGAATGGAGGCCCTCCATCGTGCAAAAATAAAAAATCATTTTGTGTGTAACTTATCTTTTAGAAATAATACTATACTTGATCCTTTTAACTAAATATTTGTCTGTAACAATATTTTGCATTACTTGTATTTTTTATATTTTGTTATTGAATTTTATTCATTTGTTGGCAATTTTACTTTTGTATGTGTTAAAGTTTGATTTATTGTTAAATTTCGGCTGCTTCTATGACAACTTTCTGATTTTATACTAGCTTTTATACAGTAAATTAGGGTGTTCTTATGCTCACTTAAGAATTGGTAAATTTAACTTCAAAATCTATCAGAATAATTTCAAGTGAAAAATCTAAATTGTTGAAGTCAGTTTACTTAACAGACAATGCATTTATTTGTCAAATTTATCACTTTTCGAATTAATTTAGTATAAATCAGGAGATAAAAAAAACAAGGTTTATAAATGAATGCTATTGCGTTCATTTTTCATGGTTTTTTTGCCACTTGACTTTATACTAAATAAATTTACAAATTTGACATATAAATGCATCACTCGTGAGAATGTGAGGTAGATCGATTTCAATGATTTGAATTATCGTTTGAAGTCAATCCAAAATGAGATTTAATTATTCATTATAAACAAAGTTCTAAATAGTGATTATCGCGTCATCGCGGAGAGGCTAAAAAAAAAAGCTATTGCGAATAGCGTAGCTATAGCGAAAGACATGCTACACGGCGTTTGTTTTTAAAATTTATATTCTATATTTTTACTAATTATTAACATTATCTAAAGTCTCGTATGATGGTAAATAACACCATATTAATTAATAAATTATAATATTCATATTAAACCAGTACAAAGTCCAAATTGTTATTCAAAATATTCCTAGTAATTGTTAGTGTTGGTGTCCTAGACCCATATCATATCTATGATATGTTTAGTTTATTAGTGAATGATTTTATCATTTTATACCTTGAGTATTCATATTAGTGGATCATTTGAGTTGATGACTTAAATTGTAGAACTTCACAATGAATAAATTTGTTTACTCTTAAATGTTCCTTATCTTGGCAATCAGCAAAGGTACACTGATTGACCATATAAGATAAGTGTGGTGATTAGATGATGGCCATGTTCTATAGGTTATACGATAAGGAGTTATCGATCTAATCACACATGTGCATACATGGAGATGTATGGCACTGGACAGACCCAAGAATGAAATATCATATGGATTGTATTATGTGTCATTGATATTTCATTGTGTCTATAATTCTTTGGTTGAGATATTTATTTTTCTTACATAAGGGATGTGTATTGTTGGTACTGTCCAACGCTCTCTTTAACCAGGAGTTATAAAGGCAGTTACTGCAGTGCACATAACTTGTGTGGAAGAACGATACGTATCAAGAAACCATTGTCCCTTATATGTTAATATAAGTGATGATATCTCTGGGCCCCTTGATAAAGTTTATATTATGTGCATGCAATATGATTATATGATAATCATATCATAATTAAACTTCAGGAAATCAAGAAAGAATAATTGGTAAGGATGACACATTCCTACCTTACGATTATTTGGATATCATGTGGCAAGGAATTGACACAACAACATTTTTAATGTTACAGGGATCGTGATTTTGCATTGTGCTTTTTCATCCACGTCATTTGGGTAATCAATATACCGTGGCTAGTTGTATCATTGATTTATAGAATTAAAATGTTTAATTCTAATGCCATAATGATGGGATCCCATAGGGTCACACCATATGAAAGATTAAAAGAAAATATATTAATAAAGCATATGTGATATGTATATAATACGTGCTATGTTAATTATAAAAAGTTATAATTAATTTGTACAAATTATATGTTATTAATATATGAATAATTTTATGACATGGAGATGTTATAAAATAATCCTAGTAATATTTAAAGTATGTGTGACATATTTTAAATAGCTTTTGACACATGAGAGATGCATATAAATTAACATGGAATATTAATTTATATGTTAGCCTCTTTTAATGTATGAGATTGTGGACTTAATTAAATATTAATATGATTAATATGTTTAAGCCCAAAGCCCAAATATATGCTGGGGAGAATTGATTAGTAATGACATGATTTAAGGAATATTTAAATATGTCATTAAATCTAATCAATCTTATTAAAGAGTAAAGAAATTTCTGGACATATTTTTTAGGTAACTTTGAACTATAATTTGAAAGGGCAAATACTAATCATTCTAGATGCATGACCTATGTAATCTGTAGCCCTTGGAGTCTAGAATCCAATGGTGAAGATTTCAAGTCGTTTGGAGTTACCTAGAAAAAGATATAAGGATTTTAGTACCGAAAGGTCAGAAATTATGTGAAAGATATCTTGGCCGAAATTTGCTCTTTTCTCCTCTCTTCCAATTTTTCTCATATGTTGAGATCTATAAATCCTCTAATAAGTTTTCAGAAATTAAGAAGAGGGTTAAACTAGGATTAAGGTTCTACTTGTTAATCTCTTACTAGCCTTAGAGATACAAGTATTTCTTTAATCTCTCGGTGGATACCTAAGGAGACTCGTCATTTGAGGGGCTAAAGCACAACCACCATTGAAGGAGGAAGGGAATAAGAAGTTGCTAAGCAAGACAACTCTTCTTGATTTTATTTGGAGATCAAATCCAAGGTATTATGTTATTCCATTCTTGATTAGGCTAATTGAGATTGTTTCTTGCACTTACAATAACTAAATCGTTTGTTTTGAGTCGAATAAAATTTTTGTTTTATTTCTTGCTATCTAAGCATCAAAACTTTCAGTAATATCATAAACTATATATATTTTTGTATTCAAAATAACCTAAGTATCATGGCATAAATTATCTTTTTTTTTATATATTCAAAATAACCTAAGCATAGACTATTTATATTTTACTATTTAAAAGCAGAAACAATGTAAGTCTTGAAAAAATTTGATTCCCAAAAGAAACTTTATATCTGGGCCTTTAAATAAAAACTCATGTAGTATAGTGTGGCTATTTGAGCTCACGCTACGCGTTACGGCGGTTATAGCTTAATCAGGGCACTTTTATCCTATAATTTAGCGATCAAGGTCCAAAAACAATATGATGCCACTATAGAACGCTATCTAGAACACTGAATATAAACGAGGAGGGTTCAAATGTCTCTATTTTTTGTATCTCCATTACGCCTCTAATTTTAGAACTATAATAACTTCAAATTTAAAATTTAGATATCAAAATAATATTGTTAGATATGATCTGCACCATTTTCTCTATGTATAAAAGATTATGATATGTCAACTGTCTTAATTAGTATTGAGAACTTGTAAAAATACACTTATGTGAATAAATTTTAAATGTTGGTTTTTCAACTTATTGATTCATATAAATTAAAATAAAAAAATTATGTACATGCCATAATAATAAATTAATAATACATACCATATGTAACAATTTAAAAAAATAAAAGCACAAAAAATAAAGACAGTTGAATACTCTCATATAATTGATACTTCACAAAGAATGTTAGAACTGAAAACTCTTTTAACTATGTCACATCATTAATATATCTATGCGATTTAGTTCTGTCTCTCCTTATTATGTTAATTTAACTGTTGTGTATGGTTCTTTTTATTACAACTCGTACCATTTTTCTCTCTCCTTATTTTGAAAAGGATGATGTATTTAGATACAATATAAGCATATAACTCTTACAATAAATTATTTTTTATTCTTTGATTGATTTTTTTTGACTGAAATGACATTTCGGTCGCAGTCGTTTTCACAGATTTCAAGAAAAAAATACATTGAAAAATTGTAAAAATAACTGAGACTGAATTGTCATTTTGGTCCAAAAAAAATTTAACACCAAAATGACATTTCGGTTTTTATATTTTTTATAAAAAAAAAAATAATCATATTAGTTTTATAATTTTTTTTTCTAATTATGGTTTAAAAAAAAAATCAACCCTGAGGTGATTGTCACGTGACATGCACGTGGGCCCCATCTCATCTGAGGTGATTGTCACGTGACATGCACGCGTGCCCCATCTCATCTGAGGTGATTGTCACGTGACATGGACGTGGGCCCCATCTCATCTAGCTTTTCTTTATAAAAGGTTTGCTTTGGCCTTTGGACAATGATTGGGCCCTTACACCCCTCCGCCGGAGTCCCCAGCTGAAGAGTTCATACAAGTACAGTATACTCACGACTCAAGAGTACGCTTCTATGCAATGAAATAATTCTTTAAAAAAAAAAAATGTTACTGTCCGAATTTTCAGAATGGAATTGAACCGGTTCGGTTAGATTGAAAAAGGAAAAACAGTTCGGGTCATTTATTCGATTTGGTTCTTTTGTAAAATTATTTATGTTATTGAACCGGACAAAACTGATTTAATTAACTGGATTTTAATACAAAGTTGCCGGATTAAAATCTGATTCTAAAATCTAAACATATTTAAAATGAAAAACAACGCGAGTTTACAAGCTGCTGGATTAACATTATTGAAAGGAGGGGGGGGGGGGTTGTTTTCTGATGCAATGTCCAGAGTAGGATTCTAGAAGGTGTGAATTAATTGATTTAACTTTTAAGTATGATCAAAATCAGACCTTGGTTTCTGCTTATAATTGTCGATAGATTAATAGCTAATGCCCTCATTTGTTTGATAGATAGTAATATTTATAAATTCAATTTTTAGTATTTTTTTTTCACCTAAATTATGTTTAAGTATAATTGTTTAAAAAAAAAAGATATGACTGTTTAAATATATGGTCCTATAACTGATAAATGATATTGATATTTGATAAATTTAGTTATTTTTAAAAATCAATAGCTGAACCGCTTAACACATTAGTCTGACCCAGTGTTGTAAAAAACGTTTGTTTAGGCCGAATAATCAGTCGATTAGTCATTAGTGGTGACCAAACTGTCATGAATTTTTCCGACTAATCAACCAATTATTTCTGATTATGACTAATTATTCTCAATTAATCGCTTGGCGGTACCCTGTCTGTTCGACGACCACATACCGTTATTTACAACACTGGTCTGATCAGCAAATCATTTTCACAATCTTTTGGATTACGTTCATGTTTGCTCTTTTATTTTAATTTTCTTTTTACTTGGTAGTTTTTTTTTTTTTTTTTTGTAATGTATAAGTTTTGCTGTATTAGTAAACCGTCACGTAATGCTTTCGACAAGTAACTCAAGCAGGAAATAAATAAATAAATTTTTTCAAATAAACCAATCCATAATTTTGCAATTTTTTCTACTACATTAAAATAGATGTTAGAGCCGTTCGATTAATAGATCTAAGCATCTGATTAACTGAATTGCGCCGATGAAATGTGATAATCTTAATAAACTTATTGAGGGAATTATTTGACAGTTATCTATTTTGATAAATCTGACAATTTACAAAAATAGAAATTAAATTTAAAATTCAGAATAATCTACATTATCTACATATAGTGACAATAAAAAAAGGAAAACAAAAAAATCTGATGTATGTTTTGTCTTATATTAAGTTAGAGGAGGGTTCAAATCCCTCCATGTTTTTGTGCCTCCATCTCTCTGCATCATTTTCAAAGTTCAAACAGTCGATCCGAACCGCTCAATCTAACCTCCATACTAAAATATGTTTGGAGACCAAATTTTATATTTTTAGGAATTTTTTTACTATTTTTTTAGATAGGTAGAAAAATACTGTTTTTAGATGGTTCAGATTTACTGATTTTGTACCTATCTAAAAAAATAGTAAAAAAATTCCTAAAAATATAAAATTTGGTCTCCAAACATATTTTAGTATGGAGGTTAGGTTGAGCGGTTCAGATCGACTGTTTGAACTTTGAAAATGATGGAGAGAGATGGAGGCACAAAAACATGGAGGCATTTGAACCCTCCTCATTAAGTTATTATAAATTTCAACTATAAAAATTAATCTCTGATTCATCATCATACAACGCTAGAATTGTATATAAAAATTATAATCATGCTATAATGCTATATACATATTAAATAAGATAAGGTAAGTTTAATTTTCAGTTTGTAATTTTATTTGAATTTAAAAAAAATATTTATTAATAAAATTGTCAAAATAATCACTGTCAAAAAAATCCTCCACAAACTATTTGAGCAAAACTAGAGTGCCATGTGGTCACCAAGAGGGGTTGGTGAGCACACCTCCAAAATGCTATCAAATTAACTTCAAACTACGAATTCAAACCATTGAAATCTAAACACTTTATGTAAAAAATTTTAAGTTTTTATTTTTGTAGCACATAGTCAAGCGGTCAAAACAATGAACATTTTATAAGTTATTTTTTCAATTGTTTTATATATTAATTTTTCATCATTTTTTTGACCGCTTAACCATGTACTAAATGAATTCGAAACTTTAAAATTTTTACATGCACATACATCACTCACGAAGTACTTGAATTTTCACTATTTAGATTCGTAGTACGAAACCAATCCAATAACATTTTGGAAGTGCGCTCACCAATACATTTTGGTAAGCACATCACACTCTAGTTTTGCTCAACTTATTTATTCCATATCTTAGACTAATTTTTTTAGTCTTATAAACATCATGTCAACTAGGGGTGTAAACGGTCGGATACGGATCGGATAGTGGTCTTACCGTATCCGTATCCGTTATAATTTTTCGGATACGGATACGGATTCGGATAGTCTCGGATACGGATACGGATCGGATATTAAATGTTACGGATACGGATCGGATATCGGACGGATACGGATATTTTTCATAATTAGCTTGTTAGTTACAAAACATCTATTATATTATTAAAATATTAGTCACTAATTATGTCATAGTGTTATATTGTTCATCAAAATATATATCTATATGCAATTTAATAAATTATTCGTACAATATGCAATTTAATAAATCAATTTAAAAAACATATATCACATTTGTTGTGGTTTAAAATATAAACGGTCGGATACGGATAGTAAAATGTCTTACCGTATCCGTATCCGTTATAATTTTTCGGATACGGATACGGATACGGATAGTCTCGGATACGGATACGGATCGGATAATTTAAGTACTTTTCCGGATTCGGATTCGGACGAAATCGGATATTATCCGATCCGTTTACACCCCTAATGTCAACTCTGCTTCCAAAATGAATTGGAAAATTGTGAAGCAACATTGTGTAGGAAAAGGATATATCCAGTTATTTTGAACTTGAGAAATTAGTACTTCCTCTTTCCTTTTTTTTTTCCTACTGGTAAAAAATAATTTGAGTTGCTTGCACGAAGCCCGACAAAACTTACTAGGTCACTGCGGAAGTGCGGATTGACGTGTACCAGAATCTATCTCTATGTTTTCTCGGAATTCGTATCCTCTGCATTAACTCAAAAAGGAATCTTTTTAGTTAATGTATCTGAACTGTCTATTAAGCTTTAAGATTCGTGGGTATCAATCCGCACGAATATTAAAGGGAACCGGATGGGCTCCGTTTACAATCAGACAGTTTATATGCATCAACTGAAAAGATGCTCTTTTGAGTTAATGCAGACGATTCGGACTCATTTTCTTGGGCGGGTTGCTTCCCTCCCGCTTAAAATTGACAAAATTTTACAAGAGTTTTCGCATTAACCCCAATATTTTCCATATTTACAATGGTAGATTCTATCTTTTGTTTGTTAAATGGTAATAGACCGACATTTTTTCAAATATATTATGATAATTTTATACAGCGCAAAATCATATGTTTTTTTTTTAAAATTTTAAATCTTTTGTCCATGCTTTGTATGAAGCCGTAACAATGTTTCCAATATTTTTATAATCAATTTTTGATAATTAGTCCATCTGATTAAGAATGTTGCCGAGTCTAGACAAAGATAGAATAGCGGACTCGTAAATTTGCTGAAGTTGACGCATATCTTTTCCATAAGAAAAAAAAAAATCCTTTTATCCTTCGCAGCAATTCAACCATGAATAGCAGCAGCACATATAAGTAGAGGTGTTTAAACAGTCGGTTCGGTTGAAATCGAACTAAAATAATTAAATAACTAAACTAAATTTTTCTTCGGTTTTTCAAAATAGAACTGAACTAGACTGATTAAGAACTGGACCGAACAAACCAAAGTAAATTTCAGTTTGTTTGGTTCAGACTGAAGTAAACTTATTGGTTCTGTTATTAACGAAAATTACACATGCTCTACAAAAGTTGTTCAATTCCCAAAAATATGTAGATGCTCTAAAATATTTAAACTAAAATGAAATAAAAGAATCAATAATTGAACCAAACAAAATATAAACCATACTTAAGCAAATATAATTCGGTTGGTTCAGTTTAATCAGTTTGGAAAAATCTAAACCGAAAAACCAAACCATTTAAATCAATTTTTTTTTATTCGGTTGAAAACCAAACAAACCAAACCATTTAAACACCCCTACATGACATCTCTTCTTGTTTTTTATTTCCTCAAATTATGACAATACTTTTTGTTCATGCACGATAGAACAAGAGATGAGCATATCTAGGTGTGATGTGCTCACCAAAAGGGTTTGGTGAGCACAACTTCAAAAGTATATTGGATCGGCTTTAAACGACGAATCCAATCCGTTGAAATCCATGTACTTCATGAGTGATACATGTACATGCAAAATTTTGAAAGTTTTGAATTCATTTGCTACATGGTCAAGCGATCAAAGAAATAATAAAAATGAATATATAAAACAACTTATAAAATGTTCATTTCTTTAATCGCTTGAATTTTGCATGTGTATGCATCACTCATGAAGCGCATGAATTTTAATAGTTTGAATTTGCCGTTTAAAGCCGATCCAATATATTGGCGAGCACATCACACCCAAACCCTTTTGATGAGCACATCACATCGTAGCTTTGCTCACAAAGAGAGACCCATGAAATTCTGAGTAACACAACAATTTCTTTGCTTTCTTTGGGAAATTACACCACAACTTAGTTGGATTAATTTACAAAATTGCCCAAAGGAAGGATTTAATTGAGGTTGCCATCCCCTTACGGGTCAGCTGTTCACTTCTTAATTCTTATGCTCTCCCGCTTTATCCCTAATTTTGCATTTGACCTCTCTCTTAGTCAAATGTCAGAGCTTGTCTTTTGTTTTTTTGTCTAGGACAGAGGAATCCAATATCATGGAAGCAAGTATCGCCACGTCGTGTAGTGTTTCATGTAGCGAGTCGCTGAGAAATGAACATTATAAAAAGTAAATTTCGTATGAATGTTAGCAACATTTCTTCTATTCAAACGATTTTGTAAGCAGTTTAATATTTAATATGAAGAGTGGATAATGTTCATTATTGAATTGCTTTGCTTATTCAACCAATGATCATAAATGAAAACTAATTATTTAAAACTCTAAGTACATGTTTTATTTCTTTTCATTAAAAAATAAACTTATCATAATTGCATTGACATAATTTGTTTTTTTTGCTGAAAATCCATAAACAGTTTCATTGATAGAAAAAGTCACAAAGTAGTTGTTATATAAAATTAGATAACCAATGTTTGTGAAAAACATATAGCTAAATAAAACAAAAAACGCACAGGGGTATATGCATAATGTGGAAGCAAATTGATCATCTTTGCTTGATTAGAGTGATAGAAGTTTGTATCACAGCCGAAAATGTACTGAATCCAAATCAGACCGGAAACTGAATTGACCGGACCAGAACAATCATCCATCAGCTGAGAAATTGAATCAAGCCTAAATGGAAACTAAATTAATTAGTCTAGGACAATTACCTCAAAATAAGAAGAGAAAAATAAGAGACAGAAAGCAACACAAAACAACACATAACATCATCATAAAAAAAACAAACATAATTATTGATTTGAAGTATTAGGGTTTTCGGAAAGCGGCGACCAGCCACACTTTGTTCAGTATCTGTATTTACTACAGATAACCAAAATTTTGGAGGATGCTTTAAAAGTGCTCTAGTTCTTCTATAGCAATGGTTCGTATGCACATCGTGCTGCTTATTATGGTGAGATTATTTGTGAGCTGGTCTCTAAGTAAATTTTCTAATAGATTATTTGCATGGTTAAAAAATAAATTTCTTTTTACTAATATATTACGATATTAATATTCAACATAATTTTCGTACAATCACTTACTAGGTATAAATTAGGAAACTAAATAATTATTAATAAAAAAAATATGCGACGCGCATACTTTAAATTATGTTAATGTAAAGTGTTTAGCCGGATAGGTAACATGTGAACGTATTAAATTTGAATTTCAACTCTAAATTTCTTACTATAGATTGTGTTAGTTTAAGTAAGGTGTTTGTCAAGATATAGTTAAGTATCAACAAAGTTATGTTAAAGTGTTGATTTAAACATCTATGGTATCGGTTCAACAAAACAAAGCTTAAAAATATATATATCTAGTACCAATTAATATATAAATAAGTACGTACTTAGGTCATTTAAATCTAAGTATTTAAATTCAGCTAGATTATAAAATGACTTAAAAATCAATATGTAAATTAAACACATGAGCTCTATTAACAAGGATGCCTTAAAAAGTACCGGACAAGTCCAAACATTTCATTATCACAAGTCACAATTCTTCTAACAAACCAGAAAAAAATATTATATCTAACAAACCAGAGAAATATTATATTATTTCAACAGTTTTTAAATTCTTTAAAAAATAATATCTAACCAACTCAGGGTTAAATTCTTCAACACTGTACTTAAGCGAGCCACATGAAGGCTGTGAGTTATATAATTTACAAAATTCTCTAATTTACATGTCTATTTATATAGGCGGATGTAATTAAAGATTAATTAAGGATGACTAAGCCAGCCACGTGAATTAAAAAATAACAATTTTATTCTTTTTATTTTATAATTTGTATAAATATATATACATCCGAGTCTCTTATAAAATAAAATTATACATCTCAACCTGTTTATGTTTTTGCTGTGCAGAAATACGATCAAAATCTTGATGCTGCACTAAATATTGTTGAAGTAACAACGTAGATAACCCAGGCTTTCGTTGGAGCATCTCTTCTTCTTTTCTTTTCAGCTGACACATTTTTATGTTTCATTTCATGGTTGGTTATTATTGGGTCAAATTTATCAGTCATTTATTGAACTGGTCCCCTCAGTCAGATCTTCATTTAAAATTATCTAATCAAACGGCTGTGATTTATTGTTTTCCTCTTCTTTGAGGCGCACCATTAAATACCAATTTAACGGTGGCGGTTGATGTTCGGCTACATTTGTGCTCCTCTTCTTTGAGCTACAGTGGTGCTACTCTTTGCACGAGAATGTATTGTCGCTGATTCTAATATACTAATCACTTTCGCATGTTTACTTTTCTCTTTTGACGTAAAAATTCGATCAATCTTAGAAGCAGATAGAGACACGTTAACAAAGAAGTCGCTTGCGAAATTGGCGATTCGATTATTCTTTTGTTAAATCGGCCCCTCAAAACGGCCTAACAATACAATCAATATAGCTTTGTTGGTGCCTTATTAGTTGTTTTCGCTATTTAGACAACTAATTCAACCTCCAATAATTTGTTCGATTCTTTTTTCATCAATGACTTGCATAGTTGCATCGGTCATGTTGTCTGCATTGGCGATATATCTTTTCGTCAACCAAATGATTTATACTTTATACGTAGAGATTGCGTTTATAACAGTTCACCGAACAAAGTTATTGATGCTCTAAGGATCTGGTTGAAATAAACTACATTCGGCAAAATTCCGAAGTAATTATGAGAAAATAGAGAGAGCATAAAAAATGGAATAAAACATTCAAAACAGTTGAACTTCACAAAGGCCCGCAAATATGAAAAATATAATGGGGCTGAGTCAGATTAATTACAGAACTTAAAAAAAGGATGGATAAAATAGGCCCGCTCCAAATTCGTTAATGGGCTATCACGCCTGAATGATAAGAAAGAAAAAAAAAATCCTGCTGACAGCCCATTCCATGCAAGTTCTGAGTCCAAAACATGGATAAAGTAGTGTCTTTTATAGCACACATCTAGGGAATTGGGGACGGTCCGATGGATATCGGATCAAATTTGATCCAATGTCCAGTTAGAGTCATCTGATCCACATTAATATTTGAGATTAAATGTGTAGATGCCCATCAGTCCGCTCCCTACTCTTACATCGAAATAATAATTGAAGAGAAAAATGGATGAATAAGTAGGTATTTTAAGGCATTTTCAGGAATTTCCTGTTCACTATTAGTACAAAGATGAGTAATTTATCAAGTTAACAACAAGATTAGCGCAATCACATCGTTAAAGACTAGGAATAGTGTTACAAGAAAAATTACTCATTAAGTAATACATCCAACACATAACGTACACTGCAAAAATATAGATCCACTTTATTACTTACATAACTTGAACTCACAACAAACATACAAGTTCACAATTTTTACTAGTCGTTACAATTTTGTAACCAACAATAGAATAATAATCTAAATCTAGTTATCCTTTCTTTTAGGACGTGCTCTGGAAATAGCACATTAAAGGAAGGAAAGGAACGGAAGGGGAGTAGAGCAGGCAGCAATTTCACCTCCTCTCATCTTCTCCTCTGTTCGCTCACCTCCAAAATTTACTGTTTTGGAGCAAGTAAATGACCCTGGTCAGATCTAGGCAGGGTTCAATTTCTCTCTGCTCCCCCTCCCTTTCCCTCACGTACTTCCTCCTGGAGTACGCCCGTTCCACAGGCGGGGCCCATTCTGAACCCTGAAGCTTCCAAGAATGTCACAAGAAGACTCCAAGCTCGACTGGCTACCACTTGAGAAAGCCTGTACTGAGCAAATCTCTACCCATGCCTAGAACCTTGTTTGCAGAGGTCACATGTCCCATTTTGATCTCTGTGTTTGGTACCAGTCCGGTAAGAGATGTCCCCTTGAGGAAAGCTCGGGTGATCCTAAAATTTCCTAAACCACGCATGCTGAATTGGAAGTACGCATTTTACTGACATGGTTCTGTTGATGCTTCATTTCTAGTTGCCTATACAGAATAATAAAAACATGTTAAAAGCCTATGGGTGTTTGGATTTTGATTTAAGGAGGGTTGTAGTGAACAACGTTATCCTTATGTAAGGAAATATTACAACAAAATGATTAGTTGACTACTCACAAGAAAAGAAAAATGGTAAGTCACAATAAAACCTAAAAAAGTATATGTAATACGATTTTGTAAAACCATGTGTTGCTAATTATAATGGTGTTGTCATTACTTTATTTCCATATTTAATCATCTTTTTTCCTCACAAGAATTTGTTCTGGTTTATTAATGTAGGGTAACTTAATTGAATTCTTTGAGTCCCTCACATATTATACAACAAAATTGAAAATAAAGACCCTGTCTCTAACTTTGGGTTTAACATCAAACAAGAACATATAATGCATAAAATAAATTTACAATCCTATTGAATCTCTATATTGAAGAGATTGTTTTCTCTATAAAATGCAAATGATACAAACAAAAGAAAAATCTAAACACATTAATATGTCCAGGAAGAAATATTATGGTGTCTCAGAAATCCCTTCACAAAACTAGCAGGATCATGAAATAATTTAAGCCATTGTTCTGGTTCAAAGTAACTGCTAGCATGAGATTAATAAAAGCCTACATTCTCGCAGCCAATGAATGCGAAACAACTCTTTCAGAAACAGAAGTTGTGAATTTGTTGTACAGTGGTTCATATTTGAACGTATCGCAAGCAATATTTGTGGAACAGTATACGCTTTAAGCATTTTATATATTTAAATTTAAAACCTGTTCCAATATTAGATCTGAATCATTCACTAACATGACAGATATAAACCACTGACTTCAAATTACAGAAGACAATCCAAATTGAAACAAGAGCCAAGTTTTTGTATAAATGGTGCATTTTGCATCACAGATACAGAGAAGGAAACCTAAGGTGCCAAGAATATGTTGTCTAAATATGAAGTGAACAACCTCACTATGAGATAACTAAATGGAAATAAGAAGTGTTGGACACTAAAAATTTAACCTCGAGACAATTATCTTACACAATGGTCAGAAGATTTAAAGACCCAGAAAGTTCATTTACATTCAAGCAGTTGATTTAAACTTAGTAGGCTATGAATAGTGGTCATACAAACTAAATTTTACTGATAACTAACAAGAATACATGGTGGGAGAATAGATAGTCATCGAGCCATGCAAAAGTGAAGTGCGGGACAATTTTAGGCTGAGAGGTGCTTGGTGATTTAGAAAGCAAGAAATTGAAGAACGTTTTCAAAATAATGCAAAGCCATTGATGCTTTTGGATGATTAACAATGAGATATGGAGATGATGAAATTTCTATTCATTTTGGAATTGTAGTGTTAATTGGTATGAGACTGATGTGTCCCTAGTTCCCTTTTATCCTCCAACACACATCTGGTGAGGTACCTAACCTTGTCAGGTCAGATCCATACCATTCAATGTAAATTTGTAGAATCTTAAATTGCCCTCTTATATTCTAAATAGGTCTGAATTTCCTATGACTCGGTTGTGAGGCTGCTAGTCTGTGACTTCATTCTATCCTCTGCGGTACTGCAAGGGATACACACTCTTTTACCTCCTCGGCATGTAATTGTAATACCCCATAATCATGTTGCCTTGTCTATTAAAATTATCAATTTTATGAACTCTTTTCCTATCTAAGTTTCTTTTTTCTTATATATAACTTGTAATGAATTACCATTATTTAATGATAATCCCCACCTAATCTAAAATTATAAACAAGAAATTGTAGAAACGTATTAAATTTAATTAAATAGAGCCATACCTTTGTGGCCCTTTGCTATCCACTATGGAGAAATCAGGCTATCAGCCTCCTCCCATCCGAGGTAACCGCAGGAATAGCTCCACAGCTGGCCTACCTCTGTGTAGCTGCTCCACTTAACTATTACTTATATATAGGTGCGGGCCCCCCTTACATCTTTGATGATTTCAATTGTGGGACTATTCCGGATCAATTCGGAATTTAGCCTTTTTACATTTTTTCCCTCGATGTATTCGCCTATTCGGATTGTAATTTGAACATTTTACCATAAGTCCTTAAAAAAATTGAAAACATACGTACCTGTATAATTCTTCACAAAATGTTTTTCTAGGGTCCAATTAGCTTGAGTTTTCTCCTTCTCTTCCCTTGTATTTACATTCCCAGAATAATCCCACTCATTTATTTTCTGTCTGTGACTTGGCACTTTTGCCATTTTTGATAGGGAAAAAAATTTGTGCCTAGTGGAAAGCATAAAAGTTGCATGCGGGTTAGTGCGCAAAAACCTTTTGTTTATCTATCCTAATACGTGACACAATAACTCACTCATACGCAAATATATTCCTCCAATTTTTGAAATAATCATATATTTCTGAAATTTGGAATTATCAGATGAAAGATTAGTCCATCTTTTACTTTATTTTTAGTACTAATCTTAGATTTTATAGGTAATTAAATCAATGATCAATCCCGTCTGCCCTTCTACAGCAAATAATGCGAAACCCTCTTTTGAGTTTTCATGAAGGGCAATATATTTTGCGAAGGTTTCCTCGCTGACTCCGCACAAATATCAAAAAATATTTTCTTTATCTTTTTCTGTTGTAGCTTGCTATAGTGCAGATCCATCCTCCGTACATTCTTTCTTTATTATCATATAACCAGCATGTCATTCTAATCTCATATATATAGAAACAGATTCCATTCCTTCACAAGCTATCCTAGGACCCTAGCTACGTATGATATACAAAAAGTTTAAAAAATGTTCACTCTTCCATCAATAACTTCTCTTTTATCTATATCCTTCATTTTGGCATGTATTCTTCTGTGAACCATGTTGTGAATAGACATGATATCTTCAATACTATCGTGAAGCTTTTTGCATGATTCATCAAGTGAGAGATTGGGAAATGGCTCCTCAATTAGAACTCCAACCTGAATTCATATTTCAATGTTTTTAGTATGGTGGTTCAAATATTAGCTGATAGAAAACAAAGTACCCAACTTACAAAGAATAACAAATAGAAAGGTTAGCTGGTTGAATAAAGAAATTGAAAAAATCTGGCTGGTGTGAAAGTTCTACTGCATACGCAGATCCCTGTTTCTTTCAAATCTTTGTAGCAAAAAACTCTTAGCAATAAAATCGACAGACATATCTTTGTTTCTTGGGTCACATGTTACAGACAATACATTGAGTGAGGCTATGGTACTTTGCAATGTGCAGATCGGTCCATGCTATGAATCTATATCTCCGTTTTCAAAGTCCAAACAGTCAATCTGAACTATTCAATCATATGAAAATATACTTCCAATCAAATTTTAGACCTTTTAACTATTTTTTTTAGATAGGTAGAAAATCACCTGATAAAAAATGTAAAATTTGATCACATTGAACGTCAGATCAACTGTTTGAACTTTTAAAAATGATAATATGAATCCTTAGCACGGACCTATGTGCGCATTGCTAAGTACCATAACCTCAACTTTAACAGATTTGTCATCTGTTCTTATTCTTTTTGTTTTTCTTGGCTTGATTTGACACAGTTCCATGAGTGCTGAGAGTAAATTCACTGAGAATTAATTGCATGACTGATTGTTGATTGAGGTTTAACTAAAAATATCTTACTTCTTCAATGCAAAACAAAGAGGCAGCACTGATGAAGGTAGCAGGGACTACAATCCAGTTACAATCTTCCCATAGTATAATAGGAAGGCTAAGATGCCACAACACAAGAAATCTTGATGTAAGTCTAGTATATGACAGTGGGATAGGTAATTGTATTAGTTGTTCGCACACGCCTATTCCTTCATGAAAGCATGAGATCTTTTCCTCCTAAATACAAGCAAGCAAAATTTTCAAATATTTACATCAACTTAAATAAACAGCAATGATATAATTAAATTATGAGCCCAAAATTCACTTTAACAGGCTTGCATGAATGGTGTCCTCACAGACTGAAGGATTCAGATTTGATAGTAAAAAAAGTATCAGCACAAATGGATCATATCAGTCCTTGATTGTATTCTAACAATTCCTTTAAATGGTCAATAAAACCATCTGAACTTCAAGTAAACACCGAAACTTCAACATATGCAATTATACGAAAAAAAATATATAACTTGAACACCCTGTCAGTTCTACCCCCAACTAAATAAAACTACATAAGATGATAAATGAAGAAAAAAAGGAAATGTGAACCAGATTTGGTGATACAGGTTAAGCAGATTGTGAGCTTTATCCTTAGCTTTCACAATTTTTTTTCTGTTTTTTATGAAATTAATTTCTTTTTATTGGGTTTATGCTGCACTGACACATAAAAATTAAGCTTTAAACATTTAGTACGCCCCCAAAAGGAAAAAAGAAGACAAAATTTAAAGCCAAAGTACCAATTCCTCACCTTGTTATTCATCCTCCCCAATTTTCACAATTCTGAGGTTGTGCTTGTGACAACAAAATTTTTGTATGATCCGTGCAAACTGTACCAGATTATTTTAATATGTTGGAATGAACAATTATCCCAAAAGGAAAGAATATACTGCTAGTGTTACAGGACCAAAGGTAGAAAATTCATGATAATTTTGATAGAGTGAGAAGTATTTACCAGGAGATTTCTTTTCTGTTCATCAAGGTGCAAAACATGAACGGATTGCGTAATGAACTCAATGATACAACGAGGACGATGGTTTGACCTAAGAAGAATAGACAAATCTTCTTCTTCAAGCAAATTCCGTAGATCTGCTCTGATGTCTGACCCATCGATGATGTGGCACTGCAAATAGACCTATGTTAGTTTCTTGGACTTAGAGTTTATATATATGTGTGTGTTTTTCTTATTACTTTCAGGAAAGGTACGGCATGCTCCTATGTCTAATGCATGTTGGCAGTATAATAAAAGGAGTACAAACAGAACCACCGATCACAGTATGATCAGGTAAAATTCTCTCACTACTGATAAGCTAGAGGAGAGAGAGGGGCACCTATGCAATTATACTGCAATATTCTTAGAGATATCATGTTTTAATCATTGCAAATTTAGGATAAGATAGTTAAAATCACAAATTAAGCAAGAAATGCTGGGCTGGGACATATTAAACACGGAGTTACTCAGCTTGCCATGCATCTAACCACGTCTTTGGCACTTGGAGTGAACGGTCAGTGGCTGGTACATACAAAAATTTCTTAAATATCTCCAATTTTACAGCACTTGATAGTGCCTCAATTTTACTTCAAAATTTCTGCCAGTACATTTTGACACTGACCCTTGACAATTAGGCATTAAAACGGTAAAGGTTGTCTGAACTCAACTGCTTAGCCTCATGATTTCAACTCCCACACATATAAACTGAGCATCAGTTAACTCAACACTAGTGCAAAAATTGACCATTAGTTAGCCCTTAATTGAATGATTGCCATCAAGTAGACTCAATTCACCTAACTTCACATCAGAAAAGAAGAGGCTAAAACTGGTCAAATGCACTGGTGCCTTAACAACCACTACACCTGTGCACCAGTTCAGTCTCAGACAGGTAGCATACCTTAAGAACCACCGGAAATGCCATGATATAATTAATCAGGGATCTTCTAATCAAACCATCCTTCCCATTCAAATTGAGCACTATAGATGCTAGCTCCCCAGCCCCCACAATCACCTTCATCCACACCTTCCTCCCCTCCACGAACCTCGCATAAGACGCCTCAGTTCTAAACACCAGCAACAGCGCCAGTGCCGGTGCCGTCAATTGGTACGGCAGCGGTGATGCCTTCAAAACGGGAAAGATCGAATTCGGTAGCCACTCAAGCGACACAGCGGTGTTGTACAGGGCGATGAAGGCGGCAAAGGTGGTGAGGGAGAAGACAGGGGGGATGAGGGAGAGGATGACACGGGACGAGAGAGATGTAAGTAGATGACGAAGGTGGCGCTGGGAGCTGCGGTGGTCCCGCCAGTTCTCCGGTTTATAGAGAGGCCGTGGGTTCTTCACGCGGCTTTCCTTCACTTCATCGGCCCAATCGGGGATCCAGCGGAGAAAGGAGACAAGGGAAAAGGGGGAGGGGTTAGACCTGGAATTTGAGGAACAGACTATGGGGATGAAATGGCGCCTGGATTTGAATTTGAATTGGGGTTTGGTGAGTGGAGGGAGGGTTAAGGACATGATTTTATCTAGGGTTTAGGTGTTGGAATGGGGAAAGCAGGGTAGAAGAGAGTCGGACTGTGAGAGTGTAACAAGTGTTCAAATGATTCCATGGAATTGGGAGAATCTGAGGGAAAAGTTATCCTCTGCGGAGGTTTTCCGTGCGGTGCTGTGCGGTGGTTTTGATCTGGTCCGTTTGTTTAGAATCGGACGGACCAGATCAAATCTTGCCCGAATTTTAAAAAAACTCAACATTTGGTGAACCCTTAATCCAGACCGTCCGATCCGAAATGAACGTACCAGATCAAAACCACCGCACAGAAAACCTCCGCAGATGATAGCGTTTCGAATCTGAGAAGAAGTTGGAAAAGTGAATTTGTTTGGTTATGCCATCATTTGTGGAGGATATTCTTACGCGAGTCCGGATACTCTGCATTACTATACCGTTTGAATTTGAATCCAAACCGTCCGATCAAATATCGGACCAATCCAGCCCAAATCAATAATATTCGGAACTTCTTAAGCTAATATATAGAACGTACCAGATTCAAACTTAAGATGTTAGGTACTTGAGATGTTTGCAATTCATCTTTCTCATGTGTTTCGATGAGAGGCTCTAGCTGGCTCTTTGAATTGAGCTCTGGAAAATATGAACCGTTTAAACTTTTCAGTACGAATCTTAAGGCAAAAATAATACTGCTGTATTCTGGATAATTCCGAAGAGGCACCGAAAAATATTGGGCCTCCTGAGATCCGGGCTCCTAGTATATGGGCTTTTAAATTTTAAGCTCCTGGTATATGGGCTTTTAAATATTTCGTAAGGATCTTTTGGGCTGGAATGTGGCTTACACATCTGAAATTTGAATCTTCGTGCTAAAGTTGGAGCCTGTCATCTTTGCAAGAGCAACTGGTGCATTTCAAGTGTCAACAATTAAAATATTTAAAAAAAAAAAAAAAAACGGAGGTAATATGAAACTCTATAAGCGAGAAAAGTTTTCACATTTAATTACCATGAAACATTATTTATGGCATTGTCCGTCTGATTTGCTGCTGCTTTATTTATTTTGATAAAAAAAGCTTTTACATTCTTATTCTTTTTCTCATTAAAAAGGAGAAGTGTTTGATGATGCAGAAATATCTTCAAAGTAATGTAACTTAAAAAAATAATATAACTTGTTTGTCTTTCTTTATGGGTATGTTTAGATGAAACAAGAAATAGAGCAATAATAGAGTGAGAATAGTAGATAATTCAACTTTTGATTGTGTTAGTAAAATAGTGAACTAACTCATATAAGATAAACAAAGAATAGTGAATTATTGATATTTTTGCTCCATTCAAACACACCCTATAAGAATTTCTCTGTAACTTATCATATTATGTTTTATAGTACATATTTTTAGTATTTGTAAAAAAATGTTTTTTGTTTTTAAAAAAAAAAAAAAAAAAACAAGTCTAAGCCTGTTTTTTGTCATGAAACTTCAAAGCCTTACGAACTTAAACAACATCAGAAAAGATAGAACATAGGACATAGAGACATATGCACAATGGCATCAAAAGAGAAATGTGCACACATGCTCCAAAACATAAAAGAGTAATATGAGTATCAAATGAACCTATAGCTAAGCCACATAAAAGGCTGGGATATATTAAAAGTAATGCAAGAGAAACTAGTCTTTCAATCTAAATTGCCTGAGAGCCAATCCAGCATCCTCACATCCTCTGGCTGAGCCAACTGAAGAGGCACACCATCCATGTCTTTGGGCAACCAGTTATTAACAGCTGCCTGTATTCCCTCCTTCAGTTGGCATGTCTAATAGATCACAATCGAAACAATAGTAAGGATCATATTTCTACAAGAAATGAACAATGGAGTTTTCTAAAGCACAAGTCATTCCTTTGTTTCCAAATGCACCAAATAACTGCACTAACAACTATAAGGAAGATAGTTTTGAATTTTTA
Organism: Carex rostrata; assembly: GCF_964058835.1. Taxonomy (NCBI): domain Eukaryota; kingdom Viridiplantae; phylum Streptophyta; class Magnoliopsida; order Poales; family Cyperaceae; genus Carex; species Carex rostrata. The sequence goes on along the minus strand of NC_135920.1, from coordinate 12,625,697 downwards.
TCTAAAGTAAGGACAAATTGAATAACATCTTCCATAGACTACCAATGGTGTCTAAACTCTTGACATTTTCCCATATAAAACCAAATAGTTTGAGCAAAATAACATTGAAAAAACAGATGATTATTATCCTCTTGCATTGTGCAAAATTGACAAGTTAGATCTCCCTGCCAGCCTTTTTTATATAATTTGATTTTAGTGATGATTTTATTTTTGCTCAACAACCACATAAAAGCTCTAGTTTTAGAAGGAATGGATAATTTTCACAATAGCATTAGTTTAATAGGTTGTTCCCCATGAAAATTGAAAAACATGTACATAGACCTAACAATACATTTGTCTTTGGTGTCCCAATGCCAAGCTAATGGGTCTAAGTCTAGAAAGATGTTTATTCATAATTTAAAATTGTGGAATGCAAATTTTTTAAGAAATAAATATTTTCTATTCTTCAAGAGAAGTTAACAAAAAATCCTACAGTTTTTTTAAATTTACAATAAGGTTGTTTTATTACATGTGAATATGTAATGTTATTTTTTTATTTTTTCTTTTTCTTTTAAGGTTGGTAGCAAGATGCTCCAACATTTGATTTATATAAAAGATGTTTATAAAGTCCTAAGTAACAATCTGTACATGTAATTAAGTAACAGTCTCTGTACACTATATACAGAACCTCAGAAAAAATAGAAAGCATGTAAATAAGTAAAATTCTAAAATTAGTTTCCTATACTGCTCTATCCAAAGACTCTGCAATTCCAAACCTATCCATTTATCTGTTTTGAAATTCGTGCATTAAAACTATAGGAGGAATCAAGTTACAACAATTTGCCACAACAATTTTCTACATTTTCAAAGTCCAAATCGTCGATCCAAACCGTTAAATGTGATCTCTACAATAAATGTGCTTGGAGACCAAATTTTACATGTTTTGAATTTTTTTTACTATTTATTAAGATGGGTACAAAATTTAATAGTCTGAATTTGACTAGTTTTTGTACCCATCTTAATAAATAGTAAAAAAATTAAAAAAAATATAAAATTCGGTTTGTAAGCACATTTTACTGTAGAGATCACATCTAATGGTTTGGATCAACGATTTGGACTTCGAAAATGTAGAAAATGGTTATGGTAAATTGTTGTAACTCAAAAATTGTTGTAACTTGATAATTGTTGTAATTTGATCCTTCCTTATCACAAACTCTGAGGAGGGATCAAGTTACAACAAGTTATCACAACTATTTTCTACATTTTCAAAATCCAAATTGTCGATCCAAACCGTTCAACATGATCTCCACAATAAAATGTGCTTCCAGATCAAATTTTATATTTTTTGAAATTTTTTTACTATTTATTAAGATGGGTACAAAATTCAATGGTCTGAATTTGACTAGTTTTTGTATCTATCTTAATAAAGAGTAAAAAAAATTTCAAAAAATATAAAATTTGATCTCCAAGCACATTTTATTGTAGAGATCACATCTAATGGTTTGGATCGACGATTTGAACTTTAAAAATGTAGAAAATGATTGTGATAATTTGTTATAACTTAATCCCTGCTCCTAAAATAATTAGTGTTTGTGATGTGTGTTCTAAAATATTGGCGGAGCAACATTTGTGAAGTACGTGATCAAATAACATCATTCCCTTTGCCAAATAAACCTTACATGCACAAACTTAATAAATAGTTTTTATCAAAATTTTGACAAAATGTATATACTGACGCTATTCCATAATTTTTTTTTCTCCGCTACTGTTGTAGTTTTTTTTTTTTTTTTTTTTTTTTCAAAATTTACGAAATGAACATAATACTTAGAGAATTTTAGCTGAAAAAAAGAACATACAATAAGGTATTAGCATAATCTCAGATTTATTAAATATTATAGAATTAAATCTTTAACTTTAAATACCTAACTATATAATATAAAAAAATAAAGTTATTATTGAATATGCGGTGTATATTCAGTGCTATATTACATAAACATATTTTGTCAACTTAATTAACGGTATACACAATTTTTTTAGGAAAGTACACCGTACACGCACGTATTTTCAAAGGTGATTTGAAAATATATGAAAAAGGAAAATTCTCTCATACAATTACTTTTTTTGAACAAAAATCGAATGTTAGACCATGTAACTATTTAATATTCAATAGCTGATTTTTTTAGACTATTATTTAATTACCTTTTCCGTTCTAATGTCTTTCTCTTTCTGTTATAATTTCTCTTTCTTTCACGGTTTTCGCTATTTGGTGGTCCCTCTTTTGTGAAGGAACAGACCAGGTGGCCCCAGCCTTAAAAAAGAACTGGATAAGCTGGAGCTGGAGCTGGAGCACTGCGCGCTCGCTTTTTTTCTTTTCCTCATATTTCAAATTCATTTCCATTATGAATTATGATCCATCAATATATAACTTCCGTTTCAACTTAATCTCTCCTTTCTTTAGAAAAAATATATATATATTTATATACGAATCTCATACTCTTGTGTTCATTGATCCAAATCTCCCATGAAAATTCATTAAAACATCTCTTCTTTTGTCTCTTTGTTTCAGTTCCAAATGGCGACAATCAAGTTTGAATTGTTGGTTGTGGTGATAATAGCTTTTTTAGCATTAGATCCATGGAGAAGAAATCTCTGTCTGGCACTGACGCAAAACAGGCTTGTGGTTCCCATGACGCTTCTTCCAAATGCTACACACACTGGAGCTAGTAAGTATTTATTCAAACGAATTCAAAGAGTATTTCATTTTTGCATTTAGCTTTTAAGCATAAATTTAATTACTCGCTAGTTTTTACATAATGCATTTTTTTTTCGTAATTCTGAAAAAAAGGTAGTCAGTAACAGAGTAACTACATATATTTAATTTCCTTTATTTGAGAGCAGATTTTAAGTATATATTTATTTGTAATAGTTCATTTTGAATTTTTTTTTTTTTTAAACATCGCAGAGCTAATTACCAATAACATGATTTATTTCGTGTCATTTCTCAATTATGAAAACTAATGATTACTGTGAATTCTATTCAATTTTGTATAAGGTCTATAGTGCTATAAGTTGCTCTTCGTCAGGGGCGGAACTAGAAAATTTATATTGAGAGTTTGAAATAAAAAATAAAAATGTATAGTAGCCAAAATTTGAATCGCTAAACGAAATTCTAACCACTAATTAAATTACATGTACACATTAATAATTTATGAGAATGCTAAACTATATAAACACAGAAAAATAAATTCAATTAAATTTTTATATACATAATTAAAACTTTTAAAATCATGTGGGTGGCTACCAAGACGCAAGCCAACCGAGCAGTAGATCCGCCCCGGCTCGCCACATGTAATATATATATATATTTTTTTTTTGGCAAATAATGGACATCTCTACTAAAAAGTCGGTGAAAAATTAAAATCTAAATTCTCTGTTTTAAATAATAAAACAGAAAAATCTGAATTAAAGAAACTCCCTGTTTCATATGGTGGTGTTTGGAAAAAGTAAAGAGACACCAGAAAAAGAACAAAACTATAGTCTATAGATGAAAAGAAAAGGCTAGCTAGTGAGACAAAAAGTGACATGACAATAATTCAATAAAATTGGTGGCAAAAGTGTGTTTAGATGGGAGCCCACCAGCTTACCACCTCCACAATGGTACCGGTGATGGAGCACACAACTGGCTGCTCCAGTTTGAGGTAATATTCATCAAGAGCCGTCCATTTTTCTGAACCAAATTGGATTCAAAATTCAAAATTAGTGAATTTACACCGTCTGATCATGGGATTAATTATACTGTTTCCTGTATTTAGGGAGGGGGCTGGTGCGAAAGCGTCAAGTCGTGTGAGGACCGCGCGAGTACCAGGCGTGGGTCGACCCTGAACATGACTAAATATGAGGTTTTCTCTGGTATTCTTAGCAATGACCGTGCGATGAATCCAGGTGCGATATCTACCTCTCAATATTTGTCATTTTGATTTTATCTTTTAAATTATTAATGAAAAAATTATAATAATTTACGACCCCTTAATTTTGACACGAAAACCTTCCTAATATATGTTTAATACGGTTTAAATCTGTTGCCAAGAACATTTTACTTGTTATGTACGCTAACGAATACTGATGAAATATTTACAGCCAATTTCAAAATCTCACACACAAAAATAATGGAATGCGTATCCTGAATCTTTTGAATTTGGCTCTTGCCTGTAATATAGGGGGACCTTTAATATTAGTGCGGATCTAGTCTGCACGAATCTTAAAACAGATCGAATGGTCGAAATTCATTTTTGAGTTAATGCAGAGGATACGAATTCGAAATAATGCATGTCAAAATGAATGCAAATAGCAGCACATGGCCAGAGCAGTGGTGAGCAACATTAGTGCTTGTGGGTTTGTTGACCAAACAGAATTCACTGCACATTTATGGCCCATATTATGTTTGGTATATTGCTGTGAATTGCCCCATGGCTGTCCTTTCAAGGTTTTACTAATATACTTTGGTTCATGGAGAAACAAAACCTTAGCTCTACCACATTGGTTCACGACGATGAAAATACTACAGAGTGTTATTTATTTATTTTGATAAAAAAATGAGATATAAGTCTTCTAATTTTAAATATTTAGAAAAAAATTTCAATTTAATTTGAAACGTGCAAGATATTATTTGTTTGGTTTGGGTCATTTCAATTTTAAACCAAACCAAGTTTATTATGGTCAGAAAAGTTCTTTCTTTCTCAATTTGGTTCTTTCAAATAGAATCTAATGTTCCTTTTGCCAATTTCAATTCGACTTAAATAATTCAAAATAAATAGTTTAACTCACTACCAAATGAATCAAAATGTAGACAAATATTGTAGATTTTTACAATAGTAATTAAATCGTTACCGAATATTTTCCAATCTCCATGTTCTGGTATATTTCATTCAAGTGCAGATGTATAACTAATCTCTGATAGAGCAGATTTTTACAATTGGAACCGTGTAAAGCTGCGTTATTGCGACGGAGCCTCCTTTACTGGTGATTCCGAATACCGCACTCCAGCTGTACGTGTATTCTCTACAATGAAATAAATCTAAATAGACTTTGTTAAATTACACACATCTATGATAAGAGCAAGATGTGTAGCAGCTTTATTATATATAGTGACTTTATGGTATATTTGAAATTCTGATAACAGAGAGAGAAGAAAAAAAGTTAGATCCAAGACTGGTACAGTATCAGCTCCATGTTAGGTTTTTGATGGAATCCTCTTTTACAGAATAATACCATTTACTTCAGAGGGCAAAAGATCTGGAATGCTATAATCGACGATCTTGTTCTCAAGGGGTTAAATCGTGCAGAGAAGGTACATTATTATCGACATTCTTGTTTCAGTTGATTTACATTCGTAGAACAAAGAAAACTCATCCTCTTTATATTTTGTGTACCAATTGGTCAAAAGAGGCAAATGATGTACCAAAAACAATTTCAAGGACTACATTGCAATCGAGCACTATATATGATTATCGAACACGAGCCTTAAAAGTTAAAACCCTCAGCAGAGCTGTTTATAATATGTGCTATTTTCGCTTCAAAAAGTGGCAACACCAATTAGTCCAAGGTGCTTTTGTTAGAAAAAAAAAATTATGCAACAATATCAAATTCAATTAAGTATGATTTTGTTTTTATGATAGACCTAACTAAAAATTATTCCAAAATAAATAACAAATTTGGCATATTCTCTATTTTTTAGGTATTGCTTTCAGGTTGTTCAGCTGGTGGTCTTGCTGTCTTTCACCACTGTGATCAACTGGCACAGCTTCTTCCTGAGGTTAAAACCATTAAATGCTTAAGCGATGCAGGATTTTTTGTTGACTTGTATGTTCACTATATAAATTTTGGTATCTCCATTGAACTGTTTGAAATCTTACAGTAATAATTTATTCAATCAAATATTTTTTTTACTTTGTTGTTTCTGATTTTTCTATATTAGGACAGATATATCAGGAAAGAAAACTGCAAGACAATTCTATGACAGTTTAGTTTCGCTACAAGGAACAAAAAAATTTCTGAACAAGAAATGCATGGAATCATTTAAGGATTCAGTGACTGTAAGCCAATTGACTTGTCAATCAATTTCTTAGGCACTTGCCAATATTTCATATAAATCTAATAACCTGAATACTACATGTTAAGCAGTGCTTCTTTCCACAATACGCCATAAGATATTTCCAGACGCCATTTTTTATCTTGAACTCAGCATACGACATATACCAGGTGAGACATGTCCTTTAAAGAAGTAGGTACTTGTGATTTTGCATATGAACTTCTGTAGGTGATAAATTATAAATTCTTATCTCGCTAAGCTAATGGAATGGAGATACCTTTTCACTTTTCTGACAGTTTCATCACAGCTTTGTGCCGCCTTTAGCTGATCGTTCAGGCCATTGGAGCAAATGCAAAGAAGATCCAGAAAAATGTAGTGTCACCCAAATAGAAGATCTTAAAGGTTTATCTATTTCTCATGCTTTCAACATTTTCTTTTTGATCAATATTTGAAGACATATTCTGCTCTTGCGATTTTACAATTATGATATTGTTTGTTTTGTCTTCTGTTAAGGAAATGAAAATTTAATAGCTTCCTTTTGAAACATATGAGATATTAAAATTATGGTCAAACTAGCATGCAATATCAAATCAAGCAATACATAGATTCGTCATCTCTAACTGTCGTTGTAGCACTAAAATAACTACACATGTACTATTTTCATTTTATAATGTTGCATTTTCAGGTCTCAGAAGCCAAATGCTGGATGCTTTGCAGCCATTCAATGGGTCATCAACAGGAGGAATGTTTATTAATTCTTGCTTCTCTCATTGCCAGAGCGAATTACAAGATACCTGGTTCGCGCCAGATTCACCTAGATTAGGTAACAAGGTATAGTACCTCTTATTCAACTAGATGTGAATTCCTTAAGGGAATAGCACCTAATAATTTTCTCAATTTTACAACTCAGTACACAGTTTTATGATTATTTGTGACTACTCTCACAAATTCAGTTAGATTACCCGGGTATTGATTATGAGCATTGCAGACAATTGCAGAGGCAGTCGGTGATTGGTACTTCGAAAGAAAAATTGTGAAGGAAGTAGCTTGCCCATATCCTTGTCCTGATTCCGCTTGCAAAACTCTACCATCCGGAACTCAACCAGCCGAAGATCAGGTTTCAGAAATGATATTTTTATGTTAATTCTAATAATTATGGTCATTGTTTCATTTATTTATATACTTAATAGTCCTCCCAATATTTTCCATCAATGTAAACAAGCCTCTTTTTGAATAAGTGCAAAACTCTGTACTGACAAGGCTAGAGTATTGCCAGTATCAATCAGATTATTATATCAAATAAATGAAACATCTGAAAAAGATAAAATTTTAATTTTGTACCTTTTGGCTTTGTGTACTACAAAAAAAATCTAACTATTCCTCTGTTTTCTGATAATGTAGGTGTAAAAAGGAGCACAATACAATCAGTTAAATGTATAAATGATTGTGATATGTCATTCATTCTCCGCACTTGGTAGTTTCTTCGATAACATGGACGATTCTCCAAAAAAAAAAATATATATCAATGTGCCTTTAATTCTTGTATGATTATATTTCCAGTGGAAAAATATGTCAGCCTTGGCGCTTATTAATAAAAACAATAGGTAAAAAAAGAAAAAGAAAAAAGAAAAAAAAGGGGTTATGATAAGTACCCTTTGTAATTAATAATTTAAAGTATTAATAAACCTTTTGTGAATCCAAAAGAATACATCAAATGTGTATATTTAATGGTAAAATCTAGGACAGTTGTTGATGAAAATGATAATTTTAATTAGAACAGTAGAGTGTTACCAGATAAATGCTAAGCGAGAAAAACAATTATTCAGACCAAACAAAGTATTGCCATGTGATGCTTAAAATTTTGGAAAATTATTTCCATCGAAATATAACAATCTAAATGGGAGCAGCTGTACCAAACTACCAATCCAGTACCAACCTGTACATGTCTTTTGTAAGCAGCAGTAACAACCAAAAATCAACGTGTAAAATGCAGCAGAACTATTACATAATTTGGTATTAGCATAATCTGATTTCATAAGATGGCAGTAAATGCAAATTAATTAATATTCAATCCAGAAAAAATCATCAAAAAGTGACCCAGTTCCCTAACATACTCTCTAAAAACATCTAGATTTAATTTCTTCATTAGGAGTAACAGCAAAAATCACACTACTGAAACAATACTGTCAGTCAGTGAAGGCCCATTCATACTTTTTCACGTAGTCCGCTTCTTCTTCCGGCGTGAAATCGTTCACAATATTGAAAGTCTTACGAATTTCTTTCACCGTCTTCCCTTTGATCAAGCTGGCTATTTTCTCAGCGCACAAAGACAACAATCCTTGTAAATCCATGAAGTTTGCTCCCTAAATATATACAATAAAATAATAGAGAAATTAGTATATACACAGAATATGATGCAAGATGATTAAAATTCCATATGCATATACACCTAGCGAAGGTGCTTGAAGGATGTTGTAAGGCCCAAACTTACATTTGGTTCTCAGAAAGAGTAGATTAAACTATCTTTGTATCCTATACACACACACACACACACACACACACACACACTAGTATCGTGCCTGTGCGTTGCAACGGGTACATATTATAAGATTCAATAGAATATAGAGAGACTTTTTTGTTTGACATTAAAAAAAATTAAGAAAAAATATATTTAAATTAAAAATATATTTGAAAAAATATACAAAAAAAAAGAAATTCAAATAATAAATAACAATAAAAGAAACAATAACAAATGAAAAAAAAACAGATTAAATATAACATGAAAAAAATCTTTAAGTATCATTGCTACTTAATATCTAATTTTCTCTATAAGCAAGACATGTCATTCAACAATTTATAGGAGAAATAATATGATTAAATAATTAAAATAAGGATTTTTTCACATATATATTCTTGATGAAAATTATTTTAACAATGAAATACATATTATTTCTCTACACAAAAGTTCTAGATATTCTTTATTTTCTTTCAAAATCGGAAATATATGATTGTTTCCATCAGCATAAGATATGTTGTTCATCTATTTATAAAGATACAGTAGCCCTAAACAAAATCTGGAAAGATATGATTGTTTCCATTTTCATTGTCAAAACTATAGAGGAAGAGAAATGGAAATGAGGAAATGGAGAAATAAAGAAATAATTCAGAAATCATAGATGTAAAGAGAAATAAGGAAACAGATCGTTAAAAATTTATTCAATTTTATTGTGACAAACCATGTAGCAGTCTGTGTGGAGAGTATGTTTTTAACTAAATTTAGACTTCTACATATAATATAAATGTATTTAATCAAAAGAGACAGATTATGTGATTGGAGGGTTGATATTCAATTTGATATCTTTTAATCTCAGCCGTTGGAGGATCAGGACAACTACGTGCATAATATAAAAATGGAGATATATAGTTAAAAATTAATCCCTCCAACTCCTAATTCCTTCAAATTTTTTACCTAAACAACCCAATCTCCATCTTTCTCAATTCACCAAAAATAACGATTTTCTGAATTTTTTATTTTTTTAATAACATTATTACAAATAGATTTTTTTTTTAGTAAATATATATGCAAAAGTCCAGAATTAGGAGCCATTTGAACAATGTTCTTGTGCCACTCGCCTTAATGTATCTGACAATAAGGTAGCAGAGGAAAAAATACAACTCCTACACACAAATGTTGTTTTCTTATCTAAAGAACCTCCCGCATGCAATTATTTGAAAGCCTCCACAAACATTGATATAAAATATGAATTGAGATGAACTAGCAATGGTCTGTTATGTCTTGCTGCTATGTTTATAGAAGTTTTGTCTGGTAAAATATGATCTGGCCAGAAAAGCACCAAGGACTAACAAAAATAACAAAGTTCTAGGACTAAATAACAATGTTCCATTCTTTGTAAATAAATAAAAAAAAACCATTGCATTAACCAATTCTATCATCAATGAAATTAATACTAAACAAACCTACTTGCATCAACAAGTTATATTTCTTTTCCAAAAAGTTAAGCAGGTAAAACCTCAATAATATAAGTCATTATTGGAATTGGTACATCTAAACTATATTTGGCAGAGTTATTTTTCTTTTCTTCTGGTTTTAGTGCCCGTAAGTTTATTTGGATAAGAAACACTGTGAGGAAGCTAGGATCGATGTTGCCAAATAAGATAATGCTATAATTTTGGTTTTAGGAATAGTGTTGTCAAGAAATTTAAAAGCCGGGACATTAGTGTCAAATAAAAAAAATTGTAGTTTGCTATATTTAAAATCCTCATGCCAAATTCCTAAGAATATACTTTAAAGCTATATATATATAATATATATAATTAACATGATATATCTGGGCTAATTTTGGCATTGAAGATAAAAAGAATTATCTTTGACAGCCTCTGTCAAGATTTTGAAGAAGATAGAAGGAATTATTATATATCCCAATCTTAAGAGCCTCTAAGATTTTTCACCAACTATAATTACTCCAAAATTAAAACTAAACAAAAATTACCAACACAAAAAAAGTAAATAAAGAAAGATAAATGGATGATCAAAATGAAGTCTTACAAGGAAGAGATCATAAAGCATGTTCATGCTAACATCCATGTACGCCACCTCCCAAGTCGCAACAGTCTGCTCCCATGCTTTCAACGCCTCCTTTGCCTTTGCCACGTCACCCTCCAACTCCGGCGACTTCTCTACAATTTCCTGCGGTTTCTTCGATTCGAACTCCGTTTGCTTGGTCATGTAATCCACAATTTTGAACATGACCTCTCCAGTAATGTTAGGCAACGGGATAAACTGCTCCGGATTGCTCTCTTCCAGTGCATGCTTCAACATATTCGACTTGAGAGCAACCGTTTCTGCGACCTCTACTGTGATCTCATCGATACTTCTTAGAAGCACCATTGTTTTGCTCTTGCTGTGAGAAAAGTTGGGAAAAGGGTTTTTGACAAATTTTTGATTGAATTTGTTCGTGGAAAGGTCGAATTTAAGGGACGGAGAAGGCGGTTTGCCTTTTGAGTCGGTTGTCCTCTGAGGTAACAGAATATTTCTGTTTACAATTAGACCGTCCGATCGGAATTCAGGTCAATACAGAGCTCTTAATATTCGTGCAGATTCTGATTAGACGGTGTAGATCCAAACAGAAATACGCTGTTACCTTAGGTGATACGAATTCGTGTTAAGTACGGATTGCTAAGAATGGATGGAAGTAATTTTTATATACCCATATTTATCAAAATCTTTTTTTTACCTATATTCATATTTAGCAGTCTAATGAAAAAAAATATATTTATAATTGTCTCATCAAACACGATGTAATTAGATAAACAGATAAAAGAGTAAAATTCAAAGCAAGAAAATGAAAGAAAAAATGAATAAACAAATTAAAATGAAATTATAATATATATATATATATATATATATATATATATATATATATGCTTGAATCATGAATTTTTATATGATATCATGCATCATCCATATGTGAATATACATTTTTATATAGTATTCTATTTCTTTTAAATTATCCCGAAAAAAAAATCCTTACCCTTAGCTTTTCCACGTAAAGTCTGGTATTTAAAATAATATAGTCATACTTTACTTGTAAACTCAGATATATAGATAGTTTTTCAATTAATGTTGACTTTATAAATTATTAGTATTCACAGAACCAAATGTTTATATTTTCATGAACTGATGTTTTTAATCACAAAATAAAGTGTTCAAATATAGTATTTATGTTATATTGTTAGGTATTTGTATGTATTATTTTGTATACACACTTATTAATATAAAACTAAATATTAGTTTTTTACATAATTGGGTGTTTGTATTTAACTATTTAGTGTTAATATTTGTAAAGTTAGATGCTTATACTAAAATTATCTTTGTACAGAAATTCACACAGTAGTCGTATTTTTGGAACATCAATTATGGTCATGGATCTCCAAAAATTTTCTAAAAAAATTAAATGAGAAAAGAAAAGGACAGTAGAATAGAATAAATATATTTGCTAAAAAGAAAAGCATAGAAAAATCAACAAAAATAAAAATAAAAGCGCACAGGGTCAAAGTTTTAATATTTGTAAAGTTGGATCTTATACTAAAAATACCTTTGTACAGAAATTCATCCAGTAATCGTATTTTTGGAAAATTATATATCTCGAACTTTGCCCCCTTTTCTAGAATTTTCTTTGCTCCGCTGAAGTTTTAATTTGTTGTTTGAGTTAAATTTATATTAAAAATTATAAATTTTTTGGGAATTTTAATTGATAATTAGAATTACAAGTTAAAACATTGAAAATTAGAGATTAGAGTATTAGAAATTATAAATTAGAGTATTTTTTTTTATTTAGTACCTGATTAGCTAATGGATTCAAATTCAATTAGCTATTTAAACTCGATTCATAATTTTATTTTTTTGCTCCTGATAAAAATTCTGAATTCACACCTGCCTAAGGCCTAAATCCAATAAACACGGTTAGGTAAAACAAAAGACTTCGTTTTTATTATAAAATATAAGCGATTACTTTAACATAAAAGGTGATAAAATTTGCTACACTCTGTTTTTATTATTATTATTTATTATTGTTTTTGTTTTTGAAAAGACATCGTCCATATAAACTACCATAAATTAAATGGTCCATATTTTAATATCAGGCGCAGCTAATTTTTATAAATACTACCATATGCAAAATATTCTAAGTAGCTCACAGAATCAAGCCTTATTCAGAGATTATTTACATGAAGAAAGGCCGAATTCTAATTTCTCATTTTTATGGGCTTGGTCAAGTTCTGTTGTTAGGCCTCCTGTAATCATATTAATTCTAGCCCACTGTTATATTACAATACAAAATAAAAATTTGAAAGGAGGATCACTTGATAATAATTTTCGAAAATAGAATTTAAATTTAAAATTTAATATTATAAGTATGATATATATTATTCGTATTTGTTTTGAGTTTAAAAATCATCTGCATACCTCATGTTTGAGTTTAATTTTGAACTATTTAATCATAATTCAAACCAATTCAAATCAAGCCTTTAATGCAAGGATCCTTTAAGATTCGTGCTAATATATAACAAATGGACCGGATTCAAATTCTAAGAATAAGATACCTTAGGCGATATGAATTCCCTAGATCCTGGAATGTGGGGAGTGCATGTGCATCTAATCAGAATGGTGAGACATAAGATATATTAAAGATTTGCATATGACATAAAATGCATCGGACTTTTATACAAACCTAATTGAAATTAAAAGGTATAAACTTGTACAATTATGATATTCACGTTCTTGGTTTTCACTTAAACTTGACAATTGAAAAATTGTCCGTACAAACCTAGTGGTTTGCTGTCGGGTAGGGGCCGGGCGGTCCGGGCAAATCCGAGTACGGGCACAGGTATCACGGGTACTACGGGCCGGGCATCACGGTTTTTTTTTTCAAAAACCGTGTCATGTCCGTCTTATACTCGTGCCCGTTGTACCTTCGGGGGACAGGGCGGTCTGGTCCGGATTTTTTTTTTCTGTTTTTTTTTTAAAGTGTCGTATGAATATTATTACGTGTTTATATAATAATTGCATTTTGAATTATATATGTACACTCGTGATATTATAATTGCATTTTGAGTTAAGTCATTAGCATTTTGAAAAAATTATAATACATATAAGTCTGTGCCCATTTTTTTTTTCTAATGAATGCAATGAAGAGAAAAAATTGTATACGTATACATATACATATACATGTATAATATATGTATATACATATACATTTACATATACATATACATATACATATACATGTATAATATATGTATATACATATACATATACATATACATATACATATACATATACATATACATATACATATACATATACATATACATATACATATACATATACATATACATATACATATACATATACATATACATATACATATACATATACATATACATATACATATACATATACATATACATATACATATACATATACATATACATATACATATACATATACATATACATATACATATACATATACATATACATATACATATACATATACATATACATATACATATACATATACATATACATATACATGTATAATATATGTATATACATATACATATACATGTATAATATATGTATATACATATACATATACATATACATATACATATACATATACATATACATATACATATACATATACATATACATATACATATACATATACATATACATATACATGTATAATATCTGTATATACATATACATATACATATACATATACATGTATAATATATACATATACATATACATATACATATACATATACATATACATATACATATACATATACATATACATATACATATACATATACATATACATATACATATACATATACATATACATATACATATACATATACATATACATATACATATACATATACATATACATATACATATACATATACATATACATATACATATACATATACATATACATATACATATACATATACATATACATATACATATACATATACATATACATATACATATACATATACATATACATATACATATACATATACATATACATATACATATACATATACATATACATATATGTTTATTTGTTTACATATTGAACATATTTATTAAAAAAAAAATTGTATATGGAGAATTGGAGGGAAATTTGATTTAAATTTTGATTTTTTATTTTTTATAAAAAAAAAGGTATCACGGGCACGGGCACGGATACACAGGTACAGGGGCACGGGCACCAAGGGCACGGGTATGGCGGGCACGGGTACATTTCGATCCGAGTATGGTCGGGTTTTTTCCCGAAAAGCCGTGCCCTGCCCGTTTTATATCCCTACCCGTGTACCCGTTTACTCGCCTATACCCGGGGCTGGGGCACGGGCTCCCCCCGGTAGTGTCAAACCACTATACAAACCTAAGTGCGAAGCAAAATTATGTCATATAACGGTATCAAATTTGTCTGATTAACAATACTTATTACTTCATTAATTTAGTTTTTTTTTTTAAATTGTATCTTATTCTGTTTCATAATGAAATGGGTTTAGGAGCCTACTATTTTTCATGGAAGATAAAAATATTTTATTGGATAAAAAGTATATTATTTTTGTATAATAAAAAATTATCATACGGACTCAATACTTAACCTTCTGACAAAAAAAAAAACATTTCCTCGAACTAATCATTAGTCACCTCGCCGGGTGCATTAACAATAAATAGATGTGTTAATTGGTTAAACGTGCCTAGCATGTCTACCAAACCCAATATTCCAAAATCCAAAAAAAAAAAAAAATGAGAAAAGAGAAAAGAGAAAAGAGAAAAGCGATAGAGTGGGCAACCACGAAGTGGTCACCACTCACCACCATTGTTTTCTTACTTAAATAATACACGATCTCTTCTCTCTATTTTTTAGACACTAGAAAGAGGTCAAGAGGAGCCTATATAACCTAAACAGATTAATTGGGGTCAAACTCCATATCAAGATACACGCTGACAGCTTTAAAGATTCGTATGATCAACGCACACAGATCTTGATGAATATTGAACGACTCCGACTGGATGTCGGACCGCCCCTACTCCAAATAATTTTATAGAAATATGCAGGGCCGGTCCTGAAGATTTTGAGGTCCGGGGCGGAATAAAAGTTTGAGTCCTTTATATAAGGGTGTAAATGAATAAGATATTATCCGATTTCGTTTGGATCTGAATCCGGAAAATTACTTAAATTATCTGATTTGTATTTGTATCCATATACGAAAAGTTATAACAGATAAGGATATTGTTTAATAATTAACTATCTGTATCTGCATATATATTCGTATCCGAAAAGTTACAACGGATAAGGATACGGTTTAATAATTAACTATCCATAACTATATGTATCTGACCGTTTACATCTCTACTTCACAAGAAATGATTTGTTAAATATCAATGATCTATTACTTATATTTTAGTTGCATGACATTGATAAATGATCCTTAATGTAGCTGGTTCAAGACTCTCTTTGTTTTTTTGTCCTATATGCTTAGAAAAAAATATTATTGATCTTGAATTGATATATTCTAATTAACAATATAACATTATGAGATGAACAGTGACTAATATTTTAGTAATATGATATATGTTTTGTATCCAACAAATTTATTATGAAAAATATTAGATCTAATTAATGAATGAAAAAAAAATTACATATTGATATTATACTTTACTAGAATGTATATTAGTATTTTTTTAATTATCCGAATTATATTTATATGCGTCTGATATCTGATCCGTATTCGTATACATTTAATATCAATTCCGTATCCGTATCCGGAACTATCCATATTCGCATCCGTATTCGAAAAATTATAATGGATAAAGACACGTCTGATCCGTATCCGACCGTTTACACCGTTACCTTCATATACATATATATGTATGTATAATTGTGTATATATATATATATATATATATATATATATATATATATATATATATAGAGGTGGGCTACGGTGAGTTGCGAAGTAAAACGCGTTTCTACTTCATGCCGTATTTTTATTTTGAAAGTCCAAACAACCGATCCGAACCGTTAGATGTTTAATCCATATTGAAATGTGCTTGGAGACCAAATTTTACATTTTTTGAAATTTTTTTACTATTTATTAAGCATTTTTGAAAATTGCTGTTTTGCTGTAAACAGTAAAATTTTCTGGACCATCAGATCAGCGACTTTCAAAATTGCTTAATAAATAGTAAAAAAATTCCAAAAAATGTAAAATTTGGTCTCCAAGCACATTTCAATATGGAGAACAAGATGAACGGTTCGGATCGACGTTTGGAACTTAAAAATTGCAAAATATGAGCGTGAAGTAAAATAGTCACTTTACTTCGCAACTCACCGTAGCCCATCTCTCTCTATATATATATATATATATATATATATATATAATTTTATTAATATGTCAATAGATTATTCCTATTTATAAAAAAGTTTAGAGCTTTTATATATACAAAGTTTGATTTCTAACATTTTATTTATTTTTAATATATACAAATATTTTTTTTTGTAATATATACATACTAAATTTTTTTTTGGGACCCTTTGGATCCTGGGGCCCGAGGCCATCGCCCTGGGTGCCCTGCCCCAAGACCGGGCATGGAAATATGTTTGTGTTTGAAATAATTTTACAATTACGTACTATTGTGAAAATTGTCCAATTAATTCTATTTTATTCTTTACTACTTTCTAAACTGTTGATTTTGTAGAACGAGAGAGCGCGCACACACACATATAGGTTGGCTACTCTACTTACATATATAAGCATATGAAGGTATATGCTTATAAGTCATTTTTTCGTTTTCAAAATCTAAAAAGTCGATCTGAACCGTTAGATGTGATCTCTATATTGAAATGTGCATGGAGACCAAATTTTATATTTTTCTGAATTTTTTTACTATTTATTAAGCCACTTTGAAAATCATTGATCTAATGGTGACTTAACAAAATAGTAAAATCAGAAGCCACCCTCATATGCTTATGTAAGTAGAGTAGCCAACTCCTGGAGAAATGCTCTATATTAATACAATGAAAAATGTGTTGGGTGGCTTGACCCACAATTCATATTTAAAAAAAAAAAAATCAAAAACAAGGTTGATAGCACAAGTACATCAAAACAAAAATTGTTAACAAACATTTTGCACTACATAACAAAAAAAACACAACATCACTCTTCATCATATACCTCCTAGGCATCCTTGGTTCATTCTCAGGATCCAGCATCACTGTGTCTTGACGATAGATGCTCAAAGTCACATCCAGAGGATTTTTATTTTAAATATAATCAATTTTAATTATTTTAATAGAACAAACACCATTGATTTGGTTTTCATAAAAAGCAGCTCCACCAGTTCTAGAGATTAGTGGATGGAGAATTTGAATTTTATTCTAAGGAATTTGGGTTAGTAATTTCTACTTATTCCTCCCTCCACCGATCCCTAGGATCGGTGGAGCTGTTTTTTTTATAAAAATCAACTCCATGATGCTTGTTCTATTAAAATAATTAAAATTGGTTATATTTAAAAAAAAAAATCCATCCAGAGTCCAGACTCCTGTCCGCACATAAAAAGAGATAGAATGTTAACAGTGATATCCTTGATGCTGTAAATATTTAGATCTGTACAAAAGCAAAATACTTTAGGACAGAGAATAATTGATGCTGAATAGATTGTATAATATCAAAACATACACAATTAACATAAGTGATAGTTTTTCTGATATAGCCTGTATGCTGAACATTAAGCACCTGAATCAATTTAGAGAGAAAAAAATGTTAATTAACAACAAGAACACAGTAATATCACCAAGTATTGCTTAAACTCAAATTGGATTAAGACATATACTAGACAAAAAAAAAAAATTAACGCCTTGCTCAGACAAAATATATTTTTTAGATTTTAGACTGCACGACATTGTTATTATTTTAGAAAAAGATGGAAGTTTAGTCTTCCAACTTTTAATATTTATGAAGCATCTTCATTCAGGTTTCAAATTTGTGACCTTTCACACCGAAGACATTATCTTTCGCAAATATAAAAGCCTAAACTAATTTCCTACAAAAATAACCTTTGAGCAAAACAAAAATTGTACGAGGAAAAAATGGACTGTGCTTTTGTGTATAGCAATGGAGAGGCGGATGAACCAGGGAAGGATGTACATAACAGTAATCTGTATTTAAATAAATAAGAGAGACATCTGACCTTAATCCTGTCCAGAATTTATGCTCCAAATTAAGAATTAAATGGAATTAAGTTGGGGCAGTTGTGCGCTGTGCGTTTACTTCAATTTCTAGCATTGCAAAGAAGAAAGACAAGGCCAAAAAGGACAAAGTGGTCCTCAAATTAATTTGCAGTGTATTAGTTATTAATATTTTTTTAAAGAAAACTTTTAGTGAAAATTAAATCTTGTGTAATTTATATTTTAGAAATCCAGCTTTTGTTATGCTTAGTAATTATGTTTTTAAATTAGACTCCAGATTATAGCAATTGAACCAAACCTAGCACATGGTGCCTAGTATTAGAGCAATTATGCTCTTGCCTTGCTTCTCTCAAGCTAGTCATTGTTTATGTTTGAGTAATGCATTGTAGATTGTAAGAGAAGTAATGAAAGATGAATCAATTATTTTTACATTATCTTCTTTTACAGTACCATAGTTATATCTTTCTCTTTTATTAAATACAATATAAAATATAATCTATCTTCCAACCACCAAAAATTCAACTACACATCTTCCAACCACCAAAAATTCCTTTTTACAGTACCTTCATTTCTCTGTTTTTACTTTTTTTTTTTTATGGTTAGTGGTTAAAATTATCACTAACAAATATTTGGATAAAAAATAAAAGCTATTTACAAAACTGTTTTTACTTCTCAACTCTGCATTAAAACAAACATATGCTGCACTTGTGTCGGCTCCGCAAGTCCGCATACATTTTTTCATGAAATTAAATCCGGATCTCCTCAAATTCATCTAACTAAGAGCATCTACATCCCAGCAACTCAAATGAGTTTCTAAATAATTGTTAATAACTTTATAAAAATTAAGATATCTAAAGTTTCTAACTCTCGTATTTCTGAAATTAATTTTAGAGTTTCTATTAAGCCACGTCAGCAACAAATTAAAGAGGAAAAATAATTTGAGCCAATAATTTGGTCAGCATAGAGCACTTATAAATAATTTTTGATAAGAAATTTTACTGCATAGTTTCTAAATAAGAACTCTTTCACATCCCTGAAACAGAATTAAAAACTACCACATCAGATTAGAAACTCTAATAACACCAGAGATGTAGATGCTCTAAGATCCTCAAATTCAGCTTGGACGGTATTTATTCTCTCTTTTTTGTTGTTCTTGGTTGGATGATGAATTTACTCTTCGCATTGATATGATAAATTTGAGAAACTTTTTTCTTTGTTTTTCCTGTGGAACAAAGATTAATTTAACATTTTTTTTCATATATATAAACATCAAAGGACGATCAAAGCCACAGTGGAGCGCAGGTCCAGATCCTAATTGTAATTAAATTTTGAAACTAACTGATTTGAAAATATAAGAAGAGATTTTTTAAATGTTAAGTGTTAGCATTAGAATCCACCTAATTAAAACAATTTGGGCAAAAAAAAAATGAAAAAAAATAGAGTTTCTTTCAGCACATGAAGAATCTAGCACAATAAAATATATTTTGAATTTATAAATGAATAAAACATTAAAAAAAAATATACGAGTTGTTTGATATCCAAATTAAACAATTAAGCACTTGATTAAATTTTATTACGGCCCACAGAAAGAAAAGCAGGCTACGATAATATATTATCTTGATATATATATTTTTTTCTTTATAATTGACCAACTCATTTTTGATACAACAAGTGGTATCATGCTATCAACCTTTGATGAGGTAACAAATACCTAATTTTTCTTCTTCGTTTCTATGATTTTAAAATTTTAATTATATATATGGAAATTTAATTGAGTTTTATTTTTTATTTTTTTATATAGTCTAGCCACCCTCAATAAATGACAAATATTTAGTTGCAGTCTAGTGGTTAAAATTTTATTTTGTGATTGAGAGGTCTTGATTTCAAATCTCATTCACTACAATTGTGCATTTTAATTTTCAGCCACCTTTATTAAAATTTTCTAGTTCGGTCTCTGTTTTTATGCTCATCTTTCATGTCAATGTTATTGATTTTAATCTACATTATAACTATGCATCCATATTGATAGTTATCAAAAAAATTATTTTCCTCAATATTAACAGATAAAACAAAATGTCAACGGTTACATTCTAAATTTCTAATTAAAACAGAGCTTTAGTTCTTTCAAGGTTTTCATTTTTTTTTATAGAACGAACTCCAAATTAATTTCACAATTATAGGTGCATTAATATGACAAGATCAACATTTAAATTTTTTTATTTTAAGTATTAAATACCGAAGCAGAATAATCCTTTTAACATTTTTTTCAATTAAACCAAATAAAAGATCCAACTGAACCATGGACAAAGAAGTCAAAGATTGGAAATTTGGAATTTATACTTCAAACAAAATACATTCCGTTATTATTCCATTGTATATAATTCAGTCAAATTTTAATCAATTTTAATAAATTGTGAAAAATTAACATTAAATGATACGCTTAAGAAATATTTTGAAGGCAGTCTAGAAACATTGTAATATCCGATACATAGCGGATACAACAATACTTAATTTAAAAAAAAATCAACAATAACATGTATTTTTATATTAATTTATTTTTAATAGTATACAATGTTTTGTAAATTCTAACAATATTTTTCCTAATAATATATATAAATACACAAGTTAAACACACACACACACACATATTTATATATTGTATGTGTATGTTATACACACGCACGCACAAATTGAAAGTTAAAAAAAAAAAAATACATGTAATTTATGATTTTTTTTAGGTTTTTCGTGTATAGATATACACATGTACATATGGGGTAAGTCAATTATTAAAAAATGAAAGAAAAAGATACATTACGACATATATCATAAAAAATTTATACGGATATCTGTATCTAACAATATGAAGTATATATATTACATAGCTCGCCTCAGATGATCATGCCATAAAAAATCTTCAAGGTACATTTTTTTTTTTTTTCGAATTGGAGATTAAATTGCGCTAAATCCGCTTTAGTCGCCGACAAGAAAAATTATGCGTAAAGGGTACGGAGTCATTCATTAAATCATTAAATGTGGATGTGAATTTTTGTCTTGCATAGCTCTGCCTTTGAGCATAAGCCGAAAGCTAAAAATATATATCATAGTAGTAAGACCGATTTTTTTATTTATATCCAAAAATTAAATTAAATTTCAAAAACTAACCGAACCGGATGTCAAATTTTAAATCTACCCAAACCGGTTAACCGTTAACCGGACCAAATTTCCGGTTAATGGTTAACCGGACCTTTTGAAATGGTTCGGTTAACCGTTAACCGGACCCAAACCATGGGTCCGGTTAACGGTTAACCGGATTCGTTGGTTCGCTGAACCGTTAACCGAACCCAATTTTTTTTTTTTTTTTTTTTATACTTTTTATACTTTTTTTTAAAACAGAAAATTTTCAATTTTTTTTTTCTATTGAAAATATACATGAAAATTCGTATTTAGATTTATCAAATTTACACCAAAAATTTTTGTAAATCAAATATGAAATTTAAAATTATAGAAAAATACACATACACATACACATATACATATACATAAATAATATATAGTTACCAATTTTTTTTACTTTTTTTTTACTTTTTTTTACTTTTTTTGAAATTATAAAATTATTTATTCTGTATCATGGTTAATTTTCAGATTTAATTTACAAATTTTATTCGTAAATTTGATAGATATCAATACGATGTTTATTTTTGTAAATCGTATTTAATTGAGATTCATTGTTTTGGAGATTTTTTAAATGTATCTTTTGGAGATGCATTGCAAAACAATAATCTTGTATAGGGAAATGGGAGATGCAAAGCAAAACCATGCATCTTTAGTTGTTTACGGATCTTATACAACTGGGTTGGACATTTATTTGCTCCAAATTAATCACAACCATTCAAAGAACCATTTTTTCTCAAGAATTCTCAGAACTTTTTTTCGAATTTGATGGTTCATGATTAGTGTTTTTCGGATTTGATGGTTCATGATCAGTGTGCACCATTTTTATACTTCTGGATTGTACATAATCCATTTCTGGTTCAAATGGAGGCAATAGACATGTCCATTACTTTAGGAATGGAGGGGTCTATGAACCGGTTCAACCTAAATAGACTTGGTCCATACCTTACTCATGAACTGCGAAAAAAGAGAACTTTTTTTGCTCCCACCGGGGCTTGAACCCATGTCACTTGGGTGGGAGCCAAGTAGCCTAACCACTATACTAGATTAACTTTCTTGTTACCATCTTGATTCTTGTTTATTATATATACGACTTGTATAAATTTTCTAGTCTATATAGTTTCAATGTTTCTTGTATAGTGAATAATTTTTTAATATTCTGTCGGAATATTTATTTTATTAATATTCTATATAATCTATATACACTAACCCTAAACCCTAAACACTATATATTCCAACATATACATATAAAATAAAATTCGTATTTAGATTTATCAAATTTACACAAAAAAAATTTGTAAATCAAATCTGAAATTTAAAATTATAGAAAAATATACATACACATATACATATGCATATAAATATGGTTATAAAAAAACGAGTTTAAAAAAAAAAAAAAAAAAAAAAAAAAAAAAAAAACCGGTTATTGGATAACCGGACCAAAACCATATTTCCGCTAAGCCGTTAACCGAACCCATACCATTGGTCCGCTAAACGGTTAACCGAACCCACCGGTCCGCTAAACCGTTAACCGAACCAAGGGTCCGGTTAACTGTTAACCGGAAATTTGGTCCGGTTAACGGTTAACCGGTTTGGATAGATTTAAAATTTCAGTGTCAAACCAGTTAATTTTTGAAATTTAATTTAAATTTTGGATAAAAATAAAAAAATCGGTAGTAAGAGTTGTTTGTATTTTGAAAAGCTTGACTTAATTTGTTTTCCTCCAATATTCTAACTTCCATTTTTTTTTCGAAATAATTATTTTCACTTTTCTTAAGTGACTTTGGTCAAATAAACAAGCACATGCACATTTCACCATTAAATTTAATATATGTTTCTAACCCTTCGTGAATAGATACTTGGCAGCCGCTGCCAAAGTTTCAAAAAAAAAAAAAAAAAAAAAACCCTTCGTTAATAGTAGTATAATTACTCTGTTTTTAGAACCAAAACTAGAAAATTGAGATTAGAGGAACTAAATAAGTAAGAGTCATATAATTTTGTTTTATGAGAATGACTAATAGTATTATTTTTTTTTTCTAAATATTAAAATTTTTAAAGGATCAAAATAAAAAGAATTTAATGGTTATGCGGTTTAGGAGAAATTAATTATAAATCATAATGATTGTTTGGAAAAGGATTGGTGACCTAATAGCAATACTAAATAATATTCATAGCATGATGGTGATCAATCAAAACTAAGTATTAAATGTTTATACAGTTACAAGTAGGGCTGCTAATGAGTCGAGCCGGCTCGCGAATTAATGAGTTGAGCGGCTCAATATTTCATAACGAATTGGACTCAACACTAAAAAATGTCCTAACTCGACTCGGCTCACTTTTGAAAGAAAAAAAACTCAGCTCGGCTTGACTCATGAGCTCGCGAGTCGGTTCGTGAGCCAGCTCATATTACATGTTAAAAAAATGATCATTTAATTATTTTAAAGAAATGATTGAAGTGGGATAGAGATATTCTTGTGACTTTAAATTACATGTTGAAAAACTTTGATTATTTTTTAAAGAAATGATCTAAAGAAATTTGAAAAAAAAGATCATTTTTTTTTAAATAATTCCAAAATGCCGACTCATGTTACATGTTGAAAACTTTGAAATTTGAACAAATTTGAAATCTGAAAAATTTTGAAATCTGAAAATTTTGAAATCTGAAAAAAGTTGAAATCTGAAAAAAATTTGAAATCTGAAAAATTTTGAAATCTGAAAAATTTGATATATGAAAAAATTTGAAATCTGAAAAAACTTTGAAATCTGAAAAATTTTGAAATCTGGAAATTTTGAAATCTGAAAAATTTGAAATCTGAAAAATTTGAAATCTGAAAAATTTTGAAATCTGTAAAAATTTGAAATCTATAAAAAATTTGAAATCTAAAAAATTTGAAATCTGAAAAAAATTGAAATCTGAAAAAAATTGAAATCTGAAAAAAATTTGAAATATGAAAATATTTAAAATCTGAAAAACATTTGAAATCTGAAAAAATTTGAAATATGAAAAAATTTAAAATCTGAAAAAATTTGAAATCTGAAAAAATTTGAAAACTGAAAAAATTTGAAATCTGAAAAAATTTGAAATCTGAAAAATTTGAAATCTGAAAAAATTTGAAATTTGGAAAAAATTTGGAATTTGAACTTTTTCCAAATTTCAACTTTTTTCAAATTTCAACTTTTTTCAAATTTCAATTTTTTTCTAAATTTCATTTTTTTCCAAATTTCATTTTTTTTTTGAAATTTCAAATTTTTTTCAGATTTCAAATTTCAATGTTTTTCAACATATAATATAAGCTGGCATTTTGAAATTATTTTAAAGAAATGATCGTTTTTTTTTATTTCTTTGGATCATTTCTTTAAAAAATAATTAAAGTTTTTCAATATGTAATTTAAAGTCACAAGAATATCTCTATTCCACTTTGATCATTTCTTTAAAATAGTTAAATGATCATTTTTTCAACATGTAATGTGAGCCGGCTAGCGAACTCAAGAAAAAAAAAAGTGAAATAAATTCTATCTAAATTGTTTTTTTATAAAAAAATAAAATTAAAAAAAATATGAATATATATTTAAGTGGGATAGAAATTGAATTGAATATATATTTAAATTTTATAATTACCTTATAGGATAATGTGTACGAAATAGTCATTATTCATACTCTTATCTATTTAATTAACGGAAAAAAATCTTATTCATATCCATATCCAATATGTTAAAGAAAAAAAAATTATCATACCCGCCTTATCAAATACAATATGGATCAGATAAACGACTAAAAAGATACCATTGATACCCCTACTAATACTAATACAAAGAATAATTGCTCTGCAAGTAGCATTAATTGCGTTTTATATTGAGCACTAGCTCTAGTGAGCCGTACCGCAACCGATCCAACGGCCATCGAACTACCTCACTTTTTTTTTAATGCAAATGAATCTCTCGCTTGCACGAACTCTTAATTCAATATCAATGGTATTATATCCAAGAAAAACAAAAAGAAACAGCTGGCAATTGGAAGTCTCTGTTCGTGCAAATTAGTCAGCGCAACAATTGTTAAATTGAGGAAAGTGATAACGGGTCGGGTTTATATCCCACAGGTAAATATAACCAAAAGTCGACAAGAGGCTAAGGAAACATTGGTGAAAACTAAGCTAACAAAACTGAAGCCAATTGGAATTTGGTTCAAGTATTTTAAGTTTTAAGATTCAAAAACCCGACAAGATTGGTGGGATTTGTGTCGTGTCGCTGGCCTAAATGTCGTACAGTTGAATTTTGAAATATTCAACTGGTCGAATTATTTTCAAATATTTTACAAGACAATCTTTATTTTTCAAACTTTTTATCAGTTGAATTTTGAGATTTATCCAGACTTAAAAAGGAAAATCTAAGCTAATAAATTTAGTAATCCACTAGATAAAAATTAGTATAATTAAGTTAATATATAGACCCGCCATTTCCAACCCAAGTTTGTACTAGAATATTGAACTTATATTAGAAGGAAACAGCTAACAGTTTCTGGCCCTCAGTCCTCCGAAAATTTCTGGACTTTTTATACTAATTCTATAAACAAGTTAATTAGATTTTGTAATATTATGAAAATAATCATATAAACAAGTTCAATGGATGTTCTGCAAATGAAACCGCGTGGTCCCAGATGAAAACGCGTGAAAACTGTTGAAAACGCGTGGTCAACGAACAAAGTACAATTGAAGTACAATCGGCAGTTAAACTGGGAACCACCTTCTAGAAGATATTTAACGATCACCTTCTAGAATGTATATATCGAACCGGGACCAAATTTAAATTCTACAAATATACCCATTTTTTTTTTTAAATTATCTTTTTATTTTAATTATTCGATAAATTTTTTTTGGGCACCTTCTAGAAGGTCTCTATTCAACAGTTTGTACGTACACATATTATCCTGTGAACATACACATATTATCCTGTGAACATATATATTGAACGAGAAATGACCTGCAGCTTTCAAAACTTCGATGTTGTTCATCAATGCTGATGCCCCTCAACGATGATATTAAATAGACAAACGACACTAAAATTACAACAAGAGGAGACGCTGATCGTCGATTCTGCGACTCAATACTCGATTGAAACAAAGAAGAAAAAGAAAAGAAAAAAAATCAGATCAGAAAAGGAAAGAAGGTTCAAAAAACGATTCAATTTTCAAAAAAAAGGAAAGCGGTAAAAAAAGGAAGGGCTTAAATAGGAAAAATGGCGGCTGTAGTAGTGGGGACTGCGTCGTTGCCAGTTATGGCAGTTGAAAGCGCGTTGCTGAAAAAATGCGTCGGAACTAAGCTAAAAATGAAAGGTTTTTATACGCGAGGATTTTCGGGAGAATGTAACCCAAAGGGCGTTATCTTTTCTCTATATTAGAAAACAACATATGAATCATTTTGTAAAATAAGAAATATGTTATGATAATTTGTAAGATTTTCGATTTTTATTGCAAAAGTCTTATGATCATTTAAAAATGTTGATTTATATTAAAGTAGTCTTATATATTATTATCAACGGTAAAAAATGGTGGATGTAAATTCAAATCACCATCTTTCTCATGTTCATATCCATAGTTAGATATATAAAGTATTATTCTTTAATTAATTTTCTACAACGTCGATGCCGGTGTTAGTATGCATTTAATCGATATCATGTTATGTTAAGTGTGGATAATGAAAAATTAGTATCAACATCATGTAATTAATAATGAGATGGATTAAAGTATTAATGTAGAAACAATTTGGTATGAGTTAGAATCTTAAAGACTTTTTTTTTTATATTATAAGGACTGAACAAGAAAATAATAATATTTTAAGAGCCATTATGTAATTTACTCTAAAAAAAAATAATCCGTAAATTTGCTATACAAAAATTGAAGTTCTTATAATTTTATTTTTTCTGAAAATTTTAAAAATGTATTAACGACTGCATCACAGTAAAGTAGTAAACATATCACTTGGGAATTTGAGTTCAATTGACCTTCTCACCCAGAGAATTATAGTTGGATCCCTGATGATTTCATTTATTAATAAAATCAATTATCTTAATCATATATATATATATATATAGAGTTAGGCTAATATGGCATTGGTGTTATTTCAAACTAAATAACACCACATCTTAAACCGTTAGATCTGCTTTAATATTCGTACAAAATAAAGTGCTTGAACAGTAAAAGCAGATTGTACGAATATTAAAGCAGATCTAACGGTTTAAGATGTGGTGTTATTTAGTTTGAAATAACACCAATGTCATATTAGCCTAACTCATATATATATATAGAGTAAGGCTACGCTACTTCGCGAATTAAACGTATTGTTTTAATTCGCGCTCATATCTCTAGTTTCGAAGTCCAAATAGCCGATCCAAACCGTTAGATGTTTAATCTATATTAAAATGTTCTTGGAGATCAAATTTTACATTTTTTGGAATTTTTTTACTATTTATTAAGATGATTTGAAAATTGTTGTTTTTTAATAGTGCAGAATTCTAATAAATATAATGATTGTCAAACCATCTTAATAAATAGTAAAAAAATTTAAAAAAATGTAAAATTTGGTCTCCAGGCACATTTTAATATAGATTGAACATCTAACGGTTTGGATCGGCTATTTGGACTTCAAAACTAGAGATATGAGCGCGAATTAAAACAATCCGTTTAATTCGCAAAGTAGTGTAGCCTTACTCTATATATATATATATATATATATATATATATATATATATATATAGTAGAACTAGTGTGCTCTTAAGCTCACCAAAGTTTTGGTGAGCTTAACTCTAAAACTCATCAAATCGATTTCAAATGACAAATCCGAACCGTTGAAACCCGCCTACCTTACGTGTGATGCATCTACATGTGAAATTTTTAAACATTCGAATTAATTTAGTATAAAGTCAAGCGGTCAAAATTAGAAGGTTAATAAATTAATTTTAGTGCATTCATTTTTGAACGTTTTTTGACCGCTTGACTTTATACTAAATTAATTCGAATGTTTAAAAATTTCACATGTAGATACATCACACGTAAGGTAGGCGGGTTTCAACGGTTCGGATTCGTCATTTGAAATCGATTTGATGAGTTTTAGAGTTAAGCTCACCAAAACTTTGGTGAGCTTAAGAGCACTCTAGTTCTAGTCATATATATATATAGAGAGAGAGAGAGAGAGAGGAGGGTTCAAATGCCTCCATGTTTTTGTGCCTCCATCATGCCTCCATCTCTCTCCATTATTTTCAAAGTTCAAACAGTCGATCCGAACCGCTCAAGCTAACCTCCATACTAAAATATGTTTGGAGACCAAATTTTATATTTTTAGGAATTTTTTACTATTTTTTTAGATAGGTACAAAAATATTGTTTTTAGATGGTTCAGATTTACTGATTTTGTACCTATCTAAAAAAATAGTAAAAAAATTCCTAAAAATATAAAATCTGGTCTCCAAACATATTTTAGTATGGAGGTTAAGTTGAGCGGTTCGGATCGACTGTTTGAACTTTGAAAATGATGGAGAGAGATGGAGGCATGATGGAGGCATTTGAACCCTCCTCATATATATATATATATATAGAGGTGGGCTACGGTGAGTTGCGAAGTAAAACGCGTTTCTACTTCACGCCGTATTTTTATTTTGAAAGTCCAAACAACCGATCCGAACCGTTAGATGTTTAATCCATATTGAAATGTGCTTGGAGACCAAATTTTACAATTTTTGAAATTTTTTTACTATTTATTAAGCATTTTTGAAAATTGCTGTTTTGCTATTAACAGTAAAAAATAGTAAAATTTTATGGACCATCAGATCAGCAACTTTCAAAATTGCTTAATAAATAGTAAAAAAATTCCAAAAAATATAAAATTTGGTCTCCAAGCACATTTCAATATGGAGAACAAGATGAACGGTTCGGGTCGACGTTTTGAACTTAAAAATCACAAAATATGAGCGTGAAGTAAAATAGTCGCTTTACTTTGCAACTCACCGTAGCCCATCTCTCTCTCTCTCTCTCTCTCTCTCTATATATATATATATATATATAGGAGATAGGCTAATGTGCTTCCGGTAGCATATGGGTCAAAATGCTACCGGTCCAAATTTGAAATTTCAAAATTCAAAAAGTCGATCTGAACCGTTCATCTTGTTCTCCATATTAATATGTGCTTGGGGACCAAATTTTACATTTTTCTGAAATTTTTTACTATTTATTAAGCCACTTTGAAAATCGCTGATCCAACGGTGGCTTAACAAAACAGTAAAACCGTTGGATCAGCGATTTTCAAAGTGGCTTAATAAATAGTAAAAAATTTCAGAAAAATATAAAATTTGGTCTCCAAGCACATATTAATATGGAGAACAAGATGAACGGTTCAGATCGACTTTTTGGATTTTGAAATTTCAAATTTGGACCTGTAGCACTTCGGCCCATATGCTACCGGAAGCACATTAGCCTATGTCTATATAGAGTAAGGCTACACTACTTCGTGAATTAAACTGATTGTTTTAATTTGCGCTCATATCTCTAGTTTTGAAGTCCAAATAGCTGATCCAAACAGTTAGATGTTCAATCTATATTAAAATGTGCGTGGAGACCAAATTTTACATTTTTTTAAATTTTTTTTACTATTTATTAAGATGGTTTGACAATCATTATATTTATTAGAATTCTGCACTATTAAAAAACAACAATTTTCAAACCATCTTAATAAATAGTAAAAAAATTCCAAAAAATGTAAAATTTGATCTCCAAGAACATTTTAATATAGATTAAACATCTAACGGTTTGGATCGGCTATTTGGACTTCGAAACTAGAGATATGAGCGCGAATTAAAACAACACGTTTAATTCGCGAAGTAGCGTAGCCTTACTCTATATATATATGACTAGAACTAGGGTGCTCTTAAGCTCACCAAAGTTTTGGTGAGCTTAACTCTAAAACTCATCAAATCGATTTCAAATGACGAATCTGAACCGTTGAAACCCGCCTACCTTACGTGTGATGCATCTACATGTGAAATTTTTAAACATTCGAATTAATTTAGTATAAAGTCAAGCAGTCAAAAAACGTTCAAAAATGAATGCACTAAAATTAATTTATTAACCTTCTAATTTTGACCGCTTGACTTTATACTAAATTAATTCGAATGTTTAAAAATTTCACATGTAGATGCATCACACGTAAGGTAGGCGGATTTCAACGGTTCGGATTCGTAATTTGAAATCGATTTAATGAATTTTAGAGTTAAGCTCACCAAAACTTTGGTGAGCTTAAGAGCACCCTAGTTCTAGTCATATATATATATATATAGATAGAGTAGAACTAGGGTGTTCTTAAGCTCACCAAAGTGTTTGGTGAGCTTGACTCCAAAATCCGTCAAATCGGTTTCAAATGACGAATCCAAACCGTTGGAACCCGTCTATTTTACGTGTGATGCGTCTACATGTGAAATTTTTGAACTTTCGAATTAGTTTAGTATAAAGTCAATTGGTCAAAATTAGAAGGTTAATAAATTAATTTTAGTGCATTCATTTTTTTAACATGTTTTGACCGCTTGACTTTATACTAAACTAATTCGAAAGTTAAAAAATTTCACATGTAGACGCATCACACGTAAAACAGGCGGGTTCCAACGGTTCGGATTCGTCATTTGAAACCGATTTGACGGATTTTGGAGTCATGCTCACCAACACTTTGGTGAGCTTAAGAACACCCTAGTTCTACTCTATCTATCTGTATATATATATATATATAGGACTTAGCTATGGTGCTATGGGTAGCTAAGAGGCCTCCTGTGCTACGGCTCAATATTCGACTTTTCAAAATTCTAACGGTCAATCCGAACCGTTCATCTTGTTCTCCATATTAATATGTGCTTGGAGACCAAATTTTACATTTTTTGGAAAAATTTTACTATTTTTTTAGATTTATTGAAAATCGCTGTTTTTCAAACAAATCTGGACCATAAAAAACAACATATTAGCCAAATCCTATATATATATATATATATTTCAACATCTCATTGTAAAAAAAAAGGAACAATTCCCTGTCCATAACTCAATTTTTGATAGATTGAAGCTCAAATATATAGAAATTAGAAAATAAAGAGATCTAATAGAATAGAAGAACCGGATTCATTATGTAAATATTATGCGGTGGGATCCTCTGTTTTTATATCCTGTACAATTAGATCGCAAAGATTTTTTTAGACTTTAGACATCAAGACAAATTCTACATATAACCGATTCTTTCTCCGCTAACGTTACAAAAAAAAAAAAAAGAAGTGCTTTTTCTTTGATATGAGCATATAAATTTTCAACTCGTATTTTTTTCTTTTTATTTTGAAAAATAAATTCTTGGGATGAGAAGACAAAGGAAAAAGGATACCAAGTTCTTTAATAAATTGAACCTTTTCATTTTTATTCTTTAAAGTTTATAATTTTTGTAAATAATTAATACTAGTCTCGTAGTCTCGTAGTCTAAATGGTTTATTCTCTCTCATAAAAAATAATTATATCTAGTCTCGTAATCTCTCTCATAAAAAATAATTATATCTAGTCTCGTAGTCTAAATGGTTTATTCTGCTCTTGAGAACTTGTTATTAGTATTACTTTAGTAAAGAGAAGATTGCAATTATAATTGTAGAGAAGTCGAGCAAGCAGTGGACCCGAAAGATTGTGATTCGTTGGGTCTGACCATGTCCAAATTATTTTATTTAGAAATAGTAGCTCTGTCCCAATTATTAGAAATCAATTAGATTGTAGTTTGCATGCTCCCACGACATTCAATCCTTCCTCTTTCATTCCTTTCTAGAGAGAAAGAAAGAGCAAAAAAAGGTAGAAGAGATTTAGAGATCCAAAGCACTGAGGCAAAATTTCAAAAATCAAGTTCTTTTAACAAGAAAGAAGATTACAAGGCATTGAAATTGGAGGAGGGAAGGCTGGAAGCGCTTTCAAAATTTAAAATCAAAGCATGGAATTGTGCTCCAAATCAACTTCATAAAGGTGCAGCTTTATCATTATTTTCTTCTTTTTACAGCACTCAAATTATTTGTTTGCCATGCTTGATTGATTGTCTCTTCTTTTAATGCTTTCAAAACAAAAGAAATAATTCTTCATTGGGAGGAGGGAAAAAAAACAAAAAATGGTTTTTCAGCTTGGAACTGTTTCAAATCTGCATATAAAGGATGTATAACAAAAATCTAAAAAGAAGTTTCCACAAAAGTATATGCCACATTTTTTTTTTCTTAAAATGTATATTTCTATCTAAAGTTAATTTCCCTTCCTCTCAATTAATCTCAAAATGGAGATGATCTTTCCTACCCCTCATATAACAGGCCTATGAGGAACCAAGAAAATTTTAGAAAGCTGCTTCCAACCAATGCGATTTCCATTTATTTTCCAATTTATTAAATGTATTAAATATATTTGTTGCAACTGCATGTCTGCATGTATTTAAGTTTCCTTAATTTTGCAAACACAATTGTACAAAATATGTCGCATCGATTGAGATGTCTATTGTTTTGATGGGAACAATACAACATTTTCTTGAAAATTAAACAAACGAAGAATCATCTCCATTTCAGAAAAGGAATGGAGGAGATGGGTAAAAACCATAAAGTCTCAAAGGAGATGGAAGGTCTTTATTTTAATCCTGTCTGTCCTCATTACAGCAGCATATCGCTTGGTTTCATCTCCCTTGTCATTTGATTTTGGCTGTCAGGCTTGAAACATGGATTCTAACTTTCAAACCAGAGTAAATTATAAAATGAAGGATCTAATTAAAAATAAGTCCTTCTCGTTATTCCCAAACCAGTCCCTTAATTATGTTTGGTCATATATATATATATATATATATATATACACTACAATATGGGATAGTATCCGCGACGGTATACCGACATTATCCCTCACGAATATTGTCCCATTTTTGTAATATATGTATCATCAATAACAAAATTATGAATTGAATCCTACCTCTTTACGTATAAATGCTGGTTCATTTTTTATAAAACTTATGAAAAAAATAAATACTAAAGTTATTAAAGCTCTTATTTAAAAAAATATATACATGAAAAATTTGTAGCACACTTGTCTTTAAGAATTTCAGAAGAATTTTGATGTCACTAATTTTGAGAAATATTAATATTGATGAAATACCATCCTTCCTTCTGCCTTAAATTTTTCAATACTAAAAAAGTTTCATTCTTTTATGATAATTGCAGGGGGGATTTTGCAAATATATACATGACATATTCCTAATTATATGACACATAGGTCTAATTAAAAGCTGTTAACAGCTTAGAAAAATCATGGTAAAAAACATCAAACAGTAATTTGAAATCTCAGTTTTACCCATAATTTACATTCCTTGAAATTTAAGTACCGAGCAGGAAAGTGAAGTAAACTTTTTCAAATCACAATAATAAAGTTTGGTGACTTAATTAGTAATTTAACCAACAGAGGCTTTTTACACAAACTTCCAAAAAACATGACTAAACAGACGGTCCTATGGGCATCGGACCGGACCTCGTATGAACAGTAGAATTGCGTCTAGATTCGAGGGTGAAATTCAAAATAAATCATCCGCGTATATCTTAAAGTAGATCTAACGGCTCAGACTGGCCATCGGACCGAATATTTGTCCGTTGCCCGATGGACACAGGTACCGTCGAAAAATTCCACAGGACACTCCCTCCTCTCCTTCTCTCTCCATTTAAATCACTGTTTTATTAAACAAACTTTTGTATTGAATATGTAGTACTACTGTTCCATTAAATTCCATTCTCTCTCTCTCTTTCTCTCACAGGTGGGCAACCTCTCCTAAAAAACCGCGCCAACCATCCACCGGAAATGGACAGCTCCTCCCAGTGCGACGAGAACTCTTCGTCAGAGACCGACCTCGACCGCTCGACCGTGATAGACTCAATCGATTTCAGCCGTACGATCTCCGACGTGTCGTCTTTCTCTGAGCGCAGCGAAGATCATAGTGGTCCGTATGAGCCCCACTCGCACCACCGTGGCCTCTGGCCGCCGCCACGGCGACCCTCGACGGGGCTCAACCGCATGAGTATGAAGCAGCGCTCCACTGATGTGTTCCTTAAGAAATCACCAGCTGACGATGGTATGCTAACGCTTTAATTTTGTTTGAATTTGAAGTTGGTTTTGGTGGGATAGAGATTAGAGAGTTAAAACCTTGTTTTGAGCTTGTAATAGTTCATATGTGGCAAGGTGACCTGCATTGGGTGCTTGACCCGTTATACAGTTGCTGCTACATATTGTGCCACATTGTGTGGTGCAGCTCGTACTAATTGATTTAGTCCATTTTTGTGGCATTTTGTCAAGTCTTTTGTTTGGCGTTATTTTTTTTTGTTGGTATAAACTTGAATATGGTATGTCCTTTTAAATTTTCTGACATCGCCCTTCATTTATCATACGGTCAAAATCAACTTCATAAGTTTCTTCTCTAAAATTACGTATCACCCATTACTCTGATAACTGGGGTCCACATTTCACTAACTTGACAGGCATTTTGCATAATTTGGTTAAACCCAAGTTGGAATGCATTTCTAATCTAAGCTATGAATAATCAATCAATCTTCTGATATATATCGAGTATCGACATTGATTTACCAGAGTTAGAACTAGTAAAGGAGAAGTTTTCAAAGCTTTTGTTGGGGGAAGACATGTCAGGAAATGGAAAAGGAGTCTGCACTGCAGTTGCTATCTCAAATTCCATTACAAATCTCTATGGTACAGTGCAATTCCCTTTTCTTTTCTTTTTTGAGAATTTCTATATAATTATACTGTGATGATCCTTTTTCTCTGTTTTGAGTTTGACCCCCCATGCTTTCAATTGAGGTTAAATTAAGAATTATCATGGTGCGAGTGTCTTTATTCGGAAAACTTACAACAGTACATGTAAATTGAAACTGAGCTAAAATGAGGGCTAATTGTATGGAACTGAGTAGCTACTAGAAATACCTATTGTGAAAATTTAGATAGCAATATGGGAATCGTTTAGTGATTTACTTAATGCAATATATTATAACCTTTTCTTTTTCTCCAATTTCAAAGCCACTGTATTTGGGACCCGGCATAAATTGGAACCATTGCCACTTGAGAAGAAATCAATGTGGAGACGAGAGATGGATTGCCTCCTTTCTGTGTGTGATTACATAGTTGAGTTCTATCCCTCTACGCAAACCATGCCAGATGGAACTGCTGTAGAGGTCGGAAACAAAACTAAATTTTATTAATATTTTTTTTTGGATCATCATTGGTAAGTTCTTTTTGTTAATGAATTAGGTTATGGCAACCAGACCACGATCAGACATTTACATCAACCTCCCTGCATTAGAAAAACTGGATGCTATGCTTATCGTAAGATTTCTATATCACTATTTTGTCATCTTTTTTTCTTTTGAGAAATAAAAAATTGGTACTGGGCACACCATGGAAGACATGGGCTAGAACTTAAAAATAGAGTAAATTCTTTAACCAATAGAGGAATAGTTTTCTTAGCTCTTACAGAACTTCAAGTATAACGTAAACCCTTGCAAAAAGAGAAATATCATTGATGCCCTTTAAATTATGAAAAATATCTCGTTTTTCCTGCTCTCCTTAATTCCCTTCAAAAAATTAAAAATAACATAAAATATCCATCTCATTTCTGCTCAATAACATACAGAGACATTGAGACAGTAGAGGGTAGATTTTACATCTTTCAAACATATAGGATTGCGAAATTTTGCACAAGTGCATGAAAACCTAGGTAATGTGATGATTAATCATTTCTTATGAATAACTCAAGTATGCTTGTGAACTAAAAACATGTATCAGGACATCTTGGATAGTTTCCACAAACCAGAATTCTGGTACATTGATGATGGAAAAAAATCATTTAGTTCTGGATCATCATCTTTCCGGCGGCTGAGTCACCGAAATGAGGAGAAGTGGTGGCTTCCTGTCCCTTGTGTACCTCCTGATACAGGCCTATCAGAAAATGCACGAAAGAACTTGCAACAAAAACGGGATTGTGCGAATCAGATCCACAAGGCTGCTGTGGCGATAAATACTGGAGTCCTTTTTGAGATGGAAATCCCAGATTCATTTTTGGCTACTCTTCCCAAGGTAAGTTTTTTCTGACATTGCATTGTCACTTAGTTAAAAAGATTGGTTGCGGCTTATTTGGTTCTTCACCTTTCGTATGTTACTATAACAAACATGAAGTTAGCAAACTATATATATTATTTTATAAAGATATTGGTTAGCTGGGATGAAATTTGATGTTTGTTAAACACCATTTCTTTCAAATTACGTTTTTCGCATTTATTATACTACAATTTTACATTTATATTGTTTGAATTTAAGTTCATTGTACTTGAATAACAGTTAAACACATGATATGATGGGAGTTTCAGATTTAACCCTATAACCTTTGCTTTCCATTTTTTTTGTTTTTCAGAGTGGAAAAATTACCTTAGGAGACGCTTTGTACCGGTCAGTAAGCTCACCAGAAAGGTTCTCGCCAGATCAGCTGCTTGATCAACTTAACATTGGCGAAGAGCATGATGCCTTGGAATTGGCTGATCATGTAGAGGCAGCGATGTATGTGTGGCGCAGGAAAGCAAGCACTCACCATTCCAAATCATCCTGGAAAATGGTGAAGGAGCTCGTATCTGACGAGGACAAAAACGTGATGCTAGCTAGTAGAGCCGAGTCTCTGTTGCTTTCTATAAAGCAGAGATTTCCTGCACTCTCACAGACCACCTTGGATACAAGTAAAATCCAGTATAATAAGGTAAAACATGAAACCAAGGAGGTAACATGGAAAAAGAAAAAGAAAACTATTGTCATATAGTGCGTGTTCAGCTCATTGGAACAGAGGGGTAAAGCAGATTAGTTGCCAAACATATTTGAAATTAAATGAAATAGAGTGCAACGAGTCGTAATACAGTGGAATTTTTGCAGTCAATAGGGGAGAGGAGAGGGTTGTGAGGAATTGGGTCTATTGCACTTCGCCAAATTGAGTTGAAAAAAATCTATTCCCATTCTGAAAAATTTAATGAAAAATTATCTATAAAAATTTACAACACATTACATTTATACAAGGTTACTAGGATTTGAATCGCTGTTGATAATTTTGTGTGTTTGATGACACAGGATGTTGGGCAGGCAATCCTGGAAAGCTACTCCAGAGTGCTAGAGAGTTTAGCATTTAATATTGTTTCATGGATCGATGATGTGCTTTTTGCTGATAAATCTGCTAGGAAAAGTTGATTTAAGAAGGCCTTTTCATGCTACTTTGTGAAGTTGCAGCAACTAACAATAGAAAACGAGGCGATTTAGTTTAGACCTCAGGCAGGTTATATTTTGGATTGATGTGACTGTAGTTATTATACTGACAGATTTTGGAGATTTATACTATCAGACAGTGAACAAGATTTTGACACGCTTAGTTGTCTTGTAATATATGGGCCTGTAAGCAGATAGGTGTCTGTTGTTCGTAACTTTGAGATTAACAATTGTATTTAAGTTTAAAATTTATACAACCTACTGAAATCAGCTATCACTTTGTAGTACAATTGTAGCATAATGGTGTAAAAAAGAATGGATGGATTTCTTATACATAATACAAACATGAAAAATAAAAAGAACAATTGTTCATATGCACCAGCATCAGATCAGGAACCAGCTCTAGACTGCACTACTGCAGTTGGTTTCGACAAAAACAGATTCTGCTTGTAGCAACTCTTTGGTAAAGATTTTAACAAAGCAATTTTGGCTTCATGCAGCACACTAACCATATGCAACACTTTTTTTATTATATAGTCCGTACACTGCATGAAGCCTAAAATGCTCTGTTAAAATCTTTAACCAAACCATTCGCCCCTCCCCTACCCAACACACGGACAATAACCGCTACCTATCACATAAGAGTTACACAAGTAGAACAAATTAATTAAAAATTAATCTAAAACCTGAGTCATTTTGATACAGCCACACCCACAATGGGCACTAGGAGTAAGAAAAAAAGGAGAGTGAAAGAAGGAAAAAATGAAAAAGAAAAAAGAGTTGGGCACATGGGATTAGCTAATAACAAGCATCATCACCTAGGGCCCTAAAATACATGTTATAAGGTTACAATTGTTTTTTCGAATCAATTCTAAGCTTTGCTACACTGAAGCTGATCACGCTTTACGCATTCTGTTTCCCTAAATAATACATCCTTCAAAAGAAAATGGATCAAAAGAGAGAATAAAAAACATGCTACAACATGATCTGACAATGGTGGAACCATAAAATTTGTTATATACAACCAGCTTGGGGAACTTCAAAAGGGGACCCAACTCCAGTAGTCATAGCAATTCTCAATACAACCCGTCCCTCATTCTCCCATAAATTCCAGTATGGTATCTTCTCCTGAAACAACAAAGGTGGGCCGGAGTCGCTGAAGAATGTGTATTTTTGTTTTTTTTCTTATGTTGCCATAAATGTACAAGAGAGTCAGCTATCGTCGTCTAGCGATCCAATGTAAGTGAGGTCGGCTCTTCTCACTCGAACCGCACCCTTGAGCCAGCTAGAGGCTTTTAAATTGGAGTGGTCACCCCCAGGGACACCCATGCTACTACCGCCTCCACCACCACTGCCTGATGTGGAGGTAGAAGAGCCAGCTGTGCCATCTTCAAGTAAGGTCCAAGGATCGATCTCCATCTCCGATGGTTCTTGGGAAGGCAGTGGGGCCTTGCCTCGGCCTGATGGAAGATTGGGGGAGTTCCAACTTGGAGTAGAGGGGTTGATGCTTCTTTGTTGGTGACCTGGGGTGGGGTTGCCAGGCAGAAGGAATGGAAGAGAAGGCAGTGAGAGAGGAGGGAGGCAGGGCAATGAGAAGGGACGTGTTGGAGGGAGATATGGCATGGCCGACTGAATCCGCCTACGGATTGTCAGCGGCAATTCCATCTTGTCCAATGCTGACTGCAATATGAAAACGCAACAATGATATCAAGGAGAGAAAAAGGCATATTGTCTGTCTTAGAATACGTTTACCACAGTTTGCTCATTTGGACCAGTAGGTCCCGGTAACTGATCTAGTATTTTACCTAAACATGACTGTTTCAGTAACTGAAACATATCAGTACCATGCTTTAAATTAAAGACCAACTCAGCTATATGATTCTGAAACTCGGAATAAGAATCAGGATCAGCATGTAGTTTGGTGGATCAAAACTCAGCTGACTTGGACCGAAAGCTCGGACATATAAAATTGTTCATATGCATAAAAAAACTAATGAAAAAATTTAAGAGCTAATAATAGTTGAAAATAATGTTGAGACAAGGAATTGACTGCTCTCATGCATTTGTTTTATTCAAAACAGAACAATGTGAAAACCTGAACACAATATATCAAATAATTACAAACACATAATTGTGCAGCTTATTGTTTGGAAGGATATTTGGTTGATGCTTGAATTTTTTATATCCAAGTTTACCAGAATTTTACATGATGTGAACCTGCAGCTTGGATCTGCACACGTGAGAATTAGACTTGCATGACAAAACTTGCCTCCAAAATCTCCCCTAATTAAAACATTTTGACATGCTTCCAACAGGTTTCTCTATGCCATTTAATTGTTGCTACTCGTGCAGCATGTCATGAGAGTTTATTTAACACACACACTGCACTTCTAAGAACAAAAAACCTATGTTGCAAAGCTATTGTTCCTTTCCAGATCGAATTTCTTCTCCCAGAGTTCCCCGTCCTCACATGATTCCCTCACCAAAATTCAAATTCTCTTGAATTAAAATACCAAGGTGAGAAATGGGGCTAGGATTAGGCTTGAATCTTAACTTAGGATTATATTAAATTGAATTTGGAATGAACAAAGCCAAGGACAATAAAACTTGAATCAGCCCACATACTTGGCTGATACTTACCTACCCTTGGCAGATTCCAAGTGGAGAGTTTTTTAACAACACTCAACTAAGCACCAAACTAACCTCACTTCAATCCAACTCTGTAATAACCGAATGAAGAAACAAAATTGAAACAAAAAAGGAGACATTTGGTACCAAAGGCTTGTGGCCGTGCTGAATCCTAGCAGGCACTGGACCTGCCCCAAATAGTAACACCCTACAAATCTTTAATATTTCTTATAGACTAACCT
Organism: Carex rostrata; assembly: GCF_964058835.1. NCBI lineage: Eukaryota > Viridiplantae > Streptophyta > Magnoliopsida > Poales > Cyperaceae > Carex > Carex rostrata. Next base: position 12,584,483 of record NC_135920.1, on the reverse strand, counting down.
GCAAATTTTCTGCTGCCTCACGATCAAATGCAGGAAAATCTCGTGGAGATTTGATGGTTGCCTTGGAGGGGGGCAACTTGGGCTTTAGCCAACTCGGCTTGCAGCTCCCTAGCAAAGCATGAAGCACACATACAAGCCTGTCAAAGAGACCCTCACCAGGCCGGTCTGACAAGCTATCAGCAGAATAAAAAAGAGCTTCAGAAGGATAAGACCCTGCCTCCCTTTTCATGGGGGTAGGTAGATCGGCCTCTTCGTACACAACTCGTGCGCCGAGCAGACGTAGGATGATGCCTGCAAGTGTCTGCCTCATGTTCCGGCCAGATGGATCCCTGCTAATATTCTCAAAATTAATTATCTCGGCACCATTCTCTAATGCCAGGTACTTATAGTGATTTCTGTTTTGGTCTTTTGTTTGGCCATTTTGTCACACTTTGCTTTTATTATTGCCTATGTGCACCATTGTACAAAGTTCGGATAATTGAAACATAATGCACATTTGAGTTTTACTGTGGCAAAATAGACTAAATAAAACTTCTCGCCACACATTTAAATTTGATTCACTTTAGGAACCGAACAAAACAAGGTGGTCAGATAGTACCCAACATGTCTAAGATTAAATTTTGACCTAAACGAACTAGAATGGAGAACAGCAACCATGAAAATGTTAAATGTAATTACCTATCTGCATAGATTACAGGGAGCAATCTAATGAGAAATTGGAGGCGCACCCATAGCGCTGATCTCAAAGAAGCCACAGGAGGAGGGGAGGAGTCACTAGCAACTACAGGAGGCCTCCGGCCAATAACCGGGCTACCACCCCGCATTCCTTTTCTAGTGCTTTTGCCGGAGGGAGCCCCTTCTATCCCCGGCGAGCCCGTATTAGCCTGCTGTTTTGTTCCATTGTTGTTGTGTGTTATTGCGCCAATCTGCATCTCAATAGCACCCATCTGCTTAATCAGCTCGGCAGCAAATGCATTACGCAACTCACTAGAACTCCTGTCTATGCAAGGGAGCATAAGCTCTGTCAAAGCTTTCTCCGTCACCCGGTGATGGATGGATTCGGGTCCCTCTGAATCTGTGACCCGATTGTTGGAAGACTTGCCAGATCTTTTAACATCTACAAACTCGTCAATGACCTCTCCTTCTTCAATAGGCATAATTTCAATCTTCCTCTTGGTGCCTCTACCGGTAGTAATGCTGTTGTTGGTGTTACTAGTACCTGTCGAGGCTTCAGGTGAAGAGCAAGACCATCCCCATGGTTTCCAAAAATGGGCTTTTGCAGAGAGCCCCTTCCTGTGGGCAACATACAGAAGCTGTTGTCTGATGGATTTACGGCCCTGTAGAACATCAGGACCCTGTAAGATCCATTTAGTGTCCATCACTAAAGACTCCTGGAGCAGCTTTCCGAGGAGGTGCACTACCTCTGAGTAAAGAGAGGCCGCATCTGGCCTGACTAGCAACCTCGAGATGATTATCTCGGTAAACTTTTTCTCACTCTCTGAATCAGCATTGGGCGTCAGAGACCGGAGCGCCTCCACAAATGACATACTTTGGGTCTCTATTTTCTCAATAAGGGCCTGCTCATGCAAGAGGAGCCGCAGCTCAACCCACTGCCAGTGAAACTTGGCTGGCTGGAGAGTATCCAGTATATGAAGAAGCCGCTCATGGAGCTTCGCCTCATTTTCCATGTTAGCACTCGACTCAAAACCCCGAGATCCATCTTCCTGCGGTCTTGCAGAGGCCGGCATCTTGCATTCAATCAGAGCATTCAGGAACAGCCTTGCCCGCAGAGGGATGAAGGCTGTAGCTCTTAAATGTTTATCGGAACCATGCAGCTCAAGCAACGCAGCGAACTCTGAATCACCCGAATCCGAGGCCAGGATATCATAAAAGCTGTGTGTATTCCTGAAACATACATCTCGGAATGGCTGGTGTGTGATAGCATCTCCAACAGCAGTAGATAGGTACTGATAAAGCTGACCATCTTCACGGGTTGCCCCATTGTTGGTGATATAAGGTTTCCATATGACCATTGCAAAAATAGAGTACGCAGGAGGGAGAATCAGACCAAGTGGCAGCATCCTTTGCATCCTTGATAGAGCTAAGATGTATGATTCTCCGAGTATTTCACAAACCAAACCATCACACACTGTTCGACAGTTGCCAATCAAGAGTCTGAACCAGTGAACATAAACCTCGATAGAACAATCAAGCTTGAAAGCACCTGAAGAACGTGAAACACCATTAGTGTTCGATGACCTAGTATTTCTGACAAACTGCATGGTATCCAAACCCTCCTTCAACCTGAAAACTGTGATCAGGCGGTCTAAGCTGACCACACCATGAATAACAGCCCCCAAAATGAGTGCAGAGACTGCAGCTGCAATCTTTGTGGGCCGCGAGACAAAGCCCTTTGTGGGGTTGCTATGAAGATCGTTCGAATGGCTCCCAAATATGTCGTGAGAATCAGGGGACGGCTGACACTGGTTGCGGTGGGTTTTGGTGGGAGCAGAAGCAGCTGAGAAAGCTGAACACGCTTCTACGGCCAAAACAACCTCAAACACCCGGCTGAGGCGATCTCCAAGAGATTCCTTTAGCAGGAAAAGAGATGCAATATGAATGTTTAAGATGTGCCGTACACAATTCAAGGAGGTCGCTGTAGAAGGGGGATTTTGGTAATTTCCAGAGGTGAAATCAGGGAGCTTTGCTATGGCCTGGCCCACATTGCCAACAATTGCTGAGACAGCTGCCGCCACTACAGAAGGATCTCCCTCAGGAAGCGTACTACAGTTCTGGCGGATGCACTCCCCCAGGCTAAGCACGATATCATGTGCTATCTGAAAGCTATCATCCCACTTCTCCAATAAGGCCCCTTGGGGTTTTGATGGTGTGAAAACCTTTCTTTCTTTCCCATAGAAGTAGCGGGACGCCTCCTCCACACTGCGATTCACAATCTCTTTCATGTTTGGGACATTCCGTGACGACCTTCCACCAAGCTTCTGCCGGATATGATCATCAATATCTTCTCCGGACGAGACTCCTGACGAAGTGATGGAGTCGCCATCAATTGATCGACCTGTGTCTAGTTCAGAAAGAAGTCTTTGATCGGAAGTCGCCCTGAAATTCTTTTCCCACCTTGCCACACTAGCCACGTCTCTGTATTTCTTCAAAATGTAACGGGTGTATGCAAAAGCAGCTGAACAAGGATGCCTTCCATTTGGCATGACACCTCCAGCATTCCGGTGCATCACAGCAGCCAGTACTTCGGGCAAGAGGTCAGTTGCAAGCAGTACATTTTCATACCTGGACAATTGAAGACATTAGACCAATTCCAAGTGATTATAAACATAAGCTTAGTCTTAAGAAGAACATAAGAGAATTTCATATTCTACAAGTACAAGGAAATAAGATGATGCTAAACATATTCATAATAAAAGTGCATTAAAGCTAAAACTCAAAAGAGACTGCAAACAGCAAGAGATGAAAAAACAAAAAATTAATTTAAAGTATCAGTGCAAAATGAGCATATCCCTATTAACAGACAAAGCTAAATACACAATATTTGTTCCAATTCTAAATTTTCTCAACAATCTCAAAATGTTTGTCAAATCTGTCATGGCACTTCAAAAAATCAATGCGAAAAAGCAATTGCAAAGCAAAGCCCAAAAAAGCTAACCAGACAGATAAGTCTGGACACATACTAATAAGGTGTTACCAAGGAACAGAAAGTACAAAGCAAGAGAAATGCTACTTGAGTGGGCTGTTGGTTCAAGGGTGGCAGAAATTACTGGCTTTAATTTCAGTGACATTATTGATTATACTTAGGTATGACCTAAATGTGACAAAAAAAAATTCCTGGTTAAGTGTGATGCATTTGGAGAACTAGAAATTAGATGCTTTTCTCAGCACATTACCAAAAATACTAGAAATTTGGTTATACAAATTTGTTCAATATTGAACTTCTGACAAGATATGTGTATTCCACCATGAGGAAACTACTAGCCTGGAGAGAGGGGACTAGCCACTGGTAGCAGTACTAGCTGGTTATATGCTACAAGCTACCCAAAATATAGTTATTCTGAAGTTATTATGTGCTTGAAAACAAGACACATGATGTTGGCTTTGTGGATGTACTAGTTGCTTATTTCTTGTTAGTTTCTGCTATTTGCAACTAAGTACCAGTTTACTGGTACATAGGATAGAGGGTGAGTTTATATTGGTTTTTTTATCAATGATATAAAACATTTTCTGAAACCTTGACACTACCAATGCTAGTGTCATTGTACAGTTGACAGGTAGGGTGAGCCATGTATGGGTCAAGTGTCTCGTTTGGGATGTGGGTCTGTGTGGTTGAGATGAACACCTGAGGTGGGGTTTCCTTCTTTATCAAGTAAAGACAATTTGATGATTTGATCTTGTTGGTTTAAACTTGTTTCATGTTTTAATGAACCAGGTAGCCATCATGCTACTTTCAATCAATAAGAAGAGACCTCTATCAATACAAAAAGGTAAAAAATCATTACCGTTGCAGTGCGGAATAAATAAATGCTTCCTCGACTTGGCAGATTTGGCTCTCTCTGTTCTTTGATTGAATTGCATGCCTACCAACCTGGATGTTAGCACTCACCCTTGCACGGATTTTGGGAAGCAACCAGACTAGGAACTTCACCAATGGGACCAAATCACAACATTGGTCCAGAACATACATAACCGACAACAACTCATCCTCACTCATTCTCCATCTAACGCTGCACCTTTCGTCATTCTGCGAGGGGAAACCAGAAGTGCTGCTCCCAGGCTTGTCCATCACTGTTTCATTCCCTTCAATAAGCTGTCTTAGTGATCTCAAAAGCCATATCGAAACAGATTTCTTCTCAATCATCCTAAGCCTCTTCAAAACCTTCCCAATCTCAGTAAGGTTAACTGCTCTCGTCCGATCAAACTCCTTGGAACTGTCACTATCTGTTGTGGATTTGTGGTGGGGGCAGCTCACCTTGTTATCACACACATGGCTAGTAGAAGCCCCCTGGCTGCTTTCAATCCGAGCAGCTGCCAACTGTGCTAGGCTCTGAGTTTTACGCCGCCCTCTTGAGCCCTGTTTAGGTACCTTCTGCTGGGGCAGTTCGACCTTGAATGATGGTTCATGGGCCTTCACTGCTCCTTTCCTTACCCACCATATATCCTCATCCTCCAATTTACTTGAAGGGATGCTTTGGAAAGAAGGGCTCCGATTGTCTATCTTCTGCTTCTTAGCTCTACGGCACTCCTCACACCCTTGTTTCGTCTCACCTGAATCAGCTTTCAAATCAGATGCACTTAACGGCCTCTTGATACTTCCCTTCAAACCTTCACTCTTTGGTTCCATGGATGACAAGCTGATATTTGGGAAATGCAGCAAAGTTGATATCAAACCTTTCAGTTCAGTAATTACTGCCTTCACCTTGCTCCCCTCACTCTTACCATCTCTACTGCTGGGACGGTGGTCGTTTTGCTTTTGAAGAGGAAAGCCAGATGGCGTATTGCTTCTCTTAACCACACCACCCTGTCCCCTTGAAAGCTCACGCACCACGAGGTGACGTTCACTTGAGTATACAGCAACAGTGTCATTCAAAGTTGTTTTTTCAACCACCCTGGACTCTTCCAGCACATCCAACAGGCACAATGCAGGCAGTTGCTTCAGGATTCTATGGTGTCTCCTTTTTCGTTCAGCGTCTAGAGGTGTACCTTCCCTGTCCATAAGGCCACTAACTATAAGCTGCCTCACATACGCCTGAGGATAGAAAATGCCAGTACAGATGAGTTCCGTGACAAGTGCATCGACCCTTTTGTAACCTGCCGGGCTGCTGACCTCATGTTGATCCAACCAACACACAATGATGTCATGTAATGGACCGGGACTTTCGAGCATGTTAGTTTTGTTCTTTCTCTCACCTGAATTCTTAACTTGATTAGGAGTATGATCCTGAGGGGATGGTGTCTTACTGGCTCCATGCCGACCGCTACTCTTGGGGTTAGAAACCTTGCACAACTCATCCATCTTGTTCTTCAAAAGCAACACCGCCATGTAAATCTGAGAGAGATCTTTCCTCCCCGTGAGATTCGATGGCATAGCAGTGCGGCAATCCCGATAATCACATGTTGCCCATTCACAAAGAAAAAATACCGAGCATATCAAAGATAACTCGACAGTCCCAATCCAAATTAGAGAGGATTGTAAACAAGGGCTCACCTCAGAAATCCACCTCTCCTCCATTAGAGAATCTGATAGATCTTCAAAGAGAGAGGAATAAGCCAGAGTTAAGTTGCCCGACACAATAGCCTTGTCAAGAGCTTGTACAACCTTGGCTGCACCTCGGCCTTGAAGGTTGGGGTTCACAATCTTGGCTAGATCAGATGCACGTTTTTCTATAGAGGAAACTGCATGGCCGCATGACAAATACCGAAAATATGCATCCTGTGTCTCAAACTGAACAGCTTCAGAAACATCAAGCACGTTTTTCAAAGAGGCTCCTCGGTGGTGCACCTCAGGGGCAACAGGTGCCGGTAGAGGGAAGCAGTCCAAAGATACAAAAGTGTCTGGCACAGAAAGGATCAAATAGCGTAGCATTTCAGCAAGAGTAGCAGTCATCGATGCCCTTCTCAAACCATCAACGGAACTTGAGCCACTTGATAAAACATTGCTGAGGTAACGCACAGCTATTTCCACAAAGGTGCGTGTATATGTCTGTGATAAGGAAATGTAATCTAGCAAACCTAGAAAAAGAGGCAACAGGAGTTCTAAGATCTCAAATGAATCCTTGTCCTGTAGGTATCATTGTAAAGGAAAGATATTAATACTCGAAGAGCATAAGAAAAAATGAAACAAAAAATATTATAAGGAAAAAAAAAACGATCATCATATATACCTGCAGCTGGTTAAGGATGCGATCAATAAGAATAGATGGTAGAAGCAACCCTTCAGCAAGATGCCACTGCACCAATCGAACCATATACCACCATTTGAAGTTAAAGGATGGCTCCTCAGTGTCTGAAATGGATGGGGACGATTCTGTTTTCAGCTTTGATGAAGAATGCCCGGAGTTCAGGCCAGGGGATGGCTGATCTCTACTAGACAGAGTTGCACCATCTTTTGAGCTGAACTCTTCCAAGAGCTGTTCAAAGTAATCTGCCACGTCTTTTGTCCACTGTTCTGTTCTGAGGAATTGAGACTTTTCAGGTGCTCCATTTGGTACATTACGAACCTGAACCTGAAATTTTATTGATTTGTTTACTGCCAAAATAGGAAGAAAAAGATTTCATAGTTATGAGGGCAATGACCCACGAAAGAAGTAAATACCTGATTGAGGTATGTGACTTTAACAAACCAGGTTGCTCGAACTAATGGGATATTATGTCGAGTGATGATGTCAAATAGGGATTTCCTTCGAAAACCATGAGGCACATGCTCTGACAATGAGCGCAGTCGTTTGTGCGGTTGAGATAGGGCCTGTTAATTTCAATAGAGCACAAAGCAATATCATAGCTACAAATCTTGTGGATAGAGTCACTTGCATCACTATAAACAGATAGTGCAGATCAAAATGCAAGACACAAAAAGAAAGAAATTACAAAGACTATCAAATTTATGTCACAAACCTCAATCCATCTCCTACGAATATCTTCTCCAGAAGGCTTTTGTTCGGGGAACGCACCAGGTCTTACTAATAAGTGGCCAGAGAGGGGTACCCCATAAACTTGCCCAGCCTGCAGTTATAGAAATCCAGGTTAAACATGAATCATCCCGAAAGAGGAAATTGCGGGAAGAACAAGAGATATTTACTTTTCTCTTCTGAGCACGTGACTCATTTATGGCCCTGAAACGCTTCCTTATTGCCTTTGGACACGTTAAAGGAAAAAGAAGAAAAGGTTAGCTATAGATCAAGTATGAAACAGAAGTGAAGCAAAAAAAAGAACATGGAAAAAAGAAAACAAAAGGATTACAGGGTCATAAGCAGAAACTATGTAAATAGCTACTGCCAATAATGTATTTCAACTTAGGACCTATGTACAACAGTATCTACATGGAATAATTGCAGCATATGCTGCTAAGCCAAAGTTAAGCCCATACAATACAAGCTGTCTCTACACAAATATTAATATTTCTCCAATTACAACAAAATAAAGCCTCCAATTCCACAAGCAAGCCTCAATTATTCAAACTTCAAAACCAATTGCTGATTAACTGTGCAGCCAGACTCAGCTGAAGACACATTTGGCCTAAATTTTACCTAACAATATATACCTAATTTGCCATTATGTAATAAAACACATAAAAAGCAAACAAAAGGACAATGAAATAACGGATGAAAAGGAAAATCTATATGGGCACTCATTCTCTCACCAAATCTTACCAGGAAATATTATTACAATATTGGTGAATGCAGACCAAGAAATATAGAATAAGGAAAGATGACAACCGTGAGCAATAACAAGTAATGTAGTAGTAAAGAACCTAGTCAATTTGACTTATTCCCAGAAAATAGCAATGATAAAAGAAATTACCTCCCTACACTTTCCAATGAGCTCTGGCTTTAGAAAAGTAACAACCTGACTCAATACAATCTCTCGTGCTTCCTACGGAAACCAGGAAAACAGTAGTTATTAATAGCAAGTCCATTTTTTTTGCACTCATAACTGGAGCACATGTCTCAAAAGTATAAAAAAGGCATATGTATGGTCAACGATCTTAGCACCTTAATGACGTACTTCACTGGTCATCATCTCACCAGTGCTTAGAGATCAATTTACCAATACTAAAATGTTCATTTTGCATGACTTAAATTTGAGTTGCTTGTTAAATTCTTGAATTGGATTTTTACGAATGTGCTAAATTCAATAGGATTCCAAACTGCCAATAGCACAGACAATTATTCTATAAATATTCTACTACGTAGCTCCCATAATTCAAAAGAAAAAAAAAACACTTCTTATTTCCTAATACAAAAGGCTTTTGGTAACACCAACATTACAAGTTGGTCACTCAACTTCGATTAAGAAAAAAAAAAACATACATGATAAAATTTATAGAAAGTACTGTACAATTAAAAAAGCAGTACCTCAATTCCTTCAACGGTCTCCTTATATCCAGATTGTAGATATTCTCTAGTTAGGGTTTCTTCAGGACAATTCAGGGTTTGCGGGTAGAAATCAGGAGGCCCAAGTCTAACAATTATTAATAAAAGTACAACAGCAATTAAGTTTGGTAAACAAGTGCATGAGTGAGATCCTTTGCATAAATTTGGGGACTAGATTTACCTAGAATTAAGGGGCTCTCTGTCACACTTCAACTTGTATGCTGGTATCTGTGATTGTCGCCTGAAAATAGGAGTTAAGAACAGCAGGATAATATGGGCTTAAGAACAGATATATAGTAATAAAAGGGATCCTACTTGGCTAAAATCTTGAAAAGGCAGCTGTTTTGACTTTAAAATCCAAATCAATATAGCTCACTATACTAATTCGCTTGTCAAAAGTCTACAACAGGTTCAAACCAGTCAGTAAGTTTAAATTTTCCATGAAAAGGCCTCCCATGGATAAAAATTAAATATTACTAGACTGCAAGAAGATGTAATCACCTGGAATTAACAGGATAGTTTGGGGGTTGAAATGACGAGTCTACCCTCGAATTATCCCTTATGGTAGGTCCACCAAGTGAGTTTCCAGCATTACTGCTGGCTGAAGAATACCTGTGCATCTCTCCTGAAAATTAACGGCATTACTGCCTCCAACTTCACCACTCAATTCTCCAGTCCATACCAAAATAACATCTCATTTATTCTCACTCATGTAAGGCAAATTTATTTCTTCTTTCGTCTCTAGAAGCAAACAAGCACAGGTTAAATTGTTGATCCTTTTCTCTACCAAAGTACCTTCGTGTCTGACAACCTAACTCCGCTACAGAAGCATTCAGAGTTTCTGCAGAACAGCCTGCAGAGAAATTAAATAACAAATTTGTAAAATATAAAAAAGTAACACAAGTAAAAAATTCAAGATGAAAATGCTTAACACTGTAAGCATGCTCACAAAAAGCACCAATCCTACAGATCCTGATCTGATATAAAGCTAGAGCAATTAACTTGACTGGAATTACAAAAATAGATCCCAAAACACTACCCCCGAGCTTTCAACTCTAAACCCTTGAACTTCACTAAAAATCGAAACATAATCTCGGAGAAAGGAGAACGGGGGCAAGGACTGGAACCTTTCCAAAATCAGCGAGAGAAAGCAACGGTTAATTCCTTGAATCACGCTAAGAATCTCGCGAATCGGGGTTAGGGTTTCGCAAGCCCTAAAATCTCCGAACCCTAGAAGCTGGATAAACAATAGAAAAAAGGGAATAGATAGAGCGGGACAGCGCGAGAACTAGAGAGAGAAAGAGAGAAGAGAAACGGGTACCTTTGCAGAGAGAGAGAGAAAGAGAGAGGAAGGCGCAGGTGTTTGACTCTTTTTAACTCGTTGATGATGACGAGAAATGGGCAATGGAGTAGCACAAAATAGTTACTCAAAATATGGGGGCTGTATCTCTGATGTGTGGCCCCGCGTACTGTTTTTGGGTGAACACTTTAGATTTGGGTGGCCAGAGACTTATTTTGTATTCGACGTGTTTGTGTTTTTTTTGCACTAAGATCTTTCTATCATCGAATTCACATCAGCTTAGGTAACAGAAAATTTGAATTTAGATCCGGAGTGTTTGATCTATTTTGACATAAAATATTAAAGAATTTTTTATATTTTATTTCGAATTAGTACGAATTATTATCAGACGGTTTACGAATTCTCTGTCGTCTATTGTTCTTCTTCTTCTTCTTGATTATTTTATTTTGATTGTGAACTATTTTCTCTTTCTAGTTTCTTTACTTTAAATTATCGAGAAATTATCTACTTATACAATTAGATAGAAACTAGGGCTCATGCATGTATGATATTAAATATTTTTTTTTATAATCAGCAATAAATTACTACTGACAAATATATTGATAAAAAAAATCATTTATATGAATAAAATTCTAAGGTAGCATCTCAAAATAAAACTACTAGCTGACTAATTAAATAAATAAAATGCTAGTAACACATCAACTCGCGAAGATTGCCGCAAGTAACGTGCAAAAGTTTGCCCCATAATTAGCTCTATTCCTACCCAAATTGCGATCAAAACAATATGTAAATTGTTGTATTATTGATTAATATATGCACCTTAGTATATAAAATATGTCGATATTAAATATATTATATTAGACTAGTATCATACCCGTGCGTTGCAACGGGTACATATTATAAGAAACAAATATATCAATGAAAATAATAATTATCTAAAAATTAAAACACATGTTAATAGAAAATTTATATGATATGTATTTTTAATTAACTTTAATTGTGATCTCTGATAATAATTTGATGATGTGATGATTTTTTATTTTTAAGTACCAATGATATCAAATAATAGCTCGATTCGAATCTAATATCAAATATCATACAACAATTCAATATCAAAATATAATATGATATCAAAAAACATGAATAAAAAGTGTTATTGTGTGTATGTATAGGATATACATACACACACACATATTATAAGAAAAATATATATTTACACACACATTTCAATTTATATTATTATTTATTTCCAATTTAGAACACACACACACACACACATTGATATATCTTATATCGAAAATATATTCTAAATTGCCACACCAATATGTATAGAAACCAAGGTTCTAAATAGCGTTTATCGCGTCATAGCGGGAAGCCGGAAAAAAAAGCTATAGTGAATAGAGTCGCTATAGCAAAAGCTATGCCACATAGCGTTTTTTTTATTTTTATAAAAATTATATCATATATTTTTACTAAATATCAACATTATCTAAGTCTCATATAACAATAAATAACATCAAATTGATTAAAAAATTATAATATTTATATTGAACCAATACAAAGTCCAAATTGCGACTCAAAATATCCATAGTAATACTAATATCATAAACTATCGATCTTTTTCTATTCAAAATATCTTTAGCATTATGACATAATCTATTTTTTTTCTATTTAAATTTCAAAATAACCCAGTCATCATGGCATAATTAATTATCTTAATCTGTTCAAAATATTCAAACTACCATATAGTAAGTATCATTTTGTTACTTCAAGAAATATCTTAATATATTCAATTTGAGCCTTTATTTAAAGCCCATATAAATTGAAAAGAAAAAAAAAACAGCTCATGTTGCATAGCGCGCGCTATTTGCGCTACACGCTATGCGCTATAGCGGACCGCTATAGCGCCCGTAGCTCAAATAGCGCGTTTTGATACCATAGCGTAGCGTTTAGGGTCCAAAAATGCTATAGTGCCGCTATAGCGGCACTATAGCGCGCTATTTAGAACACTGATAGAAACAAATAAAGAGAAATAAGGAAATAAAAAAAAATGATTTTCATTGTGATCCGTATAGAAACGAAGAAGGAAACAATAAATAAGAAAATGAAAGGTGGAGTCTTCTCAATTGAAGAGGAGAAATATGGAAACAAAAAAAATAAGGAAACGGATAAATATATCGCTAAATTTCAGAATTTATTCAATTTTAATTGTAACGTATCGTGTGGCAGCATATGTGGTAGGTATGTTTTTAACTAAATTTAGACTTCTATACATAAAACAGATGCATTTAATCAAAAGAAGACAAAATATGTAATTGGAGAGCTGAGATCAAATTCGAAGTTTCATCTCTCAATCGTAGCTGTTGGCGGATCGGACACCCAACATGTTTAATAATAGAATAGAGATAAATATTTCAACATAACAGTTTTGCTTCGTACTTATACGAATCATATGCAATGTTGTTTAGATTATACAATCTATGCATGATATTAAATATAATTTATTTTTTATGATCAGCAGTGAATCATCACTAACAAATATATTGATAAGAAAAAAAATATTTACATGAATAAGATGCTAAGATAGCATTTCAAAATAAAATGACTTATTAAATAAATAAAAAGCTAGTAATGCATCAACTCGCAAAGAAACCGTTAGTAATGTGCAAAAGTTTGTCCCATGGTTAGCCCTATCCCTATCCAAATTGCGACCAAAACAGTATGTCGATTATTGTATCATTGATCAATATATGCACCTTAGCATATAAAATATGTCGATGTTAAATATTTTAACATATATAGCAGTATTGCTTCGTACTTAGACGAATTATATGCAACGTTGTTTATATTATACAATCTATGTCATGCATGTTGGGTTTCATGGTTTTAAGGGCAGCGAAATTGCTCCTTTCAAAAAGATAAATGTTTTGGACTCAGATGATAAGTACCATTATATCATAACCCCTAAGTAACATTTGTCTCGTGTTAATTTCATGTATCATGATATTATGAACAGATTCAAGGTAGGAACGTGTCATCCTTGAAAATTTATTTATTTCTTGATTATAAAAAAAAAATTCAATAATTATGATTAACTCCTTAATCACACGTGTACATGTACCGTTTAATTCATCAAAGGGACTAGTAATATCATCACTCATTAACACGAGGAACATTGGTATTCTTGATAATTATTTTCCTTATGCACAAGAGATACATACTGAGATAATATATGCATGGTTGTCATTTACGATTAACGTTAAATAATACCACAAGCATGCATTTTTCATGTAGGAAAAACAATCATCTCATACCTTAGAATTTCAGACACAAACAAACACAATCCTTATTAAATATTTTATTTGGAGTCATGTTCAATCCTCTGATCTACATCAGGTATCCATTTAATTAAATTGAACTCCTTATCATATGATATGTAGAACATAATCATCATTTAATTCAAATGCTAATTTTATATCAGTAATTAATGTTTCTTGTTTATTACCAAAATTAGAGACATTTCATAATATTTATTAATTCATTTATAGAGTGAGTTCACCAAATTCAAGTTCTCAACCAGAGTGTTATATAAATGATAAAATGCACATGAAACAAAATGATGTAAAATTGTAAATCATCCAATTACATAAACAAAAATTATAATACAATCATTCTATAATTGACTTCTAGATCACAATGTTAGCAATGCATACAGTTGGAATGTTTTCTACACTTTAGCAATCCAACATATTTTTGATAAAATAAATTGGTATACATATAAGTTTAATTAAGCAATATTCACTAGATGCAATATGTATCTCTAAGATATAGAATTCATCTGTACATAGCTTATCTTCTTGTATAATTTTTTTCAATCAAAATGAAAAAAAAAAGTACGAAGAATAGTTTTATTATTGGTATTACAACCTTAAGCCATCAAAGTCTTATTAAATAAGGAATAATTTAAGTCAAGGTATAACTTTAAACATCAACCGAACATAAATAATTTAAGTCTGCCTAAATTGAAATAATCAATTTAGACCTCATTAACCTTAGTACTCAATCAAACACCACCAACTAAAACAAAAGGAGGGTTCAAATGCCTCTTTTTTTTGCTTAATAATAATTTAATCTATATATGGAAAATATTTTATGAAATAGCATCCTTCGAACCCTTGCAATGTGCCGCTGTTTGCCATCCATATATGTTTATCAAACCTCCCAGAGACCGGAGTAATAAATGACCGTCATTTATTCTTGTAACAGTTATAAGAAACTTATCCATGAAATTATGAAAAACTTTACTCAAATTAAAAAAAAATCATGTAGAATTATTCTCGGCTCAAATCAGTTATGAATCATGTATTCATGTTTATTCTTATGCTTGAGTGTTTTGAGTTGCTTACTTAAATTACATAAGATATATATTATTATAGCATGAACTAATTTAAGATTCAAGCAAATTCAAAATTCAGACGGAAATTTCTTGTAAATATATATAGTTAGATAGGTTGAGTTTCAATTTTTACTCCAAAAAAAAAAAAAAATTCAAGCAATTCCACAAATATATAAATGGAATTAGATAGCCTAGTTAGGTAAACCAATACTTGAATTTAAGCATCGGTACTGTAATTTTAGATAATCTATATTCGGTATTTTTTCCTGAACAATGAAAAAAGTAGAACTAGTTTGATATATTCTCACGAACTAACACTTGAAAATCACAAATAAAAAAATTTAATTTAATTCCTAGACCTATTTAATTACTTCCAATTTTTTCTTCTTTCTAATTCCCCTTTGGATCCAACAACTAAGACAACGTACATGTCTCAAAGTTTAAGTCTTAATCGATCATAAAATTGACTTAATCAAATGTTAATTCTAAAGTAACGACCAATATTTATGTGCGTTTTTTCGTGTGATCAATCTACTAGCAGCCAACGGAAACAAATATGCTGCGATCCGAATTAGATGAACAGTATCCTGAAATTCCTGCCTTTTCAAATTCAATTGTTGATTTATTTTGAGATGCATGCATAGAAAAACTAGCTGTTTGGAGACGCGAGCACAGAAAAAAGTTGAATGGTTAGATTTGTAAAGGCAGGAATTTCAGGGTACTGTTAATCAAGTTCGGATCGCAGCAGATTTCATACCAGCAGCCAATAACCTAGGTTTCTAGCAAGGAAAGAATTATATATATTGTCTTACATTCAGTAGCGGAACATATAAGTCACTCTAGGGATGGCTAAGCCATCCCCAATATTTCCCTTTTTTTTATTAAGTACATATAAATTCAACTAAAATTTGTATTTTATATATATTAGTCATCCCTATGTAAAATAAAAAAATATATATAAAGAACATATGTTACTTTTTCCAAGTATCTAGAGTCCAGTCTTGACACGTGAAAGAAAATAAAAATATTTTTGATCATTTTGAAAAGATGTTGAAAAATGAAAGTGAAAGATAATATAAAAAAATAGAAGTGCTTCTAACTTATTTTCAAAGATAAGATTACTTAATAAAACATGAAGTTACTAAAAAAGAAAGTTGTTGAAATTTTAGAAACACAGTTAGAATAGAGAGAGAAAAAAATCAAAATCAACAAGGTGAAATTAGCGCCGGCATCGACAGTTTTTTCCTCTATTTTATAGCGGCGATAGTTTTTCCTCCATTTTGCGTGGGCATCTGGCGCATCTCTCTATTTCTACACCAAAATTTTAATTAATTAATTCTCTCCTCAGACTCAAAATAGTCAAGTTTAAAACTTTCGTGCAACTAATTCAAGACAAGATGCAAACTGCAATATTACTATTTGTTATGTATACCATATTTATTTATTCTTTAATTACTTAATTTTTTTACCCCATTTTTTCCTACTATTAAGAAAAAGAAAGAAAATTGAATTATAATTATTGGATTATTTTTTTCAATTTTTTGAAATTCAATTTAAATACCTAGGCTGCATTACTTAATTTGTTGTCACTACTTAATTTTTATTTATTATAACTTTTAGATAAATGTTAATTTTAATATTTTATTTTCATATTAAATTGTGAAAAATCATATTAGTTTGTGTTATATAGATTTTTGTTTTTATTGGAATATATTTTAAATATATTATATTTGATCAGTTAGCCTCCCCTATACACAAAGTTGAGTTCCGTCCGTGCTTACATTAGCTTGTAATCTTTCCAGCATGTTTTGAGATTTTTGTTTCGATCATGATAAATCTCAATGCCTACGCAAATAAGATCTAAGAAAAAATAATTATGATAACTTGTTAATAGATATAACATGTTCACATAAATAAAAGTGATATTTCACAAGATATATATTAGGCAACTATCTACCAAAAAAAAAAAAAAAATTGTAGCATTCCTCTTTCTCTGACACTCTGATTAATTCTCGTTATGTTAGTACGTATCAGCATAATTGCACCTATATCACATCAACTTTAAGAACAATACTTGTGGTATAAGAAGCAATAACTTGTCAGACAAGATGCGATTATATTAATAACTACTAATTATAATTAATAGAACTATTTAATTACTAATGCACAATCGCTTAACCCTATATATCAAAGATATGATCATGTGACTTCTTATGACACTTGAAATGCGGCACCAGCAGCTATCTTATGGGCGCAACACAATGAAATATAAGATAGGTGGTGGTGCCAGTATCTGCGACTAGTCGATGAAACAAACTATACGTTCCATCACGACTTACTCAGCGAGACAAAAAGGAATGTCTAACAGTATATTTGGATCCGAGATCTGAGTCGGCCATACATGTTTAATTAGGGGTGCAAACGGGTCGGATATTACCCGTCCGAATCCGGATCCGTATCCGAATGTTTGCGGATTCGGATATTCGGATACGGATAGTTACGGATTCGGATACGGATACGGATTTTTTTTATGCGGATTCGGATACAGATACGGGTTGAGTTTCGGATACGGATACGGATAATTATCCGGATCTGGATATTTTAATTTTTCGGATATCCAGATAGGAATATGCTAGCATGCTATGCATAGCATAGAACCCCTCCATGCAACGGCTCAGATTTTGAGTTTTCAAAATCCTAATGGTCGATCCGAACCGTTCATCTTGTTCTCCATATTAATATGTGTTTGGAGACCAAATTTTACATTTTTTGAAATTATTTTACTATTTTTTTAGATTTATTGAAAATCGCTGTTTTCAGCAAATCTGGACCATAAAAAAACAGCGATTTTCAATAAATCTAAAATAGTAAAAAAATTCCAAAAAATATAAAATTTGGTCTCCAAACACATATTAATATGGAGAACAAGATGAACGGTTCGGATCGATCATTAGAATTTTGAAAACTCGAAATCCGAGCCGTTGTATGGAGAGGTTCTATGCTATGCATAGCATGCTAGCATATTCCATCCGGATATGTTAAGATTTGAGAAAAAATTTTGTGTCTATTTATCTTTTGTATTAGAATATCTTTTGTGTTGGTATTTTTAATTAAAGTTATAGTTATGTTGGTGAATTTTAGTTAATCAGATATATATATTTTGTAATGGTGTAACAAGTTAATTAGATATATATTTTGAATTAGAAATCCGAATTATATCCGTATCTGTATTCGTATCCGAAAATATCCGATCCATATCTGTATCCATTTAATATCCGATCCGTATCCGTATCCGGTTACTATCCGATCCGTATTTGTATCCGACAAAAAAATACGGATACGGATTTGGGTTGAGCACTATCCGATCCGTATCCGATCCGTTTGCACCCCTATGTTTAATCGAGACATATCTGTGTCCAGGGCGGATCCTGAATTCTCGTCAGAGGGTAAAAAATTATCGAATTTGATTTAAATAGTTAATCGAATTTAAATCTATTAACTAATTGGGTACTTGATAAAAAAAATAATACTTTGACTTATATTTTCCAATACTCTGACTTTAATTTCTGATGCTCTAATTTATAATTCGAATTACCAATCATAATTCAAGAAATTTATTTTGATTTTAATTCTAAATTTAAACCGAATTACAAATTAAACATCCAGAGGAGGACAAAAAACTTTTCAAAGGGGGAAAAATCGATCGGAATTGATAAATCACCACTAAAACTCAAAATCCAGGGGGAGCGGCTGCCCCCCTGACTCCGCATGGGTCCACGCCTGTCCGTGCCGACAAAAACGAATCCAATGGATATGAGTTGTACATTGGAGACACAGACACAAACACGGACACATTATGACCATAATCATAAACTTCTTTGATTTGCTTCCTATTGGTGTGACCCGATAGGATCTGTGTTATGTTGGTAAATAGAATTAAAACCCTTTTAACTTCTACAAATCATAAGTGGCATCTGGCAGAATGCATTATGACCATCCAATTTACACAGATGATCTTGTACAGTACAATATCACGATCTAGTAAACAATTTACTCGTGTTAATTCTTTTGTCTCATAGTATCAGATCAGTTTCAATGTAGGTGTGTGTCATCCTTGCAAACTTAATCTTTTCTCAATCTTAAGCAGATTATCAGATATGATTAACTCTGTAATCATATCACGCGCTGATAACCTTACTTCATCAAGAGGCCTAGTGATACTATCACTTGTATAGTAATACGAGGGATAATAGTAGTCTTGGTGAACATCTCCCCTCCGCACAAGTCATGTATACTGAAATGTCACCATTATAGCAACTTTTTACATATAGCGTTAGATAACACTCACGAATACACATTTCTCATGTAGGAAAGACGAACACTTCATACTTTAGAACTTAACACTGAATGAAACATTAATGACACGAACACAATTCATTTAACGTTTCATTTTAGGGTCTGTCAAATACCATGTTTTTTAACATGTATCTATGTGATTAAAATGACAACTCATTTGTCTATGGTCTATAAAACTTAACCATCATTTAATCCACATACTAACCTTTTTACGGCAAATTAGTGTTCTTGCTAATTATCATGGTTAGAGACTTTTAAGAGTATTTATTATCTATATTATGAAGTTCTAAACAATTTCAAGTCATGAACTCGAAATTATTCATAAATTCAAATAAATCTCAAGGAACAAAATGATATCTTTATTAATCATCAAATTCATGAACAAAATATTTAAAATACTATAATCCTATGATTAACTTCTAGATTATTACACTAACAATTTAATAGGAGGAGAACATTAGAAATGTTAGAAATTTTAATAAATTTCATGTTTTTTTAAGATTTTGTTTTTCTCTATTTTTAAAAAAGGAAGGGAAACTTTAGAAGATTTTGTGATTTATTCCACTAATTAGCTCGTCATTAATTATATTAATTACATGTGGTTTCGTTAGCTTAATGAAACTGAGCATCTTGCCTTTTTAATAAAAAAAAAATACTAATTATATGTGACTGTATGTTTGGATGGAGTAAGAATTAGTATAAAAATATTGACATTTAAGTTAGTGGTTGATGAGAATAATGTTAATTTTGGATTATTCAAGTAAATTAGTAAAATTGTTATTTGAAATGTATATTTGAAATAGTAATGGATATAAAGTAATCATTTTTATGAGTTAGCAATCTTTTCACGAACTTACAAATCCGTTAATCCATCATTTATGTGGGTTAGCATAAAAGGTTGTTATGTTACTATTCTTGTTTTCTAATTTGTATTTGGATCGCGAACATTTTTTATAGTGAAACTATTCTTAGGTTAGATCTATTTTGACCCAAACCAAACACACCAAGTTAACCATTGTAAGCAGGGGCGAAATTAGAAAACTTTGATAGGGGTGGCTAAAAATTATAGTGTACAGTTGTAATGAGTGAGATTTGAACCTCAAGACTTCTCAACCACAAAATAGAGCTTTAACCACTAGATTACAACTAAATATTTGTCATTTATTGAGTGCGGCTATACTATATAAAAAGTTAAAAAAAAATTCAATTAAATTTCTATACGTATAATTAAAATTTTGCAATCATAGGGATGGCTTAGGCACCTTTGGCTAAACCTTAGATCCGCCCCTGATTGTAGCTAGGACTTCAAGAGTCTTTTTTTTTTTTTTTATCGTACTTAGTTCAATTTTTTTAGAGTGAGGTTATGGTACTATTCATAGTGCAAATTGGTTTGTAGTATAGATAAGTATACTTTTTCAAAGTCCAAATAGTCAGTTTGAACTGTTCAACATAATCTTCATATGAAAATGTACTTATAGATCTAGTTTATATTTTTACTATTTTTTAGATAGGTAGAAAATCACTTGAATAAAAATTCTATACTTTTTACCTATCTAAAATATTAGTAAAATATTCTAAAAAAATAAAAATTTAGTATATAATTATATTTTTACATATGAAAATTGTGTTGAAAGATTTCGATCGACTATTTAAACTTATTTAAAAATGAAGATATTATTCTATAGCACAAATCAATATGTGCTATGTATATGTATAGTACCATAGCCTCACTAATTTCTTTTAACATATATGTCGTATTTTATGCGCTTAGATTATTATCATAACACAAAACTAGTAATTTTGAACAGGTAACCATGAAAAATAGGACCGAGTTACTTGTAACAAAAATATTATCCTGATAAACACATAGCTATTTTTTAGTTTACATTTTATAGTTTTAGTTAACATATACAGTTACAATTTTCAATACACAGCTAACGATAGTGAAATGATCATTATTATACTTTTGTATCATTATCAGACGCATCTTGAGAATTGTAATTATGTTAATATTAAAAGGAGGTCGCTGACTGTATACAAGAACAATATTTTTATTAGCAATAATCAATTTTATGTTAGAAAACAGTCATTTTGTCATTATTATTATCATTATATATAAATATAACTAGTTTACTGTCAAGTGTTACAATAACTAAATATGTGACTATGTTCACATGTCGTATAACACTTTAATTACTGAACGTATTTAGAAATAATAGTAAGGTGGATATTAAGAGGTGACAACACATTTTCTAATATTAGTATCTTATTTAGTAAAACTAGAGTGTTTCTAAGTTTATCATGGTTTTTTGTGAACTCAACTCTAAAACCTATCGAATTGGTTTCAAATAACACATTCAAACCGTTAAAATCCTTCTATCATATGAGTGATGCATCTACATCTGAAATTTTTAAAGTTTAAATTAATTTAATACAAAGTCAAGTGGTCAAAATTATAAGGTTGAATTAATATATCATATGAGTAATGCATTTAATTTTTGGACGCCTTTTGACCACTTGACTATATACAAAATTAATTTAAAATTTTAAAATTCTTACATGTAGACGCATCACTCGTAAGGTTAAATGATTTCAACGGTTTGAATTCGTCGTTTAAAGTCAATCGATAGATTTTAGAGTTGAGTTAAAAAAAAAAAGACTCGGTAAACTTAAGAACACTCTAGTTTTACTGTATCATTTTATCATTTGTTTTCTATGGTCATCATTTTCTGAAGCATTCCAAATTTTTTATAATTACAACGCCTTTGGATACACTGATTGTCCTTTTTTATCTTTTGTGTTCCTTTGGATATTCAATCATTACGTCGTAGGTGCTTTTGCAATTTGCAATTTTGTATTGGTCCAAGCCAATTCTTAATTAGGAGATTTAATCGATCTAAAATGGGCCCCTTTAATAATCTTTCTCTATGTACATTCGTTGGGGTTTGGGCCCAGCTAAATCACCGAGAAAAAATATTAAAAGTCTTGTCTGCTTTCAAGCTAAAGAAAAGAGCCAATTTATACGCACAAAATAAAATTTATACTCCATTTTTTCATAATAATTATTGAAATTAAATTTAAATTTGTTCATTCAAGTAAGTATCAGAAATCAACGTCAAAACATTTTAAGAAGGGGCGTCCGAATCTGCTGCAATTCTAGCAAGATAACAGGATCATGTTATCCCTTTCCCTCTCTATCTCTCTCATTACTTTTTTGCAGAGAGTGAAAGAGGGAAGAGAGGGATAACCATGTTATTTTATTAGAATTGCAGTAGATCCAAATTCTAAAAAAAGGTCCAAATCTACGGTAATTTCAGGTGAAAATAAGTCTACTACGTGTGAATACTTTTACAAAGATTGAACTTTTAATCTCATGACTATGCTTCAAAATTACTGTTGAAATTTATAATCTCTTATATAATTTATAATTAATTTAATATAGCTTGAATTTTCTAACAAGAAATACATAGGAAGAGGAAAGGGTGGAGGACCAGCTGTGATGGCAACAATGAGAAAAGATGACGAGAATTGCGTTGGTGTTGGTGGCTCTCAAGATAGACCTACAGCCAATTGCTCAGGCACCCAAATAGTTTTAAATATTTAATTATACATATTGAAATTTTTTTTTTTAGTTTTGATTTATTTAAGTTTTCTCGTAAAATGTTAAATGAGTGTGCTTGTAATCCAGTGGTTAGAAACTTAGAATACACTTAATTTTTTCATCCCTCAATTTAAAGTTATTTAGTTCCACCCATGTGATTTCCTGCTCATGTTGAGGAGCGAGCATTGGATATAAAAGGTTTATGACTATTGATCTGATTTTTTCTCAAAGGTACATGAGAAATTTAGTGAGTAAAAGAAAATGAAGTACGAGAGTATTTCTCTAAAATTATCCATAGACAGTTTTTTCTTTAACTCCTCCTAGGAACACATTTGGAAGTAGATAAAACTCTAATTGATTAATTCTTGAGGCACAAAATGCCATGGAAAATGACATCAAGAGAGAGAGAGGGGGGGGGGGAGAGATCAGTGAATTTGTGAGAGAGGATAGAGAGAGAGAGAGAAGGAAAAAATAGAAGCACACAAGGTGATAATTGCAAAGAATCTGGCGAGCAACCCATCCAAGCAACCGGGGTGGCAAGTGGTTAATTAGAAGGAAGCGTGGATACCTCGACCAATGGAGAGCAGGAGGAGTTCTTACTCCAGAGGTCTATCTGCCTAGGGCGAAAATATACAAACCTTACCAAGCTCATCCCACCTATGTAGAGGTGGTGGCTAGACGCAACAACCCACCCCAACCAACCGCAAATCCAACCCCAGCTGCAACACCGGCCTCCACTCTGGCAAACACACCAGCAAGCAGCCCCCCCTACATCACCCTGCTCTCCAGCTTACTACTTATCCCCTCACAGCCCTACACCGTTATGCTTCCCGACTTCACCAAAGTTTGTTGAATGGAAGGGCAGATGCTTTCGGTGATGCCGGACAGGGCACTCCATCGCGATCTGCCGCAACCCACCTAAATGTGGTTGATGCTGGAAAAGTGGGCACACAGGAAACTCTTGCAAGGAGAAGGACAAAAAGCAAGCACCTATGCCAACAGGGCCACTAAGCAACACTGAAAAGGTCAGGCAACTCACATTCAATGAACTCCTGACGGGCCCGAGGCCGCTCAACCCGCCGGCTCTACCAGTGGATATACCACTCAAGGTAAAGTGCTTCATTGACATTGACTGTGATAATGAGTACCAGCATGAGGTTAACCTAACTGCAACAGTCAGTGATAGTTGACGCAAGTATCATACCAATTAATTTTGAATTGTCGGTTGACAAGATCGCGGAATGGGTAGCAAAATCAAAATTAATACCTGAGCATGAGGTCACAATTACTGCAATGACGAAGTAGAGATTTCTAATTATTAATACCGGAAACACTCATAGAAGCCATCCCTTACGAGGTTTGGGAAGAAGGGTTGTCGTTCAGTTTGTGGGATCCGCTGGAAGAAGGTAAGAAGAACATACCAGAATTCAAGGTATTACTTGAGCTCATAGATATTCCACCAAAATTATATAGAGAAAAGGCAGTGGTAGATGCAGTCGGTAAATTTGGAGTTTACTTGGGGACGGTGGCACAGCAAAACCCGGCTAGTATTGCAAACTGGACGGCTATTGTTGCCACTGAGAAATTAGAGGATATTCCCCAAGAGGTAACCATGGTAGCAATGGGGATTGAACATGAAGTAGAGATTAAGGTGATAAATTGGTGTGAAACTCAATTGTACAAGGAAGAGGATTTTCCACAACCGGCTAGAATATTCAATAAGCCGGCCAAACCAAAGGAGAAAGGGAAGGTGGTTCAGACCTTTGATGGTGATGAGGATGAGATGGAGGAAGGAGATGAAATGATATGTATGTCATGCAATGTATTACTGGAAATTTGCCGAGATAGAGATGTGGAGGCATTGCCTAAAAAACTCAAGCAGATTTTAGAGTTAGAAAGAAGCGTTGCTGGCCAAAGCTCCGGTAAGCCAAAGGGGCACCTTGAAAACCTGGCACAAAAAGATGTACAAGGAGAGACCATATAGAATCAAACTGCCAATCCAAAGCAAGACAATTCTAGTGATGTGGGTCATTCCAGGAGGAATTTGCAATCCGACACACAAAAGGCAATTGAAATGGGGCCACAACCTGAAATCTTAGTCCTTGGTTTGGAAGGACAAACGGCTACTGTGCTAAAGGAGGTAATTGAGGAACAGGACTACACATCAGCCGTAGATGTTGATGGGTTGGGTGAGGAAAAAGAGGGAGCAGAGGTAGAACAAGATGAGGTGGGAAGCGGGTTAGCATGATGAACAAAACGAACCTGCTACTATCAATATGGCAGAGATTCGACAGGAGGGGTTAACACAGGACCACACCAACTCAATCCCATGTGTGGAACAGGGACCGAATTCGAGTACGAAGTACTGTGCGCGGGACTCAATGCCTGACAAAGAAGGATTTTTGGGGCAAAGTTCGGGTACAGAGAGCAGGGGGCAATTAATGAAGGAACTTTGAGTGGAGAAGAAGGAATACAGCTCACTGCCCCCATTGTGCAGCTAAGGAAATCTGTAAAATAGAGAAGAAAATCTCTAAGTGTTGGGATGAAATATGGGCATGGGCCATCATCAAATGAAAGAACAACTGGAGAAAAGAAAAGAGATGTGGATCTCATTAAAAATGCTAAAGGATTTTTTGAAGCCCATGTTGACTATAATCACTACAAAGAAGTAGCAAAGGGCTGTGGAGTTAAGTCAGATGATGTAGTAAGAATAATTGAGGAGGATAATTTACACAGAGCCGTGAAAACACACTTGCCGCAGTCAGAAGAGGAAGAAAACAGTTAGGAAGAAGAAAATGATGCTATGCGCACTAACTCACATCTCCATTTTGATGACTCAGAAGATGACAGTGAGTCGGATGAGGTCCAGGGGGACATGTAGAAGAATGGTAGTGCTTAGTCCAAGTGCTTGTTATTTTATTTTGTTTTTAATGTATCTCAAAAAACTTAAAATATTGTCGTGGAATGCAAGAAGATTAGGTGATGTGAAAAAATATAATGTTGTTAAGAATGTTATTAGGAGGTCAAGATGTGATATTGTGTGTGTCCAAGAGACAGTGAAATAAATTTGATTTTGCTTATGCGGCGAGTGTTTTGCCAAATTTTTTTGAAACAAGATGTGTAGTAATTGATGCCATAAACTCAGCTGGGGGGGTGTTTATTGCTTGGAAGCATACATATACTCTGATAAACTCATTTGCAACAAGGCACATGACTACAGTGGTGTTGAGTCAACAAGCAATGGGTACCACCTTTGCAGTCATGGCGGTATACGGACCGAGTAGGGATGACCAGAATATGAAATTTATACAGGAACTCAGACAATTAGCAGACAATGTAAATCTCCCATGGATAATGGCCGGAGATTTCAATTTAGTTCGTTGGCCGGTTGATAGATCCGAAAATATGAGAAATTTCGGACTTATGTTTGAGTTTAATGATCTAATCAGAGATCTTAATCTTATGGATGTTCAGTTACAAAACAAGGACTACACGTGGTCTAATATGCAACCCGAGCCTATTTTTTCCAAGTTGAATCTAATTTTCCTTTCTTCAGAATGGGCACTGATGTACCCGATTATTAACCTCACGGCTTTGGAGACAATCGTCTCGGATCACGTGCCGATTTTGTTACATTGCAAGACTCCACAAGCGTGTAAGGCACTGCTAAGGCTAGAGAGATTTTGGTTCCAATATGAGTTTGCTCATAAGGCGGTGCATACCATCTGGGGAGCTAATTCAACAACAGAGCAAGGAGGGGGCAAAGAGGAATTTTGAAATGAAAGTTGAGAAGCTGCACCAAACAATGAAACAGTGGCATAGAAGCTGATTTGTGCAAATGGATGATGAGTAACAATATTGCAAAATGTCAATACTGTTCTTTGATAGAATAGAAGAAAAGATGAAGCTTGATAGGAGGGAATTTGTATTTAGGCAAAAAATCAGAGAGAAGGCATATGAGCTAGCGAATAATCAGGAAATTAAATGGCACCAGAGGTCACGATGTAATTAGTTGATAAATGGAGATCGCAACACTAGATTCTTTCACGCCTATGCTTCCTCAAGGGCAAAAAAGAATGCGGTCAGGCAGCTTGAGATAGATGAAGCGCAGATAGAAGAGCCTTTTACACACACATGAAGGCGCTCCTTGGTACACAGGTACACTCTCTCCCCTTTGAACCAACTGCACTATACTCAGAGCAGTAGCCGGATTTAAGCCATTTGCAACAGCCATTCACGTAACTTGAAATTCACAATGCAGTCAAGCAGTTAGCAAATGACAAAGCGTCGGGCCCGGATGGCCTTTCACATAAGTTCTTTAAGGATAACTGGCAAGTATTGAAAGCAGATGTGTTTAAAATGTTTGATGAGTTCTGGGAGGGATCACTGGATCTAACAAATATCAATAAGGCAAATATTGTCATGATTCCGAAAAAACCAATGGCGGCTACAATGGGTGACTATCGTCCGATTAGCATCATTAACATGATACCAAAAATCATAAAGAAGGTGCTATCCAATAGACTAAGGTTGGTTCTACCGGACCTTGTCTCATTGAAGCAAACGGCTTTCACTCGGGATAGACACATAGCTGAAAACTTTCTGCCAATAAGAGAAATTTTACACCATGTCTCGAATTCGGGTAACCATGCGATCTTTGCTAAGATAGACTTTGCTAAGGCTTTTGATTCGATTGATTAGGGTTTCCTTAATGAGGTTATGAAGGCAAGAGGTTTTTCGTTGAGGTGGATGGGATGGATCCAAACAGTGTTGACTACCTCTCATTCCAGAATTGTTGTTAATGGAGAAAATACATAATTCTTTCGACACAAGCGCGAATTATGGCAAGGAGATCCGATCTCTCCAATGCTATTCATAATAGCTGTAGATGTGTTCCATAGGATGATTAGGGCAGCAAATGATCTTCTATCCGAACCCCTGACAAACAGATGCTCGCAAGCCATATACGCGCTTCAATACGCGGATGATACCGCTATTATAGCAAATGCAAGCTCCAAAACTCTTATCACTTTTAAGATAATCCTAAGATTGTTTGCGAACATCTCGTGATTGAAGGTAAACTATGACAAGAGTAGCTTTGTGCCTTTCAATTTGGATAGAAGAGGGGTTTGGGAGACAAAGCTAATCCTAATGTTTAGTCAGAAAAAGATGCCGATTGGTAGACAAAGCTAATCCCATGTCGATATATAGGCATAACAGATCAGATTTCTTACCTTTAATTGAGAAGTTAGAGAAGAGAATGGAAGGATGGAAAGGTAAAATTATATCAAGGGGAGGGAGATTGCAATTGGTTAATTCGGTACTCTCAGCCGTATCGGTATATTATATGATGTGCTTCAAGCTACCAAAATGGGTCATACAACGGATTAATGCAATTAGAAGGGCGTTCCTGTGGGGAAGAAATGAAATGGAGGGGCGAGCTATATCTCTACTAAACTGAGAGGCGATATGTGCACTGTATGAAATGAGAGGAATAGGAATACATGATCTTCACAAACATGTCTATGGACAGAAACAGTAACGGTACTGAAATGGACTGGATTATACGAAATGGGTCCGAACTTCTGGATGGTATATGGTTCCTTTTTCTGGAATGCATTAGTGCGACTTCTACCAATTTTTAGATGGTCTACTAAATGGGAGGTTGGAACAGGGGCGGCAATATCTTTCTAGTTTGATGCATGGCATGGCAATGCATTAATCACTAGGCTCGAATCGGGTCAAAAGCCCACCCAACCCAAGATCTCTCTTAAAGACGCAGTGCCAATTGTACACCTCTTGTTACCAGAAATTCAGTTGAATATACGCCTTCAAGAAGGAACAGATGTGATGTTGTGGAGATGGACACCGACACGAAATTACACTGCAAGCTCGGTATACAAGATACTGGTCACGGGAGGGAAGATAAACTTTGATCATGCGTATGTATGGAAGCTGCTAATCCCCCCAACAGTTCGAATATTTACTTATCTAATGATAAAGGAAAAAAATACTCACTGGAGAGGTTATGGTAAGAAGGCATATGGGGGTTCACAACACTTGTCTGATGTGTCTTAATTGTCCATCAGAATCAGCACTGCACCTGCTGTTTCTATGCCCCAATGCAGTGCAGATTTGGTTTGAGGTTGGCCACACTATGGGTTTAGAGTGATGATACCAAGACAGACAATTGAAGAGATTGTAGTGCGATCGAGGCAACAGGTTGAGATGGAAGGGGAGAGGTACCGAAAATTATGGGACTCTCTATTCATGTGCACGTGTTGGTAGATATGGAAGCAAAGAAACAATAGATCTTTTTATGGAATTCTAATGCCAATGACAGTTGTGGTTAGTCGAATTGTGGAGGAGACCAGTCTATGGATGTCATGCTATGACCCGGGAAGACATGGAAAGTATCACCATCTGATCAGAGAACCAGACATGCAAACATGATGTACTGAAAACTTTTACTGTTATAATAAAATCACACCTAAGCAACCACTGCCAGATTTTCAAAAGAGAGAGAGAACGAAACACGACTTACAAGTAGCGAAGAAAAAAAATGCGACGTAACGTAACGTCATATCACTAAAATAATAGAAGACAATTACGTCACACGTGGTCACGTCTTGATCACATGTGATGCGACTAGCCACCCTTTATTTTTGTTTCCAGATTTTAAATTTATATTAAAAAATATAAGAAGATGCTAAAATATAAAAATATATTGCAAAGTAAATTAAAATAAAGAAATAAAAATATAAAAAAATTGCAAAAAAAATTTAAAATAAATAAATAAATAAATGTTGGAAAAAATAATCGCATGATATGGTCGTTTTTATTAAAGAGAAATACATTGTAAATGAACGTAATGTGACTAACACATGTACCGATTTTTTTAAAAATACCCACTCAAAAAATATTTTATTAAAAATAACCAGGTTTCAGCAAAATTTTAAAAAATACCCAAATCGCGGATTTTTTCCGCGCTCCGGAATTTTTATTTCGGGCTGCGGAAAAAATTCGCGCCCCAAAAAAAAAATTAATTTTTTTTTCCGAGCGCGGATATTTTCCGTGGGCCAGATTTTTTTTTTTTTTTTTTTTTTTAGAGTTTGGAGTTAGGAAAATAATGTTTTTTTGGAAATTTTTTGTCCAACTTTGCACCCCTGATTAACATATCAAAACACCTTCAAAAATCATGAAAATTTACCGACATGCATTCTTGACTTCATAGAATAAGACTGTGAAGTTTCATAGAAAATCTCAAAACAAATCGTGAGATATCGGCTCTCAAAAATTGCCCGAACTGCTGAAGGAGTGCTTCTGAGCCCAACTTTGCACCTCTGGTTAACATATCAAAGCACCTTCAAAATATATGAAAATTTACCGACTTGCATTTTTGACTTCATAGAACAAGACTGTAAAGTTTCATATAAAATATCAAAAGAGATCGTGAGATATCGGCTCTCAAAAATTGTCCGAACTGCTGAAGGAGTGCTTCTTAGCCCAACTTTGCACCTCTGGTTAACATATCAAAGCACCTTCAAAAATCATAAAAATTTACCAACATGTATTCTTGATTTCATAGAACAATATTGTGAAGTTTCATACAAAATCTCAAAACAGACCGTGAGATATCGGCTCTCAAAAATTGCCTGAATTGCTGAAGGAGTGCTTCATGATTGAAGGTGTTTTGATATGTTAATCAGAGATGCAAATTTGGGTTTAGAAGCATTCATTCAGAGAGAGTTCAGTTTTGTTATGTTTGAATTTTGATTTGTTATGTTCAGTTTTATTATCTTCTTAGTATATGTTTTATTATGTTTCAGTTTTCAGTTTTGTTATGTTTCATTATCTCATGGTCTATTTTGATATTTTGTATGAAACTTCACAGTCTTGTTCTATGAAATCAAGAATACATGTCGGTAAATTTTCATGATTTTTGAAGGTGCTTTGATATGTTAACCAGAGGTGCAAAGTTGGGCTCAGAAGCACTCCTTCAGCAGTTCGGGCAATTTTTGAGAGCCGATATCTCACGATCTGTTTTGAGATTTTCTATGAAACTTCACAGTCTTATTCTATGAAGTCAAGAATGAATGTCGGTAAATTTTCATGCTTTTTGAAGGTGTTTTGATATGTTAATCAGGGGTGCAAAGTTGGACTCAGAAGCACTCCTTCAGCAGTTCGGGCAATTTTTGAGAGCCGATATCTCACGATCTGTTTTGAGATTTTCTATGAAACTTCACAGTCTTATTCTATGAAGTCAAGAATGAATGTCGGTAAATTTTCATGCTTTTTGAAGGTGTTTTGATATGTTAATCAGGGGTGCAAAGTTGGACAAAAAATTCCCAAAAAAACATTATTTTCCTAACTCCAAACTCTAAAAAAAAAAAAAAAAAAATCCGGCCCGCAGAAAATATCCGCTCTCGGAAAAAAAAATTAATTTTTTATTTTTTATTTTCGGGGCGCGAATTTTTTCCGCGGCCCGGAATAAAAATTCCGGAGCGCGGAAAAAATCCGCGATTTGGATATTTTTAAAAATTTTGCTGAAACCTGATTATTTTTAATAAAATATTTTTTTTAGTGGATATTTTTAAAAAAATCGGCACATGTAACATGACATGATGTGATAAAACCGATAATAACTTAACTAATTAAAATACTATTATAAGGAAATAGCGAGAAAGACTATGTAAGTGTTGGGCTGAACTTGATTGGGATATTGGGCTGAACTTTGGTGCTAACATATCATTTACATATAATCCATCAATCAGAAAGACAAAAAAATTAGTCGGTTCTTTTGAAAATGAGAAAAAATATTATTTGTCCTTGAAAGTTTCGGACAGCTAAAATAACTAACTAATAGTAAAAGCATTGTTCTAACAGTTTATCACTTTGTAATTGCAAAATCTAGATAGTTTAGTTTTACCCATCAAATTTGGACAATTAAAAAGTGATGGGTAAGCATGTGTAACTTTGTAATTTCTTTCTAACAGCTGATAATAATTTTAACGGTTATCCAAATTTGATCGCTCATGAATTCCTATCCATCAATTTTATATCTAAACTTAAGAATTATAGGGCACTATTTCCAAAGATAAGAAAACATTTTAATTAAACCAACCTCTCTTTATCTTCTTATGTTAAAAAAGAATAACAAAATCAGTAGAGCAACATTTATTTAGCACACACTAGCACACTCATACTTTGTGAAGGCAAAAAAATCAATCTAAGGAAAACAACTTGAAGTTTCTGCCAAAATAGAAACTTCATCTTTGGTATCGATGGCACCGTGCCATTCAACCGAGACCCTAACAAATACACATCCCATTATGTCACCATTAGCTATAGAAGACGCTCTATCTATGGTCAATATACATATAAGAACACTCATTTACTAAGTAGAAATTCACAGCCATAGATCGAACACTGTTTCTTCTAGCAAGTCATCTATTAA
Organism: Carex rostrata; assembly: GCF_964058835.1. Classification (NCBI taxonomy): domain Eukaryota; kingdom Viridiplantae; phylum Streptophyta; class Magnoliopsida; order Poales; family Cyperaceae; genus Carex; species Carex rostrata. The sequence goes on along the minus strand of NC_135920.1, from coordinate 12,552,260 downwards.
CTCATCCCATATCTCAGCAACAATGCCTTCAGTTTCCTCCCTTTGGTCACACCAATTGCCACGATCCAAGTCATTTCTAATAAGGTGATCTAACACGAATGCGTTCTTATTTCGGAGATGCCAACCAACCCCTTGACACACTTCATGTAAAAGGTTTTTTCTTCTGACATGCACTTGTTGTGGAAATCTGAAGTATCTATATTGCATCTCTGTCAGAACTTCACATATGCAATCAAAGAGGAGCTTTGAGTCGTCTTCTTGGTTGGGTGATATGTCTAACTGATAAAAAAATGAAGGTTCTAGAAGTTCTTCTTCCCGGTACCATCTATCTAAGCTCTCCTCTTTACATAATCCAGACGATTCCAGAACTGATTCTATGAATTCAGACCTTGCACTGACATCTTCCAGTAATGATGTTAGATTTAACCGGGCTAGTGACAGGCTTCGATGTAACTTATCTGCATATTATTAAAAAAAGGAGAAAAGGTAATGTTTGTTTAAATTTGTCGTAACATGAATGCATACTTAGGTTCCTTGATCAATACTTAATTCAGCAATGGAATTGCCATTTAGGTAGATTGGTTGAATAAACCTCAATTAAGATTCAGTTTAACCTAATTTAGCTTCAATTTAAGCTAAAATTAATATTAAGCACCAACAAGGCTGATGAAAGATACATCTGACATGGTAGAACTTGATATAAATAGAGAAAGAAGTCAATACCGTGATCTGTGATTTTGCAATTTGGACTTGGCACGTCATCAGAAAAAAATGGCTCAAGAACAGATATCGGGCTGGGCTGATCTGTCTTTTCAGTATAGCTCTCTTTACATGAGTATGAGGTGCTCGGCTCTGGACTGTGACACTCTGGCTCTTCTATTATACCATTTTCCACAGAATCAGAAATGATGGGGTTTAATTCTTCAATTAACTCTTCCTCTGACTGTTTGAACTCCTCAGTCAATCCCTTCAAGCAATAAATTTCAGTTAGGTATAAATCATTAAAAATGTAACATGGTTAATTTGATAATACATTAAAAAAATGAAAACTGCATATTCTGAAAAGAAAGAAAAATTGAAACAGGAAAATCTTGAATAATAGTAAATACTGAAAATGGTGAGGAATTTTTTTTTATGTACTAGAACTACTGCTTACTGGCATGGGATCTTCCTTTGATGTTTCACTTGAAGTTGTGCATTCACGGCTGATAGCTTCCTCAGGAGCATCAACAATAGAAATGCTTTCGGCACTATCTTCAATTTCAATCTCTATAGTATCTACAGTTCCTACAAGTAATTAATAGCTTTCTCTCAGGTAAACAAGATTAAAATTTAGTAGAATTTGCAATTTAAGCACTGTAAACCTGTTTTGTCCCCATATATTCCCGAGCAGAGCCAGATTCGTACTACTACCCATGCTAAAGGGTCAATTCACCCAAATTCACACAAACTTATCCCAATTAATCCTTATCTGTACAAATATGTGTACATTAACGTCGATTTGAGCTCAATTTTTGCACAAGTACCAAACAAACCAAAACAAGAAAAAAAATTAAGCACAAAGGGCTGAGGTATTCAGACTGGTACCAGCAAATTACCTGCCTGTAACATACATGTCTTTGTGAGAACTAAATTCATTTATAAAATTTACCTTTGCCTGTCATTTCTTCACGGAAAGCATCTATATGTGTCTCGGAATTGGTACTCTCATTTTTTATACTTATCTCTTGATTCTGTTCTTTGACAGAAACAATGCTCTCTAAACCCTCTTTTGTCAGGAATACACTTTCAATGGAACTTTCATCTTTCTCTATCTTCTTCTCCCAATTCAATTCTAAATTACTCTCCGTTAGAATTTTTCCCAACGGTATTGACACGTGCTCGCTTGTCAAATTTTTAGCTTCGTTTCCATTTCTCAGTATCTCAGTTAGATGCTTCTTGGCCTCTTCATAAAATGAAGACCCAACTGTTGCATGCACCTGCCGGTAAGGTTTGTTTGTACCATTTACAATTTTAAATAGGTGTGGATCCTTTCTCTCCTTAACAGTCTCCCCAATTATTTGTCTAAGTCTCCTTTTGACCTCTCTAAATGAAAAATGTGAGGCGGCTTTTGCATCATAATTTGGTTTTGTTGCTTTTGGTTTCAGAACCACTATTTTACTGACCATTGGTGAATTGCCGGTTTTATCCTCCTGTTCCTTTCTCCTGGAAAACCTTTTCATGTCTCTTTTTTCATTAATTTCTTGAACTTTTTCCTCTTCCTTTCTCCTGGAAAACTTTTTCATATCTATCTTTTCATTTATTTCTTGAACTTTCTCCAAAACATGTGAATCAGGGTCTTGTAAAATTTTCAGAAACAATTCCTTATTTGAACCAAGTATTTCCAGTGCATTCATGAATTCTTTCGATTGAGAAACTCCAGTGTTGCTTAGGTGCCTCTCACCAATTATTGTTCCATCTTCTGATACTGTGCTGAGGTCATTAAGCTTGGAATAAACAACGGATTTAAGAGTCGGGCATAAGCCGCTTTTATTCTTACAAAGTTGGCACTCATTATGATATCTATAAATCTCTACTAGAAATGAGGCTATTACTACCTCGAGGTCACTACTTTCAATTGAATTAGTGTTGTTAGAGTTAGAAATAGGGTTAGGCTTTGGCTTCGAATTGGATTTGGGTTTTCTTTTCTTGGATTTCTTATTGTCAGGCTCGATCTTGTGCCCCCAGTCAGAAAGGATTTTATCAATTTCGTCACTGGGTATTTTTCTTTTCCCTGTTTTGCCCCGAGTCATCTCCTTCTCCATTAGTTTCTTCACTGTGGGCTTTGTTTCTGACAGGTCAGCATCCTGAACAAGTACCAAATTAATTTTGAAATTTTCTTAAAGATGCGACAGATTCATTTTTTTTCTGAAGGCTGACTGAGCCTCTCTCTCTCTCTTTTTTTCTTTTTTGGGAAACACAAGCCTAAGGGGACTAACAATACTTTTTCAGCAATATTTAAAAAGAAGGGGGGGGGGGGGGGGGGGGGGGGGGGGATACTTACATCATCTTCCTCATTTATTTCATCAAAATCGCCTGATTTAATGCCTTTTGAATATCTATTGACTGTATGGAAAGAGGAACCATTCATTATTCAATTACTAAATTGTAAAGCAAGTATATAAAATTATAAATTACATTAAATAATAACTCATTTCCGAGTAGCATGTTATCAACGCAGGATTAGCTGCTCAAATAAATTTTTCCTTCCTATCCAAAAAGGAGATTTTTTCCAAACTAATTAGCTATCCAGCCAGGAGACCACCATCCTTTATAAATTGATAAATTTTTCCCAAATATACAATATATATTTTTTTTACCGAAGTTAACTGCCCATTAGTTCTTTCTACCTGCTCAATGCTAGTTGCATGCAAAAGAATGTCCTAACTTAAGTACATCTCAAAGAGCATAGCTCCCATTCTTACATAAACACACATGTACACACATAAAAGAAATGTTCTCATGCAGCCTAAATTGACTGATTTGCCCTTTTAACAAATTAAAACTTACTGAAATACTGACGGCTGCCTTCTCTTTGGTCAAGAAGCATCTTTGGGTCCCGCCTGAAGTGAAGCATGCGAATGAGGCCCCACATGCAACCAATGTTTCCATTGCCAGCTTCCAGCCTACTACTGTTTCTTTTGCCCATTTTTCTTTCTTTCGATAAAAAAAGAAAAGCTTACACTCTTCCTGAAAATACATCATGAATGTTAGAACCTCGATATAAGTTCAGAAGAAAATCAGATGTAAAAAGGGAAATTTTGTGTATATTTTGTAAAATGAGAATCGCCATGAATGCAAAGTAGGGGAAGCATCGCTCTGTGGTAACCCTGTAAAACTTGCATCTCACCATTAAACATGCCAATACTACCAACTCATCCTCTATTTTTTATTACACCAAGAGACGATAGAGTTTTGTTTGTTTATGAAGATATAAGAAACAAAAAGTCTAGATGATAAGTTCAGCATTAATGGAGGTACATTAGATATATCTGATGCTGTATGGGGGTGGCTCTTAGATGGTACTTCAAATTTATCAAGGGGCACATATGATGCTTATTATTATTTTCTTAACATAAGATTCAATTGTACAGAGATAAAGCAAGTATGAAATTTGATAGAGAATTTTTTAACTCTGAACCTTCAATTGCTCATGTACAAAATTAGGAAACATGTAGCAATAACTATTTTTCTTCTTAGAATACTTAAAAATAATAAAGTTTGAAGAAGTACTCTTTAAATCTCAGAAAAGTATTCTTTAGAAATTACTAGCCTTCACAGTGCATGTATTGGGTGTTGCGATGAGCCAAATAAAACACAAAACAATAGATTTTACAAAGGGCCGCGTATGGAATAAATCAAAACAAATCAAATCAAATAATGAAAGAACAGAAACTTTTTGAAAAAAAAAACAACAAAAAAAAAATGCAAATTATGCGATTAAGTACCTCGAGTTTAGAAAATTCCCTTCAGGGTAAATCAAACAGCTTCACCCACTGGCATCCAGAGGTGGCAAGGAGGAGAAAACAGGGAAAAGATATCGAATTGCCCCCAAATCCCAATTCTCTTCTCTCGCTTTTATTTGCTCTTCTTTAATTGAGTAAGAATTTTTTTCTCTCTCTCTATAAGTAATAGAACCTTAAATCCTGAGCTGTCCCCATTTGTTCTTGCATTAAGGAGAAAAGAAAGGTATCAAAACTTAACTTCCACTATTTCTCTAACCCCACACCCTTTTTCTCTTTACAACCTTGCCTTTATATCTAAACCACTAAATCAATTTTGAGACAAAACAAACACTAAATCGGATACCAAAACCACCGAAAGTTTAAAAAGGAAAGCTCCCTTTTTTGCATTAAATTACACAAGGAAGACAAAAACATGTACGATATATGCATGCACATCAATTTTATTTCTCCAATAATACTAGTCGATAACAAATGAAAAAAAAAAATGGGAAGGCGTTAAACATCTCACATGCATCGAATTACACAACGAAATCAAATGTCGAATCTTTTGATTTCGTTCTACCTTGATCGATTCGAATCTCATCTATTACAAAAAAGAAGAACCACATTTTTCGAATTCAGAAAGAAAGAAAAATTACCTACTAAATTTACAGGATACAGACCCGCAGGTGTCTGGTTTTCATGGACTAGTGATGGCGCGTGTACGCCATTGCTTGATACATCTAGAGAGACGCATCAACAGATAGAGAGAGAGAGAGAGAGTGAGAAGGGATTTAGGGGCCGAAAGCTTTTTTTTTTTTTCTTTCCTTTTTGTTTATGAAGTTTTAGTGGCACAAGGGAAAAGATCAAAAGAAAATAAAATTGCGAAGAAGAAACCGTTGAATGTGCGATCTAATCCTTTGTTACTTTTTCCCGGGAAAAGTATAGCTGGGCCTGGTTGGGTGCAAGTCTGGTAGCTTTACAGCACCCCCTCTATCTAGAGCCTCGATGTATTTTTCTCCATTCCATTAACATCAGATTCTCCACGTTTTGATACGAGGCACCAACGCGGGACGACCAAGAAGGCCAAAATATTAAATAAAGAGAGTATATTTCTTTTTCTTCTTAATTAAGATATAAAGTTCAACATCATAATTGCTTAATTTTTTTTCTTAAATTGGGTTTTATCTTCTTTTAATAGGAATATACTATATCTTTATTTGTTTTAGAACTTATCTCTGTTTTTTTTTTAAGTTTTAGTTTGTTTTTTTTGATAAAGTAAGTTTTAGTTTGTTATTTTTTAATTTAACAAGTAGAGTGTTTTTGATTAGTAGTATTACCAAATATTATAAAACAATAGTTTCTCATTTAAATAGTGACATGTGGAGTGACTTTTCTCTTGAAGTATAAAATAATTTTGGTTGAAATTTTAATCCTCATATTTCAACATCATCATATTGCTGAAATCACATTTGTTAATTCGATAATTTACAGAGTTACAACTTACAACTAAAAAATAATTCGAAAAAGTTTTCTGTCCATGGATTATTATATGTATATTTAGCAAAACTGTTAGAAATAATATTCAAAAGAAGGTTAAAAGGTACTGGACCTCTCCATTCTATGACAAATTGACAGCGGAGATAGTACGAATTATAAGGCAGTAAAGCTTTTAGGTGGGCTTTACCTTTTCTCTGTTCTTAAATGATCATTCGTTCCATTCTCTTCTTGTACGTAAGCGTGATTAAAAGAAAACAAATATGATTCAGGATTTTTTATTCTTTTCAAAATTTATACATTAGAAAAGTTGAAAATCTTTTCTGGATATCTCTCTTTTTTTTTTTTTTTTTTTTTTAAGTAGCGGTATTACTACTTATTTTATTGAAATCAAACATACTTCATATGGTATTGAAAATAAGTACCAATATCAAACACGATGAATCTCAAGTCAATAGGTCAATAGCCCTAGCCCTTCTTCGGTATATATCGAGTCCTGAGTCTTTAGTATCAACATCTAAAAGACCGAAAACATGCAAAGAATATTCAACTAAGTAATAACCACTATCAATCAAACAAAAACCACTAAACAAGCATATCAAGAACCACACAGTCGGCAAAACGGAAAGACTACTAATCATCTAATAAATCTTCATCTGTCAATTCTTCTCTAAACATTTGATCTGAGAGGCTACCAGCTCCAAAACCTTGGATTTCTGGATATCTCTGTTCTTTTGTATTTTTGTGGGACAAGACTATTGCAAAACACGTCAACACCTAGCATGTTAATCTTACCACGTTTATCTGAGATATTGCAAAATTTGAAGTGATTTGTAAAAAAATTGAACCGTTCAAATTCTTAAAGCACGAATTTCAAAGTAACTCATTTCTTATTAATATTATTCCGTACATTACAATTTACAAACAGGCTCCGAATTGAAATATGATCTGATTTTGAGATAAAAATGAAAATTTCAGTTATCTCAGAGAATACGGACTAGACAGCACAGAGTAGTTTTTCCTTCATACAGCGGACGAGTCATATACAAGACTGTTTAATTATACAGTCCGTGCACTGCATAACATCAAAAGTGCTCTGTTAAAACCTTTACGCCTGGAGTCGATGTATTTCATTTTTGTGCTTGTTTGTTATTTTGCCTTCTCATCTCAACTAATTAATTAATTCTCAAGCTATACACAAAAAATTGCTGAATTTGATATTATTATTATTTTTAATCAAAGTACGCTAATAAATGCACTGTTGCCTTTTGTTGTCCGACATTCCCTTTTCATGGATATACAATACATACATCGTATATATCGTGCTTTCGTTGACGACGCGACGCGTGCATCCGGATTTTTCTTGATTTCAGGCATTTATTATATTAAAAAATATATAATACAGAGACGTGCAATAATGATGTACATGTGATTTTTTTTTTTTTTTGAAAAGAATTACCACCGTAAGACATCATTATCAAGTACACATATTTGATGTCACAATACATTAACAATTACAAGATATGAATGGTTGATTTAATGAGCATCTATAACTTATTTTTTTTAAGTAATATATAATATATCTTTTTTAAAGAACTTTACTGTAAAATTTCGTTATTCCATCTTGTAGCAAGAAAGCAATACCACCGTATGACATCATTATCAAGTAGACATATTTAATACCACAATAGATCAACAATTACAACTTACAAGAGATAAATTATTGATTTAATCAGGGTTCTAAATAGCTAGCTATAGCAGCGCTATAGCTTTTCCGAACCATAAACGCTAAGCTATGAGATAAAATTGCGCTAACTCAGCTACGACCGCTATAGCTATAATAGCTGACCGCTATTACCGCTATATGAGACCCGCTATAGCTACCGCTATGCTACATGTTTTTTTTTTTGCAATTTATATGAACTTCTGTACTTCTATTCTTATTTCTAATGCTACATGGTCTTTTACGATAAGTATACTAAACCAAACTATATGCTTCTATTTTTATTTGTGATTTATTCTATCATTCTATATCGAGAAATATTCAAATACTAATTCTTCATTTTGATTACTCTTTTTATAGTATTCATTTGTAAAATTATTATCGTTCATTTCAATTGAAAGCTGATTTTGATTATTATTATAATTATAAAATGTTTAAATATGTATATTGACTTCATTTACCTTATAAAATTAATTGCTCTTTGTCTATTATAATATGTAATACCATAAAGTATAAACTATTAAATAATGTTACTTTTTAGATTTTTTTCCTTCTTATTTGCGTAATTGATAGAAAATATAGACTTAGATTAGTTGTCATTTAGTTGTTACATAAATTCTCTAATATTGATTATGTTGATAATTAGTAGAAATATATAATATAAAGTTTGAAAAGGGAAAATCGCTATGTGTGATAGCTTCCGCTATAGCTACGCTATTTGCAATAGCTTTTTTTTTTTGTCTCCCCGCTATGCCGCTATAATCGCTATTTAGAACCTTGGATTTAATAAACAATTTATCAAACATCTTACTCTTAATGCTGGTCTAAAACCAGGATAAGTGAAGTCATTTAGTATTGAAAATGCTTGTAAATTTACAGAAAAAAATCTATTTGGCAGATTTTACTAATTAAAAAAGAAACCCAGTTTTTTTTTTTGATTCAAAAAAGAAACCCAGTTAAAATGTCAATTGTAACATTATGAGAAATTATTCGGTTCTTAAAGACTTCTCATCACTGACTAACTTGTGTTATCGATTAATGAAAAGTGAAAAAAAATCTGATTGATGAGTTGTTTCGACTAATGCTACTACGAAACAAGTTTTTCAACCAAAAAACTCGTTCAAGCTGAGCTCCAAAATAAGATAGGTGACAAGTTTTTCCGAATCTACATGCTTTTTTATATCGAGAAACAAATAGCTAATAAAATTATTTCATATTATTGAATTTGATTTTTTTTTAAATCATAAATCTAAATTTTAATTTAAAAAACAATATAAATATCATGTTTTTAGTTTGATTCAGATAGATATGACACATTATCACATGTTATATTTTATGAAATTAAATAATAAAGAATCTTATTAACTTGCGTTATGTAAATTTTATTTTCATGAATTTAATTTCTAAAAATATTTTTTTACGGCTATATTCAAATTAATTAGTTCACTATAATCGGTAAAACACACTACAAAGACTTCTGAGATTAAGCTTGGGACAGCCTAACTTTTTGTATTTTATTATTTCTTTCATCTCAATTTTTTTTCCTTTTCTTTTACAGTAAAATCCAGTAATTTTATTAATTTAAAAAATTACAAACTAGCTGCTATATAAGATTAGACAAAAAAATGTCTTAAAAACTACTCAGCTGTAAACAAAATAAAAATACACAATAGTACGTACATTCCGTGAACACAATTTTAATCATTATTGTTCGATAAAAATGATTGAAGTCTAGTGATGATTATTGTGTGCATATTTTGTCTCAATTTGAATCACAAGTATTTTCTATTAAAAAGCCGCCTCCTTTCCTTATATTCTCTGTGGTGGGCTGGTGGCTGTTGAAGAGCCTTTCTTCTTGTCTATTTCGTACGGTACTTGATTTTATTTACATCACCCGTTGCCAACTTTTGTCTATTTCGTATGGAACTTAATTGCCTCCAATACGTCGTCAAATAATGTTATATAACGTTGTGTCGATCTGCTGCCTAGTCTTATTCATATATCATTATCGAGTTTAATAACCAAAAGAGACAAAAACCAAAGAAATTCATGCAACCAAAGTTAGGTGAAACGAACAAACCTTTTGCTTTCTCAAAAAAAAAAAAAACCAAAGCTTTTGCACCTGCATTCTCTGCTTTAGGCGTCATAATATAGAAATATAATCAATCATCTTTCCTTTTTTTTGTTTTGCTTTCTTTTTTCTTTACCAGAATCTCAGGAGACCATCCATCCATCGTGGGCATTAGTTAGAGTTGCATTGAATGCAAGTACTAATTAACTAGATAACAAAAGATTTCTTTATTGTACTAAATATACATTTACTTGAAAAAATATTAAAGCAATTTTTTCACAATAAATCTAAATTTACTTGAAAAAAAAATATTACAGTTTTTTTTTTGTTGTTAAAAAGAGAGTTGAGATCAACCCACTTAATTATTTAATATTTTCAAGATTTTTCAGTTGAATTTTAAATTTATAATATTTTAGAGTAGTAATTTTTTCACTGGACTAAAGAATATTATTGTCTTTCCCAAAAAACGAAATTCATATCATTTAAGGTACCTCAAACGGTGAGTTCGAATCTGCCCCATACATTATATCTTGCACGAATCTTAAAGCACATTGTGAATAGTCCGTATATTGGCTCCGATTTAGGGAAAATGCTAATATGCTACACGTAGCATTGAGAGCCTTCGTGCAATAGCTCAATATTTGAGTTTTCAAAATTCTAACGGTCGATTCGAACCATTCAACATGATCTCCATAGGAATATGTACTTGCAAACCAAATTTTACATTTTTTAGATTTCTCTTTTACTATTTTTTTATATAGGTAGAAAATCACTTGATCTGAATGGTACAAATTTCAGATCAAGTGATTTTCTATCTATCTAAAAAAATAGTAAAAAAATTCTAAAAAATGTAAAATTCAATTTGCAAGTACATATTTCTATGGAGATCATGTTGAATGGTTCGGATCGACCGATAGAATTTTGAAAACTCAAGTATTGAGCAATTGCATGAAGACCCTCTGTGCTACGCATAGGCATAGCATTGTAGCCAACTTTTGATTCAGATCAACCTGTCTGATTCACTAACGTGAGAAAAGAGGTTGTTTGGTAGTTCAATAATTTGGATCCTCAAACATGTTTGGTAAGACCTGACAATTACATGACAAAAGAGAGGTTTAATTCTTTCTTTTTTCTTTTATAGCACTTGATCAATAATTACAGCTCCTTTTTTCATCACATGCTTGCAAAAGAAGAAAATGCAGAGCTTGACCCACCTCCATGTAATTCGTACTGTCATAATTTCCATGATATGGCCAATTAAAAAGGAACCTCATGGTGGTACAGAACTATATCTGCTCTTTCGCTTCAGATATGGGTGCAAACGGATCATATATGGATCGGATATTGATAAAATCATATCTGTATCTGCTTTTATATTTTGTATTGGAACGGATCCGATTGAATCGGGTATTAAATGAATATGAATACAAATATCCTATTTTTATAATAGTGAATATCCTCTTTTTATATTTTGTACCAATTTTCGAATTTTTTATAATATCCACCATAAAATTAAAAATTACAAAAATATCCATGATTTTTAGATATTTTCAAAACTACCCAAATTGTCAGGAGTCTTGTATTTTTTTTTATTATTATAGTTAGATATGAATATAAAAAAAAATGCAACTAAATTTCAAAATGAAAACACTAACTAAAATTCAAAATGAAAACACTGAACTAAATTTTTAATAAAACTCTAAATTAAATCATCAAAATGATTTGTTTTTATTATAGCATATCTTAGATCTAAATATGAAAAACGCTAAACTAAATTTCAAAATTCGGTTCAGAATCCTTCTAATATTACAAATTTTCAATTTTGACCTTTTTATCATAATATTATTGGGGTTCATCACTAGATACAATATCATTCAATTTTAGTAAATTATTAAACAGTTTAACTAAATAATAAATGTACTAAATTAAATCCTATAAATTAATATCATTAATAATAAAAATTAAATACATCAGCTCATACAAAATATGCTTTATCTATCACTGAAACCAATGTAATACTGGCCTTTCATTTTTTTTTGTAACACCGACAAAATTTTTGTCTTGAGCCAACCGAGACGTACAAAAAATTATATTTAACACATCAAACAAGAAAAATACTTTCGCTAAGAAAATTTCTACATATATAAGACTAAAATCAGCTGCATCGACGATCATGATAAATGAATTATTCGGAGTCGGTTCCACGAGGTTAAATATTCGTGATTCGAGAATAATTTGAGTATAATTCGAAAATAATTTAAAATTATTTGGATTAGAGATCTCAGTCCTGTAAGAGAGAAAATAAATTATTCCGGAAAAAAATCTCGAATAATTCTTAAAATTTGGGAAAAATAAAATTCACGAATTATTCGGGTTTAATTCAGTCAAAGTTTGGTCAATCGAATAATTCGACATTCGGTTCAGTATCACCAAAAAAATGAATTATTCGCGAATCTTGTGACTGTATTGAACTAAATTGAATAATTTTGTGCATAGTTAAGTATGAAAGTATATATAATTCTTGTGCGAATAAATTGAACTTGATTTTGAAGTATTTGCACATATTAAGTATGAAAGTATATCCAATCCATCTGCGAATGGATTAAACTTGATTTGACTACTTCAATATACTTTTCTTAATTAATTACGAATATGACACATTGTTTCAAACACATAATTTTTACATTTACTATTTGAAAAATAAATAATGTACAATTAAACAAGTATTTTTTTTTCCATTGTAAAAAAGTAAAGATAATTGTCGGTAGAATAAAGTACTACATAACCACAAGTAATGCTAATTAAGATACTAATTCAATCATTTTCAACTAATATATATATATATATATATATATATATATATATATATATATATATCCATACAAAAATAAAAAGGTTAAGAAAAAGAACAAGAAATCGCTATTATAGAAATGTGGCTGATTAAACTGGCCACCAAACCCAACCAAATACCATTTGGACAAAACTGCTTTATTAGCTACAAATTAATTATATATGAATTCTATATTGCAGGTTGATGGAAACTGATGAACAAATGTCGCACTAAACCAACAGGTACTTTTATAAGGAGGCTATGGTACTGGATGTATATATATGTATATATATAGTGCCTAATTGAAAATAATTAATTAAAATGATATAAACGTACCTTACATACCTCATAAGCATATCCAAGGCTGGTTTCAGAAACTCAATCATTGAACATGTAATTTTGCACATACACGCTCAAATCCTAAAAATACTATAAGTAGTCTATTCAAATGGAATTCGTATGCTCTTAGTTAACTCAAATTTTGACTTAAGATTTGGACCGTCCGATTTAAATTCACACTAATATTAAAAGTCCTATGTGTTAAAGACGTAGATAGAATTGACTCAAATTCTGATTGTACGGTTTGAAAATTAATTCAAACAATATGTTAATAGTTAATACAGAGAATGTAGATTAATTAAAATGTTGGGTGGTTGCATTTTTTTTAGAACTCCTTCAACCGTAAGACGTGATCTATGATTGAAGCCAAACCATCTGATCTATGATTGAAGGCTGAAATCAGTCTAGTTATCCAGCTTCGTGGGGGAATTCGTATCCTTTTAGCTATCTCAAAAATTGAGATAATCAATTTTGTTAAAATCAGTCTAATTATCCAGCCTCGTGCGGAATTCGTATCCTTGTAGCGATCTCAAAATTTAGATAATTAATTTTTACCGTTCATTTAATCTAACAGATCAAAATTATTCTTCTTTTTAATAGCTAAATCCAAAATTTCTAATATCTCTAATCAGCCCTCATCATTCGTGTTCGCTTCACACAAAGACCCTTTGTTAAAAAAAAAAAATTTCTCTCCTGCCAAAGAAAAATACATAGCAGTTTCTCACAACTATTTTTCCTCTTCGCACGACCCTCTTGTCTATCGTCAAATGAATATACGATTCTTTCTTGTACTAACAATTCCCTTCTGGACACCAGTAAGTATAATTACTCTGTTCTTTTCTACTTCTCCAGTGCCTCCAAAAAAATCAAAATATAAAAAATCGGCATTGTACTTCTCTCGTGCTCTCCCTTCAAGAATATGTTTATGGGTCGGATTTATTTGTTGAGAATTGGTACTATATGAATATCATTTTCTTTTATTTGTTAGAAATTGGGAATAAAGAAGGCATGGATCTAAATGGAGTAGAGTCTTGGCCGGATAGGAATGGAATTTGAAACAACAGAAATGGCATGAAAATTTTGGTGAAATTATGACGGGAAAATGGGTTTTAATACAAGTAAGTTCTATAATAATCAATATCCTAAAGATAATAAAACTACTTCAATATAATTTGTTTACTCAAATGAGGGTTTTCGTTCTAAGAATAATGAGATGATAAACCAAGTGTCCTCGGCTTGAAACACGAACATGTTGTCTCGTTCGTTTGGATTTGAAATTGAATAGAGAATCAAGCAAGTATGAGGTTACAACATTCGTTAGTGAGCACAACCACTTGCTTCAACTACCACAAGCTTATCATCTCTTGTTGTTCCAAGTAAAAGTAAGCATTTATATCTTTCATTTAAATTTTTTGATGGAAAAAACATTAAGAACAATTTAGTGAATCATCCATAGCTAAAAGATATTTAAATTTGTAGGTAATCGAAGTTGCAGCTATTAATATTGACCTTGTGGATGATTTTAGGATTCGTCGAAAAACAACATGAGTTGATGTGTCGCCAAGCTAGTGGCGTTCAATATATCGTTCTTACTCACATGGATCTAAACAATTACTTGAGAGATAAGCGTAAAACAACTCTAGTTCATAGTGAGATGGTTAACATCTTAAAATATTTCTGTCAACAAGCTATCTGTAATATTTCTTTTCAACATGTCAAGCAAATAAATAATAAATAAGAGATTAACAATATTTTTTGGACTGATGCAAAAATTGTAATAGACTATGTCCAATTTGGAGAAGTGATTATTTTTGACACAACACATGGCACAAACAATGAATATAGACCCTTTGGCATTTTTATTGGCTTTAATTATTTTAGAGAAACCGTGATATTTGATGCATTGCTCTCGTACGACCAAAACATTGAATATTTTAAGTGGATATTTGAAACATTTCTAAAAATCTACAATAGAAAAGAACCCAAAACTAAATTTATCAGTGAAGATGCAGCAATGGGACTAGCTATAGCCAAGGACGTAGCCAAACTTTCAAGCTATGGGGATCAAATACGAATGAGGCAATCATATAAAATTTTCATGCTGTGAATTGGGGTCAATTTTACAGTATTCATATTATTTTACTCTAAAATATATAAAAAATTATGCATAAGTACAAAAAATTTCAAATTGAATGGGGTTCAATTGACTCTCATTCACATAGTGCCAATCCGCCCTTGGCTATAGGTCATGTGATGCCCAATGTAACATACGGATTATGTACATGTGACATAATAAAAAAAAACGTCGCAAGAAGATTACTTTGTTACAACAACAGTGATGCAGATTATGTTAGTGAATTTTGTGTTTGTGTTTACGAGTATAAAGAGGAAGTGAAATTTGAGAAGGTATTTAGAGATTTGGAGAGCAAGTTGGGAGGAACTTGGTTGCCAATCATCTATAGAGAAAAAAAAAAATTGGGTATATTGTCACATGAAAAATAGTTTTAGTTTGAGAGTTCGGAGCACATAGTTAAGCGAAAGTCTTAATAAAGATTTAAAAAACTATTTAAAATCGGACATAGATATTGTTCGATTTTTTAGGCATTTGGAGAGGTGGTGGCCGACAAGCGAGAAAGGAGGTTCAATCATAATATGAATGTAGGAGGAAAACAACAAGGGTTAAAATGTTTGACATATTTCAATTAGAGAACAAAATGACCATTACAACTCAAATTAAAGGTCTAACAGAAAACTATTATGTTTGTCATAATTTGTGATGTTGGTAAAATTGCAAATGATTTCTTTAGAAGGTGTGAGAGTCTTTTGGGATCCAATTGATCAAACAGTTTTAATGGTTGCAATAAGTTTGAGAAATGTGGTATCTTGTGTAGCTATGGATTGAATGAATATTAAATTGTTGCCTATAAAATGTGTTGGAAAGTGAACCGATGAAGCAGGAATTTGCATAGTTCATGACAAAAATGAATGTATGATTATTAACAATAAGCTAGATTCTTCTCAACGAAATTTTGATATTTGTTAGAAATTTTCAAACATAGCAACAAATGCATCAGCGTTTGAACAAATATTGTTATTTTTACATAGTGTATTGGATCAAGTTGAGAAACAAGTTGATGATAAAATGCAAAACATTCCAAACACATTAAAAACTGATGGTAATTCCTCACCTTCAACTAATATGATAAAAAATGTTGATTCAAAATCCACTCGATTTAAAGAAAAATAAAATGGAAGAAAAGAAAGTAAACAACACCAGAGTTGGGTTGAAAATCTATCCAAGTAAAAGTTTCTAACAAGCAGTCCCTCTAGCAAAATGTCTCTATAATTAAATTGTCAAGTATCTCACACAAGGTAATTTGATGGTGTCAGACCTTATGCCAATAGAAGGTATCACAACTAACAAGGAAGAACAAAGAGTTTGTCTAATTACTGGAAATGCTCTAAACGATAATATGAGAATGGTTCATAGGTTCGAAGGTGATAAGAGCATCAAGGGTCTGCCTCTTCACCTCCATTACTTGATTGGGAGAAACAACGAAAGGCGAGGGGAGAGAGGCGGTGAAGGAGGAGAGAGACCTGACTAACGAAGCAAATTTGAGAAAGAGAATTTTGAGGAGGAAGATGAGAGCGATAGGTGGCAAGGAAATATGACATTTTTTTTTGGTGAAGGGTTTTTGTGTGAAGCGAACATGAAAGAAAAAAGTCGGTCAGAGGTAGTGATTGTGGACAACATTATTAAAGAGGAAAACAATTCTGATCTGTTGGATTAAATGAAAGGTAGAGATTGATTAACTTAATTTTTGAGATATCTGATATGATACATATTCCTTCGTGGGGTGGATCAAAATGCTAAAACTTGACATATATTTATGGTTCTTAATTCTGCATGAGTGTGTTTAAATGCATAAAAGTATCACTATTTAAAAATAGTGGCATATTATTGTTTGAATATAATTTTAATATTATTTTTCTCTGGTTTAATATTTTTTGGCTAATTCATTTTTTATAAAAATAACTAAATTAGTATTCTTTAAATTAATATTAGTCTGAATAACAAATTCAAATAACAATTGTACTATTCTTAATAACACAAAACCAACATTTTTCCTACAATATTTAGATTAATAATTATCTTATATTATTCTCGTATACTAATTTAAATAGCATTATTATACTATTTCCTTTTTCCATTCCATGAGGCACCCCATGATTTTAGGATATACACTTTGTCGCAACTATAGTAATAATATTCACATTTAATTCGCAAATTAAATATTTTTGAGCAACCAACATATTAATTAGCATTTAATTTGGTGATTCGCGAATTATACTCAAATTTTTGAATTTTTTTCTATTAATCGCATTTTGTTCAGAAAAAATCATCACTTCGTCATTTCTCTTCCAAAATCAACTTCGTTGATTTCCCACAAACTCTAGTTTATGTCTTTTTGAAATCTACAATGACGAGAAAAAATAAGAAAGTGTCGTAAGTTGTAACCTCAATCTCAAGCTCTTGGCGGTGACCTCTTTCTTTCTCTTTTGATTCTTTATATTTGGTATTAAAAAAAATACTTAAATCACATGTGGTGCATCGTCAAATTCACAGTTAAACTGAATATTTAATGTCTTTTGATTCTTTCTATTCACGAATAAAAAAATGCCTCAACTAAGTCTTACTTTAGGTCTTTAACTCAATAAGAAATCTTACAGAAATCGAATAATGTCTCAACAAACCTTGTATAACAAATAATGTCTGGTAAATCCTGAAAATCGAATGAATTAATTTTTAAGTCATATTTGTAGGAAATTTTCAATCAGATAGTAGAAACTGAAAACTTGTATTATATCTTACCACCAAATGCATTTTGTGTAACTGCTTCAATTTTGATTTTGTATATTTCTGACTTGATCAAGTTTTTCAAATTCAGATATTTTGTATAAAAATATGTACTAAATTATTTTTTTTTATTTTTGTTTCTTTTTGTAGAGATGCCAAGAGAGAAAAACGAACTCTGCTAGTATATTTCAAGGAAGACCGGCAAGGTGGCACTGTACACGTTATGTTATATAAAGTTTACAGATGGAGTAACTAGAATGCAATATCATTTTATAAAGATAGATTGTAAAGATATTAAGACATACACAAAGGTACCTCAGACAGTTACAGAATTAGCATTGAAGGGAATACATGAATTATAAGCCAACAATAAGAAAAAGGTTGATGGGGTTTCATCCCAATAGTCTTGTTGGGTCCGAACTACAACTTGAAAATGAGATTTATATTGGACACAAGGTAAAAAACTTAACTCAAAGAACCATCTCGTCTATGGTAAAAAAAAGTTGTAAATAAGCACAAAAAAATATTATTTTTTACATTGTGAATGATGATTTGTCTTTCAATTTGTTGAGGTCTCCTTACTTTCCCGAAGCTGTTAGGATCATTGCTCGAGCTGGATCTGGTTATGAACCACCTAGTAGTGAGTTAGCTCGAACAAAATTGTTGGCAAATTGAAAGATGAAGTCACATTATATGTTCAGTCTATTAAAGAGCCTTAGAGTACATCTGGGGTTACTATCATGTCTGATTCATGGACAGACTCTAAAAATAGGTCGTACTTGAATCTATTGGTGAGTTGTCCCAAAGGGATTGTGTTTCTCAAGTTTTTTTGTACTGTTGGGAATTAAAAAAAAATGCTCAATATATTTTTCAAGTTCATATCAGCTGTGATGGAAGATATTCGAGCAGAAAAGGTAGTGCAATTTGTCTTTGATAATACTTCTAATTATATATCTGCTAGTAGGATGATTGAGGGAAAGTATCCTACCATATTTTGGGTAAATTATGATGCGCACTGTATTAATCTCATTTTCAAGGAGAATGATTGGATCAATAGAGTATGTTCAGTGTTAGAGCATGCAAGAATTTTTTTTAATGTGTTATTGCAACTTACATGTGAATAAATCCTTAACATTGCAAGATGCTGTAACTTTTTTTTAAAATCAAATTACAAACTCTTAACATCAACTTTTTTTTAAATTCTAACCATATCACAATTCAAGTTTGAATATTACCAAAATGTAAAAGATACAAACTTAATTTTGATTTATCGCAGATCGCATCACAATTTATTCTCGTTGTGAACTAATTCATTCAAATCAAAGATACAAACTGCAACATGGTACAAACTGAGTATAAATATTGCTAAAATAATACAAACCAACTTTCATAAATTAGTTTACATGCCTTCAACGATTTCTGTTGTGCTTTTGCATATTCTCCCACAAAACATTTCTAATACATGTTCGAAACAAATCTCCAAGTCGTGTTTCATTAAGTCTCGTGGTTACTCCAGATTGCTCAACATCTTCATCATCTTCTCAATCATCTAGGACCTCTTGTTCCTCATCCAATTAAATGCACTTTCGATTTCAATCTCATTTTGACGCTTGATAAAATTATGCAAAATGCAACATGCTAAACGATTAGGCATTGATTCCTGCATTTATAAGGATGCATAATTATCAAAATCTCGAATCTCATTTTCAAAACTCCAAATGTCTTTTGGACAACATTACAAAGTTGTGCATGGCGATTATTAAATAGATCTTTCGGGATTTGATATTGATTTTGTGCACGTGTTTGTTGAAATTGTGCTAAATAATAAATATGACCACGATATGGGCAAAGCAAGCTACCAGTATTGGCATAACCTGAATCAGCGAGGTAGTACCTTCCATAAAGTCATCATCATATATTACTAAATGCAAAACCTTCATATCTGCAACTGAACCCTCCCAACCAACAGACACAGAGACAAAATTCATGTCAAAATCAACTGCAGCCATGACATTTTGAGATACAAAATTCTTCATGTTAATGTATTTTTGATGTTTTTTTTTTCTTTACAAAAGCAAGTATATGAGTGCCATCAATGGCACCTAAAGCATCTTACATTGAAAATTACATCATTAGTCATGCAAGAATACATTTGTTAATTAAATTATAAAACCAAACACCTTAAAGGACACATCTTAAATGGAAAGGAACTTGTGTCATTTCCAATAAAATCATGTCTATGTGCATCAGCTCCATGCAATTTGATGTCCTCATTCCTCATTTCAATTATACTCCATAAAACGTTATGGAATGTTCGATGAACTGTGTTGAGAGAACATTGAAAATTGTAGCTTACAGTTCTCATATTTGAGGCATGTCCAACTATGTGTAAGAACATGCCAACTTGTTCTTCTATTATCACTTCATCGGTTTTGACGATGCCTTTTATCAATATTGCTTCACATAGAGCTAAAAATTTGGTTTTGTTCATTTCAAGATAACTATAGGGTACTGTCGAGGGTTTATTTAATATGTCGTTTATATAATCAGCTCCTGACATTGACCTCTTATTACATTGCTCTTTTGAGGAAGATGATGCCGAACTAATTTGAGTGGTATTAAGAAGTATGGCATTCATAAAAACTCATGATTCGTCATCGTCATCTAAAGAATGTAATAGTTCATTGAATCTAAATCCATCCATGGTTTATGATCTGCAATTTTTTTCATAAAATTAAGTTATCTAACATAACATTTAATTAAGGAAGTTTAAATGGCACTAAATTTCTGTTTATGTTGGTACTAAACCACTAGATTCGATACAAATCGGTTTGAGACGCTTCACTAAAAGTGCATACCGGTACCAACAACTGTATTAATTAAAATTTATCAATTATATTAACTAGTTTATTTAAGTTGAAAATCAAATGATATTCAAGAAATGACAAAAGAATCTAAAATCTAATGGTCATACTTGCATAAAATTCTCAAATGGACAAAAAAATTAATAAAGTGCAAAAAAAATATTGAATCCAAGAAAACCAAAAGACGCTAAATACCACATTAGATTTTTGGATTTGAAACTAACGCATGAAGAGAGACGACAACATTTACTCTTCAAATACTCATATTATTTATTCAAATCAAAAAAAGAAAACAACAAAACTACAAAATGTAGAGAAATGTCGTTAGGAGGAGGAGATGGAGAGAGCGTCTCGGTGCGAACAAGGTGGAGCTGTCGAATTGGATTTTTGATTGTTAGATCGCCACCAATTTACGCTGGAGAGAATCATCTATTTTCTTTCTCATGTCTAGGGAGTTGTCTCTAAGAAAAGAAGAAGATAATAAAATATTGAAAAAGTATGTGAAGCTCTTTAAGGAGCTGATCTACCGAGGGTAATTGTCAAAAGATACACAAATTTGATTTCTAAGGAGGTGCAAAGGAGGGTCAATTTTTGAGAGGAGGGTGCTTCCTTAAGAAAATATGTTAAGGAGATAATTTAAGCCTCTCTAAGGTATACCGGTTTGGCCAGCTTAGAACCTTAAGAAAGGCTAAGGAAGCTAAATCCATCCTGCCAAGCAGGTACATGAGACATTGAAACCCTCCGCTTTATTATTATAATTATCAATTAATTTGAATTTGTAACGTAAGGCATCAATAACATTTAGCTAAAAATTGGCAGAATTCTTATTTACGTCTTTCTTTTTTTGAAAGATAACGGTAAATATCATATCACCTTCGAGGGTTTGTATATGTTATTTTCTTAAAAATAAAATAGGGACTTACTATTTTAACTCGGAACATCCGATCGGATGGACCAAAATTGAACCGATTTGAAATTCAAATGAATATTTTTTTGAGAAAATTTAAAGGGATTTTGTAATGTAAATCTCATTGGTTCGTTTTCAATCGCACGATCTTCCTAATTTCGATACCCAAAACCAACTCTTTTTTCCTTTCTTCTTTTAAGAAATAAAATAAGCAAAAATATAGATAAGTATCCCTCAGCTTTCATTAATTAAAAAAAAAAGATCTACAGTGAGTCAGCGACAATCCTACGTGGATATACAATGCTAGCTTTAATCCTACAGGTTGAAAGCTTGTACAAATAATCTTATAGCTCAAATAGTAAATTACGAGTTCAAATTTAACAAAATCCTACATCCAAAGAAATGAATGCATAGTTTGCAAAGAATTTTTTTTATAAACCATAATTAGAGAAAATATTTTTATGAAACCAATATGATGATTTTTTTTTACAAAGACCATAAGAATTGAAATGTCATTTCAGTCCAATTTTTTTTTTTTTGGAATGAAATGTCATTTCAATCCAAATTTTTTTTTTTGGACCGAAATATTTTCATAATTTTTCAACGTATTTTTTCCTCAAAATCTGTGAAAACGACTATCGAATTATCATTTCGATCCAAAAAAAAGGACCGAAATAATATCTCGGTTCTTATGATTTTTGTAAAAAAAATAAAACAATCAGTTTGATAAAATTTATTTTTTATTTATGGTTTCTAAAACAAATTCGTTTGTAAACCCACCATTTAATCCAGAAAAAAAAATAATCAGAAGACAAAATCTGTGAGTGATCCATCTATTTCAGATCTCAAAACTCAAAAGGCATTATCAGACGCGTCAAAAGCCGACTCAATAAAAATGACACTAGCTGCTCGGTGACTGTCTATATCTTGTGCTAATTCTGATTCGATACGCAATCTGGTGTGGTGTATGTAAATTTCAGAACTTCCAACAAAAATTGTAATATTTTTCTAATGATTGTCTAAAGTTGGCACGAGGATTGGGACTTGGGATAGATATTGGGAAGTTGTAAAAGACACTTTCGGCTGTGACTTTGACAAGGCAAAAAAATTTCTAAAAAGATATTCTTATTAAATTGACATGAGAAAAAGTTCTCTTTACAGAAAGATATTACCATCGGCACCAATACCAGACTTTTTTTTTTTCGTAGAAATTAATAAAAAAAATGAGAAAGCAAAATAGAAAGAGTACAATATAAGAAAGTCGGAGTAAATGGTTCCGATTTAAAAATTTAATATTGATTCAAATCCAAAACCATTTTTTTTTGTTGGATCGGTTACATTACATGTGATTTCATGTGACAGGAACTTTTTTATTTCAATCTCTCAGCGAGAGACCAGAAACCAACTCTTTTTAATATATTTTAATCAGTTTTTTACGAGAATTGAAAGAGTGAGAGAGATCAGTAACAAACAAAAACAAATGAAACCCCAAAATATCTCCGACTCTCTCTCTTTTCTTCTTGATGGTCATTCTTTTGTCATCATGTCATATAAAATATCTCTGACTCTCTCTTGTCTTGTCGCATAAAATCCCACATAACCGATCAAAAAAAAATTGTTTTGGATCGTGATCAATGTTTTCGATTCAAATTTTTAGATCAGAACTATTGATTATGACCTTTCTATGAATATAAGATTGTTTTTGTACTCTTTATATTTCTCTTTGTCATTTTTTATTAATTTATATGAATAACAAATTGTCCACCAATAGAGACAAAATTTATAATTTTTAGAAATATAAATATTAAATTTTTGGGAAAGAGATGGTATTTCCGATCTTGTGTGTGTGTGTGTGGTGTGGAGGGGGGATTCACATTGAGTTCAAAACAGATATCTCTATATTGAGTTTGACTATTAACAACAAGAATGAGATATTTTTTGCGAGGATAAAAAAATGGCTTTTCGCGACGGAGTATCGTTATTGTTCAGCTTTTTCTTTTCGCGACAGTATTTTTTGCGAGAGAGTACTGTCATAAATGCACTTTTTTCTTCGCAAAAATTGTCTACTCTGTTGACCGTTTTTTTTTTTTTATTGTACTCCTTCAATCATTTTGTGTATGTTTAATTTACTACGATTATACTAACACGACCATAAAAAATCTATTTTTTTTATCGTATCCAACATATTTTATTTATTTATCATGAATTGCAAAAATTAAAAAGATCGAATTAATAATTCAGTTTATTTAATTTTCCAAACTGTGTGGCGCTTGTGTACAAATTGTAAAAATTAAATGGACCAGATTAGTGATTATATTTAATTTACAACAATTACACCAACACGACCACTGAGAATCCTCCATTTTCTTTATCATATCTCTCCTATTTTTTTTTTTTTATCATAAATTTGCAAGAGTAGGGTTAAAATGCTCCATTGTTTTTTGCCCCAACCATGCCCCATCTCTATATCTTCGTTTACAAAGTTCAAATAGTCGATCTGAACCGTTCATCTTGTTCTACATATTAAAATGTGCTTAGAGACCAAATTTTATATTTTTTGGAATTTTTTTACTATTTTTTTAGATAGGTACAAAATCACCGTTTTTGGATGGTCCAGATGTAGTGATTTTGTACTTATCTAAAAAAATAGTAAACAAATTCCAAAAAATATAAAATTTGGTCTCTAAGCACATTTTAATATGTAGAACAAGATGAACGGTTCGGATCGACTATTTGAACTTTGTAAACGAAAATATAGAGATAGGACATGGTTGGGACAAAAAACAATGGGGCATTTTAACCCTACTCAATTTGCAAATATTAAAGGGATCGGACCCATTAGTTTTCCAAACCGTGTGGCGTTTGTCCGCAAATTGTAGATATTTTTTATATTCATAAATTGTTGATATTAAATGAATCAGATCAATAGTTCAGTCTCTTTTATGTATCGCAAAGATATAATATATATATATATATATATTTTTCCGATAATTTATTCTTTATATTTCTGAAAAAAAAAATTATAGAGAGGAAGCCATATATTGTCATTTTTCGTCAATTTATATATGCAGTCCATTTTTGTATATTCGAAAGTTGAATATTATTCTTCGTAATTAAACTTCTATATAATCAATCGATGTATCACTTGTCATTCAGAATAAAAATAAAACGATAAATTCATTGTGCACTTCATAAATTGATTGGAATTATACTTAGTCCGTGATTCTTATATAAATGAAACATGATGGAATTTTAAGTATGATATATCTTTTACCATCTATAAATTGCAAATGACTATTTTTAACATTTTATTAATAAGTATCAAATAATATTCCATTGTCCTTCAAAGAATTTGATTGATAATTAATGCATATGCCAAAATTTACAAGTGTGTTCTTTAGTTTTGATTTTTTTTCCCCCCTTGTTTAAAAATAACACGAAAGTTAACCAAAGTTACAGCCGTAAAAGTAACTGATATTATCAAGCATCTACACTTCACTCAATATATATATATATATATATATAGAGGTGGGCTACGGTGAGTTGCGAAGTAAAACGCGTTTCTACTTCACGCCGTATTTTTATTTTGAAAGTTCAAATAACCGATCCGAACCGTTAGATGTTTAATCCATATTGAAATGTGCTTGGAGACCAAATTTTACATTTTTTGGAATTTTTTTACTATTTATTAAGCATTTTTGAAAATTGTTGTTTTGCTGTGAACAGTAAAAAACAGTAAAATTTTCTGGACCATCAGATCAGCGGCTTTCAAAATTGCTTAATAAATAGTAAAAAAATTCCAAAAAATGTAAAATTTGGTCTCCAAGCACATTTCAATATGGAGAACAAGATGAACGGTTTGGATCGACGTTTTGAACTTAAAAATCGCAAAATATGAGCGTGAAGTAAAATAGTCGCTTTACTTCGCAACTCACCGTAGCCCATCTCTCTATATATATATATATATATGAGTTAGGCTGGGGTGCTATGGATAGCATAGTGGCATCTATGCTACGGCTCAATATTCGAGTTTTCAAAATCCAAACGGTCGATCCGAACCGTTCATCTTATTCTCCATATTAATATCTGCTTGGAGACCAAATTTTACATTTTTCTGAATTTTTTTACTATTTATTAAGTATTTTATAAAATTGTTGATCCAACGGTGGCTGCACAAAACAGTAAAACCGTTGGATTAGCGATTTTCAAATTGGCTTAATAAATAGTAAAAAAATTCAGAAAATTATAAAATTTGGTCTCCAAGCAGATATTAATATGGAGAATAAGATGAACGGTTCGGATCGACCATTTGGATTTTGAAAACTCGAATATTGAGCCGTAGCATAGAGGCCACTATGCTATCCATAGCACCCCAGCCTAACTCTATATATATATATATATATATATATATATATATGAGTAAAGCTAGCATGTGACATGCTCACCAAGAAAGTTTGGTGAGCATAACTCCAAAAGTATATCGGATCGACGTCAAATGTTAAATCCAAACCGTTGAAATTCATGTACTTCATGAGTGATGCATATATATGCAAAATTTTGAAAGTTTCGAGTTTATTTGCTACACGGTCAAGTGGTCAAAGAAATGAACATTTTATTATAAGTTATTTTATATATTCAATTTTTATTATTTCTTTGACCACTTGACCGTGTAGCAAATAAACTCGAAACTTTCAAAATTTTGCATGTATATGCATCACTCATGAAGTACATGGATTTCAACGGTTTGGATTTGACATTTAACGTCGATCCGATATACTTTTGAAGTTATGCTCACCAAACTTTCTTGGTGAGCATGTCACACGCTAGCTTTACTCTATATATATATATATATCAAGCATCTACACTTTAGAATTTCACGATTCTAACAATAACATGCATCGAGAATTCTTCTTTGGTTTAGTAAAGACAATACTTTTCGTTTGGATCAGCTGCCTGACAACCCTTAAAAAAAAGTTCTGAAGTTCCAAATCTGACCAATGAGTTTCTGAAAAATATTTAAAGTTGAAATGTTTGATTCTACTTTTTCCTAAAAAACAATAAGAAATACACTTACAACAAATTAAAGCACAAGAGTGGAGGCTTTGGTACTATATAGTGCAGATTCATCCGTACTACAAATTAATATCTTCTTTTTTCAATAAATCTAAATAGCTATCTGAACCGTTTAACATGATCTTCATATGAAAATGTACTTACAAACTAAATTTTACAGTTATCTGAATTTTTTACTATCTTTTAGATAAATAAAAGATTACTATTTTTGAATAGTCTATAATCTTTAGATCAAGTGAATTTCTACATGTTTAAAAATATAGTACAAAAAATAAAAATTAAAAATTAAATGAAAATTTTGATCTACCGATAGATTTTCATACAAAAATTATGTTGAGATTTAAAAAATGAAAATATAAATTCACAGGAGGAGGCAATATGAGCTATGCATAGTACTGTAGCCTCACAAAACAAACTACTTTAAATTCGTACCAACCTATATAATGAACAATCTGAATTTTAGCTCATGATGACAGATACCTGATTCTCACAGCTCCTAGATGATCAAAACGTGGGAAACACGGTAGGTCCGATGGGCATCGGACCTACTTTGGTTCCAACAGATTTACTCACCGTCGGATTGGTTTTAGGATTTGAGTCAGAACTTTCGCGTCTACTTTAATATTCGTACGCACAAATTCTGAAGCAAAATTAGACGGTATATCTGTCCATCGGAATCAATCTAGGTCCGATGGGTATCGGACCTACATCTTTCTTCAAAACGTGATATATCATTCACTTATTTTCTATTTTGATGAGAGTAACAGCTCACAAATCACAATTGACGGATGCATGAAAAAGTAGACCTGAGAATAGCACCACGAGGTTGGGATGCAGTCATTGAGGCACGTTAGCTCTTTTCTTTTTTTGGGTTGGGTAATACTAATCATCACTAATCAGTTATTGGCTTATTGTTTTCCCCACTCACAAGTCATAACCATTTGGCTCAAGTGGTGGGGCTGAGGGGCTCCTCTCCTATTTGTACGGACTTCATTTAATCATGTCGGGCAGATCCGCGACTATTAGTTAGGCATTAGCTATTCATATTTGGTTGGAATGATTTAGATCGGATCTGAATGACTTTCTAACAGAACGCGTGCCACTTGTACGTTATAACTTTCTCTCTCTCTCCCTCCCTCCAACATTAAAAATCAAAACATAATTTATTAGTTTGAATCCGGTCCATTCGTTATATACCTTCGCGAATCTTAAAGGGACCCTATGCATTTACAAGCTTAGTCGGACGGTCCGGATTGAAACGCAAAAATTTGTTATCTCAAGTCAAGGGATGCAGACTCCCTACATTATTATGAAATGAAGCTTTCTCTGGACCGTTGTATCAGAAATAAATGGTCCAGATGGTCTAGCGCTTTTGAATAAATTATGTGCAATGGAGAGGAGCCGAACTCATGTCTATATGGATCCAAACATCGGTCATCTGTCACTTTATGGGCCCACCATTCATTACTTGTGAATGCAGCATCGCTCGATCGTGCTTCGTGTTTGGGATATGACCAACAGCTAGACTTGCATGAAAGAAGCGCAGCGTGTTGGTTCAGCTGCTTCAGCATCTGACCCGTTCATGCACGGAACGGACAAAATCAAGCTGCTAGCCTGTCAGGAACACAAATTGATTTTTTTGCTTCAGAGAGAGAGAGAGAGGCGCTCTGCTTTAAAAGATGTAAAAACGAGAGTAGTTAGCATACATGGAGAACCATTAGTGCGTTAAAGGATAGTAGAGAGCAAAGAGGACTCAGATTATGACCGAGAAACTGTTGTTCGGAGAGTAAGATTTAACAGCATCAATATTAATTGTGTTATTTACAAATTATAGTGCTGTTCGGAGAAAAATTGAAGCTGCTTAAAGCACTCCTTTCCCCCGTTCTAACGGGGTAATACGAAAAAAAGAGATAACAGGTGAAAGGGTTAGAATACTAAACCTCAATATAAGGTTATGCAAAGTGGCATTTTTTGTTTTATCATAGGAACGATCCCAGTTCGACATGTGTCCAAATAAAAGAAAATTATTTGCAGCAGCCATATATTTTAAAAATATATCGATTACAAAAGTAATGGAACAAAGATAATACGACAGCTGTAACCACTAACCAGAACTTAATAAAGAAAGAAAATCCTACACAGAAAATCAAATTCAATTGGTATTGATCCTATACAAACTACAGCTGGTCCTTCGGCCTGTGCCCATGTACCTTTGACTGTAGTTTGTGATTCAAAATCAAAGATGTAAATGGTTGTTAAACAATGTCAGATGCCATTTAGAACCCTTATAGAGGAGGGGGTGGGTGGGGGTTAGGCATCATGCCTAACGGAATTGCGCATCTGTCTTCTCTTCCTCTTACGTGCTTCCCTAAGAATTCTCAAGGAATCTTCCTTGGCTTCCTTCATCCAGTAGCTCTCCTTGTCATCTGTCAGAAGAAATTTTTTAGGACAAAGAAATAAAACAAATCATACTTCTTATACATGTAGGTTTTGCTATGTTATTATGAGGTACATAAATACATTACAATTAGATTAGGCTACAAAAGACAGCTACAACGGTTCATTGTACTCATTATCATATCTTCTGAACAAGTGCAAAGAAAAGTATGATTAAATTTTCAACAAATTCTTACCAGAATACATTGCCAAATCCATGTCAAAGATGTATGAAACTCAAAAGCGAAAAAATTCATGTGCAAAGTATTGAATTCTTACCCGTTTCCTTCTTCAGAATAACGCATGAAGCAGAAGCAGATATGTCATTCTCCTCATCTGAGTCCAGGTTTATGATATTATTTTTCTGAAATTACAACAGAGATTCATGTAAGACGCTGAACACATAACTAAACAGTACAAGATCAACAAGCTCATATGAAAATTTGAATCAACTAGTTCACGGCATTTGCACCAACATGCACATGTGCAAACCACAACCATACATCACGACCGATTCAGGAAAAGTAGCTAGTCTCCTGAATTTTCTTATTTTTAAAAAAACTAAACTAATCCCAACTAAGTGTCAATTAAGGAACTCCCCAATTATGTCCCAACAGTTTTCATTGTGCAATAAACTTTTAATTCAATGGAATTTGGTATCATAGAAGTCACATAGGTGTCATTATGTCCCACGGACAATGGACTCCCGTTTGAAGTTAAACAGAAAATCAGTCAACAAAACATAGCAATGATAATAAAATAGTAAACTTGTATCTAATACAGACTGCTAACAGTCCCAACAAAACCTAGTAAAGAAGGGAATGCAAAACCCAGTTACAACCCAAAAGCATGCATGATGTACTCTCATGTAATAAAAACCTACACTACTTATGTATAAAAAAATATCTCGATGCAAGTAATACTCTACAAAAGAAAATAGTGCATTCACCTTTTGTCTCACAGAAGTCTCTTCCATTTTAGGTCGTGTATTCTGATGAATGCTAGTCGGCTTTGGCTGAAGTAATTTCACTTTATCCGCTTCTATGTTCATAGCTGGAGGCCTTGAAATGGGTTCTACTAGATTTGTGTCTGACCTAGCAAGTATAAAGATCAGAAATTTAGAAAATAAAATTGACAAGGTATGGAGAGATACAAGCAAGCAAGTTGCTAGCTGGTTGTATTGATTAAAACACAATGAAAATCAAAATTCCAGATCAATTCCTTACCAGTATGTGCAGAGTGATAAACTGGTATGCGGTGCATAACAGGGTACAACTAGTTTTTTCATTAACATATAACACATTTCTTTTTTGCCAGCTTTGTGTTTCATTTAATAAATGAGAGCAATTTGATGAGAAATTTGGAATGTTGAATGATAATTGTGTAATTGAGGTTTAGTAGGTTCAATTGCACATTAAGGGTAAATAAAGGCTGCATTGTACAATTGTTGAGGGTCAAGGGTTGTCTTGTCTCAAATACTGAGAACTGATACCATGAAATCAACAATGACCAGTGCGAGCATTTATCAGAAGTAGTTGCAAACTTGATTAATTTCACATTTTACAAATAAATAATATGAAGTACAGAAACATACAGTTTTCTCACTGGCTTGACAACCTTTACCAGAGATGAATCATCACCTGTTCGACTCTGCAAATGAGAATAGACAAATTAGCAAAAAGACTACATCTAGTAAATACCGAAGGAATTATAGCTGCAAATGAGGAAACATACTATTGGAGATTGGTTTGGGTTTCTGTGCCTCGAGCTGAAAGATTTGACGTTACTCACTATAATCTGCATGATGTTAAGTATATTTCAATAGACTGATACGAATCATTTTGTAAAAGATCAGTAATCTGACTAACCATTTTTATTCCTCAACTAAACATCATTGTCAGGATCAACTCAAATTGTAGGTAGAAGATCAATGGGAAAAGCCTGAAGATGCTACATCCATTTAATCTATACCGTTAAGCGCTCCATTTTGTAAATTCTACTAACCTCCACTTTAATCTATACCATTAAAAGGCGAAAGCTCACAACCTCCAAATACATAACCAAAGTAATAATGTTTTCTCCCCAATAAAAGACTGTAGAGTATAACTAAGTGCTTACCTCAGTCTCCCTGGAAAAGAGCCTAACAATCTGACTATGTAGTTTCGAAAAATTGGCTAAGATCTGATCTGGAATGGATGAGATTTGAGATGATATCTCGTTCAGTTTGTTGGAATTCGAGTTCTTAGTCAATTCGGAAGAAATGTTCTTAAGGCTTCCGTCAAAAAATTCCTTCACATTTTCTTCACCCTTCAGCTGTTAAGGAAATGATTGATAAATCTTATTGTGAGACATCATATCCAGTCAATAGGTAGAAAAATGTATTTTATCAAGCACTTGCATACCTCATTTACTGTACTTATTTAGTTAGACCAGAATAACATATTCAAGGTTCAGTGAAGCCTAAGCTAAGCACATTTGTGAAATTGAAAATCAAACAAGAAACATAAAACAATAAGAGAAAGGAAGAACTCAAGTCGTTTTAATATCTTCAAACCCAATCTGGGTTTCTTGCTGGTACCAATTCAACATGGAGATCTTCTGGAATAAAGCAACATAAACAAATACTCACAATCTGCTGAAGCGAATTCTCGGTGGTAATCATCTTTTGCCGAATCCCATCAGCTGAAATGGTAAACATGACAAGAAAGAGCTTCATGAGTTACTTGTATTTTTGTACAATATCAGGTGTTTATTTTGCAAAAGTACTCGTAACCACAAAGAAATCATCAAAGAAAAATTACTCTCAAGTAATACTTCCTTCACAGCTCTGCTTATTTGCATGACATCACTCTGGACGGAATCTATAATCATCCCCATTCTGCTTAGCAGAGTTTCCAAATGCCGCAACCTTTGATCTATCTCTTCACTGGCCTGGCCTGTTTCACAATTTTAGAAGTACAAAACTCCAAAAATTGTAACTTGAGAATAGCAGCTATTTTTTTTATTAAAGGGCCCCGGTACCCTGGAATCTTTCAAATGCCTTTCTCGGGAGTCAAACCTGCGCCTCTCCTTAGAGAGACAGGGCTCACAGCACTGCAGTAAGCCCGTGGATTTCAATAATGCACTTCGCCCCAACCCTTGCCCCATTTTTGCCTCAGGGAAAAGGAAAAAGAAATGAAAAGAGGAAAACATAAATAAAGATACCTCCAACCCATGCCCCATTCTCTAGTTCAGACTTCCCCACATTCAACTTCCGTAACAAGACTACTGTAAATTCTGTACTGTATAGTTAAAAGAATAGCAATGGCCACTAACAGTATGTACCAGTACAAGCAATCATTGGCCTTGCACAACTGGGACTAACATTAAGTGACACTTATAACAAGACTTACATCTAACATCTCGAGCAGAGGATGAATTCCATCGAGGCACAGTGTTGGGAGCTACCCTTGAAAGCTGCATCTGAGATTCATCTCTGATACCTGAGCTTGTCGAAGGCAAAAGAGGGACTGTCTTTGAAGAGCTATCATTTGAGCCAAGTCTCTATCCAAAGACAATATAAGCACAAGAATCTAATGATAGT
The DNA here is from genome assembly GCF_964058835.1 of Carex rostrata. Classification (NCBI taxonomy): domain Eukaryota; kingdom Viridiplantae; phylum Streptophyta; class Magnoliopsida; order Poales; family Cyperaceae; genus Carex; species Carex rostrata. The sequence goes on along the minus strand of NC_135920.1, from coordinate 12,519,595 downwards.
TGGATTATCAAGAGCAACAGATAAATTAAGCAACTCCAATGCCCATCCCAAAAGGAGAAAAATGCACTATATGAACTGAAAAGAAAATTATAAATTTCACACAAATTCTAATAGTAATGATCCAAAGGAGGTTTGGTATTATCAGGTTAAGTACAAATTATAATTTCACACAAATTAGTAACAGCCTTGCTGATCTTTACCGGATTATTCTGAACATATAGTTGCTATTGAAAGAGTAAGTTATTATTAACTTACTAAAAGTTGAAACAGAGAAACAGTGAGAACGATTGACAAAATATATGACTTGGAAGCACAAGAATTCTGATTAATAGTAAAAATGTGACATGTTATCCTAGGCTGAGTGTACTTTTTACATAAAGCAACAAAAGTGACAGAAATCACATAATTTCATGTTGGAGGAGAATTTGATTTTTCAGAAACAATTCAAGATTTAAATGCAATGGAGGCACAAGAATGATGAGGGCTTTCAGAAGGCAATTACCAGCTCACAATCACTTGATGAATAAAAAAAAATGATAAGTGATCCACTCAACTACTTTACCTGATCACAAATCAAACTCTCATCAAACTGGGAGAGCTGAGATTGTGATGTCGTTTGAGAGAAGGATTGCTGAGATTGAGATCTCCGCTGTGATGCCCCTTGACTAGACATCATACTTCCCGTTCTTCTAAATTAAAAAATCAGTTCAGAAGTACCAGAAAACAGAAAGCTAGCTTAAAACTGATATTAGAAAGGGAAAAAATACGAAACCTGGGTGGAAGGACGGAGATGGAGCTCAGATCGCACGCCTTGTTGATCCTGAGCTTCATCTCAGGCACAGGGAGTAGTAGTGGTTGAGTTATTGACTCAATCCCTTACGCCAGATCAGATCTCGAAGCTTCGACTAAGGAGGTTTGGTTGTTCAGAGGAGGAGATCAAGCGATAGAGAGTAGAGACTGGAGAGGGGAAGAAGCCTGAGTGAGCTACTGGGCGTCGGAGCGGGGGGGGATGGAGGATATTTATAAGCAAAAAATTTGAATTTTAGGACTGACGGCCCAATGCTTTAAGGTTAGCCCAAGATCGATGAGAGAGCAGGCCTTCAAACTATCCTAGTTTAATAAATTTAAAAAGGAAAAGTAACATCAACAGTACGCGAGGAAGACAACAGCACGTCAGCACACAAGAATTCGTATCTTCTTTTTTGAGTTAATGCATTTGAACCATTCGATATGCTTTAATATCCGTGCGGATTAAAACCACACTAATATTGAAGGGCCTCTGAATTATAGACTGTGGCCAAATTAGCTCTATTTAAAATCAAATGGCCAAGATGTATTAAGATCCAGTGCATATTAAACAAATTTTGTGTAAAATATTTCTCTACAATCACTGTGCGTTATGGATTATAATAAGCATTGTCCTAAAATTATGTTCAATGCATACCTATTAATAAAAAAATGGTACTCCCATATTAATAACTACAAAAATATATTGATAAATTTTTCCTAAAATTTTTCTGTACTCCTATATTACTAACTATAAAATGAGATATATTGATGAACGTAACAACTGAATTTAAATTTATATTATATTATATGTAAATAATTGGCCGTATAAAATTCGGCTCAATTTTGAAATCCAATCAAGTACACATAAAATTGAGCCCTTGATTTTTAAATTGCTTAAAGAATGATCAGTTATATTTTAAGTTGCATTAAATTTAACGTACGGTTATATTTAAATTATAGAACAAAATTATGCTTTAATTTCGATAAATGTTGAGTCGTATTATTGTCATTGTAAAATATATTTTTCGTGCGCAAAAGTTCACCTAGTGACAACTTTGAACAAAATAATTATTGGACTGAAAAGTTCATTATTCCGATAAGCTGTCCGTATAAGAGTAGCAAAAAATGATAAATACTTTCACCAATATATGTATAAAATAATTTTTCGCAAACGATGGATTTATATATGAGAGATCATCTACGTTCTTTTTTGGTGACATCGAATTACACTCTACATTTTCAAAGTATTCAAAGTCCAAACAGTCGATTCAAACCGTTCAACATAGTGGATATATTAAAATGTGCTTGCAGATCAAATTTTACATTTTTTTTTAATTTTTTTTACTATTTATTAAGTATTTTACAAGTCGTTGTTTTCAGACCATTAAATTTTTGTACCCATCTTAATAAATATAGTAAAAAAATTCAAAAAAAATGTAAAATTTGATGTGCAAGCACATTTTAATAAATCCATCATGTTGAACGGTTTGGATCGACTGTTTGGACTTGAAAAATATAGAGTGTAATCCAGTGTCACCAAAAAAGAATGTAAGTGAATTCCTCCTCTTTACATATTGAGGACCATTCTATTTTTGAATCTACATCACCCCAGGTACCTGAGGTGCAAGTGGTGAATATGGACCATTCATTTCACTTGACACGAATCTCAAAGCAGACCCCCCTATAGCCTCAACAGCTACCGGATTGAATTTAGCTTGGATAGAATTAATGTGGACCGTCCATTTTTATTAATTGCACCGGTAACGGGGGGATACGGAACCCCTATTTTTGGTACCCGCTACCACGTATGTCAAAATTTGGGAATCAAAATTTTATACACAGAGATTTTGTTCATTATAGTTAAAGTGAAAAAAACGTGCTGTGCCATACTGTGACTAACACGCCGTGACTTTGACTTTGTGCCATGTCGTGCCGTGACCAAGTAAATAGTGACACATGCCGTGTCGTGACCAAAATGTCAAGAGATGATCACGGCACATGAGTCACGCTATGACTCGCGTGCTGTAACTATTCACGTGCCGTGTCCAAATGTAACTGGTTATATTTCTCACATTTAACTATTTTTTCATAATTTAAGTTAGTTTCTTCAAGATTCACCATTTAATTAAGACCTAACGGTCCTAATTACACGTGACTCGCGTGATTACGTGCCGTGCCATGCCGTGACCTGATCTTTCGCGTGCCGTGACTAAAATGTCAAGGAGTGATCACAGCACGGAACAGTAACACGTGCTGTACCGTTTTGTGACGAATTTGGCTCCACCGTGTCATTTTTCCCACACTAATTATAGTTTACATAAATCCTCTGGGAAATTTGTGTATTTTGAGAATTCTTCTGGTCGTCAATTCAATTTATAATAAATTTGATAGACGAGCTTCTAAGATTATTAAATTTGATCAGGCAGGTCCTTTGATAATATTCTCAGATACAAACACTCAGGATAGAGAAAGCTCTATGAAGAATTCAGATGAGGACGTTTTCATGGTTTAGAGGGGTCGGACTTTTCTGGCTATTTGCATGATAGGACCGAGTATGATGCTATTGATGCAGTTGTTGGCCTCAATGATTCTTCTAATGAAGTTTCTAGTTCTACGAGTATTGTGATTCGAAGTGCACATCTTAATTGCTTTAGTTTAATAGGTGTTTTGTATAATTCTTAGATGTTTCTACTTCCAGTTTAGAATTTTTGTGTAGTTTAATATTTCAGACTCTGCTTTTGTAAGAGGTTTCATAATAAAACATGTGGAATCTCCACTTTTTAAAAAAAAAAAATCATAGAATATAATTGTAATTTTAATTTATAAATTTGTATTTTGAAGTACAAGTCAACTTTGATAGCATGCAAGTTATTAGTGTCCATAAAATAGATCAAGACCAATTATAATTCAACCGTTCGCATGCCTATACCTGATTAGGTTTACTCAAAAAATTATTAAGCAAACATATCAATAGGGTATATGATCTAAAAAGACACAAATAGATATTGAGTTCTTAAACACTTAATCAAATTTTTAGCTATTGACAAGTACACAGAGAGAGTAAAAATATTTAATATTCTTCATATTAAAGGTTAAATATTCAAAATCCGAATAAAAAAATTCTTATAGATATTGAACAAACGTTCCACCATTTATCTTAAAAAAAATGTTAACTAACTATATACAAATCTTTATTTATCTCAAGGATCATCTCCTAAACTTTTCCCAAAAATAAAAAAGGAGAATCTTCATAGAACCAAACCAGAGATAATTCACTGAGGAATCTGAAAAATGATAAATATGCAATTTGCCATCGTAATAAGCACAAACTACCCGTTCTCTACAATTTACGGAGAGGCCAACACTAGGAAATTGGCAAGGAATGTTTTAGAGGACACATGGACCAATTACTTCCCATTCTGCAAGATATAGCTACTTAAATTTTATTTTATAGTACAAATAAGGGTGGTATAGCTGCTTTGAATCGTCTTGAGGGGAACAACACCACCCATATTTTTCTTGATTCTTGAAATTTTGTTAGAACATGAATATTCTTTGAAATTTTCAAATTGGCCTTACATTATGCAAAGAACATTTTCAGGATTTCAGGGTCTTTAAGCTTGCTATTTTATTTTAAAAATAAATATAAAAATAAAAAAGCTTCCTATTTTAATTGTACGGTCCAGCCCATGGTATCTTGTACGAGACCCATTTGGAGCCTTGTGAGCGAAGAATAGAGCTCTTGAGACACCACACCTACACCTTTATTTCCATATTCGATTCTGCAACAAAGAGGGATGGTGTTAGCAAACAGGTAATGTCCCAAAAATGACTACAACTGGCTTCACCTCCAGAGAAATGCCCTGGTAAAAGGATTTATACAGGGTGATAAAAGGGACAAGTGCTATTAGATAAAAGAGAAATTAGTTACAAAAGACAAAAAAAATGCTACCTGTCTCTTAAAGAAACAACTGCAGTTACAATGTTCATATATTTAAATAGCAGAAATTAACCCAGAAACCCCATCTGTGCTTTAAGTATCAAGTTTCAGCTGACGAAAGGTTTATTATTAAAATGGTATACAAAGCACAAGAGGATATGTTGAGGCATGAGTGCAAGGGCACTGATTAGCAAGACCAAAGAGGCAACAGAACATACAGCGTCGTACAGAAATAAATCCTCTGCTGATAAAGTTATTTATTACTGTATCAATCAGAAACATGACCTTTTGAGTAGCGAGTGCTGCCAAAAATAATACTACTACAAGCCTGAATAATTGCTTATCTTTATCTTTTGTTTGTCCTTCTTTGTCTTTCTTATCGAACTTCAGTACAAAATGAGTTGAACTAAAGCTTGAGAAAAAGCCGCACTGAGAACTTAATAAAGCAGTTACCTTTTGCCAAGGTATGTGATGCTTCCCACTGGGGAAATAACAACAGCTGTTCCTGTGCAAAATACTTCATCAGCCTCAAGTAGTTCTTCTACTGAAACAACTCGCTCCTCAACCTAAAGGAAGACATCAAGTAGAAAAATAATGTAAAATGTAAAGCAGGTAACACCACTGAGGTCCAATTGCATGATCAAGTATAGATACGCTTCATTGCATCATTGAGAATTGAGACTAATTTGGAGGCATAGATTCAATTTATAGCCAAATATCAGTATGTATCAAAGCTTGCTTGGGATACCGTACCATGCCACTCAGATCCGGCGTCTACTAAATACTATCATTAAATAGTGTGTTTCAGAAGAAAATTTGCAACCTGATAGCCTTTGCTCCTAGCAACATCTATTATACTCTTGCGCGTGATGCCCGGTAATATTGTTCCTTTTGCAGCTGGTGTTGAAATGACATTATCCTAATAAAATAAAGTTGTCAGCATTACTAACAAGACGATAATTATGCAAAATCAAGCCTTAATAGGAAATTTCAAAGTCCTATTTCCTACTTGGACCTTGGCAAGTGGTTTTTATGGCTTGATTTAGGTACATCCATTAGATCTATATCGGGAATCATGCATAAAAATAGTATTTAGCAGGCTCGCAATAATAACAGGTCGGGTGGCACCAGACCCAATGTTCACAAGTCAACAGCTAAACCCTGGATTGGACCAGCTTCAATGGCGCCATAGAATCATTAGGTAGATAGATCTGGTTGGGAAATGACCTGCTCCATTTTAGGTTGATAAATTACATTTAAACCACCAGCTAATCAGGTGAAAACACAGGTCAGTTGGCCTTGAGCTGTCAAGTCAACCAGAAATTGAACCCACCCCCACCCGCACCCCAACCAGCACTTGGAAATTATGAAATGGGATTTTTCTGCTTGACTTGAAGCTGAAATTGGTGTTAGACTCTGAACTAATCCCTGATTCTTGCACCACTCATGCGCATTATGAACTAACAGAATTAGTATGATACAGCAACCAGAAGACTATATAATCCATAGTCACTAACAGATAGAATCCAAGAAATCAAGCCCAAATTGCAATCTCTATACTAGCTCTTTATGACTGAAATATCATATTTAAACACAACTTGTGCCCTGGAAAGGAAGGATAACAACTTAAAAACAAATGGAGACAAACAAATGATAAAAAAATCCAATAAAATGCATACAAAATTCAAACAAGGAGTAGCACCATACCTTGACAACAAACACATTACAGGAAGACACTTCTTCTAGGTACTTTTTATGAACTGAGTCCAAATATAAAACATCAGAATAGCCTTTCTCCTTGGCCATTTTTTGTGCCTTCAGTACCTATAGTTACATGAGATTATCCTATTACCACACCGTCGTAATTGCATTTTAAGAATCTCAACAGAGATAAAAGGTTTGGGTGATAACATAACCCAACAAACTTTTGCCTTCTAGTATATCTGTATAGGTATTTGCAGTGTTGAAGAAAACAATTAAGACATTGACTCATGCTGAAATTATTAATTAATTTTTGTTCTTCAACTTTATTATTTTTATAACTATTTCTTTAGGTCCTTTCTACTCATCTCTTTCACTTATATTTGTTCACATGTAATTTTCTTCACTGAATCTGTGTTATGTTAACATCATTAATAAGCTTCAATTCTGTTCAAGTTAAAATTTAACACATGTATATATATCTATACCCTTTGGGTTGACATTTAATCACACTGAAAGAATAAAAAAATACCATAAAAAATATAGAGGAAAAGCTTAGCTTACCGAATTAATTAAAAATATAGTAGCAGTTGAAAAATAATTTATAATTCAAGGTGGTGTAAGAATTGCATTACTGAGGCATAGTTTCCGATAGTCTTTATCCCTCCAGTTCCACCAGGTGCAGCCCTATGGAATTCTTTTTCAACTATCAGATTTATTGGAGCTAAACCTTCCTGAAAGAACAACAATAAATGTATTGAAATTCTCTCACATCTGATCAGGGTTGCTAGCATTCAATCATATGATCATTTCATCCATAAAACATTGATCATGTTCCCGGCTATTTTTTTTCCTATCTGTGTTCTTCACTTGACCAATACTAAATTGCAGAGTTCACAAGTTAATTTTAGATAAACTGCAATAAATGGAGAGCTTAGTTATGGTTTTCTTGTGTAGCTGTTGGTTAGTGGCAAGTTCTAGTTAATTCAATCTTAATGCAAATTTTGGTATATTACAAGCAGGTGTAAGTACTGGTAAAGCCAGTTTCTATGGAAACTCAAACCAATATGACCTTTATTTATATGCTAACAGAAAAGTACCAAAGAATTGTATAAAAACCAACCTTAAAGTAGTTTCCAACAGGAGAGACATAAATCATAAAAATGTACTCAGAAGCCGGCACAAGACTAAGAACGGGCCCACTTCCCACAAGCAATGGCCTAATATACAGTGAACCCTTTCCTGTAGGCGGTATCTGAACATTATCCAAAAACGAAGTTAAATATACTACAAGGTGCCAAGTACACTTGTGGTCCTTGTGGAGGTGGAGCACAATTTTGCAATTAATTATGAACTAAAACATATTTTTGCATTTTTTCTGAAAAATCATATTAAAAGAAGCATATTTATGATTTGTATTTTGGACCAGGGGGGGCCATGTGGCTCCAATCCTGGGTCCTTAAAATTCACATGATTTCTGTAGTGGCTGTATTAGTTGAGATGTTCTCATTTGGCCCATTAACATTGTTATTTGTGCACTAGTAAATGTGGCAACAAGCAATAAGCCACACCTAACTTTTCTGATCAAAAAATTCAAAGCAACACTTTTAATGGACTGAAATGGATATCATAAGATAATTTAGGGCAAGTCATGTATTCAGTTAAAAAAACAGAAACTGACATGCTCTGGACTTGGCATTACTACTTCAGGAATATAACTTACCCATCGTTTATTTGCCAGAACAGTTTGTTTTACAGCATCCACAAACTGCTCCACTGTTGGTGCAGGCATACAAATTCGTTCTGCACCTGCTATCATCCGTAAGGCATTCTCTTCTGGGCGAAAGAGCAATATCGACCCATCTTCTTTCCTATATGCTTTCAGACCTTCAAACAATCCCTGTCCAGAAAAATAAATAAAGGAAAGAAACAAAAGCACGTATCAATCTAGAAAGGAAATCTTTTATAGCTATAGCTTTTAAGGACTGAGAACTGTGGTACCTTTTGGTTATTAAACCTAAATGGACAAACTGTTGGCAGTATAGTTTCAGTAATTCATGTTAACCAAGTGAATATATATGCTTTTGTCCTGATATATCTCATAAAAAAGCTGAATCAAGATTAAGCACACAACTAACCTGCCCATAATTTAAGACTGCAGCAGAAGGATTCAACTGGATTGGCCCGAAAGGCAACAATTCACCTTTATTAAATGTCCCGTCAGAAGAAGACTGCATAATATACATAAAGTCGGTTTGTACCAGACCAAATCCAAGCCCATCCCAGTCTATATCAACTACCTCTGAAGCCTCTCTGTCAAATGCACCAATTTTCACCAAAAGACCTCAGTGATCTGGGTGTTGACAGATTCAGGTACTGGATACTAAGCTCAGTTTGACTTTGTAAACCTCATTTTGTCAAGGGTTATATTAAGCTTGATTAAAGAAAGTTCAATACTTTAACCCTCAAATTGTTGCATTTACCCATGTAGGTTCAATTTTCGAAGAAATTAAAATACTAAACCAATTATAGCAAGGTGAAAGTAATCATGCCTCTTCATGATTCTTTATACTGTTGTGCCTATTTTCAAGACATTATTGTAAAAATTCAATTGCATGGTCCCAAAAGTTCTTCAAAGCAATCAGTGAAAGTGTGAAACATATAGTACTTACAAAGCTTTCTTGGAGAAGTATGCTTTGCACATTGTTGACCCAGTAGATAAATGGGAAAGCGACCACAACAAACCAAAATGACTCTCTACCTAAAGGAATTTGCAAAGGAAAAGACAAGAAGATCACCAATGTTGTCGATTCAAGGATTTAGTTAGTCTAGAGAAAAAAAAAATCAAGGTTTATTGTTTTTGCAATTTTAAAATTAGCATTGAAGATTTCAAAGTTTTTGTGAAATATCCACTTCATAGAAGCCCTTCAAAGTATCAGGGTACTGATCAAAAGAACATATTGGTAATAAAACCAAATAGTGATCCCTACTAAAAGCATATTACAATCCTGGTATATCAGTTAACAGATAAACTGGTTCCTTGCTCAATTTCTAACAATTATGCCCCTTGACAAATGTCAGATTTTTCTAACAATAGTGAGTGCTATTTGTTTGTTCATTTAGACAATGAGAAACGCCATATGTTTTAGAGACTCAAAATTACAATCTAATAGAAATCTGATTATAGCTATATGCGCTATTGTTCAATACTGGTCAGGAAATATGAAGGAAAAGGTTTCACAACATCTTGGCAAGTGGTTGCCTACAGACCTAGACATGATCCCTTTGCAGTGCCTATCTCCTCTTAGACCTCAGCTGATTGAAGACTTTGATTGTGGAATGGTACCAGTGGTTCCAATGCTTACTGATGATTGATGAGTTGCTGATGCCTGTTTTTGTTGTTTTGCAAAATTGTCGTTTGCTGGTTGTTATACGGTTGAAGATTTTTGTGCTTTTTTTTTACTTATTGTGCTCTCAGATTGTGGTGTACCAATGTGTGGTACCAATCTGAGTTTGTCAGCATCTTGATGTGAATTCTGGTATTAAGGGTTAGGATGTTGAGTTTTTCTGGTACACTGATGCTTGTGATGCAATCTGGGTGACAAAAAAGTTGTGTGTGTGGCTGAAGCAAAAATAGGTAATACCAGCAGGGTTTTTGTAGAACTTTCAAGGGGCTTATAAATGTTTTTTTTTTTTTTTCAGATACAGAGGGTAAGTTGTAAAAATCAGTTCTAGAGTAATATAGCTGGGCTGTTCAGGCCTTTATTCAAAAAAAAAAAAAATCTAACAATTATGTAATTGATCCTAATATTAATCAGTAAATGAATTCAATACTTATGTTATGAAATTGATCCCTTGCCACGTCTGTCTTCAGGTAAGAACGAGAATAATTAATCATGACAAATACAGAAACTAACGACCAATTAAGATCGACAGAGAACTTCATAACCAAACAGATTTCAATTGGCAACGAGAACCAGGAGACGAGAGAGGAACCTTAAATGAGGAAGGAAGAGAGAGGGGACACTGTTTGCCGTTGCTGAGAAGTGCAAGAGAGGAAGAAGCTGACAGAAAGGCGCCATAACTGGAACTAAGCCTAGAGAGAACCCCTCTCACCATCTCTCTTCAGTCTCGTTGTGTGCGCGCTCGTCTCTCTCTCTCAGGAATTGGACATTGAAGGGAGGGAGAAAATCACGGAAAGAATTAAAAATGGAGAGGAATTCAATACTGTCTAGGATTTCTCATGCCTTATTATAAAGAGTTTCTACTTCCCAATTACGTACCCTATTAAAATTGAACATATCCAGTACATATCCACTAGTTCCAACTTGCCACGGCCGTATCCTCCGAGGTACTTGACTCAACAAAATTGAAATGGACGGCCCAGATTTAATATCAATCGGTGCCTGTTCAGGATAACAGAGGGGGCAGTATTATTTGTGTTTTGAGATTCGTGTCAAGTTAAAAATTCTAATTTTGGACCATCCAATTTAATTGTACTCCAGTCCGGTAACCTCAGGGGATGAGAATTCCACGGCCCATGGGGTAGGGGTGCAAACGGATCGGGCAGTGGTAAAAACATATTCAAACCATATCCGTATCTTTTTATTATTTTCCGATGTGGATTACGGATACATATTGAAGTATATCATAAAAAAGAATCGTTTTCAGTCCATCTTTCATAAATCATAAAAAATGATTAAAAAAGTTTCAAAAATAGTAAAAATTAGTATTCTACGAGCTTATTATATAACCAATTTATTGAGCTACTTAAATAAAAGTTTGTAATTTATAAGATATGTTTTTGAGGCCGTAGCACGGATGTCCTTATGCTATCCATAGCACCCAAGCCTTACTCTTTAAAAAATACAGATAAAATATTAGACATATATGATTTAAATATTTGTAAATATATACATAACTTTTTTATAATATATATTAAATTATATGATGTATGTGTACTATTTAGATATGGATAGTTAAAATTTAAAATCATATTTGTATCTGTATTTGTATGGATATTCGAATATTGGACATCTGTATTTAATTTTCAGATACAAATTCGTATACGATAATATATAATCCGTTTGCGCCCTTATACGGGGGTGTTCATTAGATTCAGTTTATTTTATTTTCAATATGACCGACAATTTTGGATTATAAAGTTTGACTTTTCAGTTAAATAGTTTGGTCCGATTGAACTTTTAATTCCTTTTAATTTTTGTATATAATTCGGTTTAATATTTTATATTTCGATTTGACTGATATATATCTTGATATTTACTTCTAAACTATCAAATGTATTTATATATGTATTAAGTATTGTTTTTTAAAATTTCATCTTTGGTTCAACTAAACAAATCAAAATTTACTTAAAATTTTTTATTAAACTATTATTCGGTTTACAAATTTAAGCCGATTTATTCTATTAGAGTTTGAAAAGTGAATAAAATTTTAATTCAGTTTAAAACAACTGTACATGTCACCTTCTAGACTTTTACAGAGTCAAAGAGGGTGACGGTGGTTCTGGATGGAGATGCTCTACTAAGTTTGCGGAATGGAGATGAGTTATAAACGAGGTGACGTGTCCGGCGGCTCTGGATAAGAGTCTAATTAGCCTCGGGCTCCTTTACGATACTTTATTTTGTATGGACTGTTACACCTTCTGTGATCTGATACGTCAATTTAAAGCACCGATAACCGATTCGCACAAGACACGTTCAGCGCGCGTGAGATAGAATTACTTTTTTTTTTTTTTAAATTGAAGGACAGAGTATAATGATTTTTTTTTTTTTGTACTGATTAGAGCAATGAGGGTCAAAAGTGTAATTTTGATTAACTAAGTACATTTTAATTAATATTTTATTTTGATAAATGAAAAGAAAAGAAATCCGAATGGTTTTTTAATTGCCTAACTAAAAAAAAAATTCGGAACAAACAAATAATTAAATTATTTCAGAAGTTCTAATAGGCATCCGAGGAATTCACCCAAACGGAACAAAAAACACATCACTAATTATATATATGATTTTATTTGTTGTACCTATTTTCTCTTTTAGCTTATTTTTGACAGAAATACCACTTAGTACTTACGTGGATATATTCTTGAGAGACTGATATTTATTTTGTTATGTTTGTTTTGATGGATGAATATTATTCCGACATTTTTATTTTTACCTTTTTTTTCAATACATTTTAATAAAAATAATCAAACTTTTGAGGTTTTTTTTAAAATACTCAAGTTGCAGGATTTTCCTGCGACTTAAAATTAAGGTCCCAAGTCACAGGAAAAATTCTACGACTTGGGTATTTTTTTTGCACTATAAATACTATAGGGTTCTCTCTCCTCCCTCACAAATTCAGCAGATCTCATTCAGAGGAAGAGAAAGAGAGAAGGAGAAGGCGAAAAATGATAATTCTAAGGCGATTTTCGAGTATTTTTTTTCCTGCAACTGTTACGACTGAAATCAATAAATTGACAAAATATTTACCATTTACGAATGTAGTTTATTGGCCATGTCATTTTAGTAAATTTTAAAGGAAAGTTCATAACTAACCATTATGGAGTACATTACTCCAAACCTCGAGTAAATATATATTGGGTTGATGAAAATAAACACTGAACCGTCAAACATTTGATAGGACAAACTACCAATAAGTCTATTTTTTCACAAAAACTAACAACAACTGTGGATGCCAAACTGACCTCGGAAGGTAATTGTATTTATTTTTATGTCTTGATTCTATTCCTCCTCAATTTTCCTTTAGGGTCTGTTCGGTGGAATCAAGGAAATAGGAATGCAAAAATTTTCAACTGATTTTTACTGTTCACGTGGGAAAAAAAAAATTCAGTCTGAGTGAATTTTTTTTTTCCCACGTGAAGTAACTTCCGATCAGACCCTTGAAGTTTTAATTATTAAAACTAACTTGCTTGAACAACTGGTCATCCCACCCCACCTTTTTATATTTGTTTAGCCTGTGAAGTAGGCCGAAGCTAAACTTGATCTATATCATTTTTTATTCAAATTTAAAACTTAAATTTCAAAATGTAACCTTGATCTATATAATTTTTCTCCGTTTACATGTAAAAAATTATGACATGTCCACTTTGTATAATTGTTGTTAAGAACTTGCAAAAATATATTGACGTGCAAAATTTTTAAACATTAATTTTTCAACCTATTGATACACATAAAAAACAAAACAAAAAAGTGATATTTTTTTTTACTTGCATGTCAACAAAATAATACATATCATATCTACTTGTTTTATTTTGACATTAAATTTTATAAATTTTTGTTGTTGTAAAATTTAAAAATGATAACGAAGGATAAAAATAAGATATTCGAAATCTCTTTAAAATTAAACACTTTTCTGATTAAAGTACGTGTTAAAACCAAACAAGCATTAGCGCAGTTTAGATACTAAATTTCAGCTGCTATTTTGGCATTAGACTATCCAAATCTTTACTAATTCGCACAATTTTACAGCGATTTAAGATGAAATTAACATAAAATAATAAAATTAAACTACTACACCACTGCTATTTAACAACTTCGTTAAGATAAAATTTAAATGCTATAATTTTTCTACATGCACCTCTTAATCAGCTTTTGGTCAATTGTCTCACTCATCCAACGTTCTTGGTCTATTTGACATCATGAGAACGAATAAAAATATGATTTTGTTTCATTAATTTACATGTGAGGGAAACGATTAAATATTATTTCACTGAATCTATATATTAGGATCAGTAACATAATTTACATATATAATTTCTCTCAGTTGTGAAAGTAATAATGTACTGTTTTAATGAGGGTATGTAAAAATAAATTTAGGCAAGAATTATAATCAAGGTTTTAAATGGCGATTAACGCGTTATAGCAAAAAGACTAAAAAATAAAATTATCGCAAATAGCGTAGCTATAATGAAATTTTTTTGTTAAGAAAATATATTTTATATTTCTCCTAATTATCAACATTATCTAAAGTCTCATAGAGCAATAAGTAACACAAAATTGATTAAGGAATTAGAATATTCATATTGAACGAGTACGAAGTCCAAATCGCTATTCAAAATATCCCTAATAATATCATAAACTATCTATCTTATTATATTCAAAATAATCTAAGTATCATGACATAAACTATATATATTTTTTTATTAAAAAAAATCTAAGCATAAACTATCTATATTTTTCTATTTAAAAGCAATATCAATCTGGACCTTGAAAAAAAAAAGATTTTTAAAATTAATTTTCAATTGAGCCTTTGTATAAAAACTTATGTAGCATAGCGTAGATAGAGGATCGCTAATATCACTATAGTGGTCGTAGCTAAAATAACATACTTTTATACCATAACTTAGCGTTCAAGGTCTGAAAATGTTATAGCGCACTATTTTGAACACTGATGATAATACTAAATTACTAATAAACACGTGCTGACTTCAAAAAGTGGGTTCAAATACCTCCATTTTTATTTCTCTAATAACAAAACTCTAAAATTTGTTTGTCAAAATAAAACTATTAGATATGATCTATATTATTTTCCTCTACATGTGTATAAAAAAAATATAATTTTTTAATTTTTATTTTATATAAATCAATAAGTTGGAAAATCAACATCCAGAACATCGATGTATTTTTGCAAGTATTTAATGCTAATAAAAACAATATGAGAATGTTGTGATTTTTTACGTGTGCATGGAGAAAGTGATATATATGATATATAATGCTTTTATTTTGACATTTAAATTCTAAATTTTATATAATTATGATTTTAAATGAGGCATGATAAAAGCACAAGGTATATAAACCCTCTTCTTTAATTATATATATGTTTTTTTAAGTTTAGTCCCACAGTGTATCAAATTCGATGTAGTTTGAAAATAAAGCAATTATTTATTGAATGATTGAAAATATTGACGGTCCAATTTTATCAAACTTCATCACAGATCAAATGATTCTTGTAATTTGATATACAAACATGATCACTTGTAATTTTTTTTTATTTGATAAATATGTTTGTCGGTGGTTATGATTGTCAAATTTATCTGCTTTTCGTATCGTAAGAAGAAATATTACTTTTCAGATTAAATTCAGACATATCAAATCCACATCATATTAGATTAAATTCAAGCCCGAAGGAATTTGTCCGTATTTTATCATTGCCATAGATGGTTCAGGCCTTCGGGGCTAGAGGCGGGTAGATTTATTGACAGAGTGACTTTTATTTCGTGCAGCGCAAGAATCATGTGCACTGCTGCTTGTTTCTATTGTTCGTGTGCTGCATGAAGAAAGTATACTCTGTCAATATCTTTACCCTGGAGACTCTGAATTAACTCAAAAAAGAATCTTTTGATTTAATGCATCTAGACCTTTCGATTTACTTTAAGATCCATGAGGACTAGATCCACACTAATATTAATGGACCCCTAAATTATAGACTGTGGACGGATTGGCTTCTTTTAAAATCAAACGGTCGAGATGCGTTAACTCAAAAGATGCTCTTTTGAGTTAATGCAGACGATGCGGACTCGGAGGCTCTATCTCCGTATCTCGGCAACACTGCAACGGGTTGGACATGCTCCGCGCCGTCCGATTCAAAGAGTTCATGATGGGAGCTAAACTCATTAGCTACTGTCCGATCGGTTGATTCGAATCCCACTTCACTCATAGAGTCATAGTAACCACCTCGTCTCTTCCCCGCTTCCTAATCCACAAGCAAACACTTCCAAAACCTCATAAACCCCCATCCCCATGTACCTCACTCTTCCTTTTCCCTGTTCCCACCTCTCTCTCTCCTCCACCCGTCCATTCCCTCCCGCTCTTTCGCTCCCTCTCCGCCGTCCGTGTCGCCTCGCCGCGTTCCGGCACGGTCGATTCCAGCCACTTTCGTCCGACGATGAACCACCAGAAATCCCAGAGGATACTTCCCATGGACTCAGCCGCCGTCAAATCTTCGAGCGTCAAGTTGACCGGGCCCGCCGCCGCATTGAGGCGGAGAACCGAGATTTCCCTGCCCTCGACCCTTCTTCGTCTGATGATGGCGGTGCACTAAAGAATCCTTCTCTTTCCCCTTCAGCTGATCTGTTTCTGGACGTCGACCAAGCCATTTACCAGAAGCAACAGGACCTGGTCAAGGCTGCGGCTCCAGCTCCACCTCCAGCCCCGGCTGTACAGGAGGCACCGACCGAGGATGAGCTTACTCCTGATGAGGAGCAGGATTTAAATGAAATTAATAATCTACAGGTTATTCATATAACTAGTCTTTCTGATAAGATAAACTATTTCAAGTAACTTTCAGTGTAATGTGGAATGTTGGTGAGTTGCCGAAGTGCCTATAGACGTTTATCTAACCAAATTCTTTCATTTAATTTATTGAATTTTGCTCTCAAGGCAACTTACTTTAGTTTGAACTCTTAGACTTGACAAAAAAGTTGAGCATTGATTTCTTTAGTCTTTTCTGAATCAATGCACAGTGTATCAAATAAACCAGAATATATCCTGGATGCAGAATACATAATTACAGTAATATTGAGAATGAAACATAGTTTAATTTGCTGAGGCAATGCTCTCGTGTAGGAGACGTGGTTTGGGCGGGTGCTTAAAATGAGGGAAATTAAAAGTAATTATGGTAATATGTAACATTTTCCATTTTCTTGACAAAGAAATAGACAGGGTCATCATATGTGTGGATTTATGAGCATTTTACTGACTTCTTTTTTATGTGTATATGAGATTCTATAACTTTGTTATATAATACATATTATAATCATCTTGGTCCCCTTTTTCCTGCACTCTCACCAGGCTCAGGCGCGGGACTCATATTCCAGCGACAACGAAGGCGAAGTCAACAATTTGACCAGTCCATCCATAAATGGATCGATGCCTTCCTTTGGTTTTAACTTTGATGTGTTTGGCAAGGAACGGATTCCTGTCAGGGAGCCCAAATTTAGCATGACACTGGCTGAGCTCCTTGACGAGAGCAAGGTCGTACCTGTTTTAGTAAATGGGGATTTAGAGGTCTCCATTACAGGAGTTCAAACTGATCCAAGGGAAGTCACTTCTGGAGATTTATTCATTTGCGGTGTCAATTCCAATGAATCTAGTGGGATTGCACCATTAACTGAAGCTGATAAGAGAGGTGCTGTTGCAGTCGTTGCTGATAAGGAAATTAACATAGATGAGAAGCTTGCATGCAGGTATGGTTGTTAATAGATTGAATCCGTTCTGCTAAAATTAATGACATAGGAGCACATGAATGCTTGATTGAGCAAATTAATGAACATAACCCAAAAGAGTATGATTTTATAAGAGCTAGACATCCGGTGATGCACAACTGAACTGATTGGTTGGTTGGTTTTTTAATGTTTGAACTCTGATGCACAACTGTTGATTTGCAGGGCCGTCGTCATAGTAGAAGATACAGTTGGTGTTGTTGCAAACCTTGCCGCAGCATTTTATGGGCGTCCATCAGAGAAAATGCCAGTGATAGGTGTAGCGGGTTCAAGTGGGGTAACTGCAACTGTCCATTTAATCAGGGCCATGTATGAGGCCTCTGGCCGTCGTACCAGTATGCTGTCTGTTGTGGGTCATTATGTGCATAGCAACATCCATCTGGAGTCTCCTGATGCTAAGCCTACAATACCAGATTCAGTCTCAGTACAGAAAATCTTGGCAAAGATGATGTATAATGGGTCAGAGGCTGTTGCCATGGATTCATCTATCGATGGAAATGGAGATTTAATAGACTATGATATTGCAGTCTTCACTAATTTAAGATATGATGACGCTGGTGGTAGTGATTCCAGGGAAGAATACATAAAAAGCAAGGCTAAGGTATTTTCTAAGATGGTGGACCCCAGTCGGCATAGAAAGGTGGTCAATATAGATGATCCCAACGTTCTGTACTTCTTATCGCAGGGAAACCCTGACGTGCCAGTGGTGACTTATGCCATGGAAAATAAGAAAGCAGACGTGCATGTTATAAAGCACAGGCTTTCTTTATTTGAAACAGAAGTTTTAGTGCAGACGCCCAATGGCATACTTGAGATATCCTCTGGTTTGCTTTGTAGGGAAAATGTGTATAGTATTCTGGCGGCTGTCGCTGTTGGGGTAGCAGTTGGTGTACCATTGGAAGACATTGTGAGGGGGATTGAAGAGGTAGATGCAGTACCGGGTAGAATCGAACTCATTGATGAAGAACAAGCTTTTGGGGTAGTGGTGGACCATGCCCGAACACCAGAGGCTCTGACGAGGCTTCTTGATACTGTTAAAGAGCTGGGTCCACGACGAATCATCACTGGTTTGTTGTTCACAAACTTGTTCTTCAGATATCATTTTTTGGTTAGAAATGACATTTAAACCAACATTTTTGCACTCTCTCCTTGCTGGTTTATAGGCACTAAGAATAGTCACCTCAATCTGAGTATTTTGTTCCCAATTGAATTGGAGAATTTAACTAAGCTGTCTTTTCTGGAAACAACTTGCTCTTTATATATTGGAACTTCATCCATGTAATTATTTCAATTCTATCTGTAATTCATTGTTAAGGTGATTTAAAAAGTTCATCTATGGTCCTCCTATACTCTATAGTACCTTGTTGCTCTGGTGCCGGATCATACTTTTTGATATAAATAAAAGGAGTAATCTGATTTGTTCAGTGTGATCTAAATACAAATTCTAATTGGAGATACTATTTTACATTTGCGATGTTTATTTCATCATCCCATCAGATGATGTAGAGTAAAGCATATACTTAGAATTTAAGGGATCATCTGTCGATTTATGGTGAATTGACATTTGTATGCTCTCAAAATTCGTAGGGAGATACTGTTGGCTAGGATAGCCATGTTGAGTTGATTAGAGCACTTATTCAACATAATGTTTTGGAACTTTCATATATTCATAACTGATCATTATTAGGTTTCTTCATTCTAAAGGGCATAATATCTGTGTAAAAGATTGCAATCATCTCCTATTAGAATTATTTTGGATTTTGATCACATTGAATGGCTTGGATCATTCTTTTGGTTATTGAAGGGTAGAATCGGAAGTGAGATAAGATAACTGAGAATCATTGGTTCACTTAGAAGTTTGGAGCCTGGCTCGGTTAACACTTAATGTTGGTGGTGCTTTTGGGGATCATTGCAGAGAATATAATCCTTCTTTTCATCTAAATATGTAATTCCTTCATAAAGGATTTGACATCCTGAAGATTCACTCACTCTGTTTTAGTGCGTAAATTGACATCTGTTGCAGTGCTGCAATTATATATATATGTGTTTTCTTCTTGTTGAACAACATGCAGTGGTTGGCTGCTGGGGTGAAGGAGAAAGAGGAAAGAGACCGTTGGTCACCAAAATAGCAGCTGAAAAAAGTGATGTGGTTATGCTGACATCAGACAATCCAAAGAATGAAGATCCATGTAATACATTTTCTACTTCTGGTATTATAACATCTTGTTCCTCCTTTCTTTTTGTAAGTTCTAAATATTTACCCTTCTTCTCTACTGGTACTAGTGGATATCTTGGATGATATGCTGGTTGGTGTGGGATGGACCATGGAAGATTATTTGAAGTGTGGTGAGAACGATTACTATCCTCCACTAAAAAATGGCCACAGGCTCTTTCTACACGACATCAGAACAGTAGCTGTGCGAGCTGCTGTTGCAATGGGCGAGGAGGGTGATATAGTTGTAAGCTTTCTCTGCTCATAATTTCCAGTTTTTGGGCTTGAGCTTCTTAGCAAAAAAATTTAACCAAGAATAGCGTGAGAGAATCCATTGCGGTGATCTGCTGAGAATTGTGGTGCTAGTTCCTTTATTGTACCCAGTTCTGACTGGTATGGGGTACATTCTGATACTGATCTCACTTTTTGATTCCATTTTTTTATAATTATTTTATTTTAGTCTATTCTGATATAGTTCATGTTTTTTATTGCATTGACGTGCTTTGTGTATTCTTAGAAATTAAGTTCTAAAAGAAGAAAAATGACCTAAAAGTAGCCTTTTGGGTACATTTGTAATTAACCAGATTGCTACTTTGGTTTGTTTACGTGTTTACATGCCTACATTTTGTAGGTTGTTACTGGGAAAGGAAGTGACACAATACAGATTGAAGGTGACAAAGAAGAATTCTTCGATGATAGGGAAGAATGCAGAGAGGCATTGCAGTATGTTTACGAATTGCATAAATCTGGAATAGACACAAGCGAGTTTCCTTGGAGGTAAATGCTTCTATCAGGATTGGTTTTGATCTTATTTGAAAAATGCTGCTGTTTGCTTTTGTCCCATTCTCTTCTTTACATTTTAACTGTAGAGGCAGCTTTGAATGGTTATTAGATCTCAGTAATATTCAAATTAGGTCCACTACTTGTGTGTGCTTCCAGTATGGTACCTCAGTGCTTTGACTGAATTTTTACTCATGCTCGTTTCTTTGCCTTGCTTTTATTTGCTCGTGTTGGGTATTCCCATTGGTTGCAAAGTTAATGTGGAGTGAGCCACCTTTGTGGACACTAATTGGTATGATTGCATAATTCAAGCTAAGGAAGGCCTATCATGGGGTCAATTCCTATGGTTATGGGTGTTGATATTTTCGGTACTATGTTAGCATTTGTACTTGTAAAATTCCAGCATGGCATGATACAAATTGTTGATAATTTTGATATGTATTGTAGATGTTATACCCGGGTTTATTTTTTAAAACCTTGCCCTTGTGTCCTTAAATTTCAATTTTGCAAATTGCTATCATTCTTTTATGTTCAATAATTTGGGCTACTAGAAGGATCCTTGAAAGAACTTTGTTATCAGTCTATTACTGATCATTTTTCTTTCTTCATTTGCTTTTGATTTGCAACAGATTGCCAGAAAGTCACTGATTCCCATGCTTGTTTGGTGCTTGTGAAAAGAAAAATAATTGATCAGTTGCTACTCTAAAATTGAATGACTGGTTTTGTAATATTGTGATGCTAATTATACGCCAAGTGGAATTATGGTGTTGAAGTCTCCCAATGTCATCTGGGTTTCTAACAATCCCTAACTGCTGTTCCAGGTATATTATTAAAAAAAAAAAAAACCTTCAACTAAAATCTAAATTGCCATGCTTATCTAATTTGTATTTATGTGGTGCTTTCAGATATAGTGTCGTTTAGAAGTTTTTTCTCGGAGTGACCACTTATTAGGGTGGAAGATTCGAAGGTCATCTAACGAGGTATTAATGTTTCATGTGAGTTGGCATTCCCCGTCAATGTCTAGGTGCTGCAGTTTCATATTTCAAGGCAAATGATGCTGATGCCGCATTTGATTTTTTTTTTTCTGTGTTCTCTTGACCTTGTATCTGACAGGATTTTTTTTTTTCCTCTTTTCTTCTGCTTGCATTTTTTTAAGTATTCAATGATAGTAATATTTTGTATTTGTAAATCTTTTTGAAAATGACTTCTATTTTTCATATATGTTATATGTATGTTATTTTAATAGTATTTATTCATTTGGATTTGGCTGTCTTTGCTTCTAAATACACAACTTACCCAGGGGCTGCTATGAATTTTCTAAGGACTTGTTCTTGGAAAAAAAAATTAAATCAGGATAAAAGTATATATGTGGAAATAGAAGCATGATGATAGTAAAAGGACCTATAGTGAGTAATTTGAAATTCATTGGAAATTATTTTATACACTGCGTCTGCAACTAGTCTTCAAATTCCTGGGTTGCACTGGCAAAAAGGCGATTACTTGTATGGGCCTGTTCGGCTGCAAGGCGAGAACGGGCTTGAATTCGGATTCAATTTGAATGGCCGAAATATTGTGTGCACTCTGAGATCCTGTTCAGCTGCCACTTTGGCTTGACCACTTTTGAGTGATTTTTTTTTTCGCTTGAGAAATTACAGTGGTACGTCCCCCCCCCCCCCCCCCCCCCCCCCCAGTTGAAAGAGTACCTGGTAATTTCTCAGGCGAAAGTTCGTTACGTGACTTGCGTCTGAGTGAATTCACTCGGGTTTCGCGTGGGAAATTACCACGTACTCTTTCAACTGGCCAAGCCAACGGTTGGTACGTCTCCATTTCAACCTGGGGGCGTGAATGACTGGTGGTTGGTTTGACCTGTTAAGCCAGGTCTCGATTCGCTATCAGTTGGCCCACCCGGTCCCAGTTGATCTAAGCAGGCTCGGGCAAAGGTCTGAGGTGACCGGATCTTAGAGAGGGGAATGTGTGAGATTAATAAATCTCGCTCTCAACGGTGAACAGATAAGGGTGCATATTATCTAGATATCGCACTTGGTATAACGAATTTCCAGCCGATTCAAAATAAGTTTGATATCTATTTGAATTATAGGCGGTTTGCTGTTTGCTTTAAAAATCGTGCCAAGTTAAAATAAACGATGCAAATTTTATTCTACACGGTAGGTTACCCCACTGGATCTGAACTCAAACGGATAAGGGGGTACGTGCGACTGAGAATCCACTTAATAATGGTTTAGGCGAGTTCCAATCCAACAGTCATCTTTGTTGGTTAGTTTTTATTATTACTATTATTATGTGTCGAAATTTTTTCAGTTACTATTCTAATAAATCAAAATTAAATAATTACCACTCGGTTAGCCAGAATATCATTTCTACTACCTTCGCAGATTGAATCCGTACACGGATCTCAATCGGTTCGCATACCCAATCTACGCACGGATTGAAATAGTTGCTGTGCCTATGACGAATCAATGGTTTTCTAGCGGCAGCGACTCGTTCTGACCTGAGCTAGGATGGAGGGTAATACATTATACGTAAGAGTTATTATTATTATGTATATATTTTCTATTCACATGTTTAATGTATATTTTCGTGTGACCTTATGTTATCCACTAAAAAAAAAAACTTGCTTATTTTAATATTTTGTTATTCACGCCACACTAAATCTAGTTCAAACTTTTATGCGTGGAAAACCGGAGACGTATGAGTGGAAAAACAAAAATCATAAATTTTATGCAACAAAAAAATTTATAATCCGTGTGCAGACTGAGTATGCGAACCGAGATCCGTGCGCAGATCCAGTTTGCGAGGGTGGTAAAAATAATATTCTAACTAACCGGTGGTAATCATTTAATTTCAATTTATTAGGATGGTAACTAAAAAGATTTCGGTATTATGTGTCTGTCCCTTGTTTTTTTTTTCATGGATGTCCTTTTAATTTTTTTATTTTCAATATGTATGGATTTTTCATTTAAAAATAAGCAAAAGAAATGAGGCTAACAAGTTTATCCTAATGTTTTTAGTGTTTCTTTCAAATTTAGAAATTTTAAAATTTATCATAAAGTTAAGCAAAACGATAGAAACTTGCAAATTTATACCCATTCAAATCGATATATTATTTTCAACAAACTATTATATTTTGATATCGGTATCTGGACTATAAAATATTCAAAGGTTTTTAAACAACATATTATATTATTGTATGGTCAACAACAAAACTGTCAACAAAGGATTTTTCTTGTTGTATAGTCAATATTAAAACAAAAACATCCTCTTGTTTTCGTTGTAAAATAATAAATGCAATGTGTTTAAATATTTCAAGTTTCAAATCAATCGGATATATTAAAAAACCTGTTATACTTTGACATAGCATGTGAACTAAAAGAATACTAAAAAAGATTTCCGAACAACTCAAATATTGTTGTACGATCAACATAATAAAACATGAGAAAAAGATTTTTTTTTTTTTTTGTACAGTCAATGTTATATAGCAACCATCATGTTATTCTTGTTGTAAAATATTGAAGGAATTGTGTTTATATAATTTGAAAAATTGTAGGAGCAAAAAGTAATACTCAATATTCTTTGATGAGGAGGATACAAATGTCTTGTGTCCTTCATATTTCATTGTGCCTCACATCATTTATCTCTGTTTTTAAAGTTCAAATATTCAATTTGAAGCGCTCAACTTGATCTCCATATTAAATATGTTGGAAATCAAATTTTTATAATTTTTGGAAAATTGTGTACTATTTTTTTAGATAAGTTTAAAATCACATTTTTTGGATGGTCTAGAAATAATGATTTTGTACCTATCTAGAAGTTAGCAAAATATTTCTAAAAATGTAAAATTTAATCTTCAAACATAGCTAAATATGAAAATCATGTTGAGTGGTTCAAATTAACTGTTTGGACTTAAAAAAAATATAAGACACAATTAAGTATGAAAGATATGAAATATTTTAACCATCCTCACATATTATTTTGCAAGATATGTTTGCCTAAGAAGTAAGAACCAACCAATTTCATAAAGACATAACGTGGACAATCATGTTCAATTTTTATAATTAGATTAATATTAAAAAATACTGATAGAATCTGTCAAATATATAGTTATTTTTATTCTGAGAAAAAGAAAATTGACCTAGTATGTTCCGATTTTTTTATTAATATAAAATAAATAAATAAAATATATAGAATTTGGTGAAATTTCGAAGTAAGAGAGGATGCTTTATCTCATCAATTAGACAGAAAAAACCATCACATTCAGTTAATTTCGTCTATAATCAAAAACTCGCTAATTGCAAAAACAATAAAAGCAGAAAACAAAACTATGAACAGTAATGAATGGGATGGACTATCCAGTACAAATTTTTTATAAGTGATATTACGTGATTAGTGACGAAATCAGCTAAACGGAATGATTTATTCCATCCAACATACGAGATAAATCATATCATTTTTCTTATATTTCAAAATTTCATAAATACCTACTCCTATTTCATATTTCTTTTTTCTATTAATAAAAAAATCGTATGTGGACCTCGATGAAACCTATAGGTATATATTGGATCTATTGCGGCGAACGCTGGCTCGCATTCGCACAACGAAGATCTAGGAAGTAGGAACTCCTTACAAAGTGTGACACGTGGCAAATCGTTGATGGCCTGATGGGCCAACTTCTTTCCTGTTTGTTGTTCTGTGGTTGAAAACCATGTTGCAAATCAACTTCTGGTTCTGGACCTTCTAGTTATGGCTTATTGCAGCGCAGCTCACTGCACAGAAACTTGTATTGTTTGTATTATTGAAAAATAACCGCAAAAAAATAAATAATATAGATTATCAAATCTTCAACTGGCACAAACTGAACTTAATCCAACGGTCGTAAAAATTATAGATCGCTGTCTTCAAAACTCCGAAGACACTGTCTATAACGTCTCACGACTCTCGCCTCCGATTAAAAATTGCTATTTATTTCTACTCCGTGGCTTAATCTCTGCCGAGTATGCTTTAAAATAAATTATAATGACAATTGCATGAGAGAGATATTATTCTGAATTATGGTTATTTTTCAATGATAGTCCTACTCCGTGTGAGTGGTGATGATTATGCTACCCCTTAGCACTTTAAGTTCTAATCCACATCCACCTTCTAGTGACTTTTACCACCCGTGGACATGAAGAATTATAATTCGGTGTCTATTTTGTAATGAAGTTAGTTTATTTAGATGTCAAACTAAATTTTTATTGACTAACTAATAATAGAAAATATTTTGATTTGTGGCAGTTTAGTAACAAATAATAGAGAAAACATGTTGTGGCATTTTGAGTTTTTATATTACTTTGTTACTGTTTGCTTTAAATTGTATTTTATTTGTGTATTTTATTCATCCATTTTGTACTCATATTCAGTAATTTATTTAATTTTATTTGTTCATATGATTTGTGAAACTCAGTAGCATGTTATTTTGTTTGATGCATCATAATATAACAAGGTCATAAGAATCATTTTGTACTATACTTGTATTTTAATAATTGTTCACTTTTTTTATTCCAATTGTTGAATTGTCAAACACATTTGAAATAGACTAAAAGAGTGGTTAATTCTTAATTCTATAATTCTCTTTTGTTCCCTTATTCCATGTATTGCTGAACATGGCCATAATGTACTTGCCGATAGCGATACATTTCCTATTGATATAGATCTATTTATCAAATATTCAACGGTTTAAATTTTAAACAAAATTTTAAAATATTTTTGAACTTTATAAATTACTTATGTGACTCGTATGTTTTGTAAAATACAAGTTTTAATATATTATCTATATCATAAAAATAATAAATTATTTTCGAATTATATATGCACTATATTGAGTTGTGAATTTTAGACGTTATTAAATATTTCTCAAATTATGAATTAGTTATTATGTACGGCCGCAAGTCGGCCATTAAAATTGTAAAAAGAAAAGATGATTACACAGAATTAACTCATTAAGCCCCTAGAAAAATTCAATTAAATTATAAAAACCCGGATGGCAACGCCGAGGCGTCATAGTCAGCAATTAAAGCTCCCAGTAATCCTAGCCATGACCAAAAGTCTCTGCCCTCTTTTTTCTCATATTTTCAATCCCAAATCGGGAGCCTAGTGCTTAGCCTCCGTTCCACATTTTCAGTGTTTTCTCCAAAGCACAGAGGCGACCAACATGTGTGATCTTCTTCTCTATCATTCCTTGCTCCGACTAATCTGCTAATACCTCTAGAATAGCAACAGCGAGGTGGATGGAGGAATGTGAAGGTTGGGTAGAGGCTAAAAACCGGGTCAAGACCCGGTCTAGTTCTACTGTCAACAAGGTGTTTGTTGCTTTGCCAGGGGAGTATAAGGCCGGAAAGTCAGTTCTTAATTGGGCTCTGAAGAATTCTCCAGAGAATTCAGTGATTGTAATCACCCATGTTCATGTCAAGACCTTACCAATTAATCTGTCAGGTATGTTCCTAACAAGTTTTACGTTGTCCAGTGCTAGCTTAAATTGATAATAATTATTGCTATAAACATAGGTGTTGTGTTGATTGGTCTAAGAGGCAGAAAAATATAGCTATTTGCGTCTTTAAACCTCATTAACTGAGTTATAGCTTAAATATTTAATCAAACTCCTTGTGCGAGTTGAATAGAATTAACTGATATCATAATTGCAACACTGATGGAAGTGGGAAATGAGGTCGGTTTAAGAAGAAACTGCAACCTGGTAAAACCTTAAAATCCCACTGGTCTATCCCTGCATAAGGTAGAGGTTTCACCATCACCAGTGAACATAGAGGTTTACCGGGTCTGTACCACCAGCTCTAACAGCTCTGTGTGCGCGCTGTGGATAACTGTGCACGCGGTCTCTGCACGCTCGATGGGATAACCGTGCAAACCATCATACCCGTAAGTGGATTTCAAGAGATATACTTGAAATAATAGATCAAAACATGGATGCTATGATAAATGAATGAAATAATACATTATAATATGAATGAAATAATAAAAAAAAGATATATCTATGAATTGAAAAGACCCCTATTATTTTTTTTTTTCTTTAACATCAAAAACCCAAAAGGAGGCTATTTCAATGTTAGCCAGATTAGTCAACATTCATATGTCCCGATGTAACAACTAGATTTTATTTGTAACAAGCAATTTTGGTGTTTGGTTCATTGGTCAAATTTTATTCACAAACTGGCTTGGGTTGGTATTATTCTGGATATCTTAAACTTATGTTTATGCTTATGGACCAGAGAAGTATAAGGACCTTGTGTTGCATTGGAAGTATACTGTATTAGATCTGACATGTATAGGTGGATATCAGAATATGTATCAGGATAGTGAGATATAAAGAGATACCACAAACTGCAATGTGCTCACACTGTATCAAGCTGTACCACCAGGATCCAATCATTTGGCGACATTGTTTCTTCACTTCCTTTCTCTCGCTAGTTTATGTGCAATCTATGCATACTGTGCTTTTAGTCAGAAACATCTCTTTCTTGCTATTTTACCAAAATAAAGTGCCCTTACTACATTTGTACTGATGCATAGATAATACTATGAATTGTGAGATCACGTCGATTTTTTATCTATGACAGAAAATTAATTTTACTTGAGTGATAGGTTGTCTTTAGATCATCCTGTTGTGTGTTGTTTCTTATAGTTTAAGAAAACTTCATTTATCTGGTGTGAATCTTTCAGGCCTGACAAACGCATATCACAGCATGTATGCATCCATAAACCTTGAGAGGAAAAGGACTGATAGGCAGCTGGACAATTACATTGGTGCATGTGCAAAACTAAAGGTACATATAACAACAACAACAACAACAACAACCAAGCCTTTAGTCCCAAACAAGTTGGGGTAGGCTAGAAATGAAACCCAATCACAATCATAAAATCAAGATAAGTAGTAATAAAGTAGAAAACGGATCCGAATTGGGATCTTTTCTGAATATTTTGAATTCAAATTTGGAACATATAAAGGAAAATATTCTTCAGTTTCTTATTTTCACAAATTCAGGAAATATTGAAGTTCAGAAAGAAAGTGTCGATCTTTTGCATGTAATTTAACTACTAATTATATGCATAGAAACATATTTTATGTGATGCTGTAGGAATGGACGGGAAAATCTATTTGGTGATTTCAACCATGGATTTTGGTACCATTGCTTCTGGTATAGGTATATAAACAGCAGAAGTTTCAGCCTGTACACATTGCATGAGAGTTGATTTTAAATATTTTCTAATTTTTCACTTCTTTTGCTTATGTTGTCTAATGAAGAGTTCAGTTGAGACTATATGGCAGCTTACTTGCAAATGCACTAACAACAAAATTAAGCTGGAATAAAACGTTAACCACAGACTTATCTCATGTGCATTACGTGTAAACAGAACTATATTTTTATTTAATGTTTTGTAATTATGTATTACACCTTGTTTCTTGGTTTTTCAGTTTAGAGCTGAGAAGCTAGTGTTCGAGGCAGATGATGTTGCTAAAGGACTTTTGAATCTCATCACTCTGCATGGAATCACTACTCTTGTAATGGGGGATGCACAAAACAAATATTATACTACGTATGTGAGAATACAAGAGTAGAAGTTTCTCTTCTTTTGCCTCATTTCAAATCTTTTTGGACATTTTTCTTTCTCAACCATTTTTTTTAGGTTGCACATTCCCCCACCTCAAAGTGACTTCACAGGTTTTCTGTTCAACTGTAGGAATGTGGAACGACCAAAGTCCAAGAAGGCAATTGAAGTGATGCAGAAAGCTGACCCATCATGCAAGATACATATTGTTTGTAGAGACGACCTCATTTGTACCAGGTACTTTCCTGCTTTTAAGTGCTGCTTTTGTTTGTTTACAATGTGCTATTTTGCTCCATATACACTTTATAATTTGTGAAATTGAATTCTTTAAATATTGACTATGCTGCCTAACTGCTTGTTATCTCAAAGTAGCAACTCTGCATTTGGCAAGTGATTTAGTGGTGATTTAAGTTGCTTTAAGGCCCAAATGTAAGTGCTTTAAGGTGGATGTTATTTAATGCAGCTCCATATGCGCTTTAAACTTAAATCACCAAATATCTAACTTTTGACACCTTTTACCCTCACCACTTAACTTACTAACATAGTACATGAGGGCAATTTGGTCTTTTATTTAATTATACTTCATCTACTTCACTACTACCTAACAATAATGCTTTAAAAGATTTAGTATATACTTCTCCTTAAATTCACTTGCCAAATGCAACACAAATACGAAGATAGTGAAAAGGAAATTATCTTTAAAGTTTCACATACTTCCTTTATCTCTCACTTTTTATATTTTTTGATCAAGTGATGTTAATTGAGTGATACTACCTAACAATAATGCTTTAAAAGATTTAGTATCTACTTCTCCTTAAATTCACTTGCCAAAAGCAATGCAAATAGGAAAATAGTGAAAAGGAAATTATCTTAAAAGTTTCACATACTTCCTTTATCTCTCTCTTTTTAATTTTTTTTGATCAAGTGATGTTAATTGAGTGATATTAATGATGTGCAAACTACTTATTGTGGTTTAGTCATGACTGGTACTCTTTGTGTTAACTGCATGGTAATGAAATCTAGGTAATATTTTTTTCTGAATTGTCCTTTTCTGTAATTTTCATTTGGGTTTCATTTTTAGCCTACCCCAACTTATTTGGGACTAAAGGCTTGGTTGTTGTTGTTGTTGTTGTCCTTTTTTGGAATTCTCACCAGAATTTCTTAATAATGCGCTAATTTGTTGGTTCTGTTTTGTAATCCAAACCTATGATAAAGGTAAGTACTTTATTATGAAGTCAGTACTGGTAAGTCCATCATGATGCACGTGCACGGATACTGTCTTCTTTTACGTCTAATTGATAGAGTTGCATTTTTTAACAGAGAGGCAACTTCAAGTGCATCACCTGTGGATGCGCCATCCCTAGGAAGATCAAAATTACTATCCTACCTGTCACAGCAATTAAAATCTCTGCCATCAGTTAAGCAGTGCTCTGGATCTCCCAACTTGCGAGCCATTGTTCCTGAAGGTCTGGAAGATATATCTCTTGATCCTTTTAAAGAGATGCCAACAAGAACTCAAATCAGACATGAGTTGGAGATGCATAGTGACTCAGATTCGTCATCCTCTACTGATTTAAAGATTGAAGCACAATATTCATTATATGAGACCAACAAGAACCACTCATCATCATTGAAAAAATCAGAGCTCTACTATGTAAACACTTCTATCAATTCTTAATATAATTTGGTGCTTGTGGGTACGCACTATGTATTTTCCTTGGTATCTCTTCAGTGTCACTGTGTCCCTTTGTGAACTTTCTTTACTAGTTCCATGTCTATGGCCGTACAAGACCAACTAAATGATATCTCCAAACTTTATACCTTGTTAAACATACTCTTACTCCAAGCTAAGTATCAAGAAGATGATATAAGGTAGGGGGTGTTGCAGTGTTGTGTGTGTTTGGGTGGTGGTGGTGGTTGGGGGGGGGGGGGGGGGGGGGGCGCATAAAAAGTTAAACATGGGCAATTTTTTTTCATGTTTACTAATTTCTGTTAGGGAGGCATGAGGTCTGATGACCATGATGACGATGATCATACATATGCCAGGCTTCAAGAGGCGTTAAGGGTAGCTAAGACCTTGGAAAAAGAAGTCCTTGATGAGCGAAATAAGCATCAAAGAACTGAAAGGGAGCTCTGGGAGGCTCTCCTTAAAGTAATGAGTTTTTCTTTCTACCTAAACATTTATTTTCCTCCCAAATTCATGGAATTGCCTTTTTTTCAAATGATTGGTGCATCTGGTGGTCCTCCGCACTTTTTGTTGGTTCTGTTGCAATATTAAATTTCTTTTATTTTTTGGCCCAACATTATTTCTGGCTTCCTACAAAATAGCGGCACATACTTTTTTGTCATTCCGTTTTTACTACTTATCATGCTTTGTTCTGTATTCTTGAACCAGATTGCTTTTCGGTCGTACTCGAACATTTTGAGGGTATAGTTTCTAGTTAGCAAACCAGCTTTTTGTCACTTTCGAAAATAGTTTAAAATTAGCTGTTATCATCATAGTTCATCTAGACTCTTAACTCTCTCTAAATGTTGGCCGATTCCTTTTTCAGACTAAACAATCTGATGACCTGCACCAAAAGGAGTTAAAAGAGAGGGAAGAAATTGAAGAAAAGCTTGCCAACTTGGACCTCTATGCAAAAGATTTAGACAAAAAGTTGGCCGGGACCGAATCACTTCTTCACTCGATACAAGATGACCATGACAGATTGCTGAAAGAACATGAAATTGCAGTGAAAGAGGCTGAGGATTTACGTAACAAAATAAACAATAAGAATTTTTCTGGGTCCTGCTTAGGACCCAACACTGAGTTTTCTTATGCAGAGTTGAAGCAGGCCACCCAAGGTTTCAATGATTTGCTCAAAACTAGGGAAGACGAGTTTGGACTGGCTTACGTTGGTACAATTTCAAATGCCTTTGTTTCTGTGAAGGTGTTGAACTCCAGGAGCGATTTTGATAGATTACAGTTCAAGAAAGAGGTTGCTCAATTTATTACCTTACAATTAACATGAACAGGCAGAGAGCATAATGCAAGAGTTTAGCCCACCATTAATCATTGGCCTTTAAGTTAAATTTAAAATATTAAAATATTTATATATGGCCACATAAAAGAAAGTAAAATAAAGTGTGCAATTTTTCCTTTTTCTTTCTTGTCCCTTTAGGGGGCATAATGTAAGTGGTTCAAGTACACC
This sequence comes from Carex rostrata, assembly GCF_964058835.1. NCBI lineage: Eukaryota > Viridiplantae > Streptophyta > Magnoliopsida > Poales > Cyperaceae > Carex > Carex rostrata. Next base: position 12,487,121 of record NC_135920.1, on the reverse strand, counting down.
AGTAATCAAGGACTTTGGAGTAAATTGAAAATATCGAGCTATCCACAATATGACCAAAAAGACAAAAGAGAAGTGCATTTTTTTGTTTACTTGTTTTTCGGTACTTCTTTTCTTGAGTTATCTGCCTGCATGTGGTTGGGAAGGGGGAGGGGGAGGTTCATTATATGAACCAATTTGCTGAATGTTCTGCTTCAGAGTGCAGTTAACAATACCTGAAACTAAGCTCCTAGAAATTATTGTATATTGTCGTATCATTAACTTAACTTACTAAGCTATCAATATATATTTGGTCCACATTTTTTTTTTGATGGTTGGCGGCGAAGTGCCGCCAATAGATATATTGATACTAAAAGAGTTTTTAAAAGTTTATTTACAACCATGAAACAAACAAACAAACTAACTAGTCCACATTTTTTATCACAGGTCACTGTTCTTAGTGCACTGAGGCATCCAAATCTCGTCACCTTAATTGGATCTTGCCAAGATACACCTGCTCTTGTGTATGAACACGTACCAAGAAGCTTACAAGAGCATTTAGTTAGTATGCATGGTGGAGTGCCGCTGACATGGCAGATTCGCACCAGAATAATTGGCGAAATCTGCTCCGCTCTGATATTTCTTCATTCCAGTAAGCCTAATGCCGTAATTCATGGCAACCTCAGGCCTGAAACTGTTCTCATTGATTCTGATTTCCATGTCAAGCTCAGCGATTATGGAACCTCTACTTTTCTAAAATCAACCGAATCTCTGAAAAATTCATACTCGGACCCAAAAATCACGGTCTCTCAGAAGCCAACACCTAAGTCCGATGTCTACTCCTTTGGTATGATTATACTCCATCTTTTGACTGGAAGGTCTCCTATGGTTATTACTGGGGTAGTTGAGGAAGCATTAGCAAAGGGAGAGTTGGGGTCAGTGATTGATGCTTCAGCCAAGGATTGGCCGGTTGTACAGGCTATGCAGCTGGCTTATCTCGGACTTAGATGTGCTGAGTCGTTGAGCAAGGGAAAACAGCTTGATTTAGTTAATGATGTTTGGAGGGTGCTTGAGCCCATAAAGAATGCTGCATCACTATCCGTGTCACCCCCATTTGGACCCTACTTGGATGGGAATGGTGTGCCATTTTATTTTGTCTGCCCCATTTTCCAGGTACTATATAAACTATCAATGTTGCTCCCCCCATTTTTCAGCTTTTGAGGGAAGTGATAACTGCTGTAAGTGTGCATATGGAGATGTGTGGACCAAAAGTTGGAAAAAGAAAAATACTAAGGGGCACTCAGTTGGTACATCAAGATTCTCTTGTAAAGCAAGGGTAGTGTACCTGTCTACTGATGCCTACCTAACTTAGGTCATAAAATTAAAAAAATAGAGAAAACCTCAGTATATACTAATGTTGCAACACATCTAATACCACTGCTAGTTGCAACACAGACGCTTGAACTATTTCAGCAAACACACACAGCTAATTTGCCTACATTTCTATTTCAGGAGGTCATGAAGGATCCACAGATTGCTGCAGATGGGTATACTTATGAAGCCGAGGCTATAAAAGGTTGGCTTGATAGTGGACATGACAGATCACCTATGACTAATTTGAAACTGTCACATCGTCAGCTCATTACAAATTATCCCCTTCGATCTGCTATTCAGGAGTGGTTTCAGCACCACTTGTGATAGCCATAGCCAGTTCCATTTTTTTGATGTTCTGTGTATACTTGTTTGTTTTGATTTTTTTTTGTTTTTGTTGTTGTATAATTACATATTGTACATCTGTATAGAGAGGAAAATATATGCACATGTAGATTTCACAGAGAACAAAACGCAAGTTAAAGACGCAAGAAATTAATTGCTAGAAGAGTTCACATACAGATCTTGAGCTGCAATAAGCATGTACAGTTATTTTGGATATATTTGCATCTTTGATGGATTTGACAACAGAGAATTGTTTGTCTACTATCTGTGCCTGGAGTGTACACAATAAATTATTTATCCTAATTTTTATTTATTTAATGTGCCCTCACATATATAGACCTTTTCCTGTCTTGGCTCAAGAAAGGTTTCTTCCTTCCTATACTCCAAAGCTGGCCATGGAGATCTTTTTTCAACGATTTTGAAATACTTTTTGTGTTTAATTTTGATAACAAGTAATGGCTGAGAGCATCTCCAATTCAACAATTGAAATTAATTGCTAAATTAACAATTATTGAAATTTTAAAAATTAAGCAATCTACTCTTACATTGGTGCAATTAACCAAACAATTGAGAATTAAATATTTAGCCAATTCATCTTTAGAAAATGATTTCTTATTAAGCAATTATTTCCAACAATTGCTAAATAAGCAATAGCCATACAACCTAGCAATTACAAAAACAATTGACACATCAGCATAAGTAATCCATAAGCAATCACTGATGAAGATGCTCTGATATCTTCTGCAAAAGAAATTTAAGTTATCATGTGATTAAGATTTCCTCCATCACATAGAAAATCCATGTATCAAATTTAGGCAATTTTTAATATAGTTTGCTCGTCTATCCAAATTATATAAAAATAACGGTTATTTATGAATATTATTATGTTGAATAGGGATTCAATTACAACATTATATAGTTATAACATCTAACAACACGATTTTTCAAAGTCCATACAGTTGATCCAAAATGTTAAACATTATCTACATATTAAAATGTTCCTGGGATCAAAATTTACCTTTTTTTTATAATTTTTTAATATTTATTAAGATGTGTACAAAATTGAATAGTGAAAACAATACTTTTGTAAAATACTTAATATATGATAAACAACTAAAAAAAAATGTAAAAATTGATCTTCAAGCACATTTTAATATAAAGATCATGTTGAACGGTTGGATCGATGGTTTGGACTTTAAAAAATCGTGTTGTAAGATATTGTAACTATAGATTGCTGTAAGTGGATCCCTCTTCATTTATGAATTCCGTCAAAATTGATACACTTGTTGTCCCTAACGACACCTAGAGGGAGATGAATATATGACCTTTTTAAATTTTAAAACCTATTCAAGTTTAAATAGATCTCGTGTGCAAATATATAGTTCTTAGCGGAATCAAGAACTTAAATATAAATTGCAAATAAAGTAAATAGATAGAGTTAAGAGAGTTGACACATGAGATGATAACGGAGTTTGGTAACTAAAGGCCTACGTCTCCGAGGCATCACGACTGACACTTGGTGCACCTTTCTATTACCCAGTAAGAAAGGAATATAAGGTGGAACCGATAAGATCTCACAACACACGGGTAGTCAACTCAGCCTAAAGAAAAGGAGCACAAACGACTCAAAGAGAGGAGCACAACAACTCAAGTAGGCGAGCACAACAACTCTAAGTCCAACAAACATTCCCTTACTTTCATTCTAATATCAACACTGATCAATTTAGGTGAAGTGGATTTGATATTGTTCAAAGAATATTGAAGTTTAAGCACAAACAACAATAGACTAGGCTAAACCTCTCAAAGAATTCAAAAGTGACACCTCAAAGGATGCTAGGTTTATTGTATGTGTGTGCACAGAGGGAAACAATTAAGCACTTTATTTATAATGAGATATCATCATAGAATCTTAGAAAATAAAAAAAATATAGGGTTTCATTCTCAACCGTCACAATGGCTGGGAAGATCTCAAGATCCGCATAATTAGGGTTTACCTGATTTGCTTGTGCTTTGTTTTCATTTTGGACTTGCCTAGATAAATTTGAATTTTGAAGTTTTGATTTCTGCCGTTATGATGTTAGATCAATCATGTAATGGCTGGACTCAGGAAGTCACAACTTAAGACCTACTTTATCATACTTTTGGATATAAATTAAAAATTAATAAAATTAAAATGATAAAGTAATCTTTATGATCTTCATGATTTAGCATCCAATCAATCCATATAGCTTGTGTTAATCATGAATCATGTCGTGATACTTTTCTTTGACAATCAAATTAATATAGTAATTAAACCTACAAATATCTCAAAAAAGAAAGTGTAGAATTCAATGTTTATATATTTTGCAAATTAGTCAAACAGAGCAATTAGATTGCTTACAACAACACTTGTAGCTTATGTAAGGAGTAGAATTAGGGTGCATTTAAGCAATTTATAATTTTTTGACTTAATGAAGTATAAAGTTAAGTGGTAAAGAAAAAAAATTAGAAGTTAATTTTATGCATTAAGTTTTCATCATATTTTGACCACTTAAATTTATACTAAATTATTTGAAAATTTAATAATTTGACATATGTTTAAATTACTTGCAAAATAAATCAGCTTTAACGATTTAGATTCATCATAGCTTAGTTACTCATTACGTATGTAATAGTTTTTTTTTTATCCACGGCTATGTTCAAAATCCCAATGGTTGAATCCTTCAATCCAATGTTATCAGAACTAGACCGGACATCGATCCAATAAAGCTTCAGATTAATAATTTACTGATCGAACCGGTAGATCAACCGGCGATCACTAGTTTATTTAAATACTTATTATATATATGATGATTATCACACAATATCATATTTTTATGTAGCGATAGGGAAGTATATATTATCCTTTGCGCGAGGAGGATAAATTGCGTACTTAGAATACTCCTAAAAATCGATCGAAAGATAAAAATAACTTTTAAATCGCATAAAAATAAAATAGAAACTCCAGGCGCCTATGGGTAGTGACAGTGTCGTATGCAGGGTCGCCTTGCGGGATAATTTGTTTCACATGCGACAGTGATAGTGCTGTATACGGGGTAGAGAAACATCGAAATTATACTTTGCATAATTTATAAGGAGATGACTTGAACCCTAGAGTCTCTCTATTATCTGTTTACATCTGTATCCTAATTACAATTAGCGCCACCATCTCAAACTTTTATAAACCCGAGAACCTAGACTAGTATATGTTACTAAATATTAAAGATACTATCCCTGTGGACCGACACTTAACACTACTATATAGTAGGATCATGCGCTTATGATTCGAACGAAAGTAGAATTAAGGTATAAAAGGTATATTGATTTATACTAAAAGTAGTGTACTCATTTAGAGTCATTACTAATACAAGATGAAAGACAACTAAAAGAAGATGAACAACCAGTAGAACATGAATGATAGCTAGTAGAAGATAAAAGACAACAAATAGAAAGTAAAATACAACCAGAAGAACATGAAAGACAACTAGTACAAGATGAAAGATAACTAAAAGAAGTTGAACGACAACTAGATGGAGATGAACGACAAACAATTGAATGTGAAAGACAACTAATATAAGATGAAAGACAACCATTTAAAGATGAATAACAAGATGAAAGACAACAAGAAAAAAAATGAAAGGCAACCAGTAGAACATGAAATAGAACAAGTACAAGATGAATAACAACTAGAATAAATTGAAAGACAACATGTAGAACATGACAACCAGTATATTATGAAATACAATTAGAAGAACATGAAAGACAACCGGTAGAACATGAATGACAACAAGTACAATCTGAAAGAAAACTAGAAGAAGATGAAAGACAACCAGTAGAATATGAAAGACAACCAATACAATATGAATGACAAATTGAAGAAAATGAAATGCAACCAATAGTAGAGGAAAGACAACTAGTAGAACGTGAAAGATAACTAGTAGAACATGAAAGAACCAGAAAAAGAAGAAAGACAACTAGAAGAAGATGAAAAGACAACCAGTACAAGATGAATGACAACAAGATTAAGATGAAATATAATCAATACAAGATGAAAGACAACCAATAGAATGTGAAAGACAACAAGTAGAACAAGAAAGACAACTCGTAAAAGATGAAATACAATTAGAAGAAGATGAATGACAATTAGAAAAAAAAATGAAAGAAAACCATTAGAATATGAAAGATAACAAGTACAAGAACATGAAACACAACCGGTACAAGGTGAAAGACAATTGGAAGAAAATGAAATATAACCCGTAGAACATGAAAGACAACTAGTAGAACGTGAAAGACAACCTATTGCTAATGAAAGACAATTGAAGAAAGATGAAACACAACCCATACAAGATGAAAGACAACTAGAAGAACATGAAAGACAACCAGTAGAACATGAAAGACAACCAGTACAAGATGAAAGACAATTAGAAAAACATGAAAGACGTACATGATAAAAGACAACTAGAAGAACATGAAAGACAACCAGTACCATAGAAAAAAAAAACTAGAAGAAGATGAAAGACAACCAGTAGAACATGAAATAAAATCAGTACAAGATGAATGAATAAAAGGATGAAACACAACCTATATAAGATGAAAGACTATCAGTAAAACGTGAAAGACAACCAGTACAAGATAAAAAACAAAAAGAAATTGAAAGACAACCACTAGAACATGAAATACCAAATGCAAGATGAAAGACAACTAATACAAGATGAAAGACAACTCGAAGAAGATGAAATACAACTAGTAGAACATGAATGGCAGCTAGTAGAAGATGAAAGACAACAAGTAGAAAGTGAAATACAACCATTAGAATATCAAAAACAATTAAGAAAAGAAGAAAAGACAATTAGAAGAAGATGAAAGACAATAACTAGAACATGAAAGACAACCAGTATATGATGAATAACAATAAGATCAAGATGAAATACAACCAGTACAAGATGAAAGTCAACAAGTAGAACAAGAAAGACAACTCGTAAAAGATGAAAAACAACTAGAAGAAGATGACAAACAACTATTACAAGATGAAAGACAACTAATAAAACATCAAACACAACCCCTAGAATAAGAAAGACAACTAGTAGAGGATGAATGACAATTAGGAAAAAAAATGAAAGACAATCATTAGAACATGAAAGACAATCAGTACAAGATGAAAGACAACTAGAAGAATATGAAACACAACCAGTACAATGTGAAAGACAATTGGAAGAAGATGAAACACAACCCGTACAAGATGAAAGACAACTAGAAGAACATGAAAGACAAAAAGAACAATATAAAAAACAACTTCAAGAAGATGACAACCTATAATATAAGAAATGCAACCAGTAAAACGTGTAAAACAACCAGTAGAACGTGTAAAACAACTAGTAGAAGAAAAAAAACAACTAGAAGAAAATGAAAGACAACCAGTACAAGACTCTATTACAACACTCTAATTGAAGGTGACTGCAGCAAACTAGTAGTGTCTCCAGATGGGAAGATAAGAGGGTTGGTTGCAACTCTAATAAAACACTCCAACTGGAGGTGTTCGCAATAACCTAGTAGTGTCTCGATATGGAAAGAGAAGAGTGTAGTAGCAACCCTTATAAAACTCAAAACACCTTCAATTGGAGTGTTGTATTAGGGTTATAAATACCCTATTATCTTGCAACATGGAGACACTACTAGAGTGCTCTAAACACCTTCAAATGGAGTGTTGTATTAGGGTTATAAATGCCCTATTATCTTGCCATATAGAGACACTACTAGAGTGCTCCAAACACCTTCAATTGGAGTGTTGTATTAGGGTTGTAAATGCCCGATTATCTTGCCATATAAAGACACTACTATAGTGCTCAAAACACCTTCAATTGGAGTGTTGTATTATGGTTGGAAATGCCCTATTACCTTGCCATATAGAGACACTACTAGAGCGCTCCAAACACCTTCAATTGGAGCATTGTATTAGGGTTGCAAATGCCCTATTATCTTGCTATATAGAGACAATACTAGAATTCTCCAAATACCTTCAATTGGAGTGTTGTATTCGGATTGTAAATGACCTATTATCTTGCTATGTAATTACGCTACTAGAGTGCTCCAAACACCATTAAATGGAGGATTGTATTACGGTAGTAAATGCCCTATTATCTTGCCATATAGAGACATTACTAGAGTACTCCAAACACCTTAAATTGGAGTGTTGTTTTAAGGTTGTAAATGCCCTATTATCTTGTTATCTAGAGATACTACTAGAGTGCTCCAAACACCATCAATTGGAGTATTATATTAGGGTTGTAAATGCTCAATTATCTTGCCATATAGAGACACTACTAGAATTCTCCAAACACCTTCAATTGGAGTATTGTACCAGGGTTGTAAATGCCATATTATCTTGCCATATAGAGACACTACTAGAATTCTCCAAACACCTTCAATTGGAGTATTGTACCAGGGTTGTAAATGCCATATTATCTTGCCATATAGAGACACTACTAGAGTGTTCAAAAGACCTTCAATTGAAGTGTTGTATTAGGGTTGCAAATGCCCTATTATTTTGCCATATGGAGACACTACTCGAGTGCTCCAAACACTTTATATTGGAGTGTTATATTACAATTGTAAATGCCACATTATCTTGCCATATAGAAACACTACTAGAGTGCTCCAAACACCTTTAATTGGAGTGTTATATTAGGGCTGTTAATGCCCTATTATCTTGCCACATGGAGACACTACAAGATTGCTCCGAACACCTTCAATTGGAGTGTTATATTAGGGTTGTAAATGCTCGATTATCTTGCCATATAGAGACACTACTCGAGTTCATGAAATACCTTTAATTGGAGTGTTGTATTAGGGTTGTAAATGCCCTATTATCTTGGCATATAGAGACACTACTAGAGTGCTCCAAACACCTTCAATTGAAGTGTTGTATTAGGGTTGTAAATGTCTGAATATCTTGCCATATAGAGACACTATTAGAGTTCCCCAAACACCTTCAATTGGAGTGTTGTATTAGGGTTGTAAATGCCCTATTAGCTTGCCATATAGAGACATTACTAGAGTTCTCTAAGCACCTTCAATTGGAGTGTTGTATTAGGGCTGTAAATGCCTTATTATCTATCTATCTGGAGACACTATTAGAGTGCTCCAAACACCTTCAATTGGAGTATTGTATTAGGATTGTAAATGACCTATTATCTTGCCATATAGAGACACCACTAGAGTGCACCAAGCACCTTCAATTGGAGTGTTGTATTAGGGTTGTAATGCCATATTATCTTGCCATATAGGGACACTACTAGAGTGCTCCAAACTCCATCAATTGGAGTGTTGTATTAGGGTTTTAAATGCCCTATTATCTTGTAGTAATGAAGTATCAATCCAAAGACTAAGGCAATTGTAATTTTTACTTAAACTAAATTAGAACTAAATAAATTGCAATTAATTAAAGGGGGGGGGGGGGGGTTGTTGCAAAGTAACTAAATGTGGGTTCAATACCCAAAGCAATTGGTTTGTAGCAAGAAACTAAATTAAATGCAAATAAAAAGGGGTTTCTAAATCAAGATAACGAGGTCTAAGGGCTTTTGGTCTACAATCATTTGGTCAATCTATTTACTTTTGAAGTTATCTAAATTCATGTCATGTCTTGATGGGAATTCCAACTAGGTTGGTCTATTTCTAGTTCCTACAACTACCTTTCATAATTCATGATTCCACGTTAATGTACATCTTAATTATGGTTCTCATCCACCTAATTGGGTTATTTAATAGGAAGCATCTACTACTACTACTATTACTTGGTACCGTATTTGGTTCTATGATTCCGGGGGTAGATTTGAGTCCACCTTATCTACTATCCTAAGATTATTTGTGTACAATGAAAATGTTTCTTCTTTATCATACACCCTTAATGCTAAAGTACTGTCACTACCCTAACAAGGTTCGATTACCAAAACACAGATCATGCATGCCTCTCAAATATATAAAATAAAACCAAACATCAAGCCAAAACAATCATCATAAAGAGAACATCCAAGTAAATAAACTAACACAAGTTCTTGCTACAACCTAAGTCCTTAGAGAGGAAATTAGCCTCTCATGGGTGCAATAACAATAACATCCATGATAGAGAACAAGAAATCCATACAAGTATCAAGAAAATAACAAGAGAAATAGAATACACCAATTCCCAAGTTATGCCTCAGTTTTTCCTTGCAAGCTCCTCGAGTTCTGCCAAGTTCTTCAATCCTTCGCGCCTTTGATTCACTTGAGAGATGAGATGGATTGAAAATGTGATTAGGGTTTAGTGGTAGATAATGGTAGCATCCAAAGATGAGTCTCCAGATGGCTGCCTATTGCATACTGCCTTTTATAATCAAATTTGTGACTTGGGGAATAATCAGGCGCAACTTGGAAGTGAATCGGACGAAGATTGCACAATAAATACACAAAATCTGCCAAAGATCTGGCTGGTGTGGCCCAGGGTGCAGCCTGGTCAGGCCGCACAGGCGGTTGCGCTGTGAAGAGAGATGTGAAGAGAGATGTAGATCGTGCGGGCAGAGGAGGCCGCACCTTCACCCGCAGAAGCTCTTTGACTTCTTGGGGTGTCTTCTCCAGAAGGATCAAAATCTGCTATTATTCTCGTGTATGAACAGTGTTCCTACTATCCCTGCTTTTTCAAATCCAGTCATTGAATTGTTTCGAGATGCGTGCACATAAAAGTTTTGAAAAAAGTTGCTTTGAAATTCATTCCCGAAGAAAATTGAACGGTTAGACTCGAAAAAGCAGGGATAGCAGGGTTACTGTTCACAGGAAGAGAATAGCAGCGGATTTTATTCCTCTACAGAAGCGTGCGGGTCATGGTGCGGGCAGGGATAGCCACACGGGAGGCCGCACCAATATGCTTGTGCTGTCTTCTAGAGCTTTTGAGAGGTGTGCGGGTCAGCCAGGCTGCACCTTATGCCGGACAACCTCTCTGACTTGGCTATTTTTGCTCCTTTTCGATCGAGGTTTCTTCCAAAGTGGATACGGTCGCACCAAGTGCCCTACAAACCATTTCAAAGCTTGCAAATGCTCCAAAACTACAAATAAAATGAGCAAACGGTAGTAACTTGGTCCTTGATATATTTCTAAACTAAATTATGCTAAATTAACCTAAATGCATGAAAATTGGTCAAGTTATCAATACAAAACACTAGGTAAAAGTATACCTAATATATGCTCATCATGTATTAGGGTTGTAAATGCCCCATTATCATGCCATACCTTCAATTGGAGTGTTGTATTAGGGTTGTAAATACCCTATTATCTTGCCATATGGGGACACTACTAGAGTGCTCAAAACACCTTCAATTGGAGTGTTGTATTAGGGTTGTAAATGCCCTATTATCTTGCCATCTGGAGACACTACTAGAGTGCTCCTAGCACCTTCAATTGGAGTGTTGTATTAGGGTTGTAAATGCCCTATTATCTTGCCATCTGGAGACATTACTAGAGTGCTCCAAACACCTTCCATTTGAGGGCTGTATTAGGTTTGCAAATGCTATCTTGCCATATACACTACTAGAGTGCTCAAAACACCTTCAATTGGAGGGTTGTATTAGGATTGGAAATGCCCTATTATCTTGCCATATAGAGACACTACTAGAGTGCTCCAAATACCATCAATTGGAGTGTTGTATTAGGGTTGTAAATGTCCTAATATCTTGCCATATAGAGACACTACTAGGGTGGTCCAAACACCTTCAATTGGATTGTTGTATTAGGGTTGTAAATGCCCTATTATATTTTCATTTGGAGACACTAGAAGTGTGCTCCAAACACCTTCAATTGGAGTGTTGTATTAGGGTTGCAAATGCCCTATTAGCTTGCCATATAGAGACACTACTAGAGTTCGCTAAGCACATTCAATTGGAGTGTTGTATTAGGGCTGTAAATGCCTTATTATCTTTCTATAAAGAGACACTACTAGAGTGCTCCAAACATCTTCAATTCGAGTGTTGTATTAGGGTTTTAAATACCCTATTATCTTGCTATATGTGGACAATACTAGAGTAATCCAAACACCTTGAATTGAAGAGTTGTATTAGGATCGTAAATGCCGTATTATCATGCCATATAGGGACAATACTAGAGTGCTCCAAGCATCTTAAATAGTATTGTATTAGGATTGTAAATGCCCTATTATCTAGCCATTTGGATACACTACTAGAATTCTCCAAACACCTTCAATTGGAGTGTTGTATTCGGGTTGTAAATGACTTATTATCTTGCCATGTAGGGACACCACTAGAGTGCCCCAAACACAATTAAATGGAGGAGTGTATCACTGTAGTAAATTCCCTATTATCTTGCCATATAGAGAGACACTACTTGAGTGCACGAAACACCATAAATTGGAGTGTTGTTTTAGGGTTGTAAATGCCCTATAATCTTGTCATCTGGAGACACTACTGGAGTGCTCCAGACACCATCAATAGGAGTGTTGTATTAGGATTGTAAATGCCACATTATCTTGCCATATAGGGACATTACTGGAGTGCTCCAAACACCTTCAATTCGAGTGTTGTATTTGAGTTGTGACTGCCCTATTATATTGCCGTGTCGAGACACTACAAGATTGCACCAAACACTTTCAATTGGAGTGTTGTGTCACTAGAGTGCTCCAAATACCATCAATTGGAGTGTTGTATCAGGATTGTACATGCCACATTATCTTGCCATATAGGAACATTACTGGAATGCCCCAAACACCTTCAATTTGAGTGTTGTATTTGAGTTGTGACTGCCCTATTATATTGCCATGTCAAGACACTACAAGATTGCACCAAACATCTTCAATTGGAGTGTTGTATCATGGTGGAAAATGCCCGATTATCTTGCCAGATAGAGACACAATTAGAGTTCCCTCAAACACCATCAATTGGAGTGTTGTATTATGGTTGTAAATTTCCTATTATCTTGCCATCTGGAGACACTACTAGAGTACTCCACACACCATCAATCAGAGTGCTTTATTAGGGTTGTAAATGCCCTATTATCTTGCCATATAGAGACATTACTAGAGTGCTCTAAACACCTTCAATTGGAGTGTTGTATTAGGGTTGTAAATGCCCAATTATCTTTTCATTTGGAGACACTACAAGAGTGCTGCAAACACCTTCAATTGGAGTGTTGTACTAGTGTTATAAATGCCCTATTATCTTGCCATATAGAGACACTACTAGGGAGGTCCAAACACCTTCAATTGGATTGTTGTATTAGGGTTGCAAATGCCCTATTATCTTTTCATTTGGAGACACTACAAGTGTGGTCCAAACACCTTTAATTGGAGTGTTGTATTAGGGTTGTAAATGTCCTATTATCTTGCCATATAAAGACACTACTAGAGTGCTCCAAACACCATCAATTGGATTGTTGTATTAGGGTTGTAAATGTCCGAATATCTTGCCATATAGAGACACTATTTGAGTTCCCCAAACACCTTCACTTGGAGTGTTGTATTAGTGTTGCAAATGCCCTATTATCTTGCCACATTGAAACACTACTGGAGTGCTCCAAACACCTTCAAATGGAGTGTTGTATTAGGGTTGCAAATGCCCTATTAGCTTGCCATATAGGGACACTACTAGAGTTCTCTAAGCACCTTCAATTGGAGTGTTGTATTAGGGCTGTAAATGCCTTATTATCTAGATATCTGGAGACACTATTAGAGTGCTCCAAACACCTTCAATTGGAGTATTATATTAGGATTGTAAATGACCTATTATCTTGCCATATAGAGACACCATTAGAGTGCACCAAGCACCTTCATTTGAAGTGTTGTATTAGGGTTGTAAATGCCCCATTATCATGCCATATAGAAACACTACTAGAGTGCACCAAGCACCTTCAATTGGAGTGTTGTATTAGGGTTGTAAATGACAAATTATCTTGCCTGATACACTACAAGAATTCTCCAAACACCTTGAATAGGAGTGTTGTATTGGGATTGTAAATGCCACATTATCTTGCCATATAAGGACATTACAGGAGTGCTCCAAACACCTTCAATTCGAGTGTTGTATTTGAGTTTGACTGCCCTATTATATTGCCATGTCGAGACACTACAAGATTGCACCAAACACCTTCAATTGGAGTGTTGTATCATGGTTGTAAATTCCCGATTATGTTGCCAGATAGAGACACAATTAGAGTTCCCTCAAACACCTTCAATTGGAGTGCTGTATTATGGTTGTAAATTTCCTATTATCTAATCATCTGGAGACACTACTAGAGTACTTCACACACCATCAATTGGAGAGCTTTATTAGGGTTGTAAATGCCCTATTATCTTACCATATAGAGACACAACTAGAGTGCTGCAAACACCTTCAATTGGAGTGTTATACTAGAGTTTTAAATGCCCTATTATCTTGTTATATAGAGACACTACTAGAGTGGTCCAAACAGCTTCAATTGGATTGTTGTATTAGGGTTGTAAATGCTCTATTATCTTTTCATTTGGAGACACTACAAGTGTGCTCCAAACATCTTCAATTGGAGTGTTGTATTAGGGTTGTAAACAACCTATTATCTTGCCATATAGAGACACTACTAGTGTGGTCCGAACAACTTCAAATGAATTGTTGTATTAGGGTTGCAAATGCCCTATTATCCTACCATCTGGAGACACTACAAGAGTGCTCCAAACACCTTCAATTGGAGTGTTATATTAGGGCTGTAAATGCCTTATTATCTTGCTATAAAGACACACTACTAGAGTGCTCCAAACACCTTCAATTCGAGTGTTGAACTAGGGTTGTAAATGCCTTATTATTTTGCCATCTGGAGACACTACTAGAGTGCTCCAAACACCTTCAATTGAGGGCTGTAATTGGGTTGCAAATGCCTTATTATCTAGCCATATAGAGACACCACTAGAGTGCTGCAAACACCTTCAATTGTATGGTTGTATTTGGGTTGGAAATGCCCTATTATCTTGCCATATAGAGACACTACTAGAGTGCTCCAAATAACTTCAATTGGAGTGTTGTATTAGGGTTGTAAATGCCCTAATATCTTGCCATATATAGATGCTAGTAGGGTTGTACAAACACCTTCAATTGGAGTGTTGTATTAGGGTTGTAAATGCCCTATTATCTGTTCATTTGGAGACACTACAAGTGTCTCGAAAAACCTTCAATTGGAGTGTTGTATTAGGGTTGAAAATGCCATATTATCTTGCCATATAGAGACAGTGCTAGAGTGCTCCAAACACCTTCAATTGGAGTTTTGTATTAGGGTTGCATAATGCCCTATTAGCTTGCCATAAAGAGACACTACAAGAGTTCTCTAAGCACCTTCAATTGGAGTGTTGTATTAGGGCTGTAAATGCCTTATTATCTTGCTATAAAGAGACACTACTAAAGTGCTCCAAACACCTTCAATTCAAGTGTTGTATTAGGCTTGTAAATACCCTATTATCTTGCCATATGTGGACACTACTAGAGTAATCCAAACAACTTGAATTGAAGAGTTATATTAGGGTTGTAAATGCCCTTTTATCATGCCATATAGGGACAATAGTAGAGTGCTCCAAGCAACTTCAATTGGTGTGTTGTGTTAGGATTGTAAATGCCCTATTAGTTAGCCATTTGGATACACTACCATAATTCTCTAAACACCTTCAATTGGAGTGTTGAATTCGGGTTGTAAATGACCTATTATCTTGCCATGGAGGGACACTACTAGAGTGCCCCCCGAACACAACTAATGGAGGATTGTATTACGATAGTAAATTCCCTATTATCTTGCCATATAGAGAGACACTACTTGAGTGCACGAAACACCTTAAATTGGAGTGTTGTTTTAGGGTTGTAAATGCCCGATAATCTTGTCATCTGGAGACACTACTGGAGTGCTCCAGACACCATCAATTGGAGTGTTGTATTAGGGTTGTAAATGCCAAATTATCTTGCCTGATAGAGATACTACAATAATTCTCGAAACACCATAAATTGGAGTGCTTTATTAGGGTTGTGAATGCCCTATTATCTTGCCATGTAGAGACACTACTAGAGTGCTCTACACACCTTCAATTGGAGTGTTGTATCAGGGTTGTAAATACCCTATTATCTTGCCATATAGAGACAATACTAGAGTGGTCCCAACACCTTCAATTGGATTGTTGTATTAGGTTTGTAAATTCCATAGTATATTTTCATTTGGAAACACTACTAGAGTGCTCCTAGCACCATCAATTGGAGTGTTGTATTAGAGTTGTAAATGCCCTATTATCTTGCCATCTGGAGACACTAGAGTGCTCCTAGCACCTTCAATTGGAGTGTTGTATTAGGGTTGTAAATGCCCTGTTATCTTGCCATCTGGAGACACTACTAGAGTGCTCCCAACACCTTGAATTTGAGGGCTGTATTAGGGTTGCCAATGCCTTATTATCTTGCCATATAGAGACACTACTAGAGTGCTCCAAACACCTTCAAATGGATAGTTGTATTAGGGTTGCAAATGCCCTATTTGCCTGCCATCTGGAGACACTACAATAGTACTCCAAACACCTTCAATTGGAGTGTAGTATTTGGGCTGTAAATGCCTTATTATCTTGCTATAAAGACACACTACAAGAGTGCTCCAAAAACCTTCAATTCGAGTGTTGAATTAGGGTTGTAAATGCCCAATTATCTTGCAATCTGGAGACACTACTAGAGTGCTCCAAACACCTTCAATTGAGGGCTATAATTGGGTTGGAAATGCCCTATTATATATCTATATGGAGACACTACTACAGGTCTCCAAATACCTTCAATTGGAGTGTTGTATTAGGCTTGTAAATGCCCTAATATCTTGCCATATAGAGACGCTACTAGGGTGGTCCAAACACCTTCAATTGGATTGTTGTTTTAGGGTTGTAAATGTCCTATTATCTTTTCATTTGGAGACACTACAAGTGTGCTCGAAACACCTTCAATTGGAGTGTTGTATTAGTGTTGTAAATGCCCAATTATCTTTTCATTTGGAGACACTGCAAGAGTGCTGCAAACACCTTGAATTGGAGTGTTGTACTAAATGCCCTATTATCTAGCTATATAGAGACACTACTAGAGTGTTCCAAACACCTTCAATTGGATTGTTGTATTAGGGTTGTAAATGCCCTATTATCGTTTCATTTGGAGAGACTACAAGTGTGCTCGAAACACCTTCAATTGGAGTGTTGTATTAGGGTTGAAAATGCCATATTATCTTGCCATATAGAGACACTAGTAGAGTGCCCCGGACACCATCAATTGGAGTGTTGTATTAGGGTTGTAAATGCCAAATTATCTTGCCTGATAAAGACACTACAAGAATTCTCCAAACACCTTGAATTGGAGTATTGCATTAGGATTGTAAATGCAACATTTTCTTGCCATATAGGGACATTACTGGAGTGCTCCAAACACCATCAATATGAGTGTTGTATTTGAGTTGTGACTGCCCTATTATCTTGCCATGTTGAGACACTACAAGATTGCACCAAACACCTTCAATTGGAGTGTTGTATCATGGTTGTAAATGCCCGATTATCTTTCCAGATAGAGACGCTACTAGGGTGGTCCAAACACCTTCAATTGGATTGTTGTAATTGGGTTGTAAACGCCCTTATTATCTTTTCATTTGGAGGCACAACAAGTGTGCTCCAAACACCTTCAAATGGAGTGTTGTATTATCATGCCATATAGGAACAATACTAGAGTGCTCGAAGTACCTTAAATTGGAGTGTTGTGTTTGGATTCTAAATGCCCTATTATCTAGCCATCTGGAGACACTACAAGAGTGCTCCAAACACCTTCAATTGGAGTGTTGTATTAGGGTTGTAAATGCCCTATTATATTTTCATGTGGAGATACTACATGTGTGCACCAAACAACTTCAATTGGAGTGTTGTATTAGGGTTGTAAACGCCCTGTTATCTTGCCGTATAACACTACTAGAGTGCTCCAAACACCTTCCATTGGATTGTTGTATTAGGGTTGTAAATGCCCTATTATCTTTTCATTTGGAGACACTACAAGTGTGCTCCAAACAACTTCAATTCGAGTGTTGTATTAGGGTTGTAAATGCCCTATTATCTTTTCATTTGGAGACACTACAAGAGTGCTCCAAACACCTTCAATTGGAGTATTGTATTAGGGTTCTAAACGCCATATTATCTTGCCATATAGAGACACTACTAGTGTGCTCCAGACACCTTCAAATGGATTGTTGTATTAGGGTTGTAAATGCCCTATTATCCTTCCATCTGGAGACACTACATGTGTGCTCCAAACACCTTCAATTGGAGTGTTGTATTAGGGTTGTAAATGCCCTATTATCTTGCCATCTGAAGACACTACTAGAGTGCTCCAAACACCTTCAATTTGAGGGCTGTATTAGGGTTGCAAATCTTGCCATATAGAGACACTACTAGAGTGCTCCAAACACCTTCAATTGGAGGGTTATATTAGGGTTGGAAATGCCCTATTATCTTGCCATATAGAGACACTACTAGAGTGCTCCAAACACCTTCAATTGGAGTGTTGCATTAGGGTTGTAAATGCCCTAATATCTTGTCATATAGAGACACTACTAGTAAAAAGTCCAAACACCTTTAATTGGAGTTTTGTATAAGGGTTGTAAATGCCCTATTATCTTTTCATTTGGAGGCACTACTAGTGTGCTCCAAACACCTTCAAATGGAGTGTTGTATTAGGTTTGTAAATGCCCTATTATCATGCCATATAGGAACAATACTAGAGTGCTCGAAGCACCTTCAATTGGAGTGTTGTGTTTGGATTCTAAATGCCCTATTATCTAGCCATCTGGAGACACTACAAGTGTGCACCAAACATCTTCAATTGGAGTGTTGTATTAGGGTTGTAAATGCCCTAATATCTTGCAATATAGAGACACTACTAGAGTGCTCCAAACACCTTCAATTGGAGTGTTGTATTAGGGTTGTAAATGCCCTATTATCTTTTCATTTGGAGATACTACAAGTGTGCACCAAACAACTTCAATTGGAGTGTTATATTAGGGTTGTAAACGCCCTGTTATCTTACCATATAGAGACACTACTAGAGTGCTCCAAACACCTTCAATTGGAGTGTTGTATTAGGGTTGTAAACGCCCTATTATCTTGCCATATAGAGATACTACTAGAGTGCTCCAAACACCTTCAAATGGATTGTTGTATTACTGTTGTAAATGCCCTATTATCGTGCCATCTGGAGACACTACAAGAGTGCTCCAAACACCTTCAATTAGAGTGTTGTATTAGGGTTGTAAATGCCCTATTATCTTGCCATCTGGAGACACTACTAGAGTGCTCCAAACACCATCAAATGGATTGTTGTATTAGGGTTGTAATTGCCCTATTATCTTTTCATTTGGTGACACTACTAGAGTGCTCCAAACACTTTCAATTTGAGGGCTGTATTAGGGTTGCAAATGCCCCATTATCTTGCCAAATAGAGACACTAGTAGAATGCTCCAAACACCTTCAGTTGGATTGTGGTATTCGGGTTGTAAATGCCCTATTATCCTCCCATCTGGAGACACTACTAGAGTGCTCCAAACACCTTCAATTCGAGTGTTCTACTAGGGTGGTAATTGCCCTATTATCTTGCCATCTTGAGACACTACTAGAGTGCTCCAAACACCTTCAATTTGAGGGCTGTATTAGGGTTGCAAATGCCCAATTATCTTGCCATATAGAGACACTACTAGAGTGCTCCAAACACCTTCAATTGGAGGGTTGTATTAGGGTTGGAAATGCCCTATTATCTTGACACATAGAGACACTACTAGAGAGCACCAAACATCTTCAATTGGAGTGTTGTATTAGGATTGTAAACGCCCTGTTATCTTGCCATATAGAGACACTACTAGAGTGCTCCCAACAGCTTCAAATGAATTGTTGTATTAGGGTTGTAATTGCCCTATTATCTTGCCATCTGGAGACACTACTAGAGTGCTCCAAACACCTTCAATTTGAGGGCTGTATTAGGGTTGCAAATGCCCTATTATCTTGCCATATAGAGACACTACTAGAGTGGTCCAAACATCTTCAATTGGATTGTTGTATTAGTGTTGTAAATGCCCTATTATCTTTTCCTTTGGAGACACTACAAGTGTGCTCCAAACACCTTCAATTGGAGTGTTGTATTAGGGTTGTAAAAGCCCTATTATCATGCCATATAGGAACAATTCTAGAGTGCTCCAAGCACCTTCAATTGGAGTGTCGTGTTAGGATTGTAAATGCCCTATTATCTAGCCATCTAGAGATACTATAAGAGTGCTCCAAACACCTTCAATTGGAGTGCTGTATTAGGGTTGTAAATGCCCAATTATGTTTTCATTTGGAGACACTACAAGAGTGCTCCAAACACCTTCAATTCGAGTGTTGTATTAAGGTTGTAATTGCCCTATTATCTTGCCATCTGGAGACACTACAAGAGTGCTCCGAACACCTTCAATTCGAGTGTTGTATTAGTGTTGTAATTGCCCTATTATCTTGCCATCTGGAGACACTACTAGAGTGCTCCAAACACCTTCAATTTGAGGGCTGTATTAGGGTTGCAAATGCCCTATTATCTTGCCATATAGAGACACTACTAGAGTGGTCCAAACATCTTCAATTGGATTGTTGTATTAGTGTTGTAAATGCCCTATTATCTTTTCCTTTGGAGACACTACAAGTGTGCTCCAAACACCATCAATTGGAGTGTTGTATTAGGGTTGTAAAAGCCCTATTATCATGCCATATAGGAACAATTCTAGAGTGCTCCAAGCACCTTCAATTGGAGTGTCGTGTTAGGATTGTAAATGCCCTATTATCTAGCCATCTAGAGATACTATAAGAGTGCTCCAAACACCTTCAATTGGAGTGCTGTATTAGGGTTGTAAATGCCCAATTATGTTTTCATTTGGAGACACTACATGAGTGCTCCAAATGCCTTCAATTTCAGGGCTGTAATAGGGTTGCAAATGCCCTATTATCTTGCCATATAGAGACACTAGTAGAGTCCTCCAAACACCTTCAGTTGGAGGGATGTATTAGGGCTGGAAATGCCCTATTATCTTGCCATATAGAGACACTACTAGAGTGCTCCAAATACCTTCAATTGGAGTGTTGTATTATAGTTGTAAATGCCCTAATATATTGCTATATAGAGACGCTACTAGAGTGGTCCTAGCACCTTCAATTGGAGTGTTGTATTAGGGTTGTAAATGCCCTATTATGTTGCCATATAGAGACACTACTAGAGTGCTCCAAACACCTTCAATTGGAGGGTTGTATTAGGGTTGGAAATGCCCTATTATCTTGCCATATAGAGACACTACTAGAGTGCTCCAAATACCTTCAATTGGAGTGTTGTATTAGGGTTGTACATGCCCTAATATCTTGCCATATAGAGACGCTACTCGGGTGGTCCTAACACCTTCAATTGGATTGTTGTAATTGGGTTGTAAAAGCCCAATTATCTTTTCATTTGGAGACACTACAAGTGTGCTCCAAACACCTTCAAATGGAGTGTTGTATTAGTGTTGTATTAGGGTTATAAATGCCCTATTATCATGCCATATAGGAACAATACTAGAGTGCCCGAAGCACCTTCAATTGGAGTGTTGTGTTTGGATTCTAAATAACCTATTATCTTGCATATCTCACTACTAGAGTGCTCTAAACACGTTCGAATGGATTGTTGTATTAGGGTTGTAAATGCCCTATTATCCTACCATCTGGAGACACTACAAGAGTGCTCCAAACACCTTCAATTGGAGTGTTTTATTAGCTTTGTAAATGCCCTATTATCTTGTCATCTGGAGACACTACTAGTGTGCTCCAAACACCTTCAATTGGAGTGTTGTATTAGGGTTGTAAATGCCCTATTATCTTTTCATTTGGAGATACTACAAGTGTGCTCCAAACAACTTTAATAGGAGTGTTGTATTAGGGTTGTAAACGCCCTATTATCTTGCCATATAGAGAGACACTACTAGAGTGCTCCAAACACCTTCAAATGGATTGTTGTATTAGGGTTGTAAATGCCCTATTATCCTACCATCTGGAGACACTACTAGAGTGTTCCAAACACCTTCAATTTGATGCTGTACTAGGGTTGCAAATGCCCTATTATCTTGCCATATAGAGGCACTACTAGAGTGCTCCATACACCTTCAATTGGAGCGTTGTATTAGGTTTGGAAATGCCCTATTATCTTTCCATATAGAGAGACACTACTAGAGTACTCCAAACACCTTCAATTGGAGTGTTGTATTAGGGTTGTAAATGCCCTAATATCTTGCCATATAGTGATGCTGCTGGGGTGGTCCAAACACCTTCAATTGGAGTGTTGTATTAGGGTAGTAAATGCCCTATTATCTTGCCATCTGGAGACACTACTAGAGTGGTCCTAGCACCTTCAATTGGAGTGTTGTACTAGGATTGTAAATACCCTATTATCTTGCCATATGGAGACACTACTAGAGTGCTCCAAACACCTTCAATTGGAGGGTTGTATTAGGGTTGGAAAGGCCCTATTATCTTGCCGTAGAGAGACACTACTAGAGTGTTCCAAATACCTTCAATTGGGGTGTTGTATTATAGTTGTAAATGCCCTAATATATTGCTATATAGAGACGCTACTAGGGTGGTCCAAACATCTTCAATTGGAGTTTTGTATTAGGGTTGCAAATGCCCTATTATGTTGCCATATAGAGACAGTACTAGAGTGCTCCAAACACCTTCAATTGGAGGGTTGTATTAGGGTTGGAAATGCCCTATTATCTTGCCATATAAAGACACTACTAGAGTGCTCCAAACATGTTCAATTGGAGGGTTGTATTAGGGTTGCAAATGCCCTACTATCTTGGCATATAGAGAGACTACAAGAGTGCTCCAAATACCTTCAATTGGATTGTTGTATTAAAGTTCTAAATGCCCTAATATATTGCCATATAGAGATGCTACTTGGGTGGTCCAAACACCTTCAATTGGAGTGTTGTATTAGGTTTATAAATGCCCTATTATCTTGCCATCTGGAGACACTACAAGTGTGCTCCAAACACCTTCAATTGGAGTGTTGTATTAGGGTTGTAAATGCCCTATTATCTTTTCATTTGGGGATACTACAAGTGTGCTCCAAACAACTTTAATTGGAGTGTTGTATTAGGGTTGTAAACGGCCTATTATCTTGCCATATAGAGACACTACTATAGTGCTCCAAACACCTTCAAATGGATTGTTGTATTAGGGTTGTAAATGCCCTATTATCCTACCATCTGGAGACACTACTAGAGTGCTCCAAACACCTTCAATTTGAGGGCTGTATTAGGGTTGAAAATGCCCTATTATCTTGCCAAATAGAGGCACTACTAGAGTGCTCCAAACACCTTCAATTGGAGGGTTGTATTAGGTTTGGAAATGCCCTATTATCTTTCCATATAGAGAGACACTACTAGAGTGCTCCAAACACCTTGAATTGGAGTGTTGTATGCCCTATTATCTTGCCATCTGGAGACACTACTGGGGTGGTCCTAGCACGTTCAATTGGAGTGTTGTATTATGGTGGTAAATACCCTATTATCTTGCCATCTGGAGACACTACTAGAGTGCTCCAAACACCTTCAATTTGAGGGTTGTATTTGTGTTACAAATGCCCTATTAGCTTGTCATATGGAGACACTACTAGAGTGCTTCAAACATCGTCAATTGGAGGGTTGTATTAGGGATGGAAATGCCCTATTATCTTGCCATATAGAGACACTACTAGAGTGCTCCAAATACCATCAATTGGAGTGTTGTATTAGGGTTGTAAACGTCCTAATATATTGCTATATAGATACGCTACTAGGGTGGTCCGAACACCTTCAATTGGAGTGTTGTATTAGGGTTGTAAATGTCTTAATATCTTGCCATATAGAGACGCTACTAGGGTGGTCCAAACACCTTCAATTGGAGTGTTGTATTAGGGTTGTAAATGTCTTAATATCTTGCCATATAGAGACGCTACTAGGGTGGTCCAAACACCTTCAATTGGAGTGTTGTATTTGGGTTGCAAATGCCCTATTATGTTGCCATATAGAGACACTACTAGAGTGCTCCAAATACCTTCAATTGGAGTGTTGTATTAGGGTTGTACATGCCCTAATATCTTGCCATATAGAGACGCTACTCGGGTGGTCCTAACACCTTCAATTGGGTTGTAAAAGGCTAATTATCTTTTCATTCGGAGACACTACAAGTGTGCTCCAAACACCTTCAAATGGAGTGTTGTATTAGGGTTGGAAATGCCCTATTATCATGCCATATAGGAACAATACTAGAGTGCTCCAAGCACCTTCAATTGGAGTGTTGTGTTTGGATTCTAAATGCCCTATTATCTTGCCACATAGAGACACTACTGGAGTGCTCCAAACACGTTCGAATGGATTGTTTTATTAGGGTTGTAAATGCCCTATTATCCTACCATTTGGAGACACTACAAGAGTGCTCCAAACACCTTCAATTGGAGTGTTGTATTAGGTTTGTAAATGCCCTATTATCTTGCCATCTGGAGACACTACAAGTGTGCTCCAAACACCTTCAATTGGAGTGTTGTATTAGGGTTGTACATGCCCTATTATCTTTTCATTTGGAGATACTACAAGTGTGCTCCAAACAACTTTAATTGGAGTTTTGTATTACGGTTGTAAACGCCCTATTATCTTGCCATATAGAGACACTACTAGATTGCTCCAAACACCTTTAATTTGAGGGCTGTATTAGGGTTGAAAATGCCCTATTATCTTGCCAAATAGAGGCACTACTAGAGTGCTCCAAACACCTTCAATTGGAGGGTTGTGTATTAGGTTTGGAAATGCCCTATTATCTTTCCATATAGAGAGAGACACTACTAGAGTGCTCCAAACACCTTCAATTGGAGTGTTGTATTAGGGTTGTAAATGCCCTATTATCTTGCCATCTGGAGACACTACTGGGGTTGTCCTAGCACCTTCAATTGGAGTGTTGTATTAGGGTTGTAAATACCCTATTATCTTGCCATCTGGAGACACTACTAGAGTGCTCCAAACACCTTCAATTTGAGGGTTGTATTTGGGTTACAAATGCCCTATTAGATTGTCATATGGAGACACTACTGGAGTGCTTCAAACACCGTCAATTGGAGGGTTGTATTAGGGATGGAAATGCCCTATTATCTTGCCATATAGAGACACTACTAGAGTGCTCCAAATACCATCAATTGGAGTGTTGTATTAGGGTTGTAAATGTCTTAATATCTTGCCATATAGAGACGCTACTAGGGTGGTCCGAACACCTTCAATTGGAGTGTTGTATTAGGGTTGTAAATGTCTTAATATCTTGCCATATAGAGACGCTACTAGGGTGGTCCAAACACCTTCAAGTGGAGTGTTGTATTTGGGTTGCAAATGCCCTATTATGTTGCCATATAGAGACACTACTAGAGTGCTCCAAATACCTTCAATTGGAGTGTTGTATTAGGGTTGTACATGCCCTAATATCTTGCCCTATAGAGACGCTACTCGGGTGGTCCTAACACCTTCAATTGGGTTGTAAAAGCCCAATTATCTTTTCATTCGGAGACACTACTGGAGTGCTCCAAACACGTTCGAATGGATTGTTGTATTAGGGTTGTAAATGCCCTATTATCCTACCATTTGGAGACACTACAAGAGTGCTCCAAACACCTTCAATTGGAGTGTTGTATTAGGTTTGTAAATGCCCTATTATCTTGCCATCTGGAGACACTACAAGTGTGCTCCAAACACCTTCAATTGGAGTGTTGTATTAGGGTTGTAAATGCCCTATTATCTTTTCATTTGGAGATACTACAAGTGTGCTCCAAACAACTTTAATTGGAGTGTTGTATTAGGGTTCTAAACGCCCTATTATCTTGCCATATAGAGAGACACTACTAGAGTGCTCCAAACACCTTCAAATGGATTGTTGTATTAGGGTTGTAAATACCCTATTATCCTACCATCTGGAGACACTACTAGAGTGTTCCAAACACATTCAATTTGAGGGATGTATTAGGGTTGCAAATGCCCTATTATCTTGCCATATAGAGGCACTACTAGAGTGCTCCATACACCTTCAATTGGAGGGTTGTATTAGGTTTGGAAATGCCCTATTATCTTTCCATATAGAGAGACACTACTAGAGTGCTCCAAACACCTTCAATTGGAGTGTTGTATTAGGGTTGTAAATGCCCTAATATCTTTCCATCTAGAGACGCTACTGGGGTTGTCCTAGCACCTTCAATTGGAGTGTTGTATTAGGGTTGTAAATATCCTATTATCTTGCCATCTGGAGACACTACTAGAGTGGTCCTAGTACCTTCAATTGGAGTATTGTATTTGGGTTGCAAATGCCCTATTATGTTGCCATATAGAGACACTACTAGAGTGCTCCAAATACCTTCAATTGGAGTGTTGTATTAGGGTTGTACATGCCCTAATATCTTGCCATATAGAGACGCTACTCGGGTGGTCCTAACACCTTCAATTGGGTTGTAAAAGGCCAATTATCTTTTCATTCGGAGACACTACAAGTGTGCTCCAAACACCTTCAAATGGAGTGTTGTATTAGGGTTGGAAATGCCCTATTATCATGCCATATAGGAACAATACTAGAGTGCTCCAAGCACCTTCAATTGGAGTGTTGTGTTTGGATTCTAAATGCCCTATTATCTTGCCACATAGAGACACTACTGGAGTGCTCCAAACACGTTCGAATGGATTGTTTTATTAGGGTTGTAAATGCCCTATTATCCTACCATTTGGAGACACTACAAGAGTGCTCCAAACATCCTTCAATTGGAGTGTTGTATTAGGTTTGTAAATGCCCTATTATCTTGCCATCTGGAGACACTACAAGTGTGCTCCAAACACCTTCAATTGGAGTGTTGTATTAGGGTTGTACATGCCCTATTATCTTTTCATTTGGAGATACTACAAGTGTGCTCCAAACAACTTTAATTGGAGTTTTGTATTACGGTTGTAAACGCCCTATTATCTTGCCATATAGAGACACTACTAGATTGCTCCAAACACCTTTAATTTGAGGGCTGTATTAGGGTTGAAAATGCCCTATTATCTTGCCAAATAGAGGCACTACTAGAGTGCTCCAAACACCTTCAATTGGAGGGTTGTGTATTAGGTTTGGAAATGCCCTATTATCTTTCCATATAGAGAGAGACACTACTAGAGTGCTCCAAACACCTTCAATTGGAGTGTTGTATTAGGGTTGTAAATGCCCTATTATCTTGCCATCTGGAGACACTACTGGGGTTGTCCTAGCACCTTCAATTGGAGTGTTGTATTAGGGTTGTAAATACCCTATTATCTTGCCATCTGGAGACACTACTAGAGTGCTCCAAACACCTTCAATTTGAGGGTTGTATTTGGGTTACAAATGCCCTATTAGATTGTCATATGGAGACACTACTGGAGTGCTTCAAACACCGTCAATTGGAGGGTTGTATTAGGGATGGAAATGCCCTATTATCTTGCCATATAGAGACACTACTAGAGTGCTCCAAATACCATCAATTGGAGTGTTGTATTAGGGTTGTAAATGTCTTAATATCTTGCCATATAGAGACGCTACTAGGGTGGTCCGAACACCTTCAATTGGAGTGTTGTATTAGGGTTGTAAATGTCTTAATATCTTGCCATATAGAGACGCTACTAGGGTGGTCCAAACACCTTCAAGTGGAGTGTTGTATTTGGGTTGCAAATGCCCTATTATGTTGCCATATAGAGACACTACTAGAGTGCTCCAAATACCTTCAATTGGAGTGTTGTATTAGGGTTGTACATGCCCTAATATCTTGCCCTATAGAGACGCTACTCGGGTGGTCCTAACACCTTCAATTGGGTTGTAAAAGCCCAATTATCTTTTCATTCGGAGACACTACAAGTGTGCTCCAAACACCTTCAAATGGAGTGTTGTATTAGTGTTGTATTAGGGTTGGAAATGCCCTATTATCATGCCATATAGGAACAATACTAGAGTGCTCGAAGCACCTTCAATTGGAGTGTTGTGTTTGGATTCTAAATGCCCTATTATCTTGCAATAAAGAGACACTACTGGAGTGCTCCAAACACGTTCGAATGGATTGTTGTATTAGGGTTGTAAATGCCCTATTATCCTACCATTTGGAGACACTACAAGAGTGCTCCAAACACCTTCAATTGGAGTGTTGTATTAGGTTTGTAAATGCCCTATTATCTTGCCATCTGGAGACACTACAAGTGTGCTCCAAACACCTTCAATTGGAGTGTTGTATTAGGGTTGTAAATGCCCTATTATCTTTTCATTTGGAGATACTACAAGTGTGCTCCAAACAACTTTAATTGGAGTGTTGTATTAGGGTTCTAAACGCCCTATTATCTTGCCATATAGAGAGACACTACTAGAGTGCTCCAAACACCTTCAAATGGATTGTTGTATTAGGGTTGTAAATACCCTATTATCCTACCATCTGGAGACACTACTAGAGTGTTCCAAACACATTCAATTTGACGGATGTATTAGGGTTGCAAATGCCCTATTATCTTGCCATATAGAGGCACTACTAGAGTGCTCCATACACCTTCAATTGGAGGGTTGTATTAGGTTTGGAAATGCCCTATTATCTTTTCATATAGAGAGACACTACTAGAGTGCTCCAAACACCTTCAATTGGAGTGTTGTATTAGGGTTGTAAATGCCCTAATATCTTTCCATCTAGAGACGCTACTGGGGTTGTCCTAGCACCTTCAATTGGAGTGTTGTATTAGGGTTGTAAATATCCTATTATCTTGCCATCTGGAGACACTACTAGAGTGGTCCTAGTACCTTCAATTGGAGTGTTGTACTAGGATTGTAAATACTCTATTATCTTGCCATCTGGAGACACTAGTAGAGTGCTCCAAACACCTTCAATTGGAGGGTTGTATTAGGGTTGGAAATGCCCTATTATCTTTCCATATAGAGAGACAATACTAGAGTGCTCCAAACATCTTCAATTGGAGTGTTGTATTAGGGTTGTAAGTGCCCTAATATCTTGCCTTATAGAGACGCTACTGGGGTGGTCCAAACACCTTCAATTGGAGTGCTGTATTAGGGTTGTAAATGCCCTATTATCTTGCCATCTGGAGACACTACTATAGTGGTCCTAGCACCTTCAATTGGAGTGTTGTATTAGGGTTGTAAATACCCTATTATCTTGCCATCTGGAGATACTACTAGAGTGCTCCAAACACCTTCAATTTGAGGGTTGTATTTGGGTTACAAATGCCCTATTAGCTTGTCATATGGAGACACTACTAGAGTGCTTCAAACACCGTTAATTGGAGGGTTGTATTAGGGTTGGAAATGCCCTATTATCTTGCCATATAGAGACACTACTAGAGTGATCCAAATACCATCAATTGGAGTGTTGTATTAGGGTTGTAAATGTCCTAATATATTGCTATATAGAGACGCTACTAGGGTGGTTCAAACACCTTCAATTGGAGTGTTGTAAATGCCCTAATATCTTGCCATATAGAGATGCTACTAGGGTGGTCCAAACACCTTCAATTGGAGTGTTGTATTAGTGTTGTATTAGGGTTGTAAATGCCCTATTTGCTTTTTATCTGAAGACACTACTAGAGTGCCCCAGACACCATCAATTGGAGTGTTGTATTGGGGTTGGAAATGCCAAATTATCTTGCCTGATAGAGACACTGCAAGAATTCTCCAAACACCTGGAATTGGAGTGTTGCATTAGGATTGTAAATGCGACATTATCTTGCCATATAGGGACATTACTGGAGTGCTCCAAACACCATCAATTCGAGTGTTGTATTTGAGTTGTGACTGCCCTATTATCTTGCCATGTCGAGACACTTCAAGATTGCACCAAACACCTTCAATTGGACTGTTGTATCATGGTTGTAAATGCCCGATTATCTTGCTAGATAGAGACACAATTAGAGTTCCCTCAAACACCTTTAATTGGAGTGCTGCATTATGGTTGTAAATTTTCTATTATCTTGCCATCTGGAGACACTACTAGAGTACTGCACACACCATCAATCAGAGTGCTTTATTAGGGTTGTAAATGCCCTATTATCTTGCCATATAGAGACACTACTAGAGTGCTCCAAACACCTTCAAATTGATTGTTGTCTTAGGGTGGTAAATGCCGTATTATCTTTTCATTTGGTGACACTGCAAGAGTGCTGCAAACACCTTCAATTAGAGTGTTGTACTAGGGTTGTAAAATCCCTATTATCTAGCCATATAGAGACACTACTAGAGTGGTCCAGCCACCTTCAATTGGATTGTTGTATTAGTGTTGTAAATGCCCTATTATCTTTTCGTTTGGAGATACTACAAGTGTGCTCAAAACACCTTCAATTGGAGTGTTGTATTAGGGTTGTAAAGGCCCTATTATCTTGCCATATAGAGACACTACTAGAGTGCTCCAAATACCTTCAATTGGAGTGTTGTATTATGGTTGTAAATGCTATAATATCTTGACCGATACTATTATTCCCTATGGATGCTTGGGTTCGGTTCTATGCGTATTTGAAAGGTTCTCCGACTTTAAGGTCGGCTTGTGGGGGAAAATTCAGATCATCACTGGATATAATGTAATTAAATCACTCGCACTAACCTAATTAATTATATTCCCCTATTACTCGCTAAGTAATAACCATAAACCTTATTCATTACAAGTAATAAATAAATTCCTAATTAAACCTCGAGATGCTATCTAATCAATATCCTGCTAAAGGAGCACACTGCGTTCTAACCCTAGTCTTTGAACTGCTGCCAAGCCTTGTTAGCCGAAGTGTTTACAGTACTTAGTTGTATCCCCTCTCACACCGAGTTACAATGATTTAACACCTATCTATATGTGGAGGGCATTGGCATATAATAAACAGAACTATGTATGCAAGGACATATTTGAATAACATTCAAAGCATAACAAAATCTCAAATAAACATAAAAGAAAAATAAATATTATAGTAAAGAGATAAAATAGAATTCATTACATCCATCCCTAGAGAAGAGGAGCTTAGCTACTCAAAGCCATAACAAAATAAAAAAAAGTAATAAAAGAAAGACATAACCTAAAACCTATAACACCTTTTCCTTAGATTGACTCCTTCTTCCGCCTTGGACTTTGAGCGCATCTTCTTCTCGAACTCCAGAAATTACACGCAATATTCTGCTCTAAACTATGGACTTACACAACTAAAATATGCGCACTAATTCCTAATACATGAGGGGTTTATATAGTTTTCCTAAAAATGTGGAGTCATGGAGAACATGGGTGCCAAATATAGCTTTTCATGCTATATTAATTTGGAGCGCTAAAAATAGACTTCAATGCTTAGCAAGGCTTGCCACATCTGGAGATTCGTCATTCTAGAAGGTCACTGTTCAACAGCCGATATTTTATCTAAACTAGACAGTCCACGAATTCAATTCATGTGCCCGTGCGGCACTGGGTTTTATACCACATGTGGCATAACTTATACCGCACGGCACGATACTTAGCCGAATTTCAGTGAATTTTGCCATGTTGCATGTTGTGCACTTCGTGTGAGGTGTTTGCATACTCCATGTGATGCCCTATTTTGACGCTTCCTTCAGAATAGGTCTAAATATGACATTTTTGCTCCGTTTTCGGCCTAAATTCGCAACTTTCTCCAAAACTTGCCAAAATAGCTTAAAAACACGTTTGCAGTGAATAATTAAAAAAAAATGGTACTTTGCATACGCTTTTCTGCTATTTTTCGTACTCAAAAGTAGTGATTTTCGCTATATAAATTGGCGTTATCAGCGCCATCGGTTTGTTAAATGCCAACCGATGGTAAAAATTTCAATGTAATTACAGCATTGCCACTCGTGACGAACACCATCTATGCGGAAGCGCATTCGATGATAAATGGGCGATGGTAAAAATGTTTTTTTGTAGTAGTGTAGTCTAAAAACCTGTTTTTTAAAGAACAAATTAGGGTCTTCTTTTTGTTATAAAAAATGGTGTATAATTCAGTTTTTATCGGTTCACTGGCAGCAACGGCCTTCTAAACGAACTAAACCAAAATGAGTGCTGGGTCTAGTTTATTTCGATTTAGCCGTTCGGTTCGGTTCGATTTTAATAACACTGCTTCAATTCATATATACCCACTTTCTTGGCAACTTATTCATATATTTGGAAGATTACATTCTTAGCAAATTTCGTAATATTAAAGAAGAAAATATTACACAAAGTACTAGAATATAAATATCATGGTGCTTTATTTAAATTTTATTGACAATTTCAGCAATAATTTCAAATTTAGAAATCAGAGTTAAGTTACATAGTACCAGCTATTAGTAACTACTCACAGCATGAAAATCTGCCCTAACATACCAACAAACCATCTTCCACATAAGCTGCAAAAACCAAATAGAAATGCAAAAACAACATAAGAGATGAACTGTCTGGTTCTACTGCTAAGCCACTTTATACATAGGGCTGAGGTTATAACTAAAGTAATCAAAAGTCAAAAACATCATTTTCTTGTTTGGCTATATATCATGAACTGAGATGTGGTTCCCCTTCAAAGATAGTGACCTTGGTATCTTCTGGGTTCCAGTCTTCCAGACTCGGAGAGTGTTCACATAGTCAACGAAGACCCGAAATTTTTATTTATACCCTTTGAAAAAAAAACCAACAACAAACACCCTCCGAAATGGGAAAATTCCACGTTTATCCGGATCGTTAAGCTAATTTGCGGTCCATTTATGGAGGGTCACAGATTGGCTTAGAGATCACTCAAAGTCCTAAAAAAATATAATGTAATATTGAATATATTTAAGTTTTGAGAGACCTCTAAGCCAATCTGCGGCCCCCATAAACGAATCGCATATTGACTTAGCGGCTTGTGTAAATGTGGAATTCTCCCATTTTTGAAGTGTTTTGATTTTTTTATTTTTTTTATGCTATTAATAAAAATTTCGGCAATGAAGACTAAGAGAATTCCACGTTTACCCGAATCGTTAAGCTAATTTGCGGTCCATTTATGGGGGGTCACAGATTGGCTTAGAGATCATTCAAAAGCCTAAAAAATGCACTGTAATATTGAATATATTGTAGTTTTGAGGGACCTCTAAGCCAATCTACGGCCCCCATAAATGAACCGCAGATTGACTTAGCAGCCTGTGTAAATGTGGAATTCCTCCATTTTGGAGGTGTTTTGATTTTTAAAATGTTTTTATGCTATTAATAAAAATTTCGGCAACAAAGACTAACCTACTGTGTATATAACATGACCAACAGATTTATTAATTGAATTGATATTAACAATTTACACAACTTGAAATTGTTCCATACAGGACCTCCTTTTTTAATCAAAAAATAATATCTGAATTCTGATTTTTTTTTTCAGAAAACAAACGGGATAAAATCCCATTTCTTCATTTGATTTCTTTTATTTTTATGTATTAAAACAAAACACGCTAACATTAATAATATTAATATATCGAATAATAATAGATATCGGTAATCTATAGATATTTTAGCAGTAAATTAAATTTCATACAATTTTAGTATTTATTTGATAATGTATCAAAGATAAAATACAATTTTAGATGGTTAAATCTTTAAATCATCCGATGTACGATAAAGGCATATATTCAATTTCATTATTTTCTAGAGACAATATATACATCATATAATATGCTCATAGTGTTGAATTTCACATCTAAACTTTATTTTTAAAGATTAAAAAAAATGTCAAATCATCGTCGATAATTCTTCCTCGTCTAAAAAAATCATTTATCTACCAGCTTAAAGTTATCTCCCGACCGATAGCGGAAATAAATCTACTGTTATTCCAAAGGATTAACATGAACATGTTATTCTAATCCTAACCGTTCAAATTATTTTATGTGTTAATTAATCTCGACAAAGGAATTTTTCCATGTACGAATGTCAACAAAAATCAACGGTTGATATCGGAATAAAAGGTTTCCTGTTTGGAATACCAGCAGATTTATTTCCGCTAGCAGTATCAGCTGAATGAAGAGGCCATTGTGAACAAAAATTGTACACCAAAAGCAATTAGCAATATATTAAAAAATTTGGTCATGATCCCGAGCAATCCGGATTCCAGACACTTTACATCAAAACGTGTCAATTCATTAAAAAAATTGTCGAATTATTAAAAATCAAAGAAGGTTTCTTCTTTTTACATAGAAAGAGAACTACATATCTAGAATGAAAAATCAACGATGATGTACGGTTTAATAAATCCTGTGTAGAAAAATATTAGTTGTGTAAATGACTTGAGAACTCGATGTCAACTGAGTAATAAATTATGACAAGAACGTCCCCGTCGACCTGAGTATGCTTTGCTCTTGACCAAGCAAAAAATAAAGAAAAATGAAAGAAACATAAAAAAAGAACAATAATAATCATACAAACATATACATCCCTGAGAACTTCAGTTTAACAACTGATCTGTCATTTATGCTCATTTAGACTACCCTTTGGTCTTACATCAAGAGAGAGAGAGAGAGAGAGGAAGAGAGAGAGGAAAAGAGAGAGTAGGAGAAGGGGTGGTGGAGGCATGGAAGCACAAGAGGAGTTGTATGTAGCTCTGCCAGAGAAGTCGAAGGAGGGGATGTCTCTTCTCTTGTGGGCTTTGAGGAATGCTCCCAAGGATATCAAGATCGTCATCACCCATGTCTACATCCTTGATCAGATGATTCCCGGCCCATGTAACTTTCCTTCCTTTCATTCTCTCATCTTTATTCCGGGTAATATATTGACAGAGCAAGCAGTGTTTCTTCATGCAGCGCACGGAAGAAAGTCAAAATAGAGTTGCTGCACTGCATGTAGCAAAAACTACTCTGTCAATATTTTCACCCGTTTGTTCCCATTATCATTCCTTGGGTTTGTTAAGCACTTTAATAATTTAGTTTTAATTCAATTCCCTTTTGAACGAATTGGGAGTTGCGCTGATCGAATATGATGTTGTAGTACTACTGTACTAGTACGTTGATAATTTCACAAATCAAGTCATAGCTTGTGAACAATCTAAATTTTAAATGAAGAGATTAATCCAAATTATTTGATTAATTGGGGATTAAATTACTTGACCGAACAAATTATGAGCAAGCTAGACTGTTGCAAATTTGCAACCATATCTGGTGTGACCACGCAACTGCCTCTGCCAGTGGGACATTTTAGCAACCTGGCACATTATCCAAACCGATCTATTATTTCGAGGCCAAACAAACCGTTCTATTATTTCATAATTAAATATTTAGGAATTAAAAAAATATGTTTTTATAATATAAGTAGGACGGAGATGAGTTTTTATTTATTTATTTTTCCAATCTTTTCCATTGACATCATCTCAAGAGAAAAAGGACAACATGTATATTTTATAATAAATATTTAAAAATAATATAGGATATATAATAGATGGATTCACTTGAGATTTTAATCTCATAAAAAACCGACAAACATTGGTTTGAGATTTTGTTTCCATGAGTAACTGAAATATTTGCTTTTGTTTCTTTAAGTAATTTGAAGGAGATGATTTTTTTTTTATTCTTTTAGTTCAGGAATATAATTTTTTGTGACATGAGGTGGGTGGTACGCTGTATCTTGTCTAAATAAATCATTTTTTATTCTTTCAATGAGATTAAAATTTTCATACAATCCCTATTATCCTATATTATTTTTATTTTATTTCTATATATAAAAAATTCTGAAAAAAAAAACATCTTGAATTTGGATCAAATTTTTTCGTTCTTAATTTCCAAAACGGAGAATTTGTTTCTAAGAAAAAATAAAAACTGAAAATTTGCTCCAGCCTCCAGGTCCTAGTCAATTCCAGAGAAGTTAAGGAATTAATCGTGTTTCTAGAAATTGGGCCCACCAAAGTCTTGGCCCTTCACAAATAAAAATGTAACGATCAAATAAATGTGTGGAAATGAACATAACAAAATCTGGTGAAATTAATCGTGTTCTTAAATCTGAACTTTTCAATTTTTGGATGCATTTCAGTGGGAGGCCGAGTCCATCCAAGTATTGCATCTCAGATCGAACTTATTGCTTACAGACAAGAGGAGAAATCAAAGGCCGAAAAGAAATTGGATGATTATACAAGGCAATGCGCTAAGGCAAAGGTAAGCAACCATTTCGCTCTCGTTTTACTATTTTTTTTTTAATTTTTAATGGTTATAGTTGTCTTGCCAAATGATCCTAATGTAATTACGAAGAGTTTTCATTGTTCACGCGTCGTGAGTTAAGATGTAAATGCCTTCACTTCTAATTTATCTCTTGTAATTACTTTGTAATTAGTTTACCCAAAAATCAACCTTTTCTCGCCACAGAAAAATCAGTATTAAGCAAGCGAGGATTTGGTTTTTTTTTTTTTTTTTTTAAAAAGAAATTCCACCTTTCGCGTCCTGCACCGCGCGTAGGGCCCACGCTAGCAACGCTCTAAGGACCGTGGGGCCCTCACAAGTCTCCTGTCGAAATTTCCGCGATGCATTCTACGTAGAAAAAACGTTCGATTTTACTCGTGTGACTCTAAATAGTCCCACCGATACACATTCGTCATTGTTTTCTTCACATAAAATTTCTAAGTAATTCCGCAGCCCAAATTCACATAGGCGAGAAAAAGATGTCGTCGATCAAGCCCAAGATGGCACCAATTCCATTGTCGTGTTCTTTCAAGCCCAATTGTATAGCCCATTTAAGGAGGAGTCCATATCCTAACCAAAATATTTATGTTCAGATCCGAACCGTCTGATCAGATCCGGACCAATCCGACCCGAAGTGAAATCGGAGCCTCATTAATATTTGAGTAAGGGCTTGGGTGCTATCGATAGATATATCCGTGCTACGATTTCAAAAATATATCGTAAATTTCAAACTTTGATTTAAGTAGCTCAATAAATTAGTTATATAATAAGCTTGTAAGTTACTAATTTTTACTATTTTTAGAATTTTTTCACTGTTTTTTGTAATTTATGAAATATGACAAAAAAAATAGTCTAAAATATTGACAATTTTTTTTTATTTTTAGGCCATCTTTCATAAATCATAAAAAATAGTAATTTTTTTTTCAAAAATAGTAAATATTAGTAATTTACAAGCTTATTATATAACCAATTTATTGAGCTACTTAAATCGAAGTTTGAAATTTATACGATATATTTTTGAGATCGTAGCACGGATGTCTTTATGCTGTCCATAGCACCCAAGCCTTACTCTTAATATTTAATCTAAACAGAAATATTATGTTACCTTAGGTGATATGAATTCTTTAAGAAACACAAAAGCTCATGGCTAGGGTTTATACCAGTAAGGTTTTCAACACATACTGGTATTTTAATCTTTCGTTGTATCACAACCTATAGCTCTTTTATTATATATCCTAACATGTAGTTGTTGAACAAGTTCTTAAATTAGTGTCCTATCAGTATCCCTAAAAATGTGGATAATTCTTTTCTTTTGACAGTTTAAATGCGAGAAATTAGTTTTTGGGTCCAATAATGACATTGCAAGTGGAATTTTGGAGCTAATTGCACTCAAGGGGATCAAGAAATTGATAATGGGAGCAGCTGAAGATCGTCGTTACTCAATGTATGTCGATTTTATTCACGCAATTTTGAGATTTAAATCTCGATTAGATAATTGAAGCTTTTGCTAAGTTAAAATTGCAGGCGAATGATTGAACCGACATCCAATAAAGCGAAGTCTGTTATGAAAAGGGCTGATACATCATGCACAATTTGGTTTGTTTGCAAAGGAAACCTTATCTATACAAGGTGTGACTTTGCTTTTAATCAGCCGTTTTCTTTTCAATTTTTGTTTTTACAAATAAAGGTTATTGGATTATTGCTACTGATTGACTGTTCTCAGTTAATTTTACAATTTTGTAAACAAGTTTACCTTGTTAAGTTAGACAAATTGATCAATTAGATGTATGAAACATATCATACCATGGTTATTTCACGAGCTAGAAAACATTATAACTTGTTTATTTCCCGAATATCATCATAACTCAATATTTCTGTTCCTTGAAAGGGAGGCAAATCAGGAGAAAACGATCAAGCCACTGCAACTGCCCCTGCCCCTGCCCCTGCCCCTGCCATGCAGTTGCAGTCTCAGTCCGGAAAGGACTCAAGAACAGTATTCTTATAGTTCTTCTGGGTCGAGTCCTGGGAGAAGTTATAAAATATCAGATGGAGGATCACTTTTCATGACTGAAGTAAGTATATTACTACATATAATTCAATTTTGCTCTTAATTGATTGGATAGATGAAAAACGTACAATTGTTCATCTGTTAAATACAACTTGACCATATATTATATCATAGACCTTTGTTTATTAATAAAATAATATGACCACAAGTAACTTGTCAAATGCTCTGTATACTAATATTGTAGGCTGATGCTGCATCATGTGCTGACTTAGAACTCAAAGATGCCTTAGCAGATTTGACTTTAATAGTCCAGAAGGTAAAATATTAACAGAAATTTAGTTTTTTTTCTTCTAATTTACTTATCGAAAATCAAAATAGTGTCAAGCATGCCTGTATGTTCTTGTTATGGGTTGTAATTTCATAGTAGTCAAACTTTAGAATCTGAGTTGTAACAGATGTTAATATTGGCACACTGATTTTGGAGAAGGTTGGGGATTCGATTTGCAGACAAAAACAAAGTATGGAACATGAAGTAGAATATCTGAAGGCCGAGCTGAATGAAAAAGACAAGCTTTTGCAAGAGGCCAATAGACATAATTTGGCATTGGAAAATCGTGTGAAGGAACTAGAAGAAAATATTGCATCAGTCAATGGTAGCATGAATTTACTGCAATCAGAAAGCATTCAACCTCAGTCTGAGAAAGAAGCAAACTTGAAACATCTTCAAGAAGCTACTATTCAGAAACTGGTTTTGGAAGACCATTTTAAGGGGCTAGGAGACAGCCTAGTACCAGTAAAGGCTCATGTTGAATCACTACTGTTAGAGAACAAGCAACTACAGCAGGAGCGAGATGAAAACGGTTGAGAACTTGAAAAATTAAACCAGACACTAATAATTAGTCCTGATTTACTGGGATCATTGAATTTTAAATTTCTAATGTCTGAGCTGGAGCCGACAAAAGAAAAATTTAGTGATTTGAATAAGATTGGAGCAGCCATAGTGGACCCGACACAACACTTCTCCAGTGACTAATTCAGTTCTTCCTCATCTAGAGATTTTTCCAAATCATACACTTCAGTCTGCCATTCAAAATGGATTGAACACTGTTGACACTAAAAAGCTGGAGTGTTGTTGCTTTTCTTTTCTTTTCTTTTGGTGAGGTGCTGTTCATGTCTTGTTGGCGGGAGCTCACACAGTTGAATTGTGCAACTTTTCCTTTGTAGATAATTATTTTCTAAGTATTATTTGAATTGATATTTGTTGTAAATACATAACGTAATATACACTATGGACGCTGCATTTCTCGGGTACCCATAGCATTACTTGGTGAACTTTTATGGATTATACCATTTATTCTTTTTCCTTCTTTTCTCAGCTGCTTCATTGCTTGCAATACTTACCAGAAATGAAAATAAATCATGTTACCGTTGTATGTTTTTTTAGTTATTTTCCCAATAACATAATATACACTATGCACATGATGTAAGATATGACAAATTATTCAATAAAGATCATTCATTCAATTAAATCATTGTTTGTAATATTATTGTCATATTGGAGTGATGTTATTTTATTAAGTAAAAAAAATAAATGTGTGTTTGTGACATCCGAAGGTAGTTAGCTACCTTCACGATTTGAAAAAAAATAAATGCGTATTTGTGATGTACTGATTAAAATTTCACTTTGTGATGGAAAAAAACTTGAGTTTAAATTTCAATTGTCACAAATTATAGTGTGGTTTGTTGGACTCTCTAGAAACATTGAAATGAACTTTGTTTTACTAATTGTAATATTGCCACTGTCATTTTACTAATAAAATCTTTATTTCTATATTGAACAAGTGATATGAGCACAAAGGCCAAAACTGCTACAGAGGCCTGGGTTCCAATAATAGAGAATGCTATACCCTTAGACCAGTATATGTCCATAGAAATAGTGATGTACCAGCCTCCTGATGATGCCAGTGCACCCCCTGAGCTTCCTTAGTGATATATGAAGAATCTTCAACAACTTAATTTTTTGTCTCTATATCTAGTTTACTATGTGGCTTAATTTTATCTACTTTAGACTACTTTTAGTCATTAGCAGTTACTAGAAGTTGGATATTATGTCTTCTTATTATCTTTTGTTTCATGTCTCAGTTTATGACATGATATGTTGGATAGAGTCTTGATCTCTGATGAATATGAATGTAATTATCTTATTTCAGTAATATGAAATGGGCCTTGGCCTTTTTTAAAAAAAAAATTGCCACAAATTATACATTTTATATTTCAGTAATATGAGATGGGCCTTGGCCTTTTTAAAAAAAAAATTGTCACAAATTATACATTTTATATTTCAGCTCCTTCAATCAAAAGTTTTTTTTGTGCTTCGTAGTTGCAATATATTGTTTGATTTTTAAAGAATTGATTTAGCTTTAGGTCGATGAAAATAAATTATTGCACCATATACAAGTAGATCTGTCGAAAACTTTTGGAAGCCTTCTAATGGTTACCTAGCCTTGGTAACTGCGAAGTAACACAAGTCTTACTATTTGAACAAAGCCCAGATTGTTAATTTGCTTATATATGACTTCATTTACAAAGAATGATGATCCAATTTTTCTCTAGTTAGACTTCAATCAAATACTGCTAAAGACTTCGTCAATTGTTTTAAAATTAACTACTTGTTCATCTGTACAATAAGTACAACTGTAATTGACAGCTTTGATTTATTAATATTTTGTTATATGACGTATGAAATATGCCTTGGCATATTCCATCCGAGGCAACCAAATTCATTGGGTGAGTTGGTCAGGGCGAATAAAATTGAGAGATTCAATAACTTGGGAACATAAAAAAAGAAAATAAAAAACTGTTAGGTTTCATACCTCATTCCAATATAATAAAAAACAAAGAAAAATAAATAATGCCGGTGGTAGATTTGACAAAGTGCTCATATAAACCACCATTTTTCATTTGTTACACTTTTTGTACGAACAAACAATCAAATTTTGAATTATACAAAATTTTAACATACACCATAAATCCAAATTACGGATATTACATTTATAATCATGTTAATTTAGTCTTTTTATGGATATTTTCTAAAATATTAAATGGTTTTATTGCAAAATGAATATATGTCAAACTTACCATAAAAAAATAAAACATAATCCAGTTTCCATATAATCCAGTTTCCATCCACGAAGGACTGGATCTTAGTTTTGTAATAGTATGCGAAGACTTGTTGAGATTATAAAGAGAGAAAACATATACAATGGGATAATATATCATGTCGAGTACAATGCCACATCATGATCTATGTTACTGGGACCCGCTGTTGTGGGGACAAATATCTAGAGTGGGAAAAATAGCACTGCAGAGTCAGCTTTATCACGGAACGGTACGGCATACGTGTCAGTTACTTATCATGATTCACGTGTCTCGTGCTGTGACTATCTTTTGAAATTTTAGCACGGAACATCACGCAAAAGATCTAGTCACGGCACGGCACATCACGTGGTCATGCGAGTTACGTATAATTGAGATCATTAAATCTTGATCAAATGGTTACGCGAGTCACATTTAATCACAACACGTTTGGACACGGCACATGACTCATGTACCGTGATCACTCCTTGATATTTTGGTCACGACACGGCACATGAAAAATTAGCTTGATTGTGACATGATACGACACAAGATCAAAATCACGGTGTACAACACGACACGTTTTTTTCACTCTACAAATATCCTCTCAGGTATTGGACGGTGGGATCACAACGTTACGGCTCATATTATCTCAATTCGGTGCCTATTCAGGGATAGCACATGGCCAATATTATTTCTACATTAAGATTCGTGCAAAAGTTAAAAGGACGGTCCGGATCCACTAATTCTAAATATTTCTTTGTTCGGTACCAGAGAGGATGTGAATTCCTGTTGTGGAGGGTCCAAAGTGCAGCGGAGGTGAGAGGAATTTAATAAAGGAGGGACGGAGTAAGGGCAATTAGGGGTCTCTAAAAGTATTTTCATACTCATATCTATTAAAAATGACTTTATCAATTAAGAATTAATTTTACTCTACTCTATTCTTATCTGTTAAAATTATCAGGTAACGAATGATAGCAGGTGAATAACGAATAATACTACTATAATAATTAGTTTTATTAGGGATCAAGTTACAACAATTTTTGAGTTACAACAAGTTACCACAACAATTTTCTACATTTTCAAAGTCCAAATCATCAATCCAAACTGTTAGATGTGATATCTATAATAAAATGTGCTTGGAGACCAAATTTTATATTTTTTGAAATTTTTTTACTATTTATTAAGATGGGTACAAAAACTAGTCAAATTCAGACCATTGAATTTTGTATCCATCTTAATAAATAGTAAAAAAATTCCAAAAAATTTAAAATTTGGTCTTCAAGCACATTTTATTGTAGATATCACATCTAACGGTTTGGATCGACGATTTGGACTTTGAAAATGTAGAAAATTGTTGTGGTAACTTGTTGTAACTCAAAAATTGTTGTAACTTGATCCCTCCTCATTTTATAAATAGAATATCAAAACTTATTTATTTTGCACATATGTAATGACATTACTAATAAAAAATAAAAATGAAAATAAATGTGCAATTAATTTAAACAAAATTGTATTTTCTATAAAACAAAAAAAATTCAAAAACAATAATATATCTTCCAATAAATTCAATTATTTAGGTAAAGAACAAGACATGTAGATAAAAATAATATGTTTAATATTTTTCTTATAACAAAAACAATACACTAAATAACAAAAATATTCACTAATTATTGCTCAAACATTATCATACTATTATATTTTATATAATTATCCTTATAGGTAACCGGTACGAAATAATTTTTATTCATATTCTTACCTATTTAGCTAATAAAAAAAATTCTTATTCATATCTAATAAATTAATCAAAAAATAAACAGTTAAAAAGGATATCATTGACACCCCTACGGCCAATGTATCAAGTAGTTAACAGTTAATTTTATAGTAAATTTATTAAAATGGGAAGTTATGACCTAACTATGAAAGAGACTACATTATTGTCTTTTTAAGATGTGATCATGTGATGCTTTCAGAAGCAGCCGAAGCAGCCAACATGCGTAGGACCGTAGGTTAATTGTGACTTCGACTTCGTCCCAACTCGTTGATCAGGTCTTCATGAGAAGTCAACTCAATATTGCTTCTTTTGATGCATTATCAAATCCCGACAAATAGAAGCCGGGTACCTGTTTCCTCCCTCCTTCCCTCCCTCCCTCCCTCCCTCTAGATCTCTCTCTCTCTTTCTCTCTCCCGCTGGCGGAGATGGATGAGTCTGGTCGGGTGGAAGAGAAGGTTTATGTGGCACTGCCGGAGAGGTTGAAGGATGGAAAAAGTACCCTCTCATGGGTATTGAATCATTTTTCGAATGATGTAAAGATAATCATAACTCATGTACACATTCCTGCTCAAATGATTCCTATGAGTAAGCACTCCTACCATTTTTTTTTTTTTTTTTTTTTGTACCAAAGCTTCTACAAAAGGGAAAATAAAAAGTATATGTAATCCTATAGATTCTAAGAAGCACATCCAATTTTTTTTACAGTGGGAACTAAGTTTCCTGCAAATCAATTAAGTCCTCACCAGGTCAACTCATACAGACAAGAGGAGTGGGAAAAAGCCGAAAATCACTTGAATGATTATCTCCCAT
The DNA here is from genome assembly GCF_964058835.1 of Carex rostrata. Lineage (NCBI taxonomy): Eukaryota > Viridiplantae > Streptophyta > Magnoliopsida > Poales > Cyperaceae > Carex > Carex rostrata. The sequence goes on along the minus strand of NC_135920.1, from coordinate 12,443,459 downwards.
ATTGCTCCAAAGCTAAGGTTCTACTAGTCTTTTTTTCCATTTTCTTTGCTTCTTATTTTGCAATTTTGAATATCAAATGAAAGACGTGTCAAATGAGGAACACATCACAGAAATGCGCATCACTAGTTCAGAAAAAAACATTAATTGGCCTGGCCAATTATAATATATGTTAGCATTTTTCTCGATTTAGCTCTAGATTAATATTCTCCTTTTTCTTCTTAATCAGTTTAAAGCCGAGAAATTAATGTTTGTGTCTGGTGATGTTGCACATGGACTTGTTGAGCTTATTAGTTTGCATGACATGAGTAATCTTGTCATGGGGGCTGCTTCAGACAGGCGATACTCGAGGTATATGCTAATCACGTCGTTTAATTCATAGCCATTTTACCACAACCAATGAAACTTATGTAATCTTTATCTTAATTGGTAATTATTTCTTACATTTTAAGTTATTTGTTTATACATACTTTCAGGGGAATGACTGAGGTAAAGTCCAACACAGCAAAGATTGTTATGGAGAAAGCTCATCCATCGTGCAATGTATTGTTCATCTGCAAAGGAAACCTTGTTTGCACAAGGTATGTTCCTCATTTTGTGGGGGTTTATGCTTTCTTGAAATTAGTTAGCTTTGTAGCAAGTACTGTATCACAAGGTGAAATCATGTGGCTCCTCCATAAATAAGTTTAGTTTGCAATACGAGCAAAATAAAATATTATGTTCACCTTTTTTATAATTAACATGAAAAATTAACATGATGAATTTACGTTAAGAAAAAAGCAAAAAAATTGCCTTTTTTATAATCTTTTTCGTATTAAAATTCTTTTTATATTCACCTTTGTCAAAGAGAACCGGAACCACTGCCAACACGAACCTTGAATCAGACAGAATCAATGCCTACAGAAAGAAACAGGCAAATTGTGTTACCAAGAATGTCAAGTTTTGATGTGTCGAACTTGCATGTTGGTGGGATGATACCAGGTTTTCCTCCTCGATCTACTATGAGACCGAGCCGCCTGAACAGTGATAACTACTCGATTGACTTCTCAGAAGGAGCTACAAGATCGGATGCGGTGTCATCTATTACAAGTGAAGAAGGGTACAGCAACTATGACTTGTTGTCATTAAACAGGGATGATGATTTCGATGTACGATCCTTGCATGAGCCTCGCTTGGGATCTCAAGGCTCCACGCCAGCACGTGAACAGGTACTTTTTAGCGGCTTAATGCTTCCTACCTAAATTGTTTCAAAATATTATGAAAATATAATCAAACTCCTCTCTCCCCCCCCCCCCCCCCCCCCCCCCCCCCCCAAACCCACACACACCCCACTCCACCCACAATCCAATTCCACATAATTATGATGATCCCATTTCACTTCACATATGAGCCATATATCCCATTAATATTTTCCCGCGGAATTTCATCATCTACTCTCCTGTATATATAATTCTGGATGCATGCTGTCATTACAAGTTTTCAAGCAAGTTGCCTCCACAGTTACTACAATTTTTTTATCATTGTATTACTAATCAAAACCAGTTGTCTGATAATCTCATCATAAAATTTGAAATAAAATGTTACTGATCTGAAGAAGTTGCAGCATATCAATTTAGTGCCAACAACTTATCATTCCAACTGTTTTCCAGGAAATGGTCGCCAAAGCCTACAAAAAGAAAAATAATAATTGAGGGTCCTAGTTTTTTCCATCACACTAATTTCATATAAAATTTCCTAGTTCTTTCAGGGAAATATAGGAGACATTTGTGCCAAACTTCAAACAGCCTTATCAGATGCTGCAAAATACAGGCTCGAACTTCATGAGGAGATCTGCAAACGTGAAAAGGCTGAAATGGATTTGGCTTCCTTAATCCTAAAGGTATCTATTTAATATCTAAAATCAAGTCATTTAGAAATTCCATTACAACAATCCAAAATAAGCATGATCAATGGCACAATTGAACTGGAATTTTTAGGCAGAAGAAACCCAAAATGCCTTTCTAAAAGACAAGCAAGAGATGGAGTTTTTACACAAGGAAGAGATAGAAATGGACAAAAGTCGACTAGATTTGCTGCAAGAAGAAAATAAAAAATTGCAAGAGGAGAGAGATAATGCAGTTAAAGAGCTTGAAGAATTACGTAATGGTGTGGGTCGTGGATCTTTTGTAAAGTTCTCTGAGTTTTCTCTGCTAGAGCTTCAACAAGCAACTGAGAATTTTAGCGATTTACAAAAGATCGGTGAAGGAGGTTTTGGTTCTGTCTACAAAGGTTTTTTGCGCAACACCATGGTTGCTATAAAGATGCTGCATCCTACAAGCCTACAAGGCAGGCCAGAATTTGAACAAGAGGTAATTTGCATTTTATTGGAACCAAGCAGTCACATAACTTAATTTTATTGGATCCAATGTTTTTACCTATTTCGGATGATATGGCACAAGGTGAACTTATACAAGGAAGTCATTACCAATTTTCCTTTTCCTACCAATTTATGCAATAGCTTTTCTAGACTAACTCATATTCTCGTTTTGCATTAATAGGTAGCTATCCTAAGCACAATGAGGCACCCAAACCTTGTTACTCTTATAGGAACATGCTCAGAACAGTCAGCTCTAGTCTACGAGTATTTACCTAATGGTAGTGTTGAAGATCGACTTGTTTGCCAAGGTGGCTCCCCCCCACTCACGTGGCAGGTGCGCACACGTATCATTGGTGAAATCTGTCGTGCTCTCCTGTTCCTTCACTCAAACAACCCCAATCCAATTGTCCATGGAGACCTTAAGCCAGCAAACATCCTCCTAGATGCTAACTTGGTTAGTAAGCTCAGTGACTTTGGCATTTCTCGCCTCCTAATGGAATCCAACACAAACACCTTAGTGTACCGCACTGAATTCCCTAGGGGAACATTTGCCTACATGGACCCGGAATTTCTGAGCAGTGGAGAGATAACAGTAAAATCTGATGTCTACTCATTTGGTATAATTGTTCTTCGGCTATTGACTGGAAAGCCTCCAGCAAACATAGCAGCTGATGTGGAGGATGCCTTTGAGACTGACTCACTGCACTTGATTATAGATGAGTCAGCTGGAGAATGGCCTTTTGTGCAAGCCGAGCAATTGGCATATCTTGGGCTGAGATGCGCTCAAATGCGTAGGAGGAAGCGCCCGGATTTGGAAAGTGAGTGGAAGTTGGTTGAATCCTTGATGATGGCTGCTTCCTTGTCTGTGTTGCCAAGTTTCAAATCTCAACTCGATGACAAAGGCACACCTTCCTACTTCATGTGTCCTATTTTTCAGGTAACACTTTATTGAATCTCCCCTTGAATTGATGAACGACTCTTAGTGGTACTTTTGTCGAACACTTGGCATGCATTGGTAAAAATAATCCACTAGGAAGCATAAAACAAGCAAATAATCACAAGTCAGCAATGATATAACCAAATATTTAATTAGAACCAACTGAATGACGATAATGCTTGAATTAATATTCTCTCAAAATGGATCTTAAAAGTCAAAAGGTCTCTTAAGTCTTACCTGACAATAAAACCATTATTTGTCAAGTAGGAACTTTTTGTACAGAACTGCGCGACTCTCTAATATTAGTGAAGGCCACATTAACCCAGTCCAAAACCACACACGGCTAGAACTCATATAACCTGAGATAACAGAATTGATGAGTTTGTATTCGATCTATTCGTTATATACTAACACGAATTTTAAAGGGGTTCCGTACATTACAAGTTTGGATTGAATTGGTGAACGTTCCGGATTGAAACTCAAATATTCTGTTGTCTCAGAGAATGCGGAATCACCGGATTGCAATGTTTTAAAATGCAATTTTGTTCATACATATGCAAAATCACTACATACCGCATATGCAGATTTTAATGCGGACTTATATACGTGAATTTTAATTGAAAATAATCTACAAATACAGATAAAAATGGAATATATATCGTGCCTATTTGAATTATCTGTTATGGCGACTAATATTATAAATGGGTTTTTGAATTATCTGTTATGGTCACTATTAAATGGGTAAATTACTGGTCCAGAATCATTCTTGTCTGTTATGCCACAATTAAATGGATACGTAACTAATAACAGTTATGAGTTATGACAGATGACAATTGAATCAAACAATGGAGACCCAAAGAAAATAAGGCTTTTTCCTTGGGCCTAGAATCATTCTTATCAAGTTAGTGAGTTATTCGCGCACATGACTTGATATTTAATTTAGTGTAGAACTGAGGCGTTGTTAAGTTTATCATATTATTTTATGAACTCAAATCCGGGTCCATGTAGGCAAATATAGTGTTTTCTACTTATATATAAAACAGTATAAAATTCTAGTGCGAATTAAAACAATGTACAAAATGTACATTAGCTCATCTCCTACTTTAATTGAAATCCACGCAGTCTTGTTTTGGAATTTGGAAAAGATATATTGCTGACGACTAATATTTTGTGGGTGTAAATTAAAAAAAAAAATGATTTTCAGGAGATAATGAAGGATCCTCACATTGCGGCAGATGGTTATACATATGAAGCTGAAGCCATTAAAGGTTGGCTCGATGGCGGACATGATACATCGCCGATGACAAATTTGCCCCTGCTCCACCTCCAACTTACTCCAAATTACACCCTTCGTTCTGCCATTCAAGAATGGCTCTTGCACCATCCATAGCATATACAATTTCGTAATTTAACACACAAAAAAGAAAAAAAAATGTAAATATGACTTGCATAATGTAAAATCGCGTGTGCACATGAAGAACATGACTGCTGCAATATAATATGTAAGATAGTTTTTCTGATAATGTTAATGTAAGTTTTCATCAAAAAAAAAATGTAAGTTAGCTTTTTGGTACAGTAGTTCAGTACTCTACAAATGAATTCTCTAGCAATCGTTAAGTTTTTACTTTTGTGATGTTTAAATTAAAAAAAATACTTTGGTGATATTTGGACACTAATTAAAAAAAATACTTTGTGATGTTTAAATTAAAAAAAATACTTTGGTGATATTTGGTACAGGTAGTTCAGTACTCTACAAATGAATTCTCTAGCAATCGTTAAGTTTTTACTTTTGTGATGTTTAAATTTAAAAAAATACTTTGGTGATATTTGGACACTAATTGAGCCACGAATAGATTAAATGTCTTGTGCTCTTGCTCTCTACCTCAGTTGCAGGTGCATTACTCAGTGGTGGATTTACAACCAAGATCGGAAGTACTTAGACACCTTATAATTTTACAAATTTTAGTTAAGTATATTGAAATTTAATTGAATTAATTTTTAAGTTTTTATATAACTTAGCTTCTTTATAAAATGTTCAATGTGTGTTTGCAGCTTAGTGGTTAGAGTTTCGCTTTCTGGTTAAGACATGAGTTTAGATCCGACTGCCACCTATTTTACATTTTAGCTCCTCCAATCTAAATTGTCTAATTCCACTCTTCATTTCCATAATTGCTTTAATCTTGCTGTAACCTATATTAATATGCATAAAAAGATACTTTATAATTATGTTGAACATATTGAATCACTCGTCTATATGGTAATTGGTTCTTTATAAATAATTCATTTTTTTTTCTTTGAAAGCCTAGAAGGGGCTGCTAGCTAGGTGAGAATTTTTATATAATGTAAAAAAGTTATTACAGCAAAGTGGTTTAGTAAATATTTTTTGACTTAGTTTTTCTTGAGTAAACATTTCTCGATTACTCAAGTGCATTCGTTCATAATATGTGCGACAATAAGTGCAGTTGATAGCTTCTCAACTGAAGGAGGTTATGTCATATGACATATTATGGATTGATCCGTATTATAAATCAATATATATATATATATATATATATATATATATATATATATATATATATATATATATATATATATTTTTAAATTCAAACAATCAATTTAAGCTATTCAACATAATCTCTATATGAAAATATACTTACAGATTAAATTTGACATTCTTTCCAATTTATTTACCATTCAAAAATAGTGTTTTCTAATTATATATAAAACAGTATTTTATATAGTATAAAATTCTAAAGTAAATATAAAATTTAATTTGTATGTACATTTTAATATAAAGATCACATCGAATGATTCACATCGATCTGATCCGATGTGAGCGTATAGTTGTTGGAGCTCGGAGTGTGGAGTGTTTATTGACTTTCATCTCGATCGGAGCATGGCAGTGAACATATTCAATTGTTGGAGTGTAGTGCTATCGAATGAGAGCATAACTGGTCGTGGAGAGAAATAAAAAAAAAAGATAATAGAATAATTAAGAATATAAATAAGTACAAATAGATGAATATGATAGTTTCAAAAAATTGATACAAATAAAAAATAGATTTAGAAATAAAAGTATTATAGATATTTAAAACCACTAATCTAAAACTACAATAAAAAAAAATGCTAATTATTTTCTTTTTAAGGTGCCATAATGATGCTTTCAGAAGCTGCCAACCTATTTAGTTCAGAAATCCTGTTTAATTTATTCTGACCAAATGATCGCGCGGTGACTTTGGACTTCGTCCAAACGCCTTTCCTTCAAAAGTGGATCACGGTATTTTTTAAGAAGTCAACTCCATATTAGTTGTTTTGGTGCATAAGAAAATGTGACAAATTAATTAATAGAAGTATTAAGGTTAACTAGTGTAATGTGAATTGTTCCAAAACAATCTTCTTTGTAAGAGCACTGGGGCTCAATATTCATTCAAAACCAAGTCATGAAGAATTTTCTCGGTTTTATCACCGAATATTCGTTGAATCATCGCTAGAATATTCGTTAAATCATGGTCAGAATATCACCGGACCTTCAAGACTCCATTGGAAGAGAGATTGTTTTTTGAAGTTTTGTTAGTCAAAGAATTATAATAAATTGTGGTATCGCCGACGGTATTTTAATTAATGGGGATATAAATCTGCTGTTATTCCAAAGGGATCACATGACCTGTTATTTTTAAGACAACTGTTCAAAATTTTTCATGCACGAATTTTAAGACAATTTTTTTGTACCGAATCTCGATAAAGATCAACGGCTGAGATCAGAATAACAGAGTCCTGTAATTCCTTTGGAATAACATAATTTATTTCCTTTTAATGGTATCACAAGAATATTTTTTTCAGAAATAAAATGATATATATGACAGTATGAATTAGCTAGATCTTTAAATAACGCCTAGTCAATATGACAACAATTTAGGAGATTCAGAATTTTAAGCATATTTAAATATTTAAAAAGATATAATGTTTTTTCAAGTAAAATTGAAAGTCAAACTATCAAACTATTTATATCTACAAGAGATTTCTCATTTAAATTTTGAATTTACAATCTCCTATATAAAAGATATTATTTTTACCACTAAATCAAACAGTAGTTCTTAACATATCTAATTCTTTAATAATAAATAATAAAATGATGACCGATCTGAAATCAACAAGACAAGTTGTCAAAGATGCGGCAAATGAATTTTGCGCACAAATCCTCCGAGAATCTGAAAATAATTTGATTAAAATTTTAAATTATAATTTAGATATATTACAAGTAAATTTAATTCAGCTATTTTCAGGGGCATAATTAGAAAGGAGCTGAAATGTAAACGGGTAATGTGTGACAATTGGAATTCAAATTCAAGTCTTCACAGTCAATCATTGAGCATTATTTTATAGGCTGAATCATATAAACATTTTTAAAAATTATAAATTACAAAGAATAATGTGTATAAACATCAATACTTTATTAGAAAAATTGTTATCAATTCAGATATAATTAAAAATTGTCCAATACTTTATTAAAAAGATGCCGAACAAAAATTCCTTCCTTCTAGGCCTCATTTTCAGAAGGTTAGGTGAAAACTTGAAAATAAGTGTTCTAAATAGCTAGCTATCGGCGCTATAGCTAGCTACTTAGTGCAATCGCTCATATTTTTTAACCGTCTCGCTATACCGCTATAATCGCTATTTAAACCATTGAGTTAGGTTAAGATAATTCTGCAAGATTAAATCCGAATCATTCACTTTGAATTAACACGAATCTTAAAATGGATCTCCTATGTTTCAACTGGGTTAATAAAAATTAGTTTGATTTTGAGCTAATCTAATGCGGTCAATCGGTCATGTATCACTGAAAATATTTTACACAAAAAGGTACACAGAATCCATTGTCACACAATGTTACAAAGTTCCATTAGAACGAATCTTTAATGCCAGATAATTTTGATGACGTCGCTTGCATGACGACTGAAAATGTGGGACAGCGACTCGAGGAAAACCGACATTTTTTTCAGTGATGCTTCTATTGACATAAGGACCTATTTGTAAAATGAACATATTTTTATTTTTAAAATTCAAACAGTCGATCCGAACCGTTCATCTTGTTCTCCATATTAATATGTGCTTGGAGACCAAATTTTACATTTTTCTGAATTTTTTTACTATTTATTAAGATGGGTACAAAAAATATCAAATTTAGACCATTGAATTTTGTACCCATCTTAATAAATAGTAAAAAAATTCAGAAAAATGTAAAATTTGGTCTCCAAGCACATATTAATATGGAGAACAAGATGAACGGTTCGGATCGACTGTTTGAACTTTGAAAATAAAAATATGTTCATTTTACAAATAGGTCCTTATGTCCATAGAAGCCTTTGCCTTTTTATTTTTATCCGTTTTTTAAAATATTTTATTAAAAATAATCAAATTTTAGGATTATTTTTTAAATACCCAAGTCGCAGGACAACTTAGATTAAGGCCCCAAGTTGCAACTTTTTTTTTTTTTTTTTGCTTTTTGGAAACCTCAAATAGACTATATTCGAGTCTTGTTTGAATTTGTTGCTATATGTTCATCTTGTTTAAATTTCGATTGTTTAATCTGACGGATTTGTGACTTATAGAATGTGAAATATTTGATTAGAATGCGGGGTACTTGAAGTGGATACAATTGTAAATTACCACTACGATTTCAACTTTGCATTTTGAATAATAGTGAAGTACAAGGATATATTTAATCAAGCTCTTCTGAAGCTTTTCTTAAACTGAGAGCATGTAGAAATCAATATGATGGACATGTGTATTATGGTGTGGTGAATAATGTAGATGGTTTCGATGGAATTGTTAACTTCTCAAACTAAGAGCATGTAGAAATCAATATGATGGATATGTGTATTATGGTGTGGTGAATAATGTAGATGGTTTCGATGAAATTGTCAAGTTAGAGGAGACGGTATCGATGAAATTGTTAACTGCTCAAACTGAGAGCATGTAGAAATCAATATGATGGACATGCGTATTATGGTGTGATGAATAATGTAGATAGTTTTGATGGAATTGTCAAGTTAGAGGAGACGGTTTCGATGGAATTGTTAACTTCTTAAACTGAGAGCTTGTAGAAATCAGTATGATGGACATGTGTATTTTATGGTGTGGTGAATAATGTAAACGGTTTTGATGGAATTGTCAAATTAGAGGAGAATAATGTAGACATATTGTATTACGGTATGGTGAATAATGTAGACAGTTTCGATGGAATTGTCAAATTAGAGGAGACGGTTTCGATGGAATTGTTAACTTCTCAAACTGAGAGCATGTAGAAATCAGTATGATGGACAAGTGTATTATGGTGTGGTGAATAATGTAGGCGGTTTTGATGGAATTGTCAAGTTAGAAGAAATTGTTTGATGAAATTGTTAACTTCTCAAACTTAGAGCATGTAGAAATCAGTATGATAGACATGTGTATTATATATGTACAGTTTTGCTAGTGTTTAAATAGTAGCTGTGGCACAATTGGGAATTGAGTTCTTGTTGCATCTTTTTAACTGTTTTCTATAATGAGACAGTTTTAATGGAATTGTTAAGTTAGAGGAGATGTATTTAATCAAAATAGTTCTCAACACATACAAATAAAGTTCATACAAACCTCAAATCAAAATAATTCGCAAACCTTCATCTAATTAAATAAGTTTTCAACATATAAAAATAGTTCGCAAGTTAATATCTACTACCACACCTCCATGGAATTTCGAAGAACTGACTAGATCACATTGATGATGTACTTCTTCTTGCTGGTTGCTTTGCATCTTCTTACTGGTTAGCTGTACCAGATGGCCCTGCTTGAGATGTGCTCCTCATTCCTGCTTGATATGTGCTCCTCCTTGCTGATTCCTCTGCTTCTTCTTGCTAGTTAGCTGTATCAGATGGCCCTGCTTGAGATGTGCTCCTCCTTCCCTGGGTAGTACCTGAAGGCCCTGCTTGCATCCCAACAGTCTCTTCTCCTACTATTACTTTCCCATTACCTCCCTAAATATCAGATTTGCATTTTCACAGAATGTACAGCTTCTGGCTGTGCTTCGCCGCGACCCTTGCGAGTCACTTGCCTTTGTCATAACTCGCTCATTTTATACTGCATTTACTGTGTTATATTCCTCTGCAGCCCAAATATGTTAGTTAGTAAGCTATTCAAAATTTGAATGAAATATAATCAGGATTGAATGTTACATACCTCGCATCTGCCTGTCAGAAGTGGAACGGCGAGGACGGTGCCCCTGTTGCCTACCTTGCATTTCATCCATGGTCATTACCTGACGGATGTGTTTTCTCCCACCACATCGTATCCAACCTTTGGATGGCTCAATTTTAGGGGTAGTGGTCGTAGGCCATTCATTAGTATTGCCATAAGGAACAAACAGAGCATTCCAAGTACTCAGAAGGTAGTCCAACCTATACCAATGGCCAACAAATTGGTCGGGTGACTAGTTATTGTGGTGACAAATCGCTAACACATGAGCGTACAGAATTCCAGTTAATTGGATACCTCTACATGTACATTCCACTGTTCTGTTGGGCCCGCATGCCACGATATACTGGAACCTTCTATGAATAATGAACATAGTTCTATCCTGCGTTTGGACTACTGGAACATATTCATTTGGGCCTGTAACTTGGTACTGACCTTCGCTGTGCGAGTATGAGGTGACATCCATATTTACAGCTTTACCCCACCGTTTGGTAAGCTTATCATGTACCCATTTAGAAAAATGCTGATCTACATTGCTTAGCTCCGTCACTCGCTGTCGCCGCTAAAAAAATCATCGGTTGCACTTGTAGAATGTCTCCTCCACAAGTGCAGTCACAAGCAACATTTGGCTCTCCTTAAAGACAACGTTCAGGGACTCGGAGCCGTTTGTTGTCATGATACCAAATCGGTATCCTCAAATGATAAATTTTCATCAACCCAATAGATATTTACTGGAGGTTTAGAGTAATGTACCCTATACTGATCAGTTATGAACTTCCCTAAAAAATGTACTAAAATGGCAATAGACAGGGACAATAAATGTTAGTGTAATAATCTAGAAGTCAATAATACGACAATTGATTATATAAAACTTTGTTCATGAATTGGATGATTAATATCATTTTGTTGCCTTGAGTATTATTGTATTTATGAATCATTTCGAGTTCATGACTGGAATTGTGAAACTTCATAATATAGATGATATATTGTTACGTTACAAAATTTTTATAATTAATTTCAAATGAATTAAAAGCAAGAATCGAAAATCGTGCTAACAAAATAGGAGTTCAAAACCTTAATTAAGGTTCATCTAAGTAAGTAAGTTAAGTGTGAATCGAAACCGCATTGAAATTTCGAGATTTTGAAACTTTATAGTGCCGAGTGCGGATGGGTTGACCCGCACTGCGGGTGGGTGCGTCCGCACTCATGAATTTCTGTGTTGAACTGAATTTTCTAAAATCTTCTAAGTACTGAGTGCGGATGGATTGACCCGCACTGCGGGTGGGTGCGTCCGTACTCATGAAATTCTGTGTTATTCCGAAATTCTTCCCAAGTACTGAATGCGGATGGATGGACCAGCACTGCGGGTGGAATGCATCCGCATTAGGCTCAGACTTTTTCCTGAACTCTTGCCTAAGTCCCGAGTGCGGGTGAGTGACCCGCACTGCGGATGAGTGCGTCCGCACTCAGAGATTTTCTGTGTTAATTTCATGTTCCGAAATCTGTCAAGTCCCGAGTGCGGATGGGTTGACCCGCACTGCAGATGAAGCGATCCGCACCGAGATGATTTTCTGTGTTTTTGAGCCGTCTAAATTATGCCGAGTGCGGGTGAAGGCACCCGCACTGCGGATGAGTGCGTCCGCACTCAGAGATTTTTGTGTTAAATTTTCTATTCTGAAAACTGATTAAGTGCTGAGTGCGGGTGAAGCCACCCGCACTGCGGATGAGTGCGTCCGCACTCAGGGTAATTTTAACCCTAAAACTCAAATTGAACCTTCTCTCTCTCCCACTTCATTCCCTTCCCCCCTTTAAGTGAAATTTCGCCCGAGAGAGAGAAAAAGAGCGAGAGAGTTTCCCGTCCCTCTCTAATCCCCGATTATTGCGAGAAATCAAAACTGGAACCGAGTAAGCGCCCGTGAATCTCTCCTAACTATCCGATTCGGTATTCTTTTCTCTCTTTCTATCTTTCGAAACCTCGAATTTTCTCGATTTCTCAGATTTTCATTTTAAACTCGAGATTTGTGTTCGAATTGCTCGAGGATGAGTTCCTCTACACTCCTTGCTTGTTTATTTGTCAATCTTTTTCCTAATTTCTTCCGATTTCTAGGGTTTCGTGCCAAAATTGAAACTTGGCGTAATCGAGAATTTATTTGTTTAATCCGACCGATTAGACTTGTAATCGGTAAGGTTACCCCTTGATCTGGAATTTATAGAACGTTTAACGGCTAATTTGATGTTTTTGGCCAAATTAGGGTTAACCACTTGGTGAATTGAATTGTTACGAGAACCGAAACTGTGAACTAGTAAATGAATTGTTACCAAATTGAGATCGTATATGGTCTAGAAGACCCAAATGGAAATCGTGAGAAGTAGAGATTTTAAAGCAAGAAAGAGGAATAGGAAATGATAAACCCTAATATAATTTAAGTGAACACCTCGATCATGAACCACGGTTAAACCTAGTATACGTGTAATATAGGTGTAGGCTCGGTCGAGCAAGACTTCGCGAGGCAATTCGAGACGTCCGATCCTTAATTAAGCGGTACGCTCCTCGTAATCAGGTGCAGAATTCTTGGACTTGTTTGATACTTTATTTTCAGGAATTAAACTGTGTATTCGTTTGTTATGTTGAATATAATTGATTGCATCATTGAATTGTGTAAAGCATTTGCATAGCCCAATCAAATTAAACTCGAATTGATGTGACTTGAGTGATTTGCATGCTGGTATGGTTGTAGGTTGTGTCGATCTATTATGATCTGATTTGATTGAAAGTCACCACGATTTGATATGTATGTGAATGGATTTACGAAGTTAAGCACTTGGATCCAATGAATTTGCAAAGTCGGGCTGTATGCTGACTTTGATTCCCAGGATCCTAAATGGCCTTAGGTGATTATGTTATGATGTGTGAATTGGAATCGTGGGTGACTAGTGTGTAACGTTTGTGGCTCGGTGGCATTCTCCTACGTGTCAATGCATTTGGAAGGTCAATTTAATATTGCGAATATTGGAAACGATTCTAAAGATAATTTTTTTTATGTGACTTGAACCAGACCTTAATAACTGTTAAGCCAAGCAATTGCAGATGGGTGTCAGATAAAGGGTCCAGCTCGGTTGGCCATCTGTAGGTGTCAGTAACCCTACAAATGTGGGTTTGATAAATGGTCCAGCTCGAAAGAACATCTGTAATTGCTACAAGCCCTAATGAGTCGAGTTAAGCCAAAATATGTGTTGTGTTTGAAATTTATCTTGGAAATTCCGTAAACTGTGATTCATCTGCTTAATTGTTGTCGAGCATTGGCATTCTGTTATTTATGAATATATATATCTGTTTGAACTGTTGTGGTTTGGGTTTCATTGTTGAATATAGAGTTTGATTGCAAGTCCAATAATCTAAACTGTGGCAAATTTCGCACTGGGAATTTATTCTCACCCCCACCCTTTGGGTTACTTTACAGGTATTGGTGCGACTGATTCCGGAGAGGCATGAGAGTAGTAGGCCTTAGTAGCTTACCACTTGATAACCCTAGATATATTTTGTTATATAGATTTAGGGTAGGCCTCATGGTTGGTATTCGGATGTGATACTTTTGTTGTATTATTTACTGTCCAGACTGTGTACTCTGATTTTATATTAGAAACTTGTTTCTATTGCTTGTTGTTGTGTTTGAATTGGTAATCGCCTTGTAAGCATACACGGCGTTGTATGCTTACGGCAGGGGACTGTTACGACCCGTGGCCGCGGGGTGTGACAGCTCTCTTCGGTGGTATCAGAGCATAGGTTTTAAGCCCTAACCAGACTGATAGGATACGTGAGTGGGGTACGTTATACTTGGGGTCGTCACGGCTAACGACTTGTTCGTTCTATGAGATAAGTGTATGCAACCTTAATAAATTATTTTCTTCTTATTTAAGTTATGGAAGGACGTCGCAGTAGGGGACGACCTAGAATCAGGAATCATGATCATATCCAGGATCCACAGAACGAGCCAATCGTTCAAGCGAGTGAGGTTGGATCTACTGGGCCTGAGGTCCAGAGAGTTGATATTGGACCTGGAGGTGCGCAGAACCGGGACCGAGATCTAGACGATAGATTGATTGCGGCTTACGAGAGAGGCCGCCAAGCAGAGAGACGTGAGGTGGAACCGGAGGCTCCTAGAGGTGATCCTGAAGAGTTTAGGAGGCTGTATGACTCCTTCATGCGCCTTAATCCACCTCGATTTAATGGCACTGGCGAGTATGCCGCTGCGGAAAAGTGGCTCGCAAGTATGAGTGCGAAGTTGGTTCTGTGTCGAGCACCAGAACAAGATATGGTGGAGCTGGCAGAACAACAGTTGGAGAGCGGTGCGAGGTTCTGGTGGGATGGAGCCCGACGTAGTTATGTCGGGGAGGAGGCCAAGATTCCGTGGGAGTGGTTCGAGCAGCAATTCACCCAACGATTTCTGAGTAACATACAGCGAGAGGCGCTGCGGAGGACATTTCTGGACTTGAGGCAAAATGAGCGAGCTGTGGCTGATTATAACAGCGAATTCCTTGCCTTATCTAGGTATGCGACTGATGTGGTGAGATACCATAGGCAGTACCTGGATGGACTGGATGGGGAGATCTCTATGATTGTGGATACCCTTATGGCTACGGAACTGCAGGCCATGATGGATCATGCCGAGCAAGTAGAGTTGCACGGTAAGAGGAGAAGGTTGCAAATGACAGAGAGGAGTGTGAAGCAGAGGGAGGATCAGAACCGACAATTTAGGTCAAGGGGAGGACCGTCAACAGCTAGACCACCCCTGAGACAGTTCATGGCACCTAGACCCCCTCCGAGACAGATAGCAGCACCGGTACTCCGGCCGGGTTTTGTTTCAGTATGGTGCCGTTCATGCAACCAGGCACACTCTGAGATAGACTACAGACGCCGCAACCAAGCATGTTACACCTGCGGCAGTATGGAGCATTGGGCGAGAGAGTGCCCGAATGTGGCACTAAGATTTCCGAGAGATGGCGGTGGTAGAGTGTTGGGGTTTATGGTGCTGTAACCAAAACCCGTTTAGGCTTAAGCTGCGGAATGACCGTAGAACAAAAATTTCTACAGCCAACTTAAGCTCAGGATTAAACGGGGTATGTCAGGAAACTTTCCAAGGCGGTCCACCTTCAGTATTCCTTTGGTATCAAAACCCAATTTAATCCTTTTTACAGATCTACTCCATGATTGATTTCTAAAACTTTAATCTACTTACCAATTAAATAAATTAATATAACATATTTATACCTTGTTTCCAAATCACAGTTGGAATGCAGACCGAGCGAGTAGAGTCTCACCAAGGAAGGAATCGACTCGGAGTATCACACGTGTGATACCTCTATCGGTTATCCACCAGGACTAACCGGAGAGCGGTTTATTTCTTATGCCAGAAATACCGTAAACCACGGAATTATGCAAAAACACTATTCATGGGGAAAAAGACGAAAACCCATAAACATGAATTTTCGGTTGCTCAGTTTCATCAATATGCAAAACTGACATACTGCGAAATTCGGTAAAACACTATTCATCGATCCCATAAATATACTCCACAACAACCCGCAAGATTATACGTCAACTACGTATAACTTTCTTTTCTCAACCGAAATACTATTTGGGAGAGAAACCGAGAAAGAGAGAAAATACCGATTCGATTCTGCACGAAACGATACGTGTGAATTAGTGCTTTTTCTCTCTACATGCACCCCTCTATTTATAGGCTTTTGAGGAGGTTCGCAAAAGACTGAAATACCCCTCAACATATGCCTATTTACAAGATATGTCATTGAATGGATAAGGATGACATGTCATGTGGATAAGATCGATGACGTGTCATCTGGATAGGATCGATGACATGTCATGCGGATAAGGACGAATCTGAAAAGACCCGAATGCCCTCGGCCCAAATACAAATAATATTCGTATAATTATTCTGAACAATTATATATATTTTTCTTGCTGTTGTTGTTTCGGTAATTTATACAACGTGTCCTCCACATTTATAAATTAACCGGTTAACTTTTATACAACGTGTCACACACGTTTATAAATTAACCAATGTTTTTGCTTGTTATTTTTACATAACATTTATAATTTAATTATAACACGTATAATTAATTATAACCATCTTACTATCGATCATAACCAATTTATAATCAATCACAATAAGATTCTCCAATTAACTCCTATATGGTGTGACCCAATAGGATCTGTGTTATGTTGGTAAATAGAGTTAAAACTGTTTTAACTTCTATAATCATGAGCGGCCTCTGGCAACACATCATGACCATCCAATTACACAGATGATGCTGTACTGTACAATATCACGATCCAGTAAACTATTTACTGTGTCAGTTCTTTTGTCTCATAGCTATCATATTAGTTTCAAGGTAGATGTGTGTCATCCTTGCAAACTTAATCTTTTCTTGATCTTGAGCAGATTATCAAATATAATTACTCTTGTAATTATACCGCATGCAGATAATCTAACTCTACCAAGGGGCCCAGTGATGCTATAGCTCGTATAGAGATACGAGGGACGATAGTACTTTTGGTAAACCATCACTACCTCAGCTAAGCGATGTATACCGAAGAGCTACCGTTATAACTGCATTTTACCGACAGCGTTTGATAACAATCACACATATACATTTCTTAGTAGGAAAGATGAATATCTCATACTTTAGAACTTAACACTGAATGAAAACATTAATGACACGAACACAATTCTATTTAGTGTTTCATTCGGGGTCTGTCAAATACCATGTTTCTAGAACATGTATCTATGTGATTAAAATGACATCTCGTGTCATGTGGTTTGTAAAACTTAACCATCTTTTAATCCACATACTAACCTTATCGCGGTAATTAGTGTTCCTACTAATTACCTTGGTGAGTGACTATTTAAGAGTATATATCATCTATATTATGGAGTTTTACAATTTCAGTCATGAACTCGAAATGATCCATAAATGCAATAATACTCAAGGCAACAAAATGATAAACATTCAATTCATGAACAATGCTTTATGATAATTTATCGTATTATTGACTTCTAGATTATTACAAACTAACAGATAATGCTTTCTTGAACTTTGTTCTTGAACTTGTCAATAAGTAATGTTTAATCAAATCAAAGTATTATCATGTCAGGGACAATGATAAATACTTCTCAGACATAAGGATAAATACTTGTCAGAACAATGATAAATACTTTCTTGAACATCAATAAACAGATAAATATTTATTAGCGGGAATTGTTATTAAATGATAGTATAATTAATGCGGGGATTGTTATTAGATGACAGTATAATTAATGTGGGGATTGTTAATTAATGCTGGGATTGTTAATTAATGCGGGGATTGTTATTAAAGGGCAGTAATTAATGCGGAGATAAATGGAAATTCTTAGAGGAATTAATGCGGGGATAAAATGCAGTTAAGGGAGTTAATTTGGAAAGAGAGAGTGCGGGGTTAAATGGGGGGACAGGAGTGAGGGGATCAATATAATTATTCTAAAAATATTTGATCGTTTTTCTTAATTAAAACTAAATTAAACCATATAAGGTAACAATTGATTGGAGGTTTGAATCAAATAAGGGAATTCGAAATATTTTTTGCTTTCCGATTAATTGGTAAGTTAAAGAACTTAGATTGTTCTTCTAATTATTACTGAATATGATGAGAGGGTTTCTAATCCTCAATTGTTATGAAGTAACACTTTCGTGGCGTATAATACCGTGCCTAAACTGTTCAGATTTCACTATTCAGTACCTCACACTACAAGTTTAGGCCATGAAGTTTTGTTAGCCAAACCGTACCTAAATACAGGTCATGTTTCTCCAATCAGTGCCTCACACAAACATCTAAGTCACAGTTTTAGTTCCCACTTAAACCCTAAGTTTTATCGTCAGGTACTTGGCCTATAATCTTAAGTTCTATTTCTTGTAATTCCGGGTTTATGCTATACGTTCAGTTTTAGCCTAAATTCCTAAGAGTTCATGCAAGCGTGGTTGAAACTATCTGCTTTTGAATCAAATCTACTCAAGTTTGATAACCTAAATTAATATCTGCACAAAAATTAAATTCTCAACTCAGATAAACTAAAAAGAAACAATCCTAGTAAAGTTAAACACTCTCAAGTTTTATAGCCGTGACTCCACAGAGAAAATTAGCTTCTCATGAGTTGCACAAACATCCATAAAAAAAATATAAAGAAAGACATAATAAAAGTAAAGAATAAAGCAAAAAAATGACTACACCATTCCCTTGTCTTTTTCCTCCATTTTCTCCGTATTCCTCCTCTACATCATGTTTGATTATGGACTAAAGGTGAAATAAGACTTTAGGCCACTGCTATTCTACCAAATATGATTTAAATTGACTGGCCTAATATTGAATAACTTAGATTTCAGTCCAGCCTAAACATGCCTAAATTAACCCTAGGGGTGTCAATGATACCCTTTTAGTCGTTTACCCGACCCGTACCATATTCGATAAGACTGATATGGATAATTTTTTTTTTTTTTTAGTTTATTGGGTGTGGGCATGGATAAGGATTTTTTTTTTGTTAACTAAATGGGTAAGGGTACGGGTAAAGGCTATTTCGCATCCGTTACCTTATAGGGTAATTATATAAAATATAATAATATTTGATAAATAATTAGTGAGTACTTTTATTATTTAGTGTATTATTTTTGTTGTAAGAAAAATATTAAACATATTATTTTTATTTGTATGTTTTGTTCTTTAATTAAATAATTAAATTTTTCGAAAGATATATTTTTGTTTTTGAATTTTCTTATTTTATAAAAAAATATAATTTAGTTGAAATTGATTGCACAATTATTTTTATTTTTTTTAGTAATATCATTGTATATGTGCTAAATAAATGAGTTTTGATGTTCTATTTGTAAAATATAATAAAACTAATTATTATAGTCGTATTATTCGTTATTCACCCGCTACCATTTTGTTACCCGATAATTTTAACAGGTAATGATAGGGTAGGGTAAGATTAAATCTTAATAGATAATGATAGGGTATGGATAAGATCATTCTTAGTGGATATGAATATGAAAATGCTTCCACCCTACCCGTATCGTACCCATTGACACCCCTAATTAACCCACCTCCTAAGGTGCCTTAAATTTTTCTTCAATTTTACGCCACCTGGGATCCACTGTCATCGACTTTCAACCATTTCACTTCTCTCTCATTAATCACTATTCACCCACTTCCCATCTTTTTTTTTCTCACAGGGAGAAGAAAGAAGCACACAAGAAAAGACGTATGAAAAGTTGAAAACCTAGCCGCCTCCCTCACTTTTGCCTCTACACACGCACAACCCTCTCCTCTGTCTCTAACTTCTCTGACTTTCTTCTCCTCCATCTTGTATAGGTACGTTGCAATCTCTTTCACCGTACTTTTTTCTCCTTTTTAAACTTAATTTAATAAATAGATTTACTTTTTCTTTGTCAAAAATCTAATTTTGAAATCTAACCTCTTTGCTTGGTATTATCTGGTGTCTATGTATCTTTTTATATAATTTCATGACATGCATGAAATAATTGGGAATTCAAGATGTAGCTTTCAATTAAATTTAATATAAGTTTGAAAGGGACTGCTCTGGTCAAAAATCAACTAAATTTAAAGTAAGTTTCGATTAAATTTAATATAAGCTTCAAGATGTAGCTTTCAATTAGATCTAATGTAAGTTTGAAAGAGACGTTGTGACTATATGATACAGATGCTGCTTTAGGGAGAATACGTAGAGCCCAATCTCATCCATGACTCAATGATAGAGATTTACTAAATTTTTTCTCCTTTTTAAGGGTCAAGGACTCAATGTCCCAGCAGCTCTATGTATTGGTATACTAGATATTATTTCATTTTAAGGTTAGGGTATATAAAATGTAAAACTTTTTTGTCCCTTTCAAAGTTTGTGATGAGAAAAATCAAGTGCATGGACTTCTTCTAGTATGTGTTCCATTGTATTGAATTACTTTCTTCTTGTGTGATATCATATAGATTAGTAAAGCCCAATCCCATTCATTACTGCATCATTTTTTATTTATTTCTTAGACTGGTGTGTTTGTATCTGATGCATAAATGCGAGAGTATCAATTTTTTCTATTTGTTAGACTGGTGTGGATTACTTATTTCTTGTGTGATATCAAACTATATGATTTTTAAAGGACATGTTATATGTTTGAAAATTATTATGTTTAATTTTTAGATATGAAAATTATTATGTTGAATTTTAGATAGTATCAATTAAATTCTTCAAAGTATATGTGAATCTGCATTAAATTAGGCAATGATCCCTTAGAAATTCATTTGGCAAGCCAATATAAAAAAAGGAACACAAAGGACATGTGGCCACAACTGGAGCGCTAACCAAACAACAATTCTGTTGAATCTACTTGGGGAATAACAAGTTACACAAAGGTTTACTAGTCAAGGGTCCTTTATGAAGCAGGTATGGAATAGGTTGAGACCAATATTGAGCTCTCAATCAGAGCCAAATTGTACCAGTAATGTGTTACAACGTCGTTGGAAAATTTTACTATGTATGAACTTATCCTATTGTGAGACTTTTGTAATTAAGATGTTTAATTATGTCTGACCTTATTTATGTTTTTGTGTATGTGATTATGATATTTGATTTGTAATGTTGGCTTAATTATTGGATTGAATCAGGTTTGTTTATAAGGGGTTTCTTGATGTTGTAATTTCACCAAAAAAAAAAAAAAAAAAATTAGGGGGGGGGGGGGGGGGGGGGCGGGGGGCTGTGTGGCTGGGTTCTGTAAAATTGGTTGTAGTGTTCCAGCTAAGTTGTCAACTTCAATGAATTTTACTAGTACTAAGATGTATTATGATTTTTTTTTGTTGTAATTTTTTGTAATATTTATGACATAAACTTTAATATATGACATGAAATAATGTATATGACATAAAACTATGAAATAATAATTTCATAGCTATGACATAAATTTTGTAATGTACTATAAAAAACATTATTGCAGTAATTAATGTATATATTTATCTACAAAATAATATATTACATAGCTAGGGCAGTAATAACTAAATTTAAAGAAACAAAAATAAATAATAACATGCTTTAAGCCATCAAATTCATACTAAACAAGGAATAGCTTAAATCATAGCATAATTTTAGGCATGACTAAGCATAAATAATTTTGATTGACTTAAGTTTAAATAACCAACTTAGGTCATCTTAGCTTTAGTCCACAACCAAACACCACCCTAAAGATTGATCAGACCTATCCTTACTCTTAAATCTAACTATCAATAATGATTCTCTATGATGATCGATGATTCTCCCCTGCCTCTAGGCAATTCTTTTTATAGTTTTTTCCAAGAGTTGGAAGGCAATCCACTAAGATCCGTAAAGAAATAAAAAAATTTGAAAACAAATCCTGCATTGTTGCGGTCTACAAGTTTTCTCTTGGTGAATTCTTGATGAAATTTCTACTGAGTTTAGGAAAACTTTGTGACTCACAAAGTGATATTTTGCTGTCGCAAAGACTTATTGTGTCCAATAAATTGTATTACTGCAATTAAACCTAAACCACGGCAGTAAATTAAATTTTAGTATAAATCTAACCTAAATTACTCTAAACGTATGAAAATTGGTACAGTATTAGAGGCAAAATCCTATCAAAAAAAATATAATTGATGCTTATCATAAACAATGTGTCCATTTTTCAAATAACAAGGTCCCATCCAACTAGTCTCTCACTTGTTTCCTCTGCAATTATTTTTCCTCCAATCCACTGCCCAATTCGTTGCTTATATAGTGCTAAAAATTAAATAATTTCACGATTTTATGATTTTTTCTCATTCGAAGTTTTCCAATTCAATATCGTCACCTTCTTTTTTTCTAAGAAATATTTTCTCATATCAAGTAATGAATCTGTAGTCCCAAATTCTTGAGGATGAGAAGCCGTTTAAATTGTTACGTTTTAAATCTGTTTGCTTGTATCTCTACACAAATCGTCTCGTCTGGAATAAAATTTGTCCAAATCTTTTAACAAGAGTAAAGATGTTGTCCTCCTTAAATCTGTTCCTTATCTGTCTCCCCTAACAACCTTCATTTTTTGTTCCTTCACGTGGTCAAAACCAACCCTCTTCAATCTTCTCTTAAAAAGAAAAAAAAATTCAACACAACTCAAAACTCACCCTGTTCTTCTCCTCTACTGCTCGCCACCATCTACCTATGCCGACAGTTGTGATGGCAGTTGAGATCCGCGCGAGGCGAGCATGGTGCACCGTCGAGATCCGACGAGGAGAGCGTGGTGCACCGTCGAGATCTGGCGAGGATAGCGTGGTGCACCGTCGAGATCCGACGAGGAGAGCATGGTGCACCGTTAAGATTCGGCGGGGAGAGCGTGGTGCACCATTTGAGAGGGTCCATGCTAGCCCAGCAAAGGTTGTCATAGTGGAACAGATGAATATTTTATTAGTTAGATATGAATACTTTATTTGTTAGATATTCATACTTCATGTTAGATATGAATACTTCTTGAAAGAGGTAGGGTGAGAGAGACGAATCTGACTTTTGAATGTTGAATTGTATAAATTATTTCGAACATGTATAAATATTTCATTTGTTAGATATGAATACTTCGTTTGTTAGATATGCATTCATGTTATTAGATATGAATATTTCTTAGAAAAAGTGTTTAAGAAGAAGGGTCTCACTTTGAATTGTATAAATTATTTCAAACATGTATGAATACTTCATTAGTTAGATATGAATACTTCATTTGTTTAATATGCATGAAGAAGGGTCTAATTTTGAATTTTGAATTATATAAATTATTTCAAACATGTATGAATACTTCGTAATCGTCAGTATGAATACTTCATTTGTTTAGATATGAATACTTCTTTAGTTAGATATGAATAATATATAGATTTGCTGTAGTGGTCCCCAATCTTGGCAAATGTCACTTTCAGACGATTGCGGTCCCCAATCTAGGCTGTCACAAGACGTCAACAGTCCCCCTGGTCATTACTGGTCCCCTCCAGCTTGTGTTTACATATGACGAATGGTTCTGATAATAAGTATGAATACTATACATTCGTAGGTATGAATATTATATGTTTTGACTATTAACTCAGAGTATAAATACCTTCATATCAGATGTTAGAGTCAGTTAGTGGTTCCCTGTCAAAAATTATTTGTTTTTTAGTGCGGAGAACATTTAGGGGACTGATATGGGGTACCTTTAGTCGTTCCCTTTTAATAATATCCGATCCCGTTCGCGCTTTCTTGAATTCTACAGAGTTGACTTCTAATACCATAACCTTAATTTTCTGGCTTCTCTAAAATCCTGTAAGCCACGCGTCCTTGTATAAGAAACCTGGACCTGGAAGTCTAGAACGCACTGCATTTCCCAGTCTATCTCTCCTCTCTCTTTCTCTCTCTCTCTTTCACACACACACACACTGGCGGAGATGGACGAGTCTGGTCAGGTGGAGAAGGTTTACGTGGCACTGCCGGAGAGGTTGAATGATGGAAGAAATACTCTCTCATGGGTATTGAATCATTTTTCTAAAGATACAAATATCATCATAACTCATGTACACATCCCCACTCAAATGATTCCTATGAGTAAGCACTCTTACCAATTTATTTTATTACTAAAGCTTCCAAAAGGGAAAAAAAATTGTTTGTAATCTATAGATCCTGAGAAGCACCTCCATTTTGTTTTACAGTGGGAACCAAGTTTCCAGCAAATCAATTAAGTCCTCATCAGGTCAATTCATACAGAAAAAAAGAGTGGGAAAATGCCGAAAATCACTTGAATGATTATCTCTTACAATGCTCCAACGCTAAGGTCCTACTAGCCTTTTTGTTTCAATTTTCTTTAATTCTTATTTGTTCTTTTTTTCTTTCAATATTGAAATTCAAATAAAGTACTTAAGTACATGTAGGATTATGAAATGTGGAACACCGAACACATCACTGAGATGCGCATAACTAGTTCAGCAAAAATACTAATTGGTCTGACCAATTATAATGTTAGCATTTTTCTTGTTTTTGCTCAAGTGTAATCTTCTCTTTTATTTGTTTCTTCTTAATCCAGTTTAAGGCCGAGAAGCTAATGTTTGTGTCTGATCATGTTGCACATGCACTTGTTGAGCTTGTTACTTTGCATGGCATGAGTAATCTTGTGATGGGGGCTGCTTCAGACAAGCGGTACTCAAGGTCTGCTAATCATGTTGCAATCTATGAAAATTATGTAATCTTTATCTCAATTGGTAATTATTTCTTTACATGAGTTTGTTTATACATACTTTAGGGGAATCACTGAGTTAAAGTCCAATAAAGCAAAGATTGTGATGGAGAAAGCTCATCCATCGTGCAAAATATTTTTCACCTACAATGGAAGCCTTGTATGCACAAGGTATGTTTCTCTTCTTTTTTTTTTCGGGTTTTATGCTTTCTTGAAATTTGCTTTGCAGCAAGTGCTGCATCACAAGATTAAATCAGGTGGCTCCTCCAAAAGTGTAGCATTCCATACGAGCGAAATAAAATATTATGAGGACTTTTATGAGAAGTTAGTTGAAAATTAACATGACAGATTTAGGTTAAGAAAAAAAGCAAAACAATTGCCGTTTAAATAATCTCTTTCGAATTAAATATATCTTTTATATTATTCTTTCTCGAAAGGGAACCAGCACTACTGCCAACTGAAGCCTTGAACCAGGTATCATCAATGCCTATGGAAAGCAACAGGCAAACTGAGCTCCCAAGAAGGTCGAGTTTTAATGTGTCAAACTTGCGTGTTGGTGAAATTATCCCAGGGTTTCTTCCTCAATCCCCAAATCAACCGAGTCACCAGAAGTGTGACAACTACTTGATTGATTTCTCAGAACGAGCTACAGCATCAGATGCAGCGTCATCTATTGCAAGTGAAGAAGGGCACGCCAACTATGACATGTTGTCATTGAACAGGGATGATGATTTGGATGTAGGATCCTTGCACAAGCCTCACTTGTCTCAAGGTTCCACGCGAGCACATGAGCAGGTACTCTTTAGTGGCCTAATGCTTCCTTATTCCTTAATTGCTCCAAACTTTTTCCAAATCCCCCCCCCCCCCCCCCCCCCCCCCCCCCCTTCCCACAAACACACACACCATTTCTTTTTGAGAGAAGTGGACCACCGATTGATGAAAACCATAAGATTTATTACAGCAACAACTGGGACCAGTATAAGTACCAACATACGGTATTAAGCAAATGCCTCAACAAACAACTGAGCAAACTCCAAAGCACTAACCTGACAACAAAATAACATAGCACAAGCACATGCTATCAATTACAAAATAAACCCTAAAACATCACAACAAATTCAAAATAGACAAATTTTGCAAACTAGTCCCTAGCACCTAATAAAACTCCAAAGGCAGCAACTGTTGAGTCTGAGAGACAAGAGAGCCTCACCATCCAAATTCATTTCTGCGCCAAGTGTAGAAAAGGAAATACATGACGTGATAAACATGCCTTGACTTGGTCACGTTTACACTATTTTTAACCACTACTCTTAACTTTTTACTAGAAATTATATAGAAATAAGTTACAAATAAAAAAATTTGAAAAACAAATGGGGGTCAATTGACCCCATTCCCATACTATGGCTCCGCCTCTGAGTATCACTGAACCTACACTAAAAAGGAATCCTGGATATTCTATGCGTATCAAAAAAAAGCTGAAAATTAACTAGAAAATAGAAAAAACTGAAACTAACAAGGAATCCAGTACTTCCTAAACTTTTGACAGCTTCATCTCTTCCTACCAGCAACTGAAAGTGGTGCCACTGCGTATGGGTTGTATCCCGTATATCCTCCACGAAAACTGCCACTGCGCACACACCATTCAATTACATATAATTCTGATACTATTTCAAATACTAGCCATATAACCCATTAATAATTTTTTTTCCCATAGTGTCTCTATGATTCTGGATGCATGCTGTCGGTGTAAGTTTTCAAGCAAGCCGCCAGCAAAGTGATATACTAGAATTTTTCTAGCATTATATTACTAATCTAAACCAGTAGTTTGATAATATTATAATAAAATTTGAAATAAAATGTTACTGATTCTGAAGTTGCAGCATATCAGTTTAGCGCCAGCAACTTATTATTCCAACTGCATTTCAGGAAAATGGTCGCCAAAATCTAAAAAAAATAATTCAGTCATAGGTTTTCTTATAACACTAATTTCATATAAATTTTCCTAGTTCTTACAGGGATATATAGGATACATTTGTGCCAAACTTCAAGCAGCCTTATCAGATGCCGCAATATACAGGCTCAAACTTCATGAGGAGATCAGCAAACGTGAAAGGGCTGAAATGGATCTGGCTTCCTTAATCCGGCAGGTATCTATTTAATATCTAAAAGGAAGTCATTTACAAATTCCATTACAACAATAGAAAATAAGCATGATCATTGCCACAATTGAATTGGACTTCTCAGGCAGAAGAAATGCAAAATGCCCTTCTAAAAGAAAAGCAAGAGATGGAGTTTTTACACAAGGAGATAGAAATGGGCAAAAACCTACTAGACTCACTGCAAGAAGAAAATAAAAGGTTGCAAGAGGAGAGAAATACTGCAGTTAAAGAGCTTGAAGAATTGCGTAATGGTGCCGGTCGTGGATCTTATGTAGCATTCTCTGAGTTCTCTCTGTTAGAGCTTCAACAAGCAACTGAGATTTTCAGCAATCTACATAAGATTGGCGAAGGAGGTTTTGGTTGTGTGTACAAAGGTTTTTTGCGCAACACCATGGTTGCTATAAAGATACTGCATCCTACAAGCCTCCAAGGCAGACCAGAATTTGAACAAGAGGTAACTTAAATTTTATTGGAACCAAGCAATAACATAACTTTATTTTATTGGATCCAATGCTTGTACCTATTTTGGATGATATGGAATGTGGTGAACTTATACACGGAAGTCGGTACCAATTTTTCTTTTCCTACCAATTTACACAATAGATTTCTAGACTAACTCATATTCTCATTTTGCATTAATAGGTTGCTATCCTAAGCACAATGAGACACCCAAACCTTGTTACTCTTATAGGAACATGCTCAGAACAGTCAGCTCTAGTCTACGAGTATTTACCTAATGGTAGCCTCGAAGATCGACTTGCTTGCCAAGGTGGCTCCCCGCCACTCACGTGGCAGGTGCGCACGCGTATCATTGGTGAAATCTGCCGTGCTCTCCTGTTCCTTCACTTGAACATCCCCAATCCAATTGTCCATGGAGACCTTAAGCCAGCAAACATCCTGCTAGACGCTAACTTGGTTAGTAAGCTCAGCGACTTTGGCATTTCTCGCCTACTAATTGAATCCAACACAAACACCTTAGTGTACCGCACTGAATACCCAAGGGGAACGTTTGCCTACATGGATCCAGAATTCCTGAGAAGTGGAGAGATGACAGTAAAATCTGATGTCTACTCTTTTGGTATAATCGTCCTTCGACTATTGACTGGAAAGCCTCCCGCAAACATAGCAGCTGATGTGGAGGATGCTTTTGAGACTGACTCACTGCACTTGATTATAGATGAGTCAGCTGGAGAGTGGCCTTTTGTACAAGCCAAGCAATTGATAAACCTGGGGCTGAGATGCGCTCAAAGTCGTAGGAGGAAGCGCCCGGATTTGGAGAGTGAGTGGAAGTTGGTTGAATCCTTGATGATGGCTGCTTCCTTGTCTGTGCTGCCAAGTTTCAAATCTCAACTCGATGACAAAGGCACACCTTCCTACTTCATGTGTCCTATTTTTCAGGTAACACTTTGTTGAATCTCCCCTTGAATTGATGAACGACTCTTAGTGGTACTTTTGTCGAACACTTGGCATGCATTGGTAAAAATAATCCACTAGGAAGCATAAAACAAGCAAATAATCACAAGTCAGCAATGATATAACCAAATATTTAATTAGAACCAACACTTTGGGATCTGAATGACGATAATGCTTGCATTAATATTTTCTAAAAATATTAATGTAAGTACGGAACAAACACTGGGTTGTACTCATTACGCAAGTATTGCAAAAATATCCTATGAATTATTGGGATTTTGGACTTATTGATATAAATTTTTCAAGACCTGTTCGGATGGAAATCTACATGTCGTGGGAATAGATATTTTTTGCCCTCTCCTCCGCATTATTTCCCATCCCAGTGTATATAAATGAAAGAAAGAAAAAAAAAAAAACATTCAATGGGACTGAATTTTTTTCCCATGAAGGAGGCAGTGCTCTCTCTAACATCCAGAGCCTTAAATGCATCTCCTAACTATTTTTATTCTTTCCAACAATTTTTTTCATTCATTGAGTGAAATATTGTTGTATATCAGAAAAATTATGGACCATAAAAAAAATAGTAAAGAATTTCAAAAAATTGTCAAATTTGGTCTTCAAGCACAATTTAATATAGAGATCATGATGTGTGGTTCGGATCAGCTATTTGGACCTTGAAATCACAAAATATGGACGCGTATTGAAACAGGGGCTTTAATCCGCGATGTCCATTAGCTCATCTCCGAATTTTAATTGAAATCTCGCATTCTATTTTTGTATTTGGAAAAAATCTAGTGCTGATGACTAATATTTTGTGGGTGGAAACTGAAAAAAAAAATGATTTTCAGGAGGTAATGAAGGATCCTCACATTGCGGCAGATGGTTATACATATGAAGCTGAAGCCATTAAAGGTTGGCTCGATGGTGGACATGATACATCACCGATGACAAATTTGCCCCTGCTCCACCTCGAACTTACTCCAAATCATGCCCTTCGTTCTGCCATTCAAGAATGGCTCCTGCACCATCCATAACGGTAGCTACTTGTAATTCTGTATATAAACAGTTTCACAATTTAACACTAAAAAAAAATGTAAGGGCAGTGCTATTTTGAGAGCACAATTTTGATTATTGAGGGCTGAGAGAAACTTTTATGTCTTTATTATACCTAGTTTGTCCTTCAATTTTTTTCTCATTATATCTTGGGCAATAAATGCACAACACAAAAGGAAATAACATATAGGAAACTGCTTAAAAGGAAACAATTAATACACCTCAAAAGGAAACTACTTAATGGAAATATGGAAATATTTTACAATGCAAAAACAACATACATAATAAGAATTTAACAATATGTTCTGTATTTGGGATTTTTTTCAGAAACCATAATTAAAAAAATAATTTTTAGGGAACCAATAAGATTACTTTTTTTTTTTCAAAAACCATAAGAACCGTGGGAACCTCACGGTCTGGCATTTTTATTTTTTTCCAGACCGTGTGCTTCTCACGGTCTTGCGAATTTTTTTTTTTTTTTTTTGATTTGTCCACACTTGCATGAAAATTGCCACAGAAGATCCGAAATGAAATTCAAGACCGTGTGCATCCAACAGTCTGAGGAATTCCAATCTCAAGACCGTGTGCATCCCACGGTCCGGCCTTCAATTCTGAAGACCGTGTGCTTCCCACGGTCTAGGCTTTAGTTTTAAACCCCCCAGCGAGACAGAGCCTTTCTTCCCCCACGCCCCTTCTCCATTTTTTTTCTTCCTCTTCTTTCTTCCTCTCTTCCATCAGATATTTTTTTTTTGTACTCTCATAATTAGAGTAATTTTTATTTTAATTACATAAGTTTATATATTTTTGAGAGAGGAACAAAAAGAGCTTTAGATCTACAAATTTCGTTAGGTATGTGTTTAATTCTTTTATTTTTGATAAATAATTTATAATTATGAATAAATAAGTAGAATAGATTGTTTATGTAGTATAAATGGTTTATGTAGTAATTGTAGTATAAATAAATGGTTTAAGTATAATTTTAGTGTAGATGAATGTAGTAATTGTATGGTGATATGTCTATTTGCATATTTTATGTGCATGTAATTTTTTTTAGTTTAGATGCATGTAGTTTTTTTTAGTGTAGATTAATGTAGTAATTTTTGGATTATTTATTTGTGGTTTATGTAGTAATTTATTTGCATGTAGGTTTTTTTAGTATGCATGTAGTAATTGTTGGGTGATTTATTTATTTGCATGTTTTATGTGCATGTAATTTTTTTTAGTTTAGATGCATGATGCATGTAGTTTTTTTTAGTGTAGATGAATGTAGTAATTTTTGGATTATTTATTTGTGGTTTATGTAGTAATTTATTTGCATGTAGGTTTTTTTAGTATGCTTGTAGTAATTGTTGGGTGATTTATTTATTTGCATGTTTTATGTGCATGTAATTTTTTTTAGTTTAGATGCATGATGCATGTAGTTTTTTTTAGTGTAGATGAATGTAGTAATTTTTGGATTATTTATTTGTGGTTTATGTAGTAATTTATTTGCATGTAGGTTTTTTTAGTATGCATGTAGTAATTGTTGGGTGATTTATTTATTTGCATGTTTTATGTGCATGTAATTTTTTTTAGTTTAGATGCATGATGCATGTAGTTTTTTTTAGTGTAGATTAATATAGTAATTTTTGGATTATTTATTTGTGGTTTATGTAGTAATTTATTTGCATGTAAGTTTTGTAGTATGCATGTAGTAATTGTTGGGTGATTTATTTATTTGCATGTTTTATGTAGATGCATGGTTTATGTGCATGTAATTTTTTTTAGTGTAGATGCATGGTTTATGTGCATGTAATTTTTTTTAGTGTAGATGCATGATGCATGTAGTTTTTTTTAGTGTAGATGAATGTAGTAATTTTTGGATTATTTATTTGTGGTTTATGTAGTAATTATAGTATAAATAAATTATTTATGTAGGAATTTATTTGCATGTAGGTTTTTTTGAGTATGCATGTAGTAATTGTTGGGTGATTTATTTATTTGCATGTACTAATTGTTGAATGATTTATTTATTTCCATAGTTAATGTACATGCATGATTTATTTGCATGTAGTATAAATAAATTGTTTATGTAGTATAAATTGTTTTTGCGTACACCCTCCATGGACACCCCTCTGCTCTACATACAACTACATAACCAGTACGATTGGTATATTGTTGTTGTAATTCTAAGTTATTATTTAGGGCAAATGCACCCAACTGGGATTTAAGATCGGCTTTGGAGTCAAACATCTGTCCCACTGAAAATTGACCGTCAATTCTGGGTGGATAACCAAAAAATGCTTCATCCTTGTACGGCATCGGCACATCGTCATTAAATGCCGGAAAAGGATGCTGCAATCCTCGATTAATAAAGGGAATAGAATTTACCCACTCCTTCATTACATCTTGCATTCTAATTTGATCCTCCATTTCAGCCATATCATCTTCCCCGACAGCTGAGCCACCAAGGTCAGAGTTTGTGTCTGAGCTAGTATTATTATTCATCTCGTTAAAACGAGTTACCAAATCATCCACTATCGGTATTTCGGGTGGGTCATCATAATATATGGGTGAATCAGACACCGTTGTGTCTCTACTACTTCCAGGTACACTACCCGGATATGGGTCATAATTGGTATGACTATCAACTGGTACTGACTCAACCACTAAATCAAGAAGTTTAAAATTCAGTACCGGAGTGGCATATTCAAGCATCATGTGCCATATCGTTTCCTCGTCTACGCTAAATAACTGGTATTTTTCTGCTGAGCCAGGTGGTGCCGTGTTCAAACGAGCCTTGATTGTCAGATCGAACTGACTAGGGAGCAAATGAATGCTAACATATATATGTTTTCTTAGCTCATGAAGACTGGTTGAATTAGTAACAGGAAATGTGCAGGTCGGTGCGTCTGAAATTTCGCGTCCATAATAAACATTTATTATCACTTGAGACATTATCTGAACAAAAAAAATTCATAATCAATAATCGATATCATTTTCAATTTTACAACCTAAAATATGATCGTCATTGAAAAAATAAACTTACTACAATTACTTATACTACAAAAAGAAAAAATTATACATAAACCATTTATTTATACTACAATTACTACATAAATCATAAATAAATAATCCAAAAATTACTACATTCATCTACACTAAAAAAAACTACACGCATATACACTAAAAAAAACTACATACACATAAACCATGCATCTACATAAAACATGCAAATAAATAAATCATCCAACAATTACTACAATTACACTAAAGAAACCTACATGCAAATAAATTACTACATAAACTATTTTTTTATACTACAATTACAACATAAACCATTTATACTAATAAAAAAAATACACATAAACTATTTATACTACAAAAAAGAAAAAATTATACATAAACAATTTATTTATACTACAATTACTACATAAACCATTTATACTACATAAACAATTTATTCTACTCATTTATTCATAATTGCATATTATTTATCAAAAATAAAAGAATCAAATACATACCTAACGAAATTTGTAGATCGGAAGCTCTTTTTGTTCCTCTTTCAAAAATATATAAACTTATGTAATTAAAAAAAATAAACACACTAATTATGAGAGTACAAAAAAAAAATTAAACTGAAGGAAGGAAGGAAGAAAGAAAAAAGAGAGAAGATGAAAAAAGTGGGGAAGAGATGCACTGACTCGACAAGGAAGAAGCAGGAGGTAATGGTGCCAAGGAAACAAATAGGGACCGGACCGTGGGGTTCCCACGGTCTTGAGATATATTCATCAAGACCGGACCGTTCCCACGGTCTTGATTTCAATTTAGGTGGACCGTGGGAACCACACGGTCTGGAAATCAAAAAAAAAAATTGTGGATCTTCTGTGACAATTTTCGTGCAGGTGTGAAGAAATCAAAAAAAAAAAAAAAAAAATTTCCAAGACCGTGAGAAGCACACGGTCTGGAAAAAAAAAATGCCAGACCGTGAGGTTCCCACGGTTCTTATGGTTTTTGAAAAAAAAAAAGTAATCTTATTGGTTCCCTAAAAATTATTTTTTTAATTATGGTTTCTGAAAAAAATCCTGTCTGTATGTTTATATTATTTTTTTTTTTTTGTAATTTATATTGAAATTTTGTTTGATAGAGAATCGTGACGGTAATTATCACTGAACTTTATTTTACATTTTAATATGTTATATTTAAGTGAGAGCAATTGTTCTTTTTTTCATTCTTCTACAATTTCATTGACAAGAGTATAAGCATATAAGATCACCAAGTATTTATGTGAAAGATGAATAAATAATGAAAATAACACAGACGTTATAAGCAATGATGGATCAGAGAAAAAAAATGACCTTTGCAATTTCTTTTTGAGGTGTATCGTCTATCTCATTGCAATATATTCTCTTGTTTTTTCTTTCTTAATTAGATATATTGTGCATTTATTGTGTAAAGATAAGAAAGACAGTCTAAGAGTAAATTGGATATAAAGAGATAAAAGTTTATTTTAGCTCTCAATAATCAAAGTTTTGCTCTCAAAATAGTACCACCTAAAATATAATGTAAATATAACTGTAAAATGTAAAAGCGTGCCCAGAAGAATATGACTGCTGCAATGTAATTTGTAAAATAGTTTTTCTGGTAATGTAACTTAGCTTTTTTGTATTGGTAGTTCAGTACTCTACAAATGAATTCTCTAGCAACCTCTTTAACTTTTGTGATGTTTAAATTAAAAAAAAAAAAAAAAACTTTTGTGATATTTAGGCACTAATTGAGCCCCAAATAGATAAAATGTCTTGTGCTCTTGCTCTCTAGCTTAGTTACACGTGCATTACTTAGGGATGGATCTAAGGTAGGGAGTGCTTAGGCACCCTATAAACTATAGTAAATGGAACTTGCATATTATCCTGTGAAACTGAACTAATTTGATCCCAATTGTAACATGAACAAATTGAAAAAATGGGGGTTTGCTCCCTGCTTGAACTCCAGGTTCATTTAGGGATTTATTCTTTTCAAACAATTAGCATAGTTAATAGTTTGTGACAGCTTAGATCAAACTGAAAGAAATCAAACATTCATAATCTTTCTTATTTTTTCTTCAGTGAATAGAAATTGATGGAATGACATTCCATGACCATCATTTCTTGGCAGGAAGGAAAATGGGGGCATTAGACATATCTTTAATTCGATAGAAGAATAGACCTATGGAATAATACTTGATAACAAAGCTAAAACATTCTCTCTTTTTTTTTTTCTTTTTTTTTTTTTGGCTACAACAAAGTTGAAAGCTCTACGAGCACAGATTATGACTTCTGATGTTTCTGAAACCAGTTTTGAACAAAGTTGAAAGCTCTACGAGCACAGATTATGCCTTCTGGTGTTTCTGAAACCAGTTTTGAATGGCTGAATGAAGGGGATGATTTGGAATCCCGATTTTTTTATTAATCGAAAATAAAATTAAATAAATATCAGGAAGGGTATTGTTTTCTTGGAAAATCAAAATCTAGGAAAAACGGGATGATTTATCCCCTCCAGCTACAGTATTTGGATGAGATAAACTAACCCGTCCAGATTAGTGCTCAGCTAATTTTGCTAAACAGAAAAAATATATATATATCTTGGACACTGTAGCATTTTTTTAGGGGGTTTGGTTTCATCTAAGAGAATGAATTTTTTTTTTAAAAAAAAAAATGCGTGCTAGACGGAATGGTTTATCTCTTTCAGACACTGTAGTTGGACGGGATAAATCATCCATTTTTCCTAGATTTTAATTTTTCACCAAAATAATTCCCTTTCGCGATATTTTCTATTTTTATTTTTGATTAATAAAAAAATCGGTTTGGAATTAGATGAAGGTTTGGGAGGGGCAAATTCGCCATTGGAGATGTATTATGCCCTCCATCTAACCAACCTTTATAGCAGTGGGTTCATATGTATACCCATCCCCTGCTATATGAGGTTCTTTCATTAACAATCTTTAGTTTGAATCTAGCTTCATTGATGGAAATTAAAATTGTAAAAGTTGTAACTCTTTGTTTGTGATTCCCTGGGAAAGCAATCCCCAAAAAGCAGGGATGGACTTAGGGTAGGGGAGGAGCAGGAGTGGAGCTAAACTTTCAATCAGAGATGGGCAAAAAAAGTTGGTCAGTTGTACTTTCGAACAGAGGTTCCAGTAAATCATATCAGTAGCCTGTGGGGACTGATCCAACCTGGTACCCGACTAAATACACATCTATAACAAAATTTAAACCTGTTGATAGAATTGGTTTCAAATAAGTAAATTTTGTATTACATTTTGGGTTTTGATACTCATGTCAAGCATTTGTAATTCTGATAGCCACTATCGGAAATTTTCAAAGAAAGATGCTCGTGTCAAGCATAGTCCCATATTCCATAATTCTCACTCTAATTTGGTTTCTAAACCCCAAAACTTATTTAGCTGGCTTTCTAAAACCCTTCTATTATGCTTAATCTGATTTCTATATGCCCTAATCTAATTAATTGAAACAAAAAAAGTTACTGAAAATGTCGATTTCGCACCTCGAGCCTTTGTCAGTTTCCTCGTCTCTTCCTTCCTTCAGTCTTATTTTACTTTCATGTTGTATGTCGTACTTATTTTATGGATTTAAATTTGATATTATGTTATGTAATGTATTTAGGGATTTAAATTTGATATTTTATAATATGCTATGTTGTATTTAGGTTCTTATGTCATGTAACCGATTATGCCGTGCATGTAATTGATTATGTCATGTATTTTTAATATGCTATGCTCTATTTAGGGATATCATATGACTGATTATACTTTTAAAGATGATATGTGATATGTGATCAAATTATTTATTATAGTAGGTAAGGTTGTGATATGTGGGAATTTTCGTTGCTGTCGTTGTTTTGAGGAGCAGTCTTGCCGCTGTTTTGAGGAGTAACCGAGTAAAAAATAAAAAAAGAAGCATTCTGGATGAAGAGATCGGAGATAGCGACGGGACTTAAAAAAAGGGAGCACCTAGTATAATTCTCCGTTTCATCCTCTAGTCATTAACTACTTCAATAATTACTAACTACCTAGAGGGACCACTTACTATTTAGAGACCACCTAATATTTAAAAGATTTTACAACTGGCGCGCGCAAGTATTCATCTATAATGCATCAAGTATTCATAGTTTCGTACCTAATACATCAAGTATTTAAAAATAAAAAAACTGGACACGTTTTTAGAGGTGAATTTTTTTTCTGCGTTCAATCTAATCAATATTTCTGATGATCGGTGAAGAATTTTGCAAATCTAAAATCACGAATGTTTTCTACATAATTTTATCTTTAAAATGAGATTTATGATAACATACTTTCGAGTTGTCCGTTGCACAAATATTCATCCTTATCGAGAAAATATTCATCATCGTCGTGCAAGTGCAAATATAAAAACTGGACACATCACTCATCTATCTTTTACACGTTTTTAGAGGTGATTTTTTTTCTCCATTCAATCTAACCAATATTTTTTGACGATCTGTGAGAATTTTGCAAATCTAAAACCACGAACGTTTTTACACAATTTTATCTTTCAAATGAGATCCATGATGACATACTTTCGAGTTATCCGTTGCACAAGTATTCATCTCTCATCGAAAAAGTATTCATCCTTATCGTGCAAGTGTAAATACAAAAACTAGACACATCACTCATCCATTTTTTACACATTTTTAGGGATAGTTTTTTCTTCTCTGTTCAATCTAAACGATATTTCTGACGATATGTGAGGAATTTTGCAAATCTAAAAATACAAATGTTTTCTACACAATTTTATCTTTCAAATGAGATCCATGATGACATACTTTCAAGTTGTCCGTTGTACAAGTATTCATCTTTAAGATATCAAGTATTCATTCATACATGTTGAAGTATTCATTCTAAGACATCAGGTATTCATTCGTATACCTCTATTTTATTTTTCAAAAATCTTTTTATGTCATTTCTTAGGACAAAATGACTTAATTCACCATTAATAAAATTTTGTTCTTTGCAAATAACTCTCTACTTCATGAGGAAGATACGGTCAACAATGATGGATCTGACCCGGCAGAGGCGTGCTCAAGTATTCATTCGTACACGTTGAAGTATTTATTCATACATGTTGAAGTATTCAATTCCGGCAGAGGCGTGCTTGATTGGGATGGAATGACGAATGATCTTCGGCAAAATGTCTATTGGAGCAGGAGCAGTTGGCATAGACGGGAAAAAACGGAGGCGGAGACGAAGGTGGGAGAGGGAAGAGTGATGTAATTGAAATGTTACAAAAAAAAACAATATTTAAAAGAAACAAAACATACTTTATTGAAGTATTCATACAAATACGTTAAAGTATTCATACATATACCCGTGTGAATACACTTCCACAATCTAATTTTTCCTCTTTGTCTTCAACTTTAGAAAATTGACTGCATCTTCCTACCTCTCGGCGATCCTCCTCCGACGACTAACGACAGGCTCCGGAGAAGAAGCATCTGGTTGGAGAGGTGGAGATTTCCGAGATGGTAAGGTTTCTAGTGGTCGGGTTAGTAGACAGTGTGTGTGGAGGCGTAAAAGGGAAGAAGACAAAGCGCGCAGCAGTCTAGAATGTCACCAGATCCATGGAGATGGTGGAGGTGCTCTCATGGAGGTGGTGAGATAGGTTGCTAAAGCGTGAGAGAGTTGGATCTTAGATTTTTTTTGTTTCAAAAACGAATTGAAAGTGGTTGAAGATGCGGGACTGTAGTAAAAGAAGAGATTAGGTTGTACGGACCACAAATTAGTTAAAACCGGTAATTATGGTTAGAAAACTGATCTATTTTAACGGGGGATGAAATAGGAGATGAAAGCACGGGGTATAATATAATTACCCTAAAAAAAAATCGTGTGGATGGTAGAATTTGGAATCCCACTTTAGAATTTTTTTTTTATCATTTCTGATTGCTTGTCTTATTTGGAGCCCCATATTTAGAAACTTCTTTTTTTTTTCCGGATTTTGTTCTCATTTGAAGTCCCACTTATATTTTTTTCTATTTTTTATTTTTGACGTGAGCTACGTGATTATTTGGCGTCCTGTAGGGACTCCAAATCATGAGGTTACCTTCTTATTTTTAGAATTTCACAGTGACCTTTATTATTTTAAATTTTTTATTTTTATTTCTTACGAATAAAAATTTCGGGTGTATACATGTCAAATTTATAATTTTTCAGTTTAATTTAGTATAAAGTCAAGTGGTAACAAAAAGTGAAGGTTGATAAGTTAATTTTACTACGTTCATTTTTCATTTTTTTTTTACTGCTTGACTTTATAGTAAATTGATTCGAAAATTTATAAATTTGACATTAAAATCAATCCATAGGCCCATCTTCATTGAACCCAAAGAGAGCAGCAGACTTAGCTTCCTCTTATAAATATATTCTACCTATATACACTCAAGTAATTATGTATATATTCATTAAAATTACAACTGTGTTATTACGTAATTTGGAATCCCACTTTTGAAGAAAAAACCAACTGAGTTATCAGGGTGTATGTTAATGAATTTTCTTCAATGAAGATGGGCCTATGGCCTTTTTAATCAAAAAAAAATAAGAGGAAGCTAAGTCACTGGATATTACACATGGATACAAAGCAACACATAAAAGATAACTAGTTTATATATATTACGTACGTCAGTGGAGGTGAGAGCAATTGAAGAAATGTGGGACGGAGTCGGGACATGCACTATCAATCCTCATAATGAAGCTGTTAATTTTTTCCTAGTTTAATTTATAAAACTGTGGAGTTATATATTGTCTTACTAAGAAAGAGCCTAATTATTTTCTTTTTAAGATGCCATAATGATACTAGGTTCCTGTTTTATTCTAACCGAATGATAGTGCGGTGACTTTTGAATTCGTCCAAACGCGTTTCCTTCAAAAGTGGGTCAAGGTTTCTATTAAGAAGTCAACTCCAGTTCTCCAAATTGATTAGTTGTTTTTGATGAATAAGAAAATGCGACAAAATAATCAAGGATAAGTAGTGTATATACATTACGTCAAGTAGTTCCAAAAAGTGCTTCTTTGTAATTAATAAGAGCACTGGACCTCAATGTTGATTTAAAATCAAGTTGTCGTCATCACCGAATGGAATTAAAATAGAGGAAGCACATATATGTGCTAATATTTAAGAAAATGCCATATCGTTTCTATCAAAACATATTTGATTGATCAGATCGAGAACGCTCGTGCCCTGTTTCATTAAATTAAGATGCACCATGATGATTATAAATTAAATGACAAAGATGCTAAAATGCTAAGAACTATATATAAACTGAATGCCGGAAGTTTGTCAGAATATTCGTTGAACTATATATATCGGCTAGAATATTCGTTAAATTATAACCATAATTTCGCCGAAACTTCAAGGCTCCATCGGAAGAGATAGATTGATTATTGAAGTATATATTTGCTAGTCAAAGAATTATAATCGAACGGTTAGCTGGTCAAATACATTTTGGTACGTAGCCCTGGCGTATTTTTAATGGTATCATAAGAATATTTCTCAAAGATAATTAAATGATATGCATTAATTAATTAGCAAGATTGTTAAATAACGCCTGGTTAATATGACAACATTTAGGAGATTCAGAATTTTAAACATATAACATTTCTATTCTTTTTTTTTTTAGTAAATGTTAAATAGAGAGTTCAAACTATTCATTTATTTGATATTTAGGAGAGAGTCCTATCCGAATTTCGAACCTGTAATTTCTTACATAAAAAATATTATTTTTGTCATTACATAAAGAGTATTATTTTTGTCACTAGATTAAAACTGATTCTCAATATTGGATATTTTGGTAAAAAAATAAATAGCTTTTAGACGTTGTAGACTATAGTGTCGGTGTAATGTCTCATAAAATTAGTTCAGAAGGGTCAAGGCAAGGCCATATAAATTCTCTTGAACACCATAAACTACAACGTTCAGTTTTCAGACATTGTAGACTATGGTTTTCGTGGCAGACGTCATAGTTTATGATGTGCTTAAACCTCCCAAACAAAATTTCATAATGTTGATATATTACTTTTAATTTAATTTTACTACTAATAAAAAAATCGGATTTCAAGTAGTTACATATCAAATAACAAAATTTTCTTTTCAATTAACAGGACTTAATTGATAATCATTAAAGTGATTTCCAAGCAGTTACATATCAAATAACAAGATTTCTCTGTCCTTTTACCACTTCTTTTCCTCCAATCCAACCCCATTTTACTAAGTCAATTTCCCTGGATTTGACAAAATCTCAAAATATAGCAAGAACAAAATGGTTTATATGACGGACGAGATAAACCATTACGTCCAGCTAATTTTATTTTTAATTATCCAACTCGTTAATCCTGAAAAAAAAAAAAAACTAGACGGAATAGTTATTCTCATTCAGAATTTCAATTATTTTTTTTGCATGTTATGTTCAATAATTTCTAAATGATACATGATGATGAATTATTTAAATAAAATTTACAAAAAATTTTGAACAGTCATGGACGGAATACACTATCCCGTTCAGATTGCTTTTTTTTTTTTTTAGATTAACGAGTTTGTAGAATTAAAAACGTAATTAGCTGGACGAGATGGTTTATCCCGTCCGGTGGATGGAATAAACCATCCCGTTCTTCCTACATTTTGAGATTTCACCAAATTCTATTCCTATTTTGATATTTTATTATTATTTTTTCTATTAATAAAAAAATCGGCTTAATTTTCGGGCTTCTCCAAAATAAAAAGGGATATTTTATTATTATTTGTGCTATTAATAAAAAAAATTGGCTTAATTTTCGGGCTTCTCCAAAATAAATAGGGATATTTTTATTATTATTTTTTCTATTAATAAAAAAATCGGCTTTCCAAATTAAATACGCTAGCGTCCCTATATGAGAAGCCTGGTACCCGCTTCCTCTCTCTCTCTCTCTCCCTCT
Organism: Carex rostrata; assembly: GCF_964058835.1. Lineage (NCBI taxonomy): Eukaryota > Viridiplantae > Streptophyta > Magnoliopsida > Poales > Cyperaceae > Carex > Carex rostrata. The sequence continues at coordinate 12,402,072 of NC_135920.1, read as the reverse complement.
CTGTTTTCTCTCTCTCACACATTCTCTCTTGGGAGATGGATGAGTCTGGTCAGGTGGAGCAGAAGGTTTACCTAGCACTGCCGGAGAGGTTCAACGATGGAAAAAATACTCTTTCGTGGGTATTGAATCATTTCTCAAATGATACAAAGATCATCATAACTCACATACACATCCCTGCTCAAATGATTCCTATGAGTAAGTAATAATATCAATTTATTTATGACTAAAGCTTCCAAAAGGGGAAAAAAAGTGTATGTAATCTAGATATCCTGAGAAGCACCTTCAATATTTTACAGTGGGAACCAAGTTTCCAGCAAATCAATTGAGTCCTCATCAGGTCAATTCATACAGAAAAGAAGAGTGGGAGAAGGCCGAAAATCACTTGAATGATTATCTCTTACAATGCTCCAAAGCTAAGGTCCTACTAGCCTTTTTTTTTTTAATTTTCTTTGTTCTTATTTTTTTTCCCCACTTCTGAAAATTCAAATGAAGTACATGTAGCATTGTGAAATGAGGAACAGCGAACACATCACTGAGATGGGCATAACTTGTTCAGCAAAAATACTAATTGTTCTGACCAATTATAATGTTAGCATTTTTCTTGTTTTTGCTAAAGTGTAATCTTCTCTTTTATTTGTTTCTTCTTAATCCAGTTTAAAGCCGAGAAACTAATGTTTGTGTCTGATAATGTTGCACATGCACTTGTTGAGCTTATTAGTTTGCATGGCATGAGTAATCTTGTCATGGGGGCTGCTTCAGAAAAGCGGTACTCAAGGTCTGCTAATCATGTCGCAATCTATGAAAATTATGTAATCTTTATCACAATTGAGTTGATAATTATTTCTTTACATGAGTTTGTTTATACATACTTTTAGGGGAATCACTGAGTTAAAGTCCAATACAGCAAAGATTGTGATGGAGAAAGCTCATCCATCGTGCAGAATATTTTTCACCTACAATAAAAACCTTGTATGCACAAGGTATGTTCCTCCTTTTTTTGTTTTTTGTGTGTGTGGGTTTTATGCTTTCTTGAAATGAATTTGCACCCCCCCACCCTCTGGTACCTGAGGGCAGAATGAGTAAATTTGGACCCTTCTGGCAGAAATCTCAAAACGGACCCCTATATCTTTAATAGAAACTGGATTTCTTTTGACCCAGCTGGAACTAAATCCAGACTGTACTTTACTCATTGTACCCCTCTGGTACCTGAGGGGAGAGGGATTCTCTTGAAATTTGCTTTGCAGCAAGTGCTGCATCACAAGTTGAAATCATGGGGCTCCACCACAAGTGTAGCTTTCCATATGAGCGAAATAAAATATTATGAGGACTTTCATGAGAAGTTAATTGGTTAAAAATTATCATGACCTATTAACGTTAAGAAAAAAAACCAAACAATTGCAGTTCAAATAATCTCTTTCATATTAAAAACACCTTCTATGTTAATCTTTCTCAAAAGGGAACCGGCACTACCGCCAACTCAAGCCTTGAACCAGGTAGCATCAATGCCTATGGAAAGAAACAGGCAAAATGGGTCCCCAATAAGAAGGTTGAGTTTTGATGTGTCGAACTCGCATGTTGGTGGGATGATCCCAGGGTTTCCTGAATCCCCAATGCAAACAAATCACCAGAACGGTGACATCTACTTGATTGATTTCTCAGAACGAGCTACGAGATCGGATGTGGCATCATCTATTGCAAGTGAAGAAGGGTACAGCAACTATGACTTGTTGTCATTGAACAGGGATGATGATTTCGCCTGCACAGTAATATACTACAATTTTTGTGTCATTGAATTACTAATCAAACCAGTAGTCCGATAATCTCATTACAAAATTTGAAATAGAATGTTACTGATTCTGAAGTAGCAGCAGCATACCAGTTTAGCACCAGAAACTTATCATTTCAACTATTTTCAAGGAAACGGTCGCCAAAACCTACCAAAAAATAAATAAATAATTGAGAGTCCTAGTTTTTTCCATCACACTAATTTCATATAAAATTTCCTAGTCCTTTCAGGGAAATATAGGAGAGATTTGTGCCAAACTTCAAGCAGCCTTGGCAGATGCCGCAAAATACAGGTTCGAACTTAATAAGGAGATGTGCAAACGGGAAAAGGCTGAAATGGACCTGGCTTCCTTAATCCAAAAGGTACCGTTTTATTATACAAAAGCAAATTATTTGGAACTTCAATTATAACAATAACAAATAAGCATGATCATTGGCACAATTGAATTTGATTTTTCAGGCAGAAGAAACACACAATGCCCTTCTAAAAGAAAAGCAAGAGATGGAGCTTTTACACAAGGAGATAGAATCGGGCAAAAGCCAACTAGATGTACTGCAAGAAGAAAATAAAAAATTGCAAGAGGAGCGAGATAATGCAGTTAAAGAAGTCGAAGAATTACGTGATGGTCGTGGTCGTGGATCTTATGTAGCATTCTCTGAGTTTTCTCTGTCAGAACTTCAACGGGCAACTGAGAATTTCAGCAATTCACATAAGATCGGCGAAGGAGGTTTTGGTTGTGTCTACAAAGGCTTTTTGCGCAACACCATAGTTGCTATAAAGATGCTGCATCCTGAAAGCCTACAAGGCAGGCCAGAATTTGAACAAGAGGTAACTTCATTTTATTTGGAACCAACCAGTTACATGACTGAATAACTTATACCCAGAGGTCATTACCAACTTTCTTATCTGATCAATTTATCCAATAGATTTTCTAGACAACTCATGTTTCTCATTTTGCATGAATAGGTCGCTATCCTAAGCACAATGAGGCACCCAAACCTTGTTACCCTTATAGGAACATGCTCAGAACAGTCAGCTCTAGTCTATGAGTATTTACCTAATGGTAGCCTCGAAGATCGACTTGCTTGCCAAGGTGGCAGCCCGCCACTCACGTGGCAGGTGCGCACGCGTATCATCGGTGAAATATGTCGTGCTCTCCTGTTCCTTCACTATAACAATCCCAATCCAATTGTCCATGGAGACCTTAACCCAGCAAACATCCTCCTAGATGCCAACTTGGTTAGTAAGCTAAGCGACTTTGGCATTTCTCACCTCCTAATGGAATCCAACACAACCACTTTAGTGTACCGCACCGAATTCCCGAAGGGAACATTTGCCTACATGGACCCAGAATTTATGAGCAGCGGACAGATGACAGTAAAATCTGATGTCTACGCATTTGGTATAATTGTCCTTCGATTGTTGACTGGAAAGCCTCCAGTAAACATAGCAGCTGAGGTGGAGGATGCTATTGAGACCGACTCCTTCCACTTGATTATAGATGAGTCAGCTGGAGAGTGGCCTTTTGTACAAGCCAAGCAATTGATAAACCTGGGGCTGAGATGCGCTCAAAGTCGTAGGAGGAAGCGCCCGGATTTGGAGAGAGAGTGGAAGTTGGTTGAATCCTTGATGATGGCTGCTTCCTTATCTGTGTTGCCAAGTTTCAAATCTCAACTCGATGACAAAGGCATACCTTCCTACTTCATGTGTCCAATTTCTCAGGTAAAACTTTGTTGGATCTCTTAATTGATGAACCTCTTAGTGGAACTTTTGTCGAACACTTAGGATGGATGAGTAATAATAATGCACTGGTAGGCATAAACCAAACACGGCAATTATATAACCAAAAATTTAATCCAAACCAACTCTTTGGAATCTGAACGCCGATAATGCTTGCATTAATATTCTATCAAAATGGATTTTAAGAGTCAAAAGATCTCCCACCTGACAATAAAACCACTTGTCAGTAAGCTTGAATCACAAACATTTAGTGGAGGGGCCGACGAGAGCGGTCGTACCACTGGGATCATTTGTAGCGGAAAAGAGAAAAAAAAATAAAAAATTCATGGGCTTGTCTGGGCTGTATCGGAAAAGAGAAAAGAAGATAAATCTGGGCCGTAGCGGGAAAACAAAATAGGCCTGTGGTCGGAAAGAAAATAAATCGAGCTGAATGAAAAAAAATGAGTTGAACTGGACAGAAAAAATAGCCTGTGGTCGGAACAAAAAAACAGCGAAACTTATTCACTATGGATAGACAACCTACCCTAGCAACTGCCTACCCTTAGGCCGGTTCGTCGCCCTTGACCATAGGTCCATAGGTATTGAGTCTAGAATTGTGGGTTCCATATAAACCCAGTCCCACATATTTAATTGTCTGGGGAGAAATTTTGTTTTTGTTGGTGTGGTGTATTCATCTCTTTTTCTCAAGTATAACAATAACAATAAATAGTGGTAACAGTATATATAATCAGGTTGAGCTAGCGGGCCGGTTAGACTGGTACGGGTATTGTACTTACATTGTAATTAGGGGTAGGTTCCTTTGTACATTAAAACTCTTCGATCTTTTTTTTATTAATGCAAAATTTGTTAGTTGAGCTTGAGCTCGCTAACCATCAAAAAAAAAAAAAAAAAAAAGACTGAGGCTATGATACTTTGCAAAGCTTAAATCGGCCCATACTATGAAGTCGTATCTTAATTTAAAGTTCAAACAGTTGATATGAAAGCTCAATATGGTCTCCATATTAAAATATAGGAAAAATTTCCAGTGTGCCCATTCAAACTTTCAAAATAGCCAATTTTCCCATTGAAACACCATAATAGCCAATTTCCCCATATAAACTTAAATTTCTTTCTTCTATACCCTTCTAGTTATTTAACTTTTATTTAATTATTTTAATAAATGAATTGACAAATATACCCCTCCATTAACTAAATTGAATAAGAAATAACAGAAGAAGACGGAGCTTGGACTCCAGCCATGGCTAACGGGTCCGAATTTGGTTATTGGATCCTATTTTATTTTAAATACCAAAAGAGTTTATCGAAATGAAACACCTTAGATAGAGATTTTGGATAGTTCCGAACATTGTGATGGTTGAAATCCGGTCATCGATGGTTAATCAAAACATGGTTGGAATTAATCCATTAAATGACCAAAGCAAATTTCAATCAATCAAAAAGGCTCTTCTTACTGTCAATAAGATTGCCCAATAAAAAAAAGATTCTAGGTCTTCTTTTCTAGGTCCAGGGCCTTTCTTAAAGTAGGGACGAGTTTACTGCTAAGAAACTGAGTAGACTATTGGATCAGACAAAAGGAAAGAAATTGGAGCAGTCCAACTTTGAATTAAATTGCGAGAAGGGCAAAAGAATGTCAGATAAATAAGACAGATTATGTTGCAAGTTGCATTGTTTGATATATTTCGATAAACTCTTTTGGTATTCAAAATAAAATAGGATCCAATAATCAAATTTGGACCCGTTAGCCATGGCTGGACTCCAAGCTCCATCTTCTTCTGTTATTTCTTATTCAATTTAGTTAATGGAGGGGTATATTTGTCAATTCATTTATTAAAATAATTAAATAAAAAGTTAAATAACTAGAAGGGTATAGAAGAAAGAAATTTAAGTTTATATGGGGAAATTGGCTATTATGGTGTTTCAATGGGGAAATTGGTTATTTTGAAAGTTTGAATGGGCACACTAGAAATTTTTCCTAAAATATAATTGGAGATCAAATTTTATTTTTTAATAGAAATTTTTATTAATTATTATTTTTAGATAGGTAGAAAATCACATCTTGTAAAGATTCTGGATCATTCGTAAATAGAAATATTCTACCTTTATAAAAAAAAATAGTACACAATTTTAAAAATATAAAATTTGGTCTCATAATACATTTTCATGAGGAGATCATGTTGAGCAATTCAGATCAATTGTTTAAACTTTAAAAACAAAGATATGAATCTATAGTACGAACCGATATGCACTTTGCAAAAAGATGTAGTCCTGACACTAATATTTTATCGGTGGAATTTGGAAAAAAAAAATGATTTTCAGGAGGTAATGAAGGAACCTCACATAGCAGCAGATGGTTATACATATGAAGCTGAAGCCATTAAAGGTTGGCTCCAGGGCGGGCATAAGACTTCGCCGATGACAAATTTGCCCCTTGTCCACCTCGAACTTACTCCAAATCATGCCCTTCGTTCTGCCATTCAAGAATGGCTCCTCCACCATCCATAATGGTAGCAACCTGAAATTCTGTATTATACAGTGCCTTGATTTAGGACTCAAAATGTAAATTTGATTTGATGAAGTAAAAACGTGCACATGAAGAAAATAACAGCTGCAATATAATTTGTAGGATAGTTTTTCTGGTAATGCAAGTGACCTTTTTTTTATAAGGATTACTGCTGGTTGATGTCAGAAATTGCACTTGCGAAGTTTAATTTTTTTTAAATGTTGTCATTGTCCAATGAATATTCCTTCTGAACTTTCTGTTTGCGGAGGTAGGTGAGAAGGGGGCGAAAGTACAGGAGACGTACTCCAAAAAGGAATTCTCTGGCAAATTGCTTTTAACTTTGTTTGTGATGATGGTATTTACAAAAATACTTTTGTGATATTTGGACACTAATTGAGCCATGAATAGATTAAATTCTTGTGCGCTTGCTCTCTGCCTCAGTTGCAAATGCATTACTCCATTTCCATATTTTCTTTAATCTTGATCTAATCTATATTAATATGCGTCAAAGGATACTTTATAATTATGTTGGGAAATTTTTACATCACTTTCCATATATAGTATGGTTCTTTTCTAAATAGTTTCCCAACTTTTCTTGATTTATGAGAAGTGATAACCAGTAAAATTTAGAGAAAATTTATAGTGTACCCATGCAAACTTTTAAAATAGTCAATTTTCCTGTCAAAACATCTTAATATTTAATATCTCATAAAAATTCAAAAAAAAAAAATTATCCCCTTCTATTCATTAAATTTTTTTTTGTAAACAAATATATCTCTTCCTTTCAAATGGAGATGTTCAATTAGCAAAAGAATTGAATGGATCTCTGTTTGAAAAAACGGGACGCAGCAGGGACATTGTATCAATTTTCATAATGTAATTATCTGTAAATTTTATCCTAGTTTTATAAAAAATTGGATTCTTTGTAATATGCCATAATGATTCTTTCAGAAGCAGTCAATTACATGCCGTGTTTCAGATATCCATTTTTTTTATGACCGAGGGATCGCTCAGTCTCGATGACTCTGACTTCGTCCAAACTGGTTTGTCTTCAAAGTTAGGTGTATCAATGACATCCTTTAACTCGTTTATCCGTACTATATTTGATAAGATAAATATGGGTAAAAAGGTTTATACTTCAAATATTTATTGAGTACAAGTACGAATAATTTTTTTTGAGAAAAGGTATAATTCCCCGGGTTACAGTCTTTCGAAAATCTCCGTGTATAAAAACTTTTTGTTTTCAGTCTAGTTCCGACGCGCTTTCAACTGCCATAACTGGCAACGACGCGGTCCCCACGTGCTTTCAACTGCCATAACCAACAACGCGGTCCCCACTGCTACAGCCGCCATTTTTTTCCTATTTAAACTCTTCCTTTTTTACCACTTTCCATTTTTTGAAAATTGAATCAGGTTTTGCATTTTCTTTCTTTTTTCTGATCTTATTTTTTTCCTTTTCTTTTTCTACTTTGTTTGAATTATATGTTTGGAGACCAAATTTTACATTTTTTGAAATTTTTTATTATTTTTTTGGATTTATTAAAAATCGTGTTTTTTTTTTATCCAAATTTGTCTGAAAACTGCATTTTTTATGGTCCAATCTCAAAAAGCATCCAATCGCTGTTTTTTTTCTGCATTTTTTTTACATTTTTTATGGTCCAAATTTAATAAAATTCTATTAATTCTATTAACTGGTAAATTCTATGAAATTGGACAGTTTGACTAGTCAGTAATGCTTATTGATGTACTGATTAGTCAGAAAGAGCTAGTTACTGACTAGTCAAACTGGTAACTGAGGTTAAGTAAATTGTGGTAGTGTTGACGATATTTATATTGATATAGCGGCATTATTTTCTTAAAATAAAATCATAGCTAGTAATTAATTAGCACAAGAGGTACTATTATAATATATATTGAGCATATTTTACACGTTTACCGAATTTGTCCCTTTCAAAATTCTTTCTATCTAAACTCAAACAATACATCTTAAAGAAAAGTATTTAATGAATTATGTAGCAAACGATCTTTTCAACAATGAAGAAATGTTACAAAAATAGCTAGCAATGTGTTTTCATGGAATTTACTAACAAGTAACATGTAATGTAATTTTCCGTTATTTTTCATTCTTATTTGTTAAGCATTTACTAATTTAATCAGCTAATCAATACTCTTTTAGCTATTTAATTGAAGTTAACTAAAGTTTTCATTTTTCTTTTATTATTCAGAAGCAGTTGACTTTATTAAGATTATTAAAAATAATATTAGATTATAAATATGATGTATTTTTCAGAAAAAGATGACTGTAGTTTTCAGCAAAGCAATGTGTATATAAATAAATGTTACCACACATTGTTGTTAATTTGTTTTATCAAATATCCGCTAATTAAATAAATTTAGGAAAATCTTTGCATCTATAGCTTATAATGCTTAACTTAACCCTTATGCAAAAATTAGAAAAATATTATGCTACGAGTAGATTAATTAGAGTGTTCTTTGTAAGCTTAAATTCAAAACAAATCGGATTGACTTCAAACGACAAATTCAAAATGTAAAACCGATCTACTTTATAGGTGATGCATTTATATATCAAATTTATAAAATTTTAAATTAATCTAGTACAAGGTCAAGCAGTAAAAAAATAATGAATAATAAATTTATTAAAATTAACTTATAAATCTTTTAATTTTGACTGCTTGACGTTATACTAAATTACGTCAAAATTTTAATTTCACTCGTCAAGTAAATTGATTTTAACGATTTAAATTTGATTGTTTAAAATCATTTCGATATATTTTAAAGTTAATATTACCAAAGAACTTAGGTGAGCTTCAGAACATCGTAGTTCTACTCATATAAAGACAATTATATAGCAAGCTGGACCTATTATATAATAGATAGTACTGCTATTGGTAACTCTAACTTTATTTCTTTATTTATTATATTATATTAATAAACAATGATTATCTATTTTTCAATTACTCTTGATCTTTTCGGAAAACTACATTTTATTAAATTTATGAAATTAGACAATTGATTATTTTATGTAAATGTGTTACACTTAATTAATCATTAAAACACGTAAATAATTCTATTAATTTCAATAAAATTTAGACTTTTAAAACACGTATATATGAGTGAAATGAATGTGTTTTAATATTTTATTTAGTAAATAATAAAAATAATTATAATATTAGCATTACCCGTTATTAACCCGCTGCCATTTCATTATCTGACAACCATAACGGATAAGGATAGGGTACAGATAAAATAATTTGTAATAGATAAATGTAGAGTACGAGTAAAGACAATTTGTAACAGGTGCAGATATGGAAATGCTTTCACCCGACTTTTATAGTACCCGTTAACACCCCTATTCAAAAGTCAATCAATGTGTTTCTTAACACCTTGTTTGGATGCATCTTTCCTTCCTCTCTCTCTATTCAACTCCATCACTTCTTGTAGTTTTTATTTTTAATACAATATTTCCTCTCTCTTTTGGTTCTATCTTCTCGAGTGGAGAGGAGAATAAGAGAGGGGAGAAACCGGAACCAAGCGAGCCAATCGGAGCCGGGAGTTTGGTATCGTCGGAGCTTGGAACTTACGTAGAGTTCATATCTCCATAGATTTGCGACCTTGAGTAGATTTGGTCGTCGTCGGAGTGCGACAGTGGTCGAAGAAACGGATCCGATTGTGGAGCTAGATAGCGTTAGGGTGATCAATATCTCGATTGGAGCGCAACGGTGAGTAGATTTGGTTGTTGTCGGAGCGCGACGATGGTCGAAGAAGCAGATCCGGTCATGAAGTGAGATGGCGATTAAAGTATTACAGTGATCAACATCTCGATTGGAGAACGACAGTAAGTAATTCCGGTTGCCGTCAGAGTGCGGTGGCGATCGAAAAAACGGATTCGGTCGTGGAGCGAGATGAGGATTAGAGTACTAGATTAGATTTTATGAAAATAAAAGAGTAGATTTAGAAATTATAGTCATTTGATCCATTATAAATACTTTTTTTTTATCTATGAAATTGTTAGTTGATATTAAAAACCTAACCTTAAAAAAAAAAGACCTTGTTTGAATGGAGAGTAGAGAAAGGGATGGAATGGAAAGAAAAAATAAAATTTTCCTCAAACCGTATTTGGTTAACAAAATTATGTTCAAGGTGAATAATACATGAGAAAAATATTTAACCTTACATTATTGTAATTAATATAATTAATTTCTCTCTCGATTTGAGGTATAACAGATGAGAAAAAAAATATTGCAACAAATATTTTCAAAATAAATAGCACATGTCCAACCTTATATCTTACCTATATATATTTCATATAAATTTATTTATCATAAACCTACAACAACTAACGAACTTTTTATTAATCTTCTAAATTTTAATTAATCAAACAAGAAATAAAACAGAAAGAAAAATTCAATTTATTTTTTCTCACTAATCATTGAAACACGGAGAAATAAATTTCTATTCTATATTCCTCTTTTGTTCTTCACCTAGCCACCCTTCGTCTACTCTCCATCCAAACAAGGTGTAAGAGATAATATAAATAGATTCATAGAAGCGGAACTTCCAAATTTTTCCGTTTTATCACCGAATAAAATAAATAAAATAAGGAGAGCGAAAGGTCTTTTTGACTGGTCAAACGACCGTAACATTTTTCAGAAATTAATGCCAATCCTAATCTGGATGATTATAAATTCTCTCTAGTCTAAAACTACACGACAGCGGTAATAAAAGTCCATCACACCAGTTATAAACTGAAAACGGAATGCCGGTAATTTGTGAGAGTGCTGTTAAAAATTAATTGGACCATTTGTCAGAATTTCATCGAACCTCCAATTAATGCTCCACGGAAAGAGATATTGCTTATTGAAGTACTGCTTAGTCAGAAAGAGTTACTGACTAGTAAAACTGGTAACTGAGGTCAAATAAATTGTGGTAGTGTTGACGATATTTATATTGATATCGCGGCAATATTTTCTTAAAATAAAATCATAGCTAGTAATTATTTTACACGTTTACCGAATTTGTCCCTTTCAAAATTCTTTCTATCTAAACTCAAACAATACATCTTTAAAGAAAAGTATTTCTCCATTCTATTATTAAGTATATTGGAAGTCTGCTTCGCCAACGGCTACGATTGAAAGATGAAACTTCGGATTTGATATCAGCCCTCCAATTACATAATTTGTCTTCTTTTGATTAAATGCATTTGTTTTATATATAGAAGTCTAAATTTAGTTAAAAACATACTCACCACATGTGCTGCCACACGATACGTACGTTACAATTAAAATTGAAGAGACTATAAAATTTAGCGATATATTTATCCGTTTTCTTATTTATTTGTTTCTATATTTTTCTCTTCAATTGAGAAAACTCCACCTTCCATTTTCTTATTTATTTGTTTCATTATTTCTTCTTTGTTTCTATACGGATCACAATAGAAATCAATTTTATTTATTTCCTTATTTCTCTTTCTTTGTTTCTATACATATTGTTGTGGGCAATTTAGAATATATTTCCAACATAGAATATATCAATGTGTGTGTGTGTATTCTAAATTGGAAACAAAGAAGAAGAATAATATAAATTGGAACATGTGTGAATATATATTTCTCTTATCATATGTGTGTGTGTGTGTATATCCTATACATACACACGATAACACTTTTTATTTATGTTTTTTGATATCATATTATATATCGATATTGAATTGTTGTACGATATTTGATATTAGATTCGGATCGAGCTATTAATTGATATCATTGGTACTTAAAAATAAAGAATCATCACATCATCAAATTGTTATCAGAGATCAGGATTAAAGTTAATTAAAAATACATAATCATATAAATTTTCTATTAACATGTGTCTTAATTTTTGGATAATTATTATTTTCATTGATATTTTTTTTCTTATAATATGTTCCCGTTGCAACGCACGAGTACGATACTAGTAATGAATTAGCAAACGATCTTTTCAACAATGAAGAAATGTTACTAAAATTACTAGCAATGTATTTTCATGGAAATTACTAACAAGTAACATGTAATGTAATTTCCAGTTATTTTTCATTCTTATTTGTTAAGCTTATTTTATTTATTAATTTAAGCAGCTAATCAATACTCTTTCAGCTATTTAATTGAAGTTAACTAAAGTTTTCATTTTTTTTTTATTATTCAGAAGTAGTTGACTTTATTAAGATTATTAAAAATAATATAATATTATATATATGATATAATTTTCAGAAAAAGATGACTGTAGTTTTCAGCAAAGCAATGTGTACCTATAAATAATTGTTACCACACATTGTTGTTAATTTGCTTTATCAAATATCCGCTAATTAAATAAATTTAGGAAAATCTTTCCATGTATAGCTTATAATGCTTTACTTAACCCTTATGCAATAATTAGAAAAATATTATGCTCATAAATATTGTATATATAAAGATGAGTAGATTAGAGTGTTCTTTGTAAGCTTAAATTCAAAACAAATCGGATTAACTTCAAACGAAAAATTCAAAATGTAAAACCGATATACTTTATAGGTGATGCGTTTACATATTAAATTTATAAATTTTCAAACTAATCTAGTACAAGGTCAAGTAGTCAAAAAATGATGAATAATAAATTTATTAGAATTAATTATTAATTATAAATCTTTTAGTTTTGACCGCTTGATGTTATACTAAATTATGTCAAAATTTTATAAATTTCACTCATCAAATAAATCGATTTCAACAGTTTGAATTTTGTTGCTTGAAGTCATTCCGGTGTATTTTAAAGTTAATATCAACAAAGAGCTTAAGTGAGATTAAGAACATCCTAGTTCTACTCATATAAAGACAATTATTTTGCAAGCTGGAGCTATTATATAATAGATAGTACTGCTATTGCAAGCTGGAGCTATTATAAAAGACCATCCTTTATTTTTTTTCTCTAATAATCGACGAGTGCGTATCCTCTGAGATATCTCATATTTTGCGTGACCGACGTGTCCGGTGAGTATCCTTTGAGATTCGTGCAGAATGTATTTGAACAGTTAAGATTCTCCAAAAAGTCATGCAAAATATGAGATATCTCAACTCCCCATTTTGCTATCAAGCAATAAAAAGTATAAATAATTTCACGTTTCTTTTATTCAGTATATCCAAATTCAAATTTCTCATCTTCGTTTTTCCAAGAAATCTTGTTTCATATCAAGCAATGAATATGTAGTTCCAAATTCTTGAATTAACAAGTCAACTTTCCGTACAAACTCAACAGACACTGTCAAGTTCTCAAACAACAAAAACAAAAAACTAGTCAACATTCCAAGATATTTTTACATCCATGACTTCGAAATACCAGAATTTAAATTCCGTGCCTATCCCAAATCCTCTAAACCACAAAAAGTCCCTATAAGAAGCCACCTCTCTCTCCCTCCCTCTCTCCACCTCCCTCCCTCATGCTGTTGGAGATGAATGAGTCTGAGTCTGGTCCGGTGGAGGAGAAAGTTTATGTGGCGCTGCCGGAGAGGTTGAAGGACGGAAAAAGTACTCTCTCATGGGTATTGAATCATTTCTCTAATGACAGAAAGATCATTATAACTCATGTACATATCCCTCCTCAAATGATTCCTATGAGTAAGCACTCCTACCAATTTATTTTTCTTACTAAAGCTTCTCCAGAAGATGTAATCTATTAATCCTGAGAAGCACATCCTTTTTTTTTACAGTGGGAACCAAGTTTCCTGCAAATCAATCAAGTCCTCACCAAGTCAACTCACACAGACAAGAGGAGTACGAAAAGACAGAAAATTACTTGAATGATTATCTCGTACAATGCTCCAAAGCTAAGGTCCTGCTAGTGTTTTTTGCATTTTCTTTGCTTCTTAATTGTTAATTTTTTTTTTTTTTTATGTTGAATTCAAATGACGTTCCATTGCAAATGACATGTGCATAAAAGTGTAATCTTCTCTTTTATTTGTTTCTTCTTAATCAGTTTAGAGCCGAGAAAATAATTTTTGTGTCTAATGATGTTGCACATGGACTTGTTGAGCTTGTTAGTTTGCATGGCATGAGTAATCTTGTCATGGGGGCTGCTTCAGACAGGCGGTACTCAAGGTATGCTAATCACGTGGTTCCATATTTTACCACTCTATGGAACTTATGTAATCGATCTTTTATCTTATATTTCTAACATGAGTTTGTTTATACATACTTTTAGGGGAATGTCCGAGGTAAAGTCCAACACAGCAAAGATTGTGATGGAGAAAGCTCTCCCATCGTGCAAAATATTTTTCATCTGCAGTGGAAACCTTGTATGCACAAGGTATAATTAATTTTCCTTCTCTTTTTGTTCATTTTATGCTTTCTTAAAATCATGCGGCACCTCCATAAATAAGTGTTGTATTGATGTTTTCAATACGAGCAAAGGACAAATACTATGAGGACCCCATGCGAAGTAAGTTAAAAATTAACACAACAAATTAATGTTAAGGAAAAAGCAACAATTCCCTTTATAATAATCTTTCAAATTAAAACACTTATTATATTAACCTTTGTCAAAGGGAGCCGACACGACCGCCAACACGAACCTTGAACCAGGTAGCATCAATGCCTATGGAAAGAAACAGGCAAAATCTATTCACAAGAAAGTTGAGTTTTGATATGTGGAATTTGCATCTTGGTGGGATGATCCCCGGTTTTTCTGCTCCATCCACTATTCAATCGAGTTCCAGGAACAGTGATAACTACTCGATTGATTTCTCATCAGAAGCTACGAGATCGGTTGCAGCATCATCTATTGCAAGTGAAGAAGGGTACAGCAACTATGACTTGTCATTTAACAGGGATGGTAATTTCGATATACGATTCTTGCACGAGTCTCGCTTGGGATCTCAAGGTTCCACATCAGCACCCGAACAGGTACTCTTCAGCAGCATAACGCTTGCTTTATTGCTTCAAAATATTATAAAAAAAACTGAGTCAAACCTTTTCAATTCCCCCCCCTACTAATTGCCTATAATCCTGATTCATCACTTCCCTATTTCACTCGTGGTGCAATGATAATACTAAATTTTTTTGTGTTATTGAATTACCAATCAAAATCAGTAGTCTGATGATCTCATTGTAAAATTTGAGATAATATGTAACTGATTCTAAAGAAGCAGCAGCATATGAGTTTAGCTCCAGGAACTTATCATTCCAACTCTTTTCCAGGAAATGGTTTTTAAAACCCACAAAACAAAATAATTGACAGTCATACTTTTTCTTAACGCACTAATTTCATATAAAAATTTCCTAGTTCTTTCAGGGGAATATAGCTGGCATTTGCACCAAACTCCAAGCAGCCTTGGTAGATGCCGCAAAATACAGGGTTCAACTTAATGAGGAGATATGCAAACGTGAAAGGGCTGAAATGGACCTAGCTTCCTTGATCCAAAAGGTATCTATTTAATATGCAAAAAGCAAGTTATTTGGAACTTCAATAGAAAATAAGCATGATCATTGGCACAATTGAATTGGACTTCTCAGGCAGAAGAAATGCAAAATGCCCTTCTAAAAGAAAAGCAAGAGATGGAGTTTTTACACAAGGAGATAGAAAGGGGCAAAAGCCGACTAGATTTGCTGCAAGAAGAAAATAAAAAATTACAAGAGGAGAAAAATATTGCAGTTAAAGAGCTCGAAGAATTACGCAATGGTGCCGGTTGTGGATCTTATGGAGCATTCTCTGAGTTTTCTCTGTTAGAGCTTCAAAGGGCAACTGATAATTTCAGCGATTCACATAAGATAGGCGAAGGAGGTTTTGGTTGTGTCTACAAAGGTTTTTTGCGCAACACCATGGTTGCTATAAAGATGCTCCATCCTGAAAGCCTACAAGGCAGGCTAGAATTTGAACGAGAGGTAACTTCATTTTTTGGGGACCGAGCAGTCACATGACTGAACCAGTGCGAGCATGTTGATCACATGACTGAATCAGTGGTAGCATATTGATGCAAAAAAGAAAGAAAGAATGTTGAATGTTTTTACCTATTTTGGATGACAACAAACAAGATAATCAACTCATTACCAATTTTCTTTACCTATCAATTTCTGCAATAAATTTTTTAGGCTGACTCATGTTTCTCGTTTTGCATTAATAGGTTGCCATCCTAAGCACAATGAGGCACCCAAACCTTGTTACTCTTATAGGAACATGCTCAGAACAGTCAGCTTTAGTATATGAGTATTTACCTAATGGTAGCCTCGAAGATCGACTTACTCGTGAAGGTGGCACCCCACCACTCACGTGGCAGGTGCGCACGCGTATCATCGGTGAAATCTGCCGTGCTCTCCTGTTCCTTCACTTGAACAATCCCAATCCTATTGTCCATGGAGATCTTAAGCCAGCAAACATCCTCCTAGATGCCAACTTGGTTAGTAAGCTCAGTGACTTTGGCCTTTCTCGCCTCCTAATGAAATCCAACACAAACACCTCAGTGTACCGCACCGAAAATCTTAGGGGAACATTTGCCTACATGGACCCAGAATTTCTGAGCAGTGGAGAGATAACTGTAAAATCTGATGTCTACTCATTTGGTATAATTGTTCTTCGACTATTAACCGGAAAGCTTCCAGTAAATATTGCAGCTGATGTGGAGGGTGCTATTGCGACTGACTCACTGCACTTGATTATAGATGAATCAGCTGGAGAGTGGCCTTTCGTACAAGCAAAGCAATTGGCAAACCTTGGGCTGAGATGCGCTCAAATGCGTAGGAGGAAACGCCCGGATATGGAGAGTGAATGGAAGTTCGTTGAGTCTTTGATGATGGCTGCTTCCTTATCTGAGTTGCCAAGTTTCAGGTCCCAACTCGATGACAGAGGCATACCTTCCTACTTTAGGTGTCCCATTTTTAAGGTAAGATCTTGTTGGATTTCCTTTGAATTGATGAACTTTTTTTAGTTGAAATTTTGTCGAACACTTGGCATGCATGAGTAATAATCATCCACCAGTAACCATAAAACCAAGCAAATGACATGGCAATTATTTAATCAGAACCAACTCTTTGGGATCTGAACGCCAACAATGCTTGCATTAATATTCTATCAAAATGGATTTTAAAACTCAAAATCAGCAAGCCTTTAAATCAGAAACATTTAGAGACATTATTCCGATAATTTAGTTTCCATTGATTCGACGTATCTACAACGATGAAGCTTCCGCTGACCGCTAGAATCAAGCTTAACCAACGAACCAAACCCTCTCCATTCTGTCTCTTTCCCATTTCTTTTTTCCCTTTTATTCTCTGTCTGTTTGTTTCTTTCTGGTTTTTGTTTTGACTTTGACCAGAGAGTACTCTGCTCTCCGCCTATCCGGCTCTCTGATTAGCCTCTCATGGCCTGCGCAATGCCGTGATGGCGAGATTCGATTCGAGTCCGGATACTTTGAGTTTGAAGTAGCTCAAATTTTGAGATCCGAACCGTTCGATCACAATCCGATCAATCTGGTTCAAGATAGAATGCACTGACTTCTTTACTATTTGTGCAAATATAGATCTGACGGTTTGGATGTAAACTCAAAATTTGAGTTGCTTTAGGCGATATGAATTCGTTCAAACCTATTGTTTGCTGGACCCTTCAGTGACTGCGTATCCTTTGAACTAAAACTCAAATTTCGAATTTAGATTTTGATCATCAGTTCAAAATTCGGACCAGTCTCATCTGAAATGGAATTCATAGGATCAGGAGCGGAACCAGAATTTGAATTTGGGGGAGTCAAGTCGCTGAAAGACGAAAGAACAACCGCATGGAGGCTGCCAATCGGTATGCATCGGTAAAAAATCATATAAAAATAACTGCCCGAATAAACAACTTCCGATAAGTTGGAGGGTGCCTGGCCCCCCTTTGCTTGTACTTAGTTCCGCCATTGCATAGGACTCTTTATTGATGTCAAAACTAATCTGTTGATCCGAATTTAAACTCAAAATTTGAGTTACTTTTATGTGATTTGAATTCTTTTTCAGTCCCCACATATTGGATTGCCTGGAAAGAAAATTTGTTTTTGTTGGTATCATGGTAGGATGTATTCATCTCTTTTTCTAAGTATAACAACAAATTAATATCTAAGAAAATATTGTTAAATATGATCTATATTATTTTGCATTATTATTTTGGAAAAGATCTAGTGCTGACACTAATCTTTTGTCGGTGGAATTTGAAACAAAAAATGATTTTCAGAAGGTAATGAAAGATCCTCACATTGCGGCAGATGGTTATACATATGAAGCTGAAGCCATTAAAGATTGGCTTGACAGCGGGCATAAGACATCACCGATGACAAATTTACCCCTGGTCCACCTCGAACTCACTCCAAACCACGCCCTATGTTCTGCCATTCAAGAATGGCTCTTGGGCCATCCATAACGATAGCAATTTCTAATTTTGTATATATGTTGTATGTAGTGCCTTAATTTAATTTAAGACTCAAAATGTAAATTAAATATGAGTTGATAATGTAAACATGAAATGAGATCTAGAGCTGCAATATAATTTGTAGGATAGATTTTGTAGCAACAGAAGTGAGCTTTAGGATTAGTAGTTGAATAGAGATGTCAAAAAATTATGTCATGAACGGTTACGTCGCAACATGACATGTGTGCAAGCTGCACTAGAGTACCCAGAGCAATGGCTCCAGGTCTCAAGATCTAACATCTAAGGGGCTCAAAAAAATTCAATTTGTATATATTAAAAATAAATAAAATATTAGAATCCGAACTTTGTTTTTATAAAGAGTCAAAGCTTTTCTATAAATAGATATTATTTATTGGCATATTAATAAAAAAATTTGTATATATAAAGGACTAAAGCTTTTTTTTCGCTTTGAATTTCAAAATTTTCAGAACTAACCATGCATACGTGTCGGTCACATGTCCTTTGACGTGTTTTTTTGTGATCACTTTTAATAAGAACAAAGTACGTGCCGACCTAATCATAGCACGATATGTCGCTTGACATAGTACGACGTGGCATACGATATGATACACACACGTGGTCATGTATAAACTGTTGGCAAAATATGAACTAACCAACTAATTTTAAATCTGATTTTTGATCAATAAAATAAATAACAATTATATTAAAAATATAATCAAGAATATAATTAAAACTTTGTTACCCGGAGCTGCAAAATGCGGATCTAAGGCAACTTCCCGTCCTAAGCGCAGGAATAATCAGTTAAGCTTGCCCCAAGTTACGCCGGTATTCCTCTACCTTCGGGTGCAACCGTGGTAGAGGTTGATGTAGCTTCTTTCAATAGTGATAACATAATAATATGTTTTCTATAAAGAAAATATTTGTTTGTGGGAGAATAGAAATTGAATTTATGAATTATAGAGCTTAGAGAAAAATCAAGAGAATATGTAAATTGTTGGATAATGGGATGATCTTCTTTCCCAAAATCATGTACTATTTATAAACAAATTTATGCACTCGTGACAATTAAATTCATATTCATTCTTCTACCGTTATTATATAAAATTATATAATATTTAAATAGCCATTACAATGAATGTTCAAAGAAATATCTATGACAGTAATAGCATTAACAGGTCAAATATTAATTGCTATTCATGTCAATGAAATATGTGCACCAAAGTAATAGCTATTACCGTTTCTTTTTATTAATAACAATCAAGGTTCTAAATAGCGATTATAGCGGCATAGCGGGGAGACCAAAAAAAAAAGCTATTGCGAATAGCGTAGCTATAGCGGAAGCTATCACACATAGCGATTTTCCCTTTTCAAACTTTATATTTTATATTTCTACTAATTATCAACATAATCAATATTAGAGAATTGATGTAACAACTAAATGACAACTAATCTAAGTCTATACTTTTTATCAATTACGCAAATAAGAAGGAAAAAAATTTAAAAAGTAACATTACTTAATAGTTTATACTTCATGGTATTACATATTATAATAGACAAAGAGCAATTAATTTTATAAGGTAAATGAAGTCAATATACATATTTAAACATTTTATAATTATAATAATAATCAAAATCAGCTTTCAATTGAAACGAACGATAATAATTTTACAAATGAATACTATAAAAAGAGTAATCAAAATGAAGAATTAGTATTTGAATATTTCTCGATATAGAATGATAGAATAAATCACAAATAAAAATAGAAGCATATAGTTTGGTTTAGTATACTTATCGTAGAATACCATGTAGCATTAGAAATAATAATAGAAGTACAGAAGTCCATATAAATTGCAAAAAAAAACCATGTAGCATAGCGGTAGTTATAGCGGGTCTCATATAGCGGTAATAGCGGTCAGCTATTATAGCTATAGCGATCGTAGCTGAGTTAGCGCAATTTTATCTCATAGCTTAGCGTTTATGGTCCGGAAAAGCTATAGCGTAGCTATAGCGCCGCTATTTAGAACCTGATAACAATTAAAAGAATAAATGCCATTTAATTGTGTATCAGTGCATCAAAGAAATTAAGCTCTGTAACTCATAAAATTTAGAAAACATTAATATAAAAAAATAGTATTTATTTACATAAATTTTGAGTTTCAAAATAAATTCCCAACATAAACATGCGCGACACGATACACCACAACACGTGGTGTATGTTACCATATACACAACCAGTGGTGGATTGAAAATGGGCTGGTGAGATGGTCAGTTTGGCGCACAGATTTTGACAGAGACGCAGTTGACCTGATGCAGCGTGATAGACTGACAGATCTTCCAGGCAAGTGTTATCTTTTGCAATTTTTCTTTTTGGTTTTTTCTTGATTTTTTGGTTTTTACTATATTAACTTAGAATTTGAACAAAAATATTAAACAAAGACTATGCATGACTAAATAAAAAATAGAATCAGTCACGACATGTGTGATCGTGGTGTGATACATACATGTATTATGATTATTTACATGTCATAATTGTCCTTCTGTCATTTAATTCTACATAAAAAAATTAATTTAATTGTAACACGACACGTATGGTCATGGTGTGACACATGTATTCTGACTATTTACATGTTACAATTGTCCTTCCGTAATTTATTCTACATAAAAATTTAATTTAATTATAACACGCCACATTACGAATTTACGTTACCACGTTAGAATGTACGTCACAACCTTCTAAATTTTGTGTCCAACGAATTCCTTTAAACTTTTTGTATGCGGAGCATTTTTGTATCAGTAGTTCAGTACTCTGAAAATGAATTCTCTAGCGATCATTTTTAACTTTTGTAATGTTTGTATTTTCAAAAATACTTTTGTGATGTTTCATATTTGGACACTAATTGAGCCATTGACTCGTGTGATCTTCCTGTCTGTCTCAGTTGCAGATGCATTACTCCACTTCCATATTTGCTTTAATCATAATCTAATTTATATTAATGGGCGCCAAAGGATACTTCATAATTATCTTGAACAATATTTTAGGACTGCTAATGATTAAGATTTAGCTCAAATTCGACTTGGCTCAATGAGAGAAGCAAAATAATTCAGCTCTAACTCATCTTGATTTTCAAAGAAAATGCTCGGTTTGTGATTTGGAAAATTATAATCTTCGATAGCTACTTGGGCTCATATTCTTATTTCGTCTATCGCTAACCGCTGTATGCCCGAAATTTTTATAAATATCCAAATCAAATAACAAATTACGGAATCTATTACGGAATCTATCCTTTTTTGCAATGGAATTCGAAAACTATCCTATCCGGTTAACCATTAACCGGAATAGGCCATTCTTTCCGGTTCTCCAATTCCCGGAAATTGAGAATATGACCGGTTAATGGTTAACCGGATATAAGGTGTTTGATTAATGGTGTACCGGAAGTAGGATAGATGTCCGGTTAATAGTTAACCGAATTTGTGGATTTGTGGATTTTTTTTTTTTTTGAAAACAGAAATTTTTTATTTTTTGTATTAAAATATTAGAAATATTGAATATATTTCTTTAAAAATAGATGGAATACAATATAATTTGATTTATTAGAAAGACTGCAACAAATAACCCGGATCAATATTTTTCAGACCGGATTTTTCGCGGCTGTAAGAAAAATTAATATATTTCTTTATGTGCTATTGGAAAAAAATAAAAATAATTAGATTCTGAGTTATTGATCCCGGTTCAAAAGTCACTTCTAGGTAATCCAGAAAATATTGTGACATTTCTAGTACATTTAATTTATAAAAAGTTGTATCTATTTTGAGAATTCTTTTTGAAAAACAATCATTAAATAAATTAAAGTTTTTGATTTTTCTCAAAAATAGATACAACTTTTTATAAATTAAATGTACTAGAAATGTCACAATATTTTCTGGATTACATAGAAGTGACTTTTGAACCGGGATCAATAACTCAGAATCTAATTATTTTTATTTTTTTCCAATAGCACATAAAGAAATATATTAATTTTTCTTACAGCCGTGAAAAATCTGGTCTGAAAAATATTGATCCGGGTTATTTGTTACAGTCTTTCTAATAAATCAAATTATATTGTACTACATCTATTTTTAAAAAAATATATTCAATATTTCTAATATTTTAATACAAAAAATAAAAAAATTCTGTTTTCAAAAAAAAATAAAAAAAACAAAATCCACAAATCCACAAATTCGGTTAACTATTAACCGGACATCTATCCTACTTCCGGTACACCATTAACCAAACACCTTATTTCCTGTTAACCATCAACCGGTCCTATTCTCAATTTCCGGGAATTGGAGAACCGGAAAGAATGGTCTATTCCGGTTAATGGTTAACCGGATAGGCTAGTTTTCAAATTCCATTGCAAAAAAGAATAGATTCCGTAATTTATTATTTGATTTGGATATTTATAAAAATTTCGGGCTGTATGCATTATTTTTCCTAACCATATACGCATGTGTACTGACTTTGAAATTGAAATTGAAATTAAATGACCTAACAAGAATATAACCTCACATTATGTTTATAATAAAATATTTATTATGAGGTAACTATAAAAAAATAATTATTGTCTTCAAACTATCGATCAAGGATGTTACTTCAATTTACAATTTACGTGTGTTCTTATTAATTAGATCATTTTAAAATTAAGTGTAAGAATTTTATTTAAAATTAAGTTTCGAAACTTGTTACTGAGGTAGCCAGGTAGGCCTAGAGTATTAATTATACCCTTAACGGGTATACCCGACCATACCCGCCCGTGCCCGCCGCCCGGGGTACCCGTGCCCGAGCCCGGGTATGGGTCAGGTACTCGGGTACGCGGGTACGGGCAAAAACCGGACCGGACCGGTTTTTTTGGACAAATACCTGACCATACCCTACCCGATCATACCCGTACCCGACTATACCCGTACCCGACTTTACCCTACCCGGGTACCCGTCTACCCTTACCCGTACCCGTACCCTTATACCCGACCCAAATTCAAATTTCCCCCCAAACCCTTAATTTCTATTTTTTTAAATCTATTTTTTAATTTCTGTTTTTAAAATTCTGTTTTTATTTCTGTTTTTTAATTTCTGTTTTTAAATTTCTGTTTTTAAAATTCTGTTTTTATTTCTATTTTTTCATTTCTGTTTTTTAATTTCTGTTTTTAAAATTCTGTTTTTATTTCTGTTTTTTAATTTCTGTTTTTAAATTTCTGTTTTTAAAATTCTGTTTTTATTTCTGTTTTTTCATTTCTGTTTTTAAATTTCTGTTATTAAAATTCTGTTTTTATTTCTGTTTTTTAATTTCTGTTTTTAAAATTCAGTTTTTATTTCTGATTTTTAATTTTTGTTTTTTAATTTTTGTTTTTAAAATTGTGTTTTTATTTCTGTTTTTTAATTTCTATTTTTTAATTTCTGTGTTTTAATTTCTGTTTTTTAATTTCTGTTTTTAAAATTCAGTTTTTAATTTATGTTTATTAATTTATGTTTTTAAAATTATGTTTTAATTTCTGTTTTTTTATTTATATTTTATTGTTTTAAAGTAAAAAAAACAAATAACAAAAACAGAAAAAAAAAATATCAGGAAAGAAAACGGAAAAAAATGAAAAAAAAAACGAAAAAAAAAACAGCAAAAAAACAGCAAAAAAAAAAAAAAAATACCCGTACCCGGACCGCCCTACCCGTCAAGGGTACACGGGTACGGGTATAGGACGGGTAGGGTATGGTTTTTGAAAAAAATACCCGACATACCCGTACCCGTACCCGTATACCCTAGTACCCGTCATACCCGTACCCGAGACGTACCCGTACCCGTGCCCGGGTATACCCGGGGTACCCGTACCCGCCCGACCATTAATACACTAGGTAGGCCAATATTCTCCTATTAAGAGGACAACATAGACTATAAACAGTGCGCTAAAAGGTGGGTTGCTGAATGAAATTCACCCAAATACATGTCAAGTAGAAGCAACAAATCAAAGGCAACTCAACGAGTGATAAATATGAGACCTAAATCCAAACAACGAGAATTGTGTTGAAACTTTAATTTGAAATCTCAAAATATTCAATTGAAATTATATTTCCTTAATTATGAACAATTCTGCAAATGACTATCATTTATTCGTTAATAATCTTTTTTGTTTTCAAAACGGTAGCAATCATGAAAACACCGAGTTTTTTCTTTTAAAATCGAGCCGAGTCAAGTTCAGACTCAAAGAAAATTCAAAGCTATAGGAGGGAGCACAGATTATGCCTTCTGGTGGTTCTGAAGCCAGTCTTGAATGGCAGAACGAAGGGGATGATTTGGAATTAGATGGACGTTTGGGAGGGGCAAATTCGTCATTGGAGATGTATTATGCTCTCCATCAAACCAACCTTGTATAGCCGTGAGTTCATATGTATACCCATCTGCTGCTATATGAGGTTCTTTCATTATATCCTGAAAATGGATAAACACCAATGCTTTCAGTTTAAATCTAACTTTGTTGATGGAAATTAAATTGCAAAAGTAGTAACCTTTTATTGTCATTCCTTGCGAAATGATCCCCAAAAGTAGAGACAGATGGTGAAAGATATAATGTTGCATCGTAAACAACAAGCATGATATAGAGGGACACAGGATCATATTTTACCTGAACAATGGGACAAAAGAAGTATGATGGTGCATGATTTTCATCTGCAATAGATTTGCAACATGGCGAAGTAGGCGCCATTGCAGCCGTTAGTAATGGTTCAATTCCAGGCCACACATCCTTCATCAGATTAGATCGACTCTTACTACAGATTTTGGTACACCTCAGACCGATATAAGCCAGCTTCTTGGCATGGACAAAAGGCCATGATCCAGCTGATGGGTCGATCATAGCCATGAAGTCCTTATCAGATGCTGCTCCCACATGTTCCACAATATGCAATACTGGCTTCCTGGTTAAGAGGCGGAGTATTATGATCCCTAGGGAGTAAACATCTGACTGGGGAGTCAATTCTCCTGTATCAATAAAGTGTGGATCAATGTAGCCATATGTCCCCTTTGGATTGGTGCGATGAAATGCCGAGGTTCTGCTAGATTCCCGTAGGAGACGGGCAATGCCAAAGTCACTGGTCTTACTAACAAAATTCGAGTCTAGAAGAATGTTGTCTGGTTTGAGATCACCATGGACTATGGGATGAGGCTTTGCTGAGTGGAGAAAGATTAGAGCAGAACAGACCTCGCCGATTATTTTAGTACGAAGCTGCCAGGAAAGAGGTGGAGTTTTACCTTTGCAGTTGAGTCGATCTTCCAAATTACCATTTGGTAAGTACTCATAAACTAGAGTTGATGCTTCTGGACATGATCCTATAAGGGTTATGATATTTGGATGCCTCACTTTACCAAGAACGGAAATCTGTAATATAAAAAAGAAGCCAGAATTGAACAAAAAAAACTCTTGTTCTGATATCATAGTTTAGTGATTTTGACTGAAAATGCTACCTCTTGTTCAAACTCAGTTCTGCTTTGTAAGCTTTCAGGATCCAATTTCTTGACGGCGACCACAGTATTGCGCAGGAAACCCTTATAGACAGGTCCAAATCCACCTTCTCCAATCTTCCTTAAAGCACTGAAATTTTCAGTTGCTTGTTTTATCTCTTCAAGTGAAAACTCGGTGCACATGGGTTCTCTCCTTCTCTGATCACGCAACTGTTCGTTATCTCGTGCTGCAACGTTAAAATTTAGCAACAATTGGTTGTGACTTTGTTCTAGCAAGCTCAATTTACTTTGCAATTCTGTAGCGGCTGAAGTTGCATTACTCAGCTCCTGTTGCAAACGAACTTTCTCTGCTTCTAGTGACTCGTTGCGGTCTCGGGCTGCTGCATAGATGTATTGTATGTCCTTGACAGAAATTTCAGCTTCCAAAATGCACCTTTCCATTTCCTTTCTTTGATTATTCACATCATCAAAAGAGTTGTCATTCTTGCTCTGGCTCATTAATTGCTGTTTCTCAAGCTTGAGTTGTTCAATCTCATGCTTTAGATGATCTTTCTCCATTTTTTCTTTCTCGAGAAATTTCTCAATGTCTCTCCTCCATTGCACATCTCTCAACAGTAGCTCCCTGGACCTTTTTTCCTACAGCATAACCATAATACAAGATCCAAGTTTCAACAAACTGTATAGTTTAATTAAATTGATTTTGGGAAAAGGTTAATTTCATTAATTCACCCTATGGCTTATATGGAATACACATCTTACATATAGGTCCCTAATCTATTTCATAATTTTGCTTTTACATAATTGCCCTTTTTAAACTTAAACTCTCAATAAATTATATATAACTCATAATAGTAAAATGGTGCCAAAGTACTTTGTTGTCACTAGAAGAATGACCCAGAGAGATCAAAGAAAATTCATAACTGTATGGCACTTAACAACCTCTTTCCTCTGTGCACAGATGGTGCTTACAGGATCTTTCCTTTCGTTCCTTTTTGTTTCCTTGTTCCTAGTTTGTTTGCGTTCCCCTTCATCATTATTATTTTTTTTGTTATTTTTTATGTGCATGCAAAGTTTGTGTGTGTGTGTTCTTCTTTGCAACTCCACAGAGACTCACTAGTGAGTCCTATATAAGATACGTGCATCATTACTCACATTTGTTTGGAGCTACTACTATTGTGTGTATCCATGCTTTTGGGATACACACATCCATTATGTTTGTATGCTCTTGTACATGGATACATGCATCTGACACCCTAGGGCTCGCTAGAAACTTACACAAACAAACTTCATGTTTGTTTTGAGGCATTAAAACCCAAATTGTAAACTTTAAAGGCACTCCAGTGAAAATGATTATTACTGTTAAAAGCATTGCTTTCTGCCAACCCCAATACATTTCCTTTTCTGCATTCTGGTGCCTGCTAAGCACTTCAAAAGCTTTCTCCCTGATGTTCTCAAGTGGATCAGCATCTTGATCCATTTCTTCCTAAAATTATCAAAAAGACATAAGAAGTTAGATCAAATATACCATTAGTAGTCTAAGATGGCTAAGGAAATACTAGTTGTTCCCAGTGGTCTAGCTGGATTATACATACTAGGGCTGAGTACAGGTAGAAGGTATAAAACCTGGTTCTCGGTTCTCGGTTCTCACACGTCTGAGATTGATCAATCCAGAACTGCATTTTTACTAAGATGGCTAAAGAAATACTAGTTGTTCCCGGTGGTCTAACTGGATTATACATAATGGGGCTGAGTAAAAATAGAAGGCACATAATCTGGTTCTCGGTTCTCATACTTGTGAGTTCTGAGATTGATCAATTCAAAACTGCACTTTTTAAAAGGAATACCTTCTTTGTATAAAAGGATGCCTCGGTATAAATCAAAGCAGCAATAGTTGAGTATGGAAAGGTTGAATCGGAAAATATTTCTTTCTCAGTTCATATACACAAAATCCGAGAAACATTAACCAGAAAAAAAATATGTAATATGTATCACTAAGGCACAACTCAACAGAGCAAAGAGTAAAGAAATAGAAGAAACTCGTGCACCTCTTCATCATCACTCTTCCCTCCAGCACTTGATGAGGATGATGCTTCACCACCATTACAAGAGATCCTACATGTGCATGTCAAGCACTATAAATATAAATGGGAGGGATGTGCCTTCAAACATGCAATATGTACTGGCTGGTGTTTACAGGGATGCATTCTTCTGTATTTTTTTCATCTTTCAGAGAAGAGTATTCTGACGTACCCATTGCTTTTAAGAATTTTTTTCTTATTCCTTTTTTTTTGGGAGAGAGATGGGGTCTGAAACTTGAATTATAAAGCATCATCAAAACCCCACTTTGTCCATACTCCATGTAAATGCCGCAAACAAAAAAGGGCCATAAAAAGATATTATACAAGAAAAGCAAGGTATGAATCAAAAGAATTTGATTGATATAAAGCACCTCACCCTTAAGGACCAATGCATATGGGTATCCCACTATCAAGCCTGAATTTTATTTTATTTAAAATATATGAGATGTTCTTCCTGCCATCAGGAAATCACTCACTCAATAAAATCTGAAATTACCTATTGAAAATCACTTTTCCATTGCAGACAAACCAAAGCTTGCATGATGGTTTTGCCTCTCTCAATAACTTTACTCCCTCTGACGTCGCTGGCCGACTGCAATTTATGGAACTGATCAGCAGAATGCTCATAATTGAATCCAAAGGCAAAAGCATCAGTATTGATTTACATGCAAATTGTACCTCTCTTTTACTGTACTCACAACCACTTTAGAGATATTGAGAGTACGAATGATGTTGAGAAGTCCTTCAAATGTATCTACTGCCTCCACTAATAGCTTCATACATTTGGACTGGGAAAAGGTAAAGAGGAAAACTAATCAGGCTTTGCTCCATTGCTCGCTGTCTTTCTTTACAAAATCCATACAGAGAGGGAGAAAACAATAAATAATAAGGCAAAGCATTGCTTTGATGGCGCTAGAATGAATTGGTAAAACAGAAAGGTTCATTGCCAAAAATAAAAAAGAAAAGTTAAAAATTATTCAACCTCTCCCTCTCAAGTACATCCAATATTGCAATGGCCACAACAGGAATCTCTTGTCCGACAAAACAGATTTAGGATATTTAAAAGAAAAAAAGGATCAAACCAAACCTTAAGTGTATGTTGACACTGAGATAGGTACTCGTTCAAAATTCCATTCAACCTATCCCTCTCAAGCTTCCTATATGAAGCAACAAATTCCTCATCTAGATGGTTCGCATCAATCTCCATACCCACTAAATTCAGATTTGAACAAATTAAAATTTATTAGCAAACTCCCAAATTAAAACTGGAAACCAAAGTAAACTCAAATTTAAGCTTCATACTTAGAGTAATCATCTTAGTTGGTTTATACACATGGGCTACAGCAAACCAGACCGAATCATTCCCTGCAAAATAGTTGAAAGCCCAATTCAAGGTTGATTTCCCCTCATCAAAGTTCTCTGGCAAAACAACAAGCACAGTGTTCTCGGCTGGAGGCCTCCATTCTGCATTCACTGTATCTAACCAGAAACTTCCCTCCATATCTCCAGATTCTTCACTCATGAGATCCTTCTACCCTGAGCAGGAACAAACTTAGAAGAAAATGGGTGGTTCTCAAAGTCAAAGACTGGAATGGGAAAAGGGAAGTGAAAAAAGGGGAAATTTCTCTGCACTGGAAGCATGATTTTGCCTCCTGTTTCAAGGTAAACATATTAAAAGTGAAGAAACCGAGTTGGAAGGGGAGACGAGTCGTCTGCATGACTCCGTCTCCTGCTCTCGCGAGAGCGCTCAGTCCAATTCGTATCGTCTCCATTTAGTTAATGCAGAATGAATCCCGACCGTCCGATCCGTACTGGCATTAATCCGTGCAATTCACCTCATGCCGGAATGACACTGACAGGGATCCTAATCGGACGGTCAAGATATATTAACTCAAATTCTTAGTTAATACAGTTTTTTTTTTATATATATAAATCAAGAGAAACTCATCCGTGATTTTTATTAATATCAAATCTGTCCTTATTTTGAAATTAATTTTAAAAAGGGGGAATTTCACGTATACCCCTCAAAAACTTCAAAATTACATATTTCCCCCTCTAAAGTTTGAAATTACATATTTCCCCCTCTAAACTTCAAATACTAACAAATTTACCTATTTTATTGTCTTTTATATTAAAACTCATTCTAAATTTATAAAATACCTATTTTACCCTTTTATTAAAAGCATATAAAGCCCGTCAAACTAAAAATTGAATCTAAACAATTTTTCTACCGTCCAAACTGCTTTTAAATATGTGTGTGCAAGATCAGCACGAATCTTGATGCGAACACGCACGCATATTGATGTGACGTGCACAGATATTAATGCGATGTGCACCGATCAATATTGCTTTAAGATTCGTGCATGCTAGATCAACACGAAATTGAAGCACTATGCACAGATCTTAATGCGATGCACACGGATCGAACGGTAGAGGAACCCTTTAGATTTAAATTTGAGTTTGATGGGCTTTATATGCTTTTAATAAAGGGTAAAATGGGTATTTTAAGATTTTAGAATGAGTTTTAATATAAAATACAATAAAATGGGTAAATTTGTAAGTTTTTGAAGTTTAGAGGGGAAAATACGTAATTTCAAATTTTAGAGGGGGAAATACGTAATTTTGACGTTTTTGAGGGGTATACGTGAAATTCCCCCTTTTAAAAATACCCTGACTCAATGTTGGAGCAGTCAGTTTTTTTTACCAAACCGCCCAACATTTGGACGGTCAGTAAATTTTTTCATTTTTTTGGAGATCTTAATATTTTCAGATGCTTACCAAGGTACAAATTAGTTTATATTAGCAAATAACAAATGTATACTAGTTTTAAAATGATTGTAATTTTTTATTTTATAGATGTTTATCAAACAATAATTTTTTAGAGAGATTTTAATATTTTCTTCTAAAATGTATATTATATGACACATATCCTAGATGAGTAAATTGTAATCATAGAGAGATTATGTGTTGTTGTATCGATCAGATTAGATTACTTTGAAGATGCATTTTAATTTGTCAGATTAGATTGCAAATATTTGAACAGCCGTCAGGCATACATTGGAGACGTAAAATTGACAAATGCATATCCAAAGTTGCCAAAAAAATAAAGGGAAGAGCATCCAAACTTGAGTTGCAGTTTCCATTAAGTTTTTTATTTTTCGAACATATAAAATATCAATTTTATAGCAAACATTCATTATATACACATCTTTTAAAAAAAAAATTATAGCAAACCGTCTCACTCTGAGAGCTAAATATTTTTTTTTAGAGATATTTAGTATATATAGAATAAATATTTGCTATAAAAATTGAACATTAAAATAAATATTTTGATATTTTTTTTACTATTTTTCAAGTTAGTTTTATTACTCAGAAATTTCGCGACGCGGAGATATTGTCTTTGACGTTTCTCATCTTTAGCGCTGAATTAAACATTAAGAAAAATATCGAAAGAGAATGAAGACGATGGCAGAAAACGAGAATGAAGACGACGGCGCGGGGGTATTGACTTCGTAATTGAGTAATTGACGTTGTGAACTTAATCAGAAACGAGAATGAAGATGCCGAGAAATTGAACGGACACAAATTTCATGGGCTTAAGTGGCGTACGAAAATCCTCACAGACCCAAAATTCAATGGTACCAAAAAATAGAAAGAAAACAAAAATCTAGTTCCAAGTACGTCCATTAAGAATTTTTTTTTCTGAACCAATTTCCTTATCAAAAAGTAAAATAGTATTGTTAATTTGAGTAGAACTAGGGTGCTCTTAAGCTTACCAAAGTTTTGGTGAGCTTAATTCTAAAACTCATCAAATCGATTTCAAATGATGAATCCGAACCGTTGAAACCCACTTACCTTACGTGTGATGCATCTACATGTGAAATTTTTAAACATTCGAATTAATTTAGTATAAAGTCAAGTGGACAAAAACATTCAAAAAATGAATGCACTAAAATTAATTTATTAACCTTCTAATTTTGACTGCTTGACTTTATACTAAATTAATTCGAATGTTTAAAAATTTCACATGTAGATGCATCACACGTAAGGTAGGCGGGTTTCAACGGTTCGGATTGGTCGTTTGAAATCGATTTGATGAGTTTTAGAGTTAAGCTCACCAAAACTTTGGTGAGCTTAAGAGCACCCTAGTTCTACTCTGTTAATTTTTTCATTTCTTCTTCCCTTGGGAATCCAGCAACTATTTGAAGTGGTCTCATAATAGTTAGAAACAGATTGCAACTTACATAACATGACAAAAAAAATGTACTTCCAAACTGCACTTTCGAAAATTGCAGTTATAGGAAGTTATTGGTAGTTAGTGTTAGTTATTAGCAGTTATTTTGACAAAAAAGTGATAAAAAGACAAAATTAAATTTTCCGAATAATTTTTTTATTATTTTTTCTCTGTTTAATGAACACATAAATAAATCATCAAAATAATGAATACTGTAAAATAGACCACTTCAACTGTAAAAATAAAATGTACAAACTATTAATTTTCAATATTGTAAAATTATCAAGTTAAATTGTGAAAACAAAAGGTAAAAACTATAAATTTATCAAATTGTAAAATTAGCAGATAAAAACAATAAAACAAAATTTAAAAAATATTAATTTTCAATACTGTAAAATAGTCAACTAAAACTGTGAAAACAAAAAGTAAAAACTATAAATTTACAACATTGTAAAATTAGCAGATGAAAATGATTAAATACAATTTAAAAAATATAAATTTTCAATACTGTAAAATTGTGAACTTAAACTTTGAAAACAAAACGTAAAAACTATGAAATTTCAATAATGTAAAATAAGCAGATGAAAACGATAAAACAAAATGTAAAAAATATAAAATTTCAATACTATAAAATTGTCAACTTAAATTACAAAAACTAAACATGTAACATACAAACAATAAAATAATGTAAAATTTCTAAATCTAAACTATAAATCAATTCCATGTATACTGTAAAATTTCTAAATCTAAACATACATCCATCATCTGTTCAATAAAACCATAAAATTGACCACACAACATCTGTTCAATACAAACCATAATATTCACATCAGTTCAACATCATATGTTCAACACAAACAATAATATTCACCACACAATAGCAAACCTAATTATATCATTCAACATCTAGAATAGCATCAAAAAAACTACGAAAAGATAAAACTTCTACATTAAAAATCTCCTGTAATTATTGTTGGGATAAGTAAGAAGCCTCATCACAAGAACCACACGTTCTTTTGAGATATCATCCTGCATACAAATAAAATAAACAATGAAACAAATTGGATTTATTACAAATAAGAATTAAAAAATAATCTTACAAGTTTTTTACCTGGGTGAAAATCATAGGACTGTCTGTGATTATATTTTACACATAACGCAAGAGGAAGATGACGCAGTCCTTCAAATTTTCTCCTTGTTTTGGGCAGTCCTTATAATCCACAGCAATATCTATCCAAACAGGTTTGCCTGAAAGTTAATTTTATTTCAGCAATTAATAAAAACTTTAATTCTTAAACTACAATCCTGCAGCACCATAGTATTCGATGCACATTAATTAATAACTCAAATTGTTCTAGTAATTTCAGGAAATTGAATTACATGCAAAGGGCACTAAAAAGACATAACCCTAGCAATGAATCCCATAAATCTAATGTAAGAATCATGTAATGAATCAGTATAAATTCGATCCCAATTCTACTAATTTTTTGAGTCTTAACTAGCCTGTGATTTGAAATAAGAACGATGATGTGTTTGATGTAATTCTCTTTCAAATCCTCTTAAATCAAACAAACTTATTAATACAAGTCACTACTATTTCCATCAAGGTCCCTCTCCTTCTATACAAGTAGTCCCAGATCTATACTATTTCCACCTTGGTTACATATGCAACTCTCTCACTTTTCCCCTTTAAATCAACAAATATCTTGTAGGTGAACATTGATTTCCATAGATCAAACCTCATTGCGCATTGCATGGATCTAGATTGAACTTTTACAACTCAAAGAAGTAAATACAATTTAAGAATCAAAATCAAAGCATAGTATAAAAAAAAACGAATTCAGCCTCTCTGTTTCTAAATCATCGCAGTAAGAGGACTGGATGAGCTCGTAAGAGGTGTGCCTAATTGAAGGAGTCCTTGAGGTAGTAGTGGATTGGGCTAAGACGAGTGCTAGAGGATTATGATACTAGATCTGTTCCAGTGATTGCAGTTGTTGTCGGCTCAATTATATTGTCGTTTTGGAGATCAATCGTGACCTCAACAAACACCGAAGAGGAGGTTCGGTGTGGCCACGACAGTGCGCAGAGGTGAGGAAGTCGAGAAAGAAAGATAACCGATTGGGAAGAAAGCGTAATGGATTTTTTTTTTCTGAAAATGGAAAACTGATCGATAAATTTGAAGAGAGAGAGGGAAGATGAGAAATTTTAAAGCTAATAGGTAGTTTGGGAAAAAGAGAAGAGAGAAAGAGGAGAAATTTTTTCTGAAAATTGAAAATTGATCGGTAGTTTGGGAGAGTTACGGGAACTTTTCGGCCGTTCGTTAATTACGGTTAATGGCAGTTTAAAGCTTATCCGATCGGTAGTTTGGGAGAGTTACGGGAACTTTTCGGCCGTTCGTTAATTACGGTTAATGGCAGTTTAAAGCTTATCCAATCAGTCTGTGGACAAACCGTGGACAGCAGTCCGTGGATGAAAACTATTTCTCTTTTAATTAAATATTCACATTTCTTAAATTATATGAAGGCAATGAAAAATAAAACAATAATAGGAAAATAAATATTTTAATATTTTAATATAATTTTTTTTTTGTTAATAACATTATCTTATAACTTATAAAGAGAAGAGTTAAAATTAGGGCTGAAAACGGAGCCGGATTATCCGTATCCGACTCAGATCCGGATAAACGGATCCGGATAATTTCGCGGATCGGATGCGGATATTTTTGATATGCTAAGAAGTCATCCGGATTCGGATACGGATGGTGACTGGGAAACAGAGCGGATATCCGTCTGTATCCGCGAGAGTAACAGCGCATCTCTTGCGCGCATCCATGTCCGTTTGAATTTCTGTTTTGTATTCATCTCAATGTTATATAAAGCTGTCAGTTAACTTTTAACTTCAATAGTGGGACTACAAATACTCACCGTCCGGATCGCTGCATAGCATGCATTGATTGCTTTTGCTTTTTAACTTTTCCACTTTCCGCTACTTATTTTTTTCAAACTTTTCACTCAAGGCTGCTCTTCTCCATTCATTTCTAATCCTCTCTTCTCCATTTCTTTACCTCTTTTTTATTTTCTTTTCTAATTTATTTTTCTTGATTTTAAAATTTTCTTAATTGATATTTATATCTTAAATTTATATAATTTAATTATCCGACCATTATTCATTTTATATCCGTATTTGAATCCGTATCCGTAGACTATCCGTTCCGTATCCGTATCCGTTTAAGGCGGATTTGGTTTTGAATTTTGATATCCGTTTACTATCCGTATCCGTATTCGTATCCGCTCATTATCCGACGGTTGCGGATATGATATCAGCATTATCCGCTCCGTATCCGCTCCGTTTTCACCCCTAGTTAAAATACCTCTATTTTTGTCTCGATCATGTTTTTATTTTTGTAATTTTCTAATACAAATTTCTAAAACTTATAGATCAAAATAAAATTGTTTGGTGTGATCTATATTATTTTCTCTTATGCACATAAAAATTTACCACTTCTCGATTTTTTTTATATGACTCAAAAAATTGAAAAATTATTTACATCAGTGTATTTTTACAAGTTCTTAATAACAATCAAAATAAAAAAATAAAGTTAAAATATCATAATTTTTTATGTATTTAAAAAACTCATATTATTTTATATTTTAATTTTAAATTTAAAGTTATTAAAATTTGAAAAATAGAGACGTAATATAGATATAGAAAGGTAGAAACATTTGATCCTCCTGTGTTATAAAAACTTCTAATAAATCCTGACTTCAAAGACCTTGGATCAGTTATCTCCTCAAAAAAAAAAAAAAAAAAGAAAGAAAGAAAGTTATCTGCCCCCACTGGCCACCTGGCACCCGCCCCTTCACTCCAAAGATGCCCGGCGGTTACCGTTCCCTCTCCTTCCAGCACCTCATCTCTCTAGCCATCGTACTTATCCTCGCCGCCACCTCCACCGTCTCCTTACCCGATATTGCTTTCGTGCTCCTCTCAATCCCCTACCTTCTTCTCCTCTCCACCATCACATTCCCTCCTTCCCCCTCTCCCCCACCCCCTATCTTCTCCGCACAGGAAAAACGATTACTGGCGTTCTATGTCTCCATCGGAGGCCTTGTCGGTCTCCTCCTTCCACTCCTTCAAATCCTGCACAGCCTCGTTGTCAGAGACACTGACAGCATCTCCGTAACGGCACCTCATCTTTTTCTCCTCTCTGCTCAGATTTTCCTCGAGGGTGTCTCGTTCGGGTACGACTTCTCTCTCCCTGCCCGTGCTGCAGTGCCTATCATCTACAACACAAAGAGGCTGTTTACAATTGCTGATTGGGTTCGGCATGAGGTTGGTGGAGGTATGACTGTGGGGTGTGGAATTGCTCTGGCAAATATGGTGTTCTGGGGATTTAATTTGTTGGGGTTCTTGCTGCCGATATATCTGCCCAGGGCCTTGAAGTTGTATTACTGTAATGAGAAGAATAACAAGTCCAGCTAAGTAAGATTTTATGCTAATTTAGATAATTCTGTATCATATTTGATTATATAAATGGGTGTTTATACTGGTTTAGGCAGTTTGACATTCTCAATACAATTGATGTGTTTGTTGCTTGTTCACTAGAACATGTTATCAAATGATTCATAGTATCCAATTGACTATCTATTTCTGCTTGGTTTATTAACCTTAGTTTGATGGCTTATCGGATCCAAGGATCCTTGGTAATTGGTATTTATATGCAAACCCCAAGATTAATCTAGTCAAGGTTTGTCGTCAGCCCTAAGTTTACACTGAAGAGTAATCAAAAGCCATAAATGGATCCCTCTTTTTTTGAATTCGTTTTTTTATGTTGCTTGTGATATGGTTATCTAGATCAGAATATGTCGCTGACAAAGAAATGCAAATCATTAAACATTTAAAATTTGGATCAATATGTCCAAGATACACACACACACACACACACACACTGGCAACAAAACATGTAACTATTTAACCAGCAAAGACCGATAGCTATCAGCACTGACGTGCCCGATTTCAATAGTTTCTAAACTGTTTATGTTGTAATATACGGCTGTGTAAAATGAACAAGAAAAATGGTAAAATGAACCATCAACATCACGATAATCCCTGAATCATCCAATATTTTGGATAAATTGAGCCTGTTGGGATTCTTGGGAATACTGATTACTAATTCAGCTTTCTACCTAAAAATGACAGTGCTGTTTGCTGATATGAAACTACAGATGTTATAACACAGCATATGTGTAGATCTGAAGCGGAATAAATTTTTTCTTAGAACATTATACCATTTAAAAACATTTTTTCCTTTTCTTTTCTCCCTCTCTCCACACCCCCTTTTTTTTTTTTTGGATATCGTACTACAGTTTCCTCCTTGAAATATATATTGAAGTTACCATGAGCTTTTTAAAAAACAAAAAGGAAAGAAGAAAGATAAAAATGAATTAATGACAGGTATCAAGGTACAGTTATCATGTGTTTCTAATTATGTTCTAGCCATTCCTTGATGGCCGAACGAAGAACATGATTTGGAATCAGATCGTGATGAGGAAGCACCAAATTGGTCATAGGCGATGTGTTATATCCTCTGTTCAACCATGTCTTGATTGCCTCGGCTTCATATGTAAACCCATCTGCTGCGATGCATGGATCCTTCATGATTTCCTGTAATGGGTGAATGACCAAAGATATAAAAACAAGAAGAAGAAGAGATGCCTTAGCATTTATATGCTGCAAACAAGTTACCGATAATCAAACCAATAGTCTATGTAATTGTGATTATTTTGAAAAATAAAGGGCAAAATGAGGCAGTTTAACAGGTGTGCAACGCACAAAGACATTTTAGGAGTACGTGCTTGTGAATCAGGAACTTGTTCTGTTTTTTTTTTTTTTTTTTTTCCTTTAATTCACCAGGCAATAACTATAAAAGAAAAGAAAATTTCTGTTTCATTTATTTGGATTGCACTTATTTGCAATCCTATGAAAATAGAAAGGGGAAGCTATATATATATATATATACCTGCGATATTGGACATATGAAAAGTGATGGTATATGTTCTTCATTAAAACTTGAAAATCCAACAGATGAGAGTGCTTTCAATTGTGAAGCATCATTTACCAAGGGTTCAATTGTGGCCCAAACCTGACTCATATCAAGGCGTCTTTTTCTGTTTAGATCAACACATTTCAGGCCAAGCTTAGCTAACTTTTTGGCTAGGTCAAACGGCCATTTTCCAGCAGATTTGTCGACTATAGATTGCAACGTACCAGTTCGCATGCTTTCCCGCACTAAACTTGCAATGTTCATTGCAGGCTTTCCGGTCAGAAGACGAAGCACTATTATACCAAAGGAGTAAACATCAGATTTTGGTGTTAGTTCCCCAGTTGAAAGAAATTCAGGATCAAAATATCCAAATGTTCCTGCAGGATGAATGGTACGATAGAAGACAGTTGTGTTTGTATTAGATTGCTTTATGAACCGGGAAATGCCAAAGTCGCTGAGTTTACTGATGAAATTTGCATCGAGAAGAATATTTTCTGGCTTGAGATCACCGTGGATCAGAAGGTGTGGTTTATTTGAGTGGAGGAATACAAGACCTAAGCAAATCTCACTGATGACGCGAGTCCGGGCTTGCCATGTGAGAGATGCGGTGTTATCTGCACAGACCAACCGGTCTTCAAGGCTTCCATTAGGCAAGAACTCATAGACAAGTGTCCAGATTTTTGAGCACGATCCTATTAGGTTGACAATGTTTGGATGTCTAACTCTAGTGAGAATATCAACCTGTAAGAACAAAACAGAGTTTGCTGATGAAAACTTAAATAAGGTCTTAATAAAGATAATAAATTGTGTACGAGCATGAATTAATATGATTAATAATTTGGCTTGATTGACCCCTCACATAACCTCGATTATTCTAAAAAATGTTAAAAACAAAACTTAGATTGAGATCAAACATATGGACTATTTAATTCGTACTTTGTCTAGTGCATATATTACATTAAATGTTATGAGTTATAGAAAAATGTAGTATTACTATCTTTAGCATAATATGTTACCTCTTGTTGGAACTCCAATAACCCTTGTAAGCTCTCAGGGTTCAACTTCTTTATTGCCACCGTGGTTTTACGAAGAGAGCCCCTGTAGACGCATCCAAAGCCACCTTCTCCAATCTTTAACATATCACTAAAATTTTGAGTTGCTTGTTCCAGCTCACTCAAGGAAAATTGGGAGCTCAGCACCATTTCAGAATTAGAAAAAGAGTGCTCTTTCTGTTTTCTCAATTCTTAAGCCTCTTTAATGGCATTATTGCGCTCTTGCTGTAGCTTGTTATAATCTATTTTGAAATCAGAAATTTGTTTTTCCAATTCCTGCTTCTCCGATTTTCCTTCTAAGAAGATCATTCTTGTCGTATTCTCTCATTTGAATTTCCTCAATTTCTTTCTGATGTAGTTTCTTCCTTCGCTGGAAATCCGTTTCTACGTTATTCTGCAATTGTCAATACGTTTTTGCTTATAGTTTTTTTTCTGAAACTTATATTTACTAAAATAAATTCTGCTGTCTACTATAAAATTTTAATTTGATATTTCTATGTTCTTTGACAATCTAACCATTAGAAGCATAACTTTCTCGTAGGTCCCTAACATTTCTTTTTCTACCTCCGCACGCCTCTTGGACTCTTCACTAGCCATCTTCCTAAGTTTATTAGCTTCTTTATACCCATCTTGAAGCATGAGACGAAGAGCCGTATTTAACCCCGAATCAATCTATAAAAATCAGAATGTTATATTAGTTTTTTTTATTGAATATATACCAATTTAGCACCATACTGTTATGATTATCATATACATTAAAGAAAAGAAATTAAAATTCTTCAATACTGTTAACATCTTTTTAGGATTTAAAGTTTTTTTAAATACAACCATTCTAATTCAATTTGTCTTCTAAAAGTCTGTGTCATTTGTCAATTTTTATTTGTTTATTAGTTCTAATGACAATTTTGATTAGTAGTAAATATTTGTAATTAAGTTGAAATTAAACATGCTTCATGAACTCCGGTTGCTCCCGGTAAAGTAATTATATTGTATTGATCATAAATCATGATAACCTTTTTTGACTACGTCATCAAGGTACTTATTCTTCTGCACATTTTTGGTATATTTAAAGAATGACAGTTTAGAAAATAACCAAAACTACAAATCAGAGAGATAGAGAGGGGCCGAGATCATTCCCTTTTATATATTAGTTTAGAGTGAGTCTATGGTACTATGCATATTACGATTTGTTACCGTGCTACGGCTCTATATTCGAGTTTTCAAATCCTAACAGTCGATCCAAACCGTTCATCTTGTTCTCCATATTAATATGTATTTGGAGACCAAATTTTACATTTTTTGAAATTTTTTTACTATTTTTTAAATTTATTGAAAATCACTGTTTTTGGATGGTCCAAAATTTTCAGATCAAGTGATTTTCTAAATATCTAAAAAAATAGTAAATAAATTTCAAAAAATGTAAAATTTGGTCTCCAAACACATATTAATATGGAGAACAAGATGAACGGTTCGGATTGACCGTTAGGATTTGAAAACTCGAATATAGAGCCGTAGCACGGTAACAACCCGTGATATGCATAGTACCATAGACTCACTCGTTTACTTTATGTAGAACAAAAATCCAGGAAGATCTTACTTGTGATGTTTCTTGGGTGTTAGATCAAAAACTTAGAAATTCAGTTGAAAGAAAAGAAATTGAAGTCAATTGGAATAAGTAAGAATGAAAAAAATTTGAAAAATAGAACCAAAATCAATAAATAATGATTCACCTCTTCAGATGTGGCCTCTGTCAAATCTGATTTGGGATACCTAATGAAGCCGAAAACATATATGTCACAAAAGCTTATGTGATTATTAAAAATTAGATATGACCAACCAGTAATCCAGAAGAAAGCCCAAAATGATCAAACCAGAACCCTAATAACCCAATAATTAAACCAAACCTAGATTCAGGGAACTCAACCTAAACCAAACGGTTTAAAGCATTACTTCTTCAAATAAGTATGCATTTTTTTTCCTTTCTTTTAATAATTATTATTAGTATATAATTATATAATTAATATCTTATATTGTTAATATATTAAATAATTATTATAATAATAATATATAATGAATATCCTTTTATTAATAATTATTATTAATAAATAATTATATAATTATTATGTTATATTGTTAATATATTAAATATTATTATATAATATTGTAATATATTATAGTTATTATTAATATATTAATATTGTATAATTAGTATCTTATTATTAATAATTATTATTAATATATAATTATATAATTAATATCCTATATTGTTAATATATTAAATAATTATTATAATAATATTATAATATATTAATATTATATAATTAATATTTTCTTATTCATAATTATTATTTATATGTAATTATATGATTAATATGTTATATTGTGAATATATTAAATAATTATTATAATAATATTACAATATATTATAGTTGTTATTAATATATTAATATTATATAATTAATATCTTATTATTAATAATTATTATTAATTTATAATTATATAATTCGTATTTTATTATTAATATATAATAAATATTTTATATTATTAATATATTAAATAAATTTTATAATAAGAGATGGGCTACGGTGAGTTGCGAAGTAAAGCGACTATTTTACTTCACGCTCATATTTTGCGATTTTAAAGTTCAAAACGTCGATCCGAACCGTTCATCTTGTTCTCCATATTGAAATGTTTTGGAGACCAAATTTTACATTTTTTCGAATTTTTTTACTATTTATTAAGCAATTTTGAAAGTCGCTGATCTGATGGTCCAGAAAATTTTACTGTTTTTTTACTGTTCACAGCAAAACAGCAATTTTAAAAAATGCTTAATAAATAGTAAATAATTTCCAAAAAATGTAAAATTTGGTCTACAAGCACATTTCAATATGGATTAAACATCTAACGGTTCGGATCAATCGTTTGGACTTTCAAAATAAAAATACGGCGTGAAGTAGAAACGCGTTTTACTTCACAACTCATCATAGCCCACCTCTTATAATAATATATAATATATTACAGTTATTATTAATATATTAATATTATATAATTAGTATCTTATTATAAATAATTAACCAATGCTTTCAAAACTTTAGTCCTCCACCAACTTTAACCAAACAAGGAATAGTTTAAGCTATGATTTAACTTTAGACCTCAACCAAACATGAATAATTTAGACCGGGCCTCCTTAGTTTTAGGCCACAACCAAACATGGGGATAGTATAGATAATCTTAAACTAGCCTTATAGTCAGGGGAGGTCATAGGATTTCTGCTAGAGAGGGGCATGAATCAGATTAAAATAGTTTATCGGGTTCCAACTCATTAACTAATCAGGTACTAATTAAAGAAAGAAAACAATCAACATAATAAGAAACAATAAAAATAGTAGTCTTACATAATAAAAAATAACAAAATAAAATCATTTTACATATTAAAAAAACAAGAAGTTGGCCTTATCTATAATTTTTTTTATAAAACAACAAAGTTTCTCATTAACCGTGTTTTTGAACTGGTCTGACGGGTTTTTCAGTTCCAAAGAGGGGAAAAACAATTTCCAAGGAGCAAAGTGGTACCGAGCCTGTATTTTTCTACTAAATTTCAAAATCCAGAGCGGGGCAATTGCCCACCTCTTAATGTGTGTGGATCCGTCCCTGCTTATAGTTAAACAAGCACAAGTAGATGATCTAATGATATGTGGTCTATGACTATAAGGATGACTGGAAGCCTATATGCTCATTTTGATATTGTCAGGCTTCATTAATGCAGAAACTGATCATAACTAGCTAACGATAAGTACATTAAGGATACTATATAGCTCTTCAGTTTCTTTAATAAAACGAGCTATTTGCCTTTTTTTTTTTTTAAGAAAAAAGACAAAATAAAATCAGATCTAAATAAGATGAACAATATATTGTATGGAAGTTGTCCTTTGCGATGTAATATAATAAATCTTGTAAATTCAGATGTGAAATTTTTTTATGCTAATCCTTAGTTATGAAATCTACTATAGAGTGTAGATAAGAGATACTGAATATGACGACGTGTAAGGAATTTTTTTCTGATTAATTATTTATCTATTTGATTGCCTAGAAAAAAAGAGGAGAACGCAAAGACTGACAATGGAGAACCATTCAGCAATACAAATAAATGAATACCAAATTTCCCGATTTTTTTATTTATATCCAAAATAAAATATAAATTTAAAAAACTAACCAACTAGCTAATGAAATTGCAAAACTATCCAAACCGGTTAACCATTAACCGGACTCAAATCAAATTTCCGGTTATTGGTTTCCCGGATCCATTGAAATAGTCCGGTTAACCATTAACCAGAAATTTGATTTGAGTCCGGTTAATGGTTAACCGGATTTGTGAATTTTCCTTTTTTTTTTTTCTTTTTTTTTTCTTGTTTTTTTTTTCTTTTCTTTTTTTTGAAAACAGAAATTTTTTATTTTATTTTATTTTTGTATTAAAATATTAGAAATGTTGAATATATTTCTTTGAAAATAAATGGAATACAATATAATTTGATTTATTAGAAAGACTGCAACTAATAACCCGGATCAATATTTTTTTAGGCCGGATTTTTCGCGGCTGTACGAAAAATTAATATATTTCTTTATGTGCTATTGGAAAAAAATAAAAATGCTTAGATTCTGAGTTATTGATCCCGGTTCAAAAGTCACTTCTATGCAATCTAGAAAATATTGTGATCCTTCTAGGACATTTAATTTATGAAAAGTTGTTTCTATTTTTGAAAAAAAAACA
Source organism: Carex rostrata (assembly GCF_964058835.1). Classification (NCBI taxonomy): domain Eukaryota; kingdom Viridiplantae; phylum Streptophyta; class Magnoliopsida; order Poales; family Cyperaceae; genus Carex; species Carex rostrata. Next base: position 12,357,982 of record NC_135920.1, on the reverse strand, counting down.
AAAACTTTAATTTATTTAATAATTGTTTTTAAAAAGAATTCTCAAAATAGATACAACTTTTTATAAATTAAATGTCCTAGAAGGATCACAATATTTTCTAGATTGCATAGAAGTGACTTTTGAACCGGGATCAATAACTCAGAATCTAAGCATTTTTATTTTTTTCCAATAGCACATAAAGAAATATATTAATTTTTCGTACAGCCGCAAAAAATCCGGCCTGAAAAATATTGATCCGGGTTATTAGTTGCAGTCTTTCTAATAAATCAAATTATATTGTATTCCATTTATTTTCAAAGAAATATATTCAACATTTCTAATATTTTAATACAAAAAAAAAAAAAAAAAAGGAAAATTCACAAATCCGGTTAACCATTAACCGGACTCAAATCAAATTTCCGGTTAATGGTTAACCGGACTATTTCAATGGATCCGGGAAACCAATAACCAAAAATTTGATTTGAGTCCGGTTAATGGTTAACCGGTTTGGATAGTTTTGCAATTTCATTAGCTAGTTGGTTAGTATTTTAAATTTATATTTTATTTTGGATATAAATAAAAAAATTGGCCAAATTTCATATGATCGTGCTTTCCTCACAGAATACGATCGAATTACGACCAAACGAGAATAAGGCAAAAAAAACCGTTTTTTTTATTTATATCCAAAAATTAAATCAAATTACAAATAATAATCGAAACACTGTTGAATTTCGAAAACTACCCAATCCGGTTATCCAATAACCGGATTTGGGATAAATGTCCGGTTATCCAATAACCGAACTCAACAAATATAACCGGTTATTCACTGACCGGAAAGTTATGTTTTTTATTTTTTTTTATTTTTTAAAAACAGAAATTTCGAATTTTTTTTATTTTTTATATTAAAATATTAGAAATGTTGAATATATTTCTTTGAAAATAGATGAAACACAATATAATTTGATTTATTAGAAAGACTGCAACAAATAACCCGGATCAATATTTTTCAGGCCGAATTTTTCGCAGCTGTAAGAAAAATTAATATATTTCTTTATGTGCTATTGGAAAAAAATAAAACTGCTCAGATTCTGAGTTACTGATCCCGGTTCAAAAGTCACTTCTAGGTAATCTAAAAAATATTGTGATCCATCTAGTACATTTAATTAATAAAAATTTGTTTCTATTTTAAAAAAAAATAAAAACTTTAATTTATTTAATAATTGTTTTTCAAAAAGAAATTTCAAAATAGAAACAACTTTTTATTAATTAAATTTACTAGATGGATCACAATATTTTCTAGATTACCTAGAAGTGACTTTTGAACCGGGATCAATAACTCAGAATCTAAGCATTTTTATTTTTTTCCAATAGCACATAAAGAAATATATTAATTTTTCTTACAACCGCGAAAAATATTGATCCCGGTTATTTGTTGCAGTCTTTCTAATAAATCAAATTATATTGTATTTCATCTATTTTCAAAGAAATATATTCAACATTTCTAATATTTTAATATAAAAAAAAATTCGAAATTTCTGTTTTAAAAAAAAAAAAAAAAAAACTTACTTTCCGGTTAGTGATTAACCGGTTTTAAAAAAAAAAAAAAAAAACATAACTTTCCGGTTAGTGAATAACCAGTTATATTTGTTGAGTTCGGTTATTGGATAACCGGACATTTATCCCAAATCCGGTTATTGGATAACCGGATTGGGTAGTTTTCGAAATTCAACAGTGTTTCGGTTATTATTTGTAATTTGATTTAATTTTTGGATATAAATAAAAAAATCGGCAAAAAAAAAAGAAGGAACTATATATTTACACATGGGTGACTGGTTCTAATTTCTAAACTAAATAGTCAAGTCAAATGAAGGTTCTAAAAAACCACCGAATTTTTTATTAATAGAAAATAAATAAATAAAATATCGAAATACAGTATAACTTTTGGATTTTGTCGAAAACTGAGTAGAACGGGTTGTGTAAACCCGTCCCACCAGACGGATTTAATTATCCCGTCCGGATTATATCTTTAATTACCCGCAGTTAATCGGTTAAAATGACTTCGCGGTTAAAAAAAAAAAAAAATACCCGGACGGGTTGTGTAATCCCGTCCCGACGCAAACAAATTTTTTTTTTTACCTGGACGGATTGTGTAATCCTGTCCCGACCCAAAAACCAAAAAAAAGAAAAAAAGAGAGGAAAGGCCGGACGGGAAAATAAAACCCGTCCGGATTTATATACATATAATAGAGTGAGTCTATGGTACTATGCATATTACGATTTGTTACCGTGCTACGGCTCTATATTCTAGTTTTCAAATTCTAACGGTCGATCCGAACCGTTCATCTTGTTCTCCATATTAATATTTCTTTGGAGACCAAATTTTACATTTTTTGAAATTTTTTTACTATTTTTTTAGATTTATTGAAAATCACTGTTTTTGAATGGTCCATAATTTTCAGATCAAGTGATTTTCTAAATATCTAAAAAAATAGTAAAAAATTTTCAAAAAATGTAAAATTTGGTCTCCAAACACATATTAATATGGAGAACAAGATGAACGGTTTGGATCGACCGTTAGAATTTGAAAACTCGAATATAGAGCCGTAGCACGGTAACAACCCGTGATATGCATAGTACCATAGACTCACTCCATATAATATTATTATATTATAATATAATATAATATTTTTATTATATTATAAAATCCATATATTATAATATTATTATAAACCATATATTATAAAATAAAACTGTTGAAATCCATATATTATAATATTATTATATTATAAAATAAAACCCGTCCGCATTGACCACTTGACCTTGTAGCAAAGAGACTCGAAACTTTCAAAATTTTGTATGCTCATGCATCACTCATGAAATATATGGATTTCAACGGTTTGGATTCGATGTTTGAAGTCGATATGATATACTTTTGGAGTTGTGCATGCATCACTCATCAAACCTTCTTGGTGAGCACATCACACCCTAACTTTGCTCTAGTATAATATAATATAATATAATAACTCATATAAGAGTAGAACTAGGGTGTTCTTAAGCTCATCAAAGTGTTTGGTGAACTTAACTCCAAAATCCATCAAATCGGTTTCAAATGACGAATTCGAACCGTTGAAACCCGCCTACCTTACGAGTAATGCATCTACATGTGAAAATTTTAAACATTTGAATTAATTTAGTATAAAGTCAATCGGTCAAAATTAAAAGATTAATAAATTAATTTTAGAGCATTTATTTTTTGAACGTTTTTTTTACCGCTTGACTTTATTCTAAATTAATTCGAAAGTTTAAAATTTTAATATATTAATATAATAATATAATATAAAAAATAAAAATATAATCTAATATAATATATATAAAATCATAATATAATATAATATAATATAATAATATAATATAAAAAACAAAAAATAATATAATATAATATACTATAATAATATTATATTATATAATATAATAATATTATATGTAAATAAATCCGGACGGGTTTTATTTTCCCGTCCGGCCTTTGCTTTTTTTTTTTTTTTTTTTTTTTTTTTTTTGTGTCGGGACGGGATTACACAACCCGTCCGGGTAAGTTTTTTTTTAATTTTTTTTTGCGTCGGGACGGGATTACACAACCCGTCCGGGTATTTTTTTTTTTTTTTAACCGCGAAGTCGTTTTAACCGATTAACTGCGGTTAATTAAGAATATAACCCGGACGGGATAATTAGACCCGTCCGGTGGGACGGGTTTACACAACCCGTTCTACTCAGTTTTCGACAAAATCCAAAAGTTATGTTGTATTTCGATATTTTATTTATTTATTTTCTATTAATAAAAAATTCGGAAAAAACCAATAGGGATGTGAATAAAATATGAGAATATGTGGAAAAGTATTCAAATGAAGTATTCCGATGTAATATAAAAATTGTGATGGAAAATTACTTAAAAGTTATCAAATTTTTAATATAACATTAAATTTTCAAATAAATAGAATAATATATAATCATCTAATGTATTTTATTATTGTGTAGAATGAGAATTTACGGGTGTATATAATTTTACGATACAATTTGTGAGATCTTATTGTCACCGGATTTTATGGAAAAGTATAAGAAAAAAATGTTTCGACATGTAATATGCAAATTGTGATGGAAAATTAATTAAATATGTCAATTTATTTTTTTATCTAATATAAAGTTATCAATTAACTAGAATAAAAGATAATCATTTAACGTCTATTAATACTGATATATATTCAATATTAATTTTTAAATAAAGGGGACAAAATTAGAAAAAAAAATAATATTAAAAAATAAGAATTTAAAGAAAAAAAATCACAACAAATTAACATTCTAGAGATACATTATGGTTCATGCGTATAGGTGTACGTATGGCGTATTTGTTCTTCACTGGAGCGTACAGATGCATGTATTCATAAACCAACCTAGTTTTGTCCCATGGCAAAATAAATAATTTAGTCCCATGATTATGACTTATGAGCTGTATGTGAGATTCTAATGAAAAAAAAAAAAAACTGACAAAAAAATTTCAAACCTCTAAACACGGCCCAATAGTATAACAAAAAAATTGAAAGGGGCTAGTTGTAGCAACTTTTTTTTGTGATATTTCGGAAACTTTCTTTTCAAAAAAAAAAAAAAAATATGAATAGCTCATCAATTTTTATACGATAATTATTTTTTAAAATAAAATAATTTCACGAAATGGAAAGAACAAAGATAAAAAAAAATGAGCTCATGACAGGTATCAACAGGTATCAAGCTAGAGTTATCATGAGTTCTAGTGTTCTAGCCATTCCTGGATGGCCGAACGAAGATCATGATTTGGAATCAGATTGTGATGAGGAAGCACCAAATTGGTCATAGGCGATGTGTCATGTCCTCTGTTCAACCATGTCTTGATTGCCTCGGCTTCATATGTAAACCCATCTGCTGCAATGCATGGATCCTTCATGATTTCCTGTAAGGTGTGAAGGCGCCCCCAAGAAAAAGAAAAAAAAAAGAGGTGACTTAGCATTTATATACTGCAAACAAGCTACCGATAATAAAAGCAATAGTCTATATAATTGTGATTATTTTCAAAAATAAAGGGTAAAATGAGGCAGTTTAACAGGTGTGCAACATACCAGTTCACAATTCGCATGCCTTTTTAGGACGACACTAAGAGCTTGTGAAACAGGATTGTGTTCTCTCTCTTTTTCTTTCATTTTTTCTCTTTTTTCTAATGGGACTTTACTTTATCCGGCCATAAACAAGAAAAAGAAAAGAAAAATCTGTTGCATTTATTTGGATTACACTTGGTTGCAATATCATGAAAAGAGAAGTGAGAAACTATATATATATATACCTGTGATATTGGACATATGAAAAGTGATGGTACATGTTCTTTATTAAAACTTGAAGATCCAACAGATGAGTGTGCTTTCAATTGTGAAGCAGCCTTTATCACGGGTTCAATTGTGGCCCAAACTTGAATTATATCAGGGCGTCTTCTTCTGTCTAAATTAGCACATTTTAGACCAAGCTTAGCTAACTTTTCGGCTAGGTCAAATGGCCATTTTCCAGCAGATTTGTCGACTATAGACTGCAACCTACCAGGTTGCATGCCTTCCTCCACTAGACTTGTAATGTTCATTGCAGGCTTTCCTGTCAGAAGGCGAAGCACTATTATACCAAAGGAGTAAACATCGGATTTTGTTGTCAGTTTCCCAGTTTGAAGAAATTGAGGGTCAAAATATCCTAATGTTCCAACAGGATGAATGGTACGATAGAAGGCAGTTGTGTTTGTTTCAGATTGCTTTATCATCCGGGAAATGCCAAAGTCGCTGAGTTTACTAACAAAGTTTGCATCGAGAAGAATATTTTCTGGCTTGAGGTCACCGTGGATCACAAGGTGTGGTTTATTTGAGTGGAGGAATACAAGGCCTAAACAAATCTCACTGATAATACGAGTCCGAGCTTGCCATGTGAGAGATGAGGTGTTATCTGCACAGGTCAAATGATCTTCAAGGCTTCCATTAGGCAAGAACTCATAGATGAGTGCCGAGATTTCTGAGCATGATCCTATTAGGTTGACAATGTTTGGGTGTCGAACTCTAGTAAGAATATCAACCTGTAAGAACAAAACATAATTTGCTATTTTGAACTTTGAATTTATTTTTTATGAAATAGAGTTCATATAATAAAGATAATAAATTGTGTACCAGCACATCTGATGAGAATTAAAATGATTAAAGAAATATCATTGACAATAATTTGGCTTGGTTGACCCTTCAAATAGACTCAATTATTCTAAAAAATGTTTAAAATAAAATTAGATTGAGATCAAACATATGAACTATTTAATTCGTAGTTTGCCCAGTACATGTATTAAATTTGAGTTGTAGCAAAATCTAGTATTACTATCTTTAGCATAATATGTTACCTCTTGCTGGAACTCTGATGACCCTTGTAAGCTCTCAGGATTCAACTTCTTTATTGCCACTGTGGTATTACGAAGAGAGCCTCTGTAGACGCATCCAAAGCCACCTTCTCCAATCTTTAACAGATCACTAAAATTTTGAGTTGCTTGTTCCAGCTCACTCAAGGAAAACTTGGAGCTCGGTAACATATCGGAATTTGCAAAACGGTGCCCTTTCTTTGTTCTCAATTCTTGAGCGTCTTTAATAGCATTATCACGCTCTTGTTTTAGATTATCACGCTCTTGCTGTAGCTTGTTATAATCTAATTCTAAGTCAGAAATGTGTTTTTCCAGTTCCAGCTTCTTCTTATCCAAATCTTCGAGTTGAATAAGATTGTCATTTTGTTGGTTTCTGAGTAGTTGGTTCTCCAATTTAAGTTGTTCGATTTCCCTTTTTAGAAGATCATTCTTGTTATTTTCTCTCGTTTGGATTTCCTCAATTTCTTTCTGATGTAGTTTATCCCTTCTCTGGAACTCCATTTCTACGCTGAGATGAAGAGCCATATTTAACGTTGAATCAATCTAAAAATCAGAATGTTGAATTAGTTTATATTGAATATATACCAATTTAGCACCATACTGTTATCATTATCATTTACTTTGAAGAAAAGAAATTAAAAATTACTCAAAAAAAAAACTGATAACATTTTTGTAGTGTTTTAAATTTTTAATTGCTATTTTGTAATTAAATTTGTCTTCTAAAATGTTTTCTGGATCATTTGTTTCTTTTTATTTGTTTCTTAGTTTTAAAGTCAATTCTGATTAGTAGTAATTACTTGTAATTAAGTTGAAATCATGCTTCATGACCATGCTAATATTCTGGTAAAGTATTGATCATGCTAACTTTTTTCGGTTAAGACATCAAATATTTATTCTTCTGCACATTTTCAGTATATTTAAAGAATGATAGTTCATAATAAAATAAACAAAGCATCAAATAATAGACATAGGGCCAAGATCATTCCCTTTGATATATTAGACTTTTGGTAGATCAAAAGTCCAGGGATATGTTATTCATTAATTTTCTTAGGTAGTAGAGAAAAAACATAGAAATTCAATTGAAAGAAAAGAAATTGAAGTCAATTTTAATAAGAAAGAAGGAAAAATAAAATTAAAAATAGAAATAGAAAATTAATTAATATATTATGATCAATAATAAGTGAAATGATGCACCTTTTCAGATGTGGCCTCAGTTAAATCTGATTTGGGATCCCTAATGAAGGAAAAAAATACATATTTCATCAATACTTATTAAAATTTAGATATAACAAACCAGCAATCCATAATAAAACCCAAACTGAACCAACCAGAGCTCCAGTAACCAATAGTTAAACTAACCCGAAATATAGAGAACTCAACCTGAACCAAAAGAATTAAAGCTCTATTTCTTCAAATCAGTATGCATCTATTTTTTGATAATTTGTACAAAATGACCTGAGTAGGGAGTACAAACCCCAAAGCTTGGTTAACCGAAGGACTAGCCAGATCCTATCTAAAAAACACCAAGATAAAATTAAACCCAACCCAAAAAGATCAGAAATTTCATATAAGCTAATATAGATATGGTTTGAGCCTGTATCAGAAAAGTTGACCTGAATCTAAAATTACTCAACCCTAATTGTACTCAAAGCACCTGTCTGTATCATCCAACCTAGTATAGCTAATAGCGAAATCGCAAATGTTTTGTTCAGTTGTCAGTACCCAAGGCACTGTAATAACATGGGAGACATACAAAAGCTTAATAGTACCTAGTGAATATCAGATTTCCTTTTCGAATAAACCATATCTTGCATGATGGGTTTGCCTTCTCTTTCACAAGTTTTGACATTTTACTGCATTTGAAAAGGTGCCAAACATCAGTTTACTGCATAGGGATTTTCAATTGTCATAGGTGAAATTATACCTGTTGCCTACCAATATCAATCCTCAATGGTGTTGGTATGGTCTGGTACTGGTACAAAGATCTCCAAATTTGCAAGTGACTGCAGATTAAGCCTAACTAATTATGCCATGATGAATAATACCACAATTCTCCTCAGCTGTGTTGCCAGATCTAAATGGAGGATCCAATCAATTCAATTTCTTATATTAGACTTAGCCTATCTTTCAGATATCCATTATGCCAACAAAGGTTTCAAAAATTGTTGCATCACCGGCAGAACAGACTGAGTACTTAATTGTCATTTTTTGCAGTTCTAATTATGTAAAAGAAAAAAAAATCAAGATGTACATGACTATATTATCTTATTACCCATTTGGAGCAGCTCCCATTACAAGATTCTTGATCGCCCTTAAGTCAATTAGCTCTAAAATCCCTTTTACTGGATCATCATTCGTTTGCACCAGTTTCTCAGCTTTAAACTGCATCCAAGTGAAACAGTGGACACAGTGTGTTAGTGTATATTTAGTAGCACATTGAGGTTCACTAAAAAAACAAAACCGGTAATTAACTTTCTGAATTTTCATCAGGAGATATCCTAATGATCTTTATTGACTGAGGAATTTTTTGCTATTTTCAACTATATCATGTTTCGGGTTCACCAAGCAAGGGAAGAAGAAAAAATAGACATTTGTTAATATTAAAATTAAATAGTTGAAAACTAAATTTCACCTTTTGTATTGCACACTGGGTCAGATGTTTGTCTAGAGTTTCATTTATTAACTCCCTCATCATACCAAGTAATATATCTGTTTCAGAATAGAAATAATTGCATGAGTATGACATTGAAATGCAGCAGAACTTGTTTGATTTTAATTTTTGGACTCTTGTGGTACATAAAATTGGTTATCAAAGAGATAACCTTTCATTTACTACCAGAAAAGGAATCAAGATAAGAATTGGAGCCAATTGACATTAATCTTTTATGGGGAAATGGGGATTTAGATTTCCAAAATTCAGAATCAAACTTTTAGAAGTTACACAATTTCAGAATTGAGGGATTTTGTGTAGGTAGCGAAGTGCACAAATGCAATCATAGTATAAGTTACACCATTTTAAACCATTGAGATCATAAAAGATAAAACAATATGATCCACAGTACTCTTAGATCAAATTACTTCAACTGAAGATTTCAAAATTAAAGTGATTAATTGCATCATTTTTGGTAGACATTGTACAAACTTACTATTTTGTGGAAAATTCATAGCTTCTTCAGTGGAGATGAGAGTAGCGACGATTTTAGTTTCATCCTTTGAAAAATGGTTGAGTGCCCATGAAAGAATATCTTTCCCTTCATCATAGTTCGGAGGCAAACAAACATACACCTGTTGTTCTTCCTTTACCTCTGTCGTTGCCATTGATATGATTCACTAATTGCAGAAATAGAGCTTCGGATGAGACCGTCTTATAAGCAAAATGAACAGTTAAAATGGTATAGTTATGTATAGGAGAAGAGAAGAAAGTCGTTAATAACGGGTTGACTTACTCTTTGGGCTTCATTGAATGTCTGCCCTTTAATTATCATTGCTTGCACAAATCATTCTCAATTTTTGAAACGATCAAAATAAAATCAGGTTTAATTTAAGTGAGATCAACAATATACAATATATTTATCTTATGGAAGTTGTCGTTCGCAATGTAAAATAATAACTCTTCTAAATTCAGATATGAAAACTTTTTAACCTCAGGGGCGAAATAAAAAAGAATTATATTACAGGGGCGAAATGTAATATAAAATATAATATGTGTGGTAATCAAGATTCGAACTCAAGTCTCTACGACAATAAGAAATTGGAGTTTTGACCGCTATAACTCAAGAAAGTAATTGTACTTTATTCATTTGTTGATGTACATACTGATAACCACTATCAGTTTTTCAAAAAAAAAAAAACATTTTACGAGGAAGATTGAATTATATAAACACTTTCAAAAATGAGTATGGCTAATATAACATCAGTGTCATTTCAGTCTATATAACACCAACTTCAAAACTTATCAAATTGAGTTCAAATGGTGAATCCAAACCGTTCAAACCAATTTATTTTATGAGTGATGCGTTTAGATGCAAACTTTTTATATTTTTGAGTTATTTTAGTATCAAATCAAGCGGCAAAAAAAATTAAAAAATGAATGTATTAAAATTAACTTAAAAACTCACACATTTGACCGCTTGACTTGATACCAAATAAACTCAAAAACTTATAAATTTTACATGTAAACGCACAACTAATGAAGTAGATTGGTTTAAACAGTTTGGATTCACCATTTGAACTCGATTTGATAGGTTTTGGAGTTGGTGTTATATAGACTGAAATGACACTGATGTTATATTAGCCATACTCTTCAAAAATTATAAATATAGGTCATATTTGATTGTGAAGTAAGAGGTGAAGTAAACTTCTTACTCGTCAAATGAGAAGTAAAATATGAGTATAACATGAGTTAATCCGGAGTAAGATACTTTACTTCTCTAGATATATATTAATTTATTCCATACTTATTTACTTGTAGAGTCTGCAAAACTTTATTTTCCAACATCTTACTCTTCTAGATAGATTAATTTAAATAATGGGTTATACTACCAAACAAGATGTAAAAAATAAATAATAAATGAAGTAAACAATTTAATTCTTAATAACTTAACTACACAATCAAATATGCCATAAAGAATAAAATTTCTAATTTGCATTTATAGGGATGACTTGATCAATCTGGATTCTCTTAAAATCCATTCTTGATTAACTATTAAGTATGAATTAAAAATTCTACAAGTGTAGATAACAGATACAAAATACTACATCTATTTTTTATTCTTGTTAATATATCTATTTGATTAGATAACGGAAAAAAAAAAAGGAGAACACAAAGACTGACAATGGAGAGCATAAGCAATTAAAGAAAATAAATACCAAATTTCATATGGGACTGTTATTGACTAGATCGTGCTTTCCTCGCAGAATACGAATTACCTATATATTGAGGGACAAATAAAAAATAATAAAGAAAATGGGAGCTATATATTTTACTCATCGATGAATGTTTCTAAAATAAATAGTCAAGTCAAATGAGGGGAGGGGTGTGGTACGTAATTTACATGTTTTGTTATAATTGAAAGAATAAGTTAAAAAAATAAGTACAATTTTAATTCTTTTATACAAAAAAAATATGATAAATATTTTTTTTAATCATTTTTTCGATGCATGGTAATCAGATTGTAATTTTCTCTCATGACCAACATAGAGTTTTATTCTCTCATTCAACAATACAAATATTTGTTCAATATTGAGAAAAAAAATGATAATTTAGACAACTATCTCATATTATTTTAGTATGCTAGAGAAGGTCCATTCTTCCGCGAACAGGTCTGTGTTCGGTATATGTAACTAATTACTAAATAGTATATGATTTACATTATGTCTTATTTGATACCAGTGTTGTAAAAAAGTCCGATTAGGCCCATTAATCAGCTGATTAGTCGTTGGCGGTAATCAAACTGTCATGGATTTTTCCGACTAATTGACCGATTATTTCCGATTATGACCGATTATTCTTTATTATTCCCGATTAATCACTTGGCGGTACTCAATCCGTCCGATGACCTCATACTGTTATTTACAACACTGTTTTAAAGAAGCGATATGTCTGATAATTCGACATCTATTGCCAGCATATGATATTACTTGTCTTAATATTATGTACGGCCGGGCTCACAATCTTTATTATATCATATGTTTCATGATCAGTAGAGTTAAAATGTATTAATAGTTTTGTAATTTAATCATGCTTTGTTTTGTTTTTAAAGTCTAAACTGTTGATTCGAACCATTCAACATGATTTTTATATTAAAATGTACTTGGTGATCAAATTATATATTTTTTTTTGGAATTTATTTATTATATTTTTAGATAGGTATAAAATGATTATTTTCGGAAGATTATGAACCATTCAAAACAGTAATTTTGTACCTATCTAGAAAAATAGTAAAAGAGTTCTTACAAATATAAAATTTGGTCTCAAGCACATTTTAATATGAAAATCGTGTTAAATAGTTCGAATCAACATTTCAGACTTTAAAAACAAAGATAAGGAACATAATTATAGCACAAAATCAATAATACATTTTAATCTACTCATATTTCATTATTTATATATCATAAATCATGTGCTATAAATTTCGTAGTTTTGTTTCTCGTATATATTTTTTGAAGGTTTATTTCTTGTATATTTAATGGTGCTCTCTGTCATGAACACATTATTCTCTGCATTAACTCAAAATGAAATCTTTTGAGTTAATACATTTTGACGGTCTGATTTTAAACATAATCAATTTGACTGTTTGATTTTAACACATGACCTCTTAAATATTAGTGCGGATCTAATCCGCATAAATTTTAAAGCGGATAAAATGGTCCAGATGCATTAACTCAAAAAGATTCTCTTTTGAGTTAATGTAGAGATATGAATTCCTCTGTCATAAGATCATAAGATCAAGATTTTGATCAAGGACATATCCGACCTATAGTACACATCTACCTTGTTGTTACAATTTCGTGTTCAAAATAAACAAAGAACCGACATTAAAATAATGGTTCCAAAAACAAATTTAAAATTCTTACGCAAAAGTTCAACAAAAAGAAGAAAAAAACAAAATTATTCTTTTGAAAATGTCAAAAAAATAATAATTAGAATTTAGAAATAGCTTATATACGTCATAATAACCAATTGTGCATACGGCAGTGTTGCGACGACCGTTGTCTTCTCGTAAACAACAAGGTAAAGATTATAACAGATTAGTTTTAACTTCATGCAGCGCACTAACCATATGCAGTGATGTTTTAATTCTATTAGTCCGTGCGCTGCATGAAGCCAAAACTTAACTGTTAAAATCATTACCCTTATACTCGAGTCGTCGTCTTCCTAACCCCCCTCCCTCTTTTAGTCCACATATCATCTGTTATTGCTCATTTATAATGCTCTTCTATTATTGAACGTGACCCGTTCGATCTAATGTAAACGGGAGTGATCGGATGCCCTTTCTGACAAATTACTTCCTTTTTTCCATATTGTTCGAAAATTCCACTGATCTTTGATCTTTCTATCCAATCGAACAGCCCCTAATGAAATTAAACAATATATAGCGCACTGTTCTCTGGGGCCCGACTTGCAGAGAGTGATGACTTGTGACCTCCCCACTCGTCGCATTCCCCAATATGGCCAATGGGGCCTTTCAATTTTTAGGTGGCTATACTAAAAAAATAAATAAAAACTGGAAGAAGAAAAAAAAAAGGAATATGAACGGACCTTTACTTGCCCCCTCTCTCGCTCCAGTTGTTGCCCACTAAGAGGTTTGTCAAGGCCTGAGAGCTATTATAAGAGGGTGTTTATCCATTAGATTTAGCATTAATTGGCAGTAGTTGATCTCACCAGAAAGTTCTGTTGACCAGGTAGAGACATGCTATAGAACTTAAGGTAAGTTGATTTCTGCGAAATACTGTTTTAAACCAGCAGCTTTCTTTTTCTAGTTTGTTAGTTTATTTTGTTAGTCTATATTCTTAGTTTAAACCAGCAGAGAAATTTTGTTTTAGTGCTGTTCTATTTTGTAGTTTGTTAGTTTGAGACTTCTTGTCACAAGTGGCAATGCCTAATAGGCCAGGGCTAGCGAAAAAAAAACTTGTGATGATCTGAGATAACTAATACGTCGTGATGTGATAATGTCATGTTACATCATATAATTAATTTTGTTTATGTGACGCGGACGTGATTAAAATGGTAAAAGATAGTCATGTCATATGTGGTCACATTGTGAATGATCTCATTTTTAAGTATTTTTATTTTTATTTTAAGATAGTTTATTGGAAAAAAAATCTGAACAAAAATGCTAAATTTTTTCTAAAATTGCAAAATAAATTAAAATAATGCAATAATGTTGGAAAAGATTGTCATGTGACATGACCATGCATGTCATTTTGTATGACATGCCATGTCATATAACTTTCTATGGAAAGGAGAAATGTCACATGACACGTGAGTTAATTACACCATTTGACTGACATACATGAAGTACCGTACCCGTGATGTATGTGACGAAACCAGTAAACGTAACTGATTTCCTTCACTATTGCGTTGAACTTAACAGCTTTATACCTTTATCCCCAAAATAACAAATTTGTACCTCAAGTTATATGCTAGAGTATCATCGCTTAACTAAGGCTTCACACAACAAGTAATGGGATTTCAATTGTTTGAGAAATAACCTATGAATTGACTTTATTAACTTAACAAATTTCTAGTTGATTTCTATTCTTCTGTTCAGGTTACTGGTACTCTCTTAGTTTGGTTTTGATGGCAGCACAGAGTAATCCACATAAGGTGTTTGTTGTAGTGCCTGAGATATATGAGGATGGGTTATCTGTTTTGTCATGGGTTCTTAGTTATTTCTCCAAGGATAAAACAAAAATCATCATCACTCAAATTGTGGCTTCACCTTTCAAAGAAGTTAAGTACCTATTATCTCCATGTTGAACCATGTAAATTAAATTAATTATCTTTTTTTTTTTTTTTTTAAAAGAGGCATAAGTCCATTTCATATTACTGAAATTGGATAATTACAAAAAACTAGTCTCAGTGTAGCAAACACCTTGACTAGCTAGGAGTCATAAAGTCTCAAACCACAAAAATAGCAATAAGTTCATACATCAGCCATAATAAAACTAGAGCTAAGTTCCAAAAGTAATCCATATTAGCTAGAACTAAGCCACTCCTAATGGGGCTAGGGTATACTATATAGTTAGAGCAAAATGGTAAGGCTTTCTTCATCAGCATCAAAAGTCCACAGAGTCCTCATCTCCGTCAGTACTCTGGTGTATCACCATAGGTAAAGGCATGAACTGGCTAATAGGAATCGCATCCTCCACTACTGGCATCCACTCTCCAATAGAGTCCTTGGTCTTCTTTTTCAACACATCTATCCAATACAAACAAAGAGATTTTATCATAACAATCAAAGTTCTAGCTGTTTTAATTTGAGCGTTATTAAAGCACATGTCATTTCGATTTTTCCAAAGTGTCCAAGTGACAACACTTAGAACAATTAGAAAACCTGTTCGATCTTCATTTTTAAGAGAGTAAGCAAACTGAACCAAACTATCCCAATTATGCCAAAGATGCATTACTTCTTAACTTTTCCCTAACCAAAACCAAACCTGTTGAGCTAAGTTACACATTAGGAACAAATGATCTACTGTTTCATGTTGACCACAAATGTGACATTGGATGTTACCTATCCAGCCTTTTTTAGAAAGGTTATCTTTGGTCAGAATGAGATTGTGTGTCACTAACCACATGAATATTCTTATTTTAGGAGGAACTGGTAAGTGCCACCAAATCATAGCATTTGTTGGTTGGTACCCACCAAAATTCAGAATAGTGTAAATAGAGTGAGTTGAGAACTTCCCTGAATTTTCCCATCTCCAACCTATCTTGTCATGCGGCAAGGTGAATGAAGTAGAGCTAACAATAGCAAGCAATTCTAACCATTCTCTATAGTCTACACCTAACAATTCTACTCTAAATTTCAAAACTTGACCTTGAGTGTGTATGACATCAGCTAACATTACTGTTTTATTAGTGCATTTAGAGAACAAGGAATAGTATTTAATAGAAAGGGAACAATTTTGGTACCACTGATCTAACCAGAACCTAACTTGAGTTTGTATACCAGGAGTATAAGTAGAACTCATATCCCCAATATGACTAATTTTGTTCATAGTAGACCAGAATGGAGAAAGAAAATGTGAATGATTACTCATATATTTGTTTATAATAAGTGTTTTCCAAAGGCCAAAATATTCATTATTTTTAAGTTTCCACCACCATTTAAGCATAAGGGAAATGTTCATTTGTCTAAGGTCTAGTATGCCTAATCCTCCAAAAGTTTTAGCTAACCTAGATGTATACCAGTCTAAAAGGATGTATTTTTTTTTCCTAGAGTTACCTTGCCACAAAAACCTTCGCCTAATTTTGTCTATCATTTTAATAACAGTGAGAGGTATCTTATACACCGAAATAGCATAAAGTGGAATAGCAGTAAGTACTGAATTTAACAATGTAAGTCTACCACCTATAGATAGCATAGTACTTTTCCACAATTGAAGCCTACTTTCTACCTTATCAACTAGGAAAGACCAATCGGAAATTTGTAGTTTTTTATAATGTAATGGAAGTCCTAAATACTTCATTGGAAATTCCCCCCAGGAACATCTAAACTTGTGATTAAGAGCTGAATTACGGTCTATATTTAATGAGAACATTTCTGTTTTATCATAGTTAACTTTGATCCCAGATAAGGATTCAAAGGCTAGCATGGCCCACCATGCAGCTTCCACATTAGCTTCTTGAGCTGTCAGAAAGAGAATTGTGTCATCTGCATAGTGGCAGTTAGTAATGGCTCTACCTTCTATACATTGGGGTCCTAAACCTTGTATAACATTAGCAATTCTACCTTTAGAGAATATTTTACTCAATGTATCTGCAGCTAAGATATATAAAAAGGGAGATAAATGATCCCCTTGTCTAACTCCTCTTTTGCAATAGAAATATTGACTAAGTTCCCCATTAATAGTCAGACATGATTGAGAGCTATGAAGCCATTGGGTAATCCATTGGATCCATCTATTACCAAAATTCCTACCATATAGTATTTCTAACAGATATTCCCAATTGATCTTATCATAAGCTTTTTCAAAGTCTATTTTAATAACTACCACAGCTTGCTTATTAGTATGACAAGAATGCAAGATTTCCTGACTCAGGATGACATTGTCTAGGATGTATCTATTCTTAATAAAGGCAGATTGACTATGATCTATTAATCTATCCATAACTATTTCTAGCCTATTTGTGAGTAATTTAGATAGAATCTTAAAACTACAATTAACTAGACTAATGGGTCTAAATTTCTTAACATTATTGGCATCTTTTTCCTTAGGTATGAGACATATACAGGACTTATTAATGCTATGCAGATTTAATTTGTTTTCATAGAAAAAATGAGTGAGAGTCATAAGATCATTCTTAACTAAGGTCCAAAAAAATTGATAGAATTTAAATGTGAAACCATCAGGGCCAGGTGCCCCATTAGGATCAGATGCAAATACAGCATTTTTAAGATCAGATTCGCTAAAAGGCTGTTCTAACTCCCATTGTTCTAAATTAGTAAGTTTGTCTCTCTCGTCCCAAAAGTTTGCCTCTAAATATCCATACTTAAGACCAGAAGACCCTAATAAATCTTTATAGTACTCAACTATATGCTTTCTAATTTCAACCATATTATGAGTAAGAGTATTGTCTATCATTAAACTACTGATTTGGTTTTTTTTAGATCTATGGGATGCAATTTTATGAAAGTATTTAGTATTGGCATCACCCCCTTCCAACCATAACTGTTTAGATCTCAATCTCCAATGGTCCTCCTCTTCTTGTAACAGTTCCTCTAGTCTATTATTACTGTGAACCCAAATTTCTTCCTCTTGAGGGGTGTATTCTCTTTTTTCTTTTATTTTTTGGAGATCATGTAATCTATGTTGAAGGAGGCTTTTTTCTCTTTTTCTTTGTCCATAAAAATTTTTTGCCCACCCTTTTATTTTTTTCCTAAGTTTTTTCAACTTATTGGACCAACTTTTGGCTATATCAGATAATTTAATTGGTGTTTCAAGCCACCATTTAGTGACCAGATTCACAAACTCCTCCTGTTCAGTTCAGATTGGATCAAATCGAAATATTGGAGGGGGTAATTAATTATCTTTTTATAATTGTTTTAGTTTTTCCCATTTGGACTTTAGTAAAGTAGCTAAATTGATTGAACTTTGCCATTCTGATTGTGCTTTTTATGTCCAACAGGAGCGTTTGACCCCAAATTTTTGCTATTTGAGAGGGTTTTGATATATTTGGTTCTCAACAAGTACATTTCACACTGTGCTACATACAAGGTGCACTGTACATTTTTACTTGTATTTTCCATGATTTTTCTTTTCAACTTATGTCCTCTACTAGACATATTGCTTAACTTATGTACAACTTCTGTAAGCTATTTTGTTTTCCATGATAAAAGGGATTTGAGAAGCAAAATAATAATATACATATTTTGTTTTTCTTCTTGGTTCACAGTTTCAAGTTGAGAAATTGGTCCACATGGCCGACAATATTGCTGAAGGAATTGTGCAAGTCATTGCGCAGCATGGAGCCAACAATTTAGTAATGAGATCAGCTGCAGATCGGTACTGACATGAAACCATAGATATACCTCAATATGTATATAGGAAAAGGGGATGAATTAGCTAGTATTGAGATTGATCCAAAAAAAAAAAATCTGAACAACAAATGTCATCTAAAATTGCAGTGATATGATGGATGAGACTGCAAACAAAGTGATGCAAAAAGCAAATCGGTCATGCAAGCTTTGGTTTGATTCTGCCGGAAAACTTGTATTCACAAGGTATATTAATTTTTTTAACGTCCATCATTTTAATTTCTTTATGTACTTTGATTTGATAGTTGTAAATTGTGTAATTCAAATTAAATCAACATGGTCAAGGTCTTTAATTCAATTAAAAACAAATTTTGATTTATGCATCTATCAGAGCTTATTTAAGGTTTAAACATACGCCCTGTGTCCCCCCTACTGTTTCAATAAAAAAAAGGTACACCATCAGCACCCAAAAAAGCTGAGAAATTAATAAGTTCACCAATACAAGCATTCGAAACAGTCCAAGCTAGGATTTGACACTGGTTTCATCAAGCATCTACGTATACTATATCGGGCAGTATATACAAATACATGGGTGGTATGATATAACTTGTTGATTTGTTATCATTTAGTTCTTGTATTTTATACAAAACAGTCTATCTGTCTCTGATCTTTATTCTATTTTGCAAACTAAATTTGTTTTGCTCGGAATTTTGAATGACTTTATAGAGAGGTGAACTCGGGTAACTTAACACCAGCTCCAGCATCTGAAGCGAGGTCCAATAGGAATGGACGACCAACTGAAGCATCATCAAGCACATCTGCCAGATCAAATAATGAGCCCACAACAGAAGAGGTGATATTATCAATTTTTTTAGAAAATGACTGTTAGTTCACTTGAGATTTCACTTTTGCAATCCAACCACAATGATATTCTGACGCCATAAGATAAGTTTTTTCTGTGTTCTGTGAAAAGATCGACAATAAAGAGTTGACAATAATATCACATGCATGGTGCCCAGCTTGAGTCTCACACGGAGCATTGAACTAAAATAAATATAAGCTTTCTTTAAGCATTCTCTAGTTAGATATTGATGTAGATGCTTCTTTAATTTAGATGCTTCAGGAGGCATCAAAAGAAGCTGACAACTTCGAGAAGATGGCTCCAGAAATTGTTGCGGCCCACAAGAAAATGGCCAACCTAGTAGTAATGACTTTCATCCAAGACTTCTGATCTCCTCATATTGCTTTCAAAAAAAACAATTTTAACTTTTACGATATTAATCCATTTGTCCTGTAATTGTATATTAGTGCTAAATTTAAGACTTAATTAAACATTGCAGAAAAAACTATCAAAGAATTTGCAGATGGAAAAGCAAGAAAAGGATAAATTAAAATGAGAAATTCAACAAGTAAAGGAAGAGAATGACATCCTCAAACGGCAAAGAGATGAATATTTAAACCAGATTCAGGTGTCAAATGAGAGGAGGCTTGCATTGGAAAAACAAGTTTCTAATTCAGAAATCGTTATCAAGGATTTGAAAAAATTCTCAGCATTAAACGTGGAACACAACGACTATTTACAGAAGGAAAAAGATAATTTAGTGAGGAAAGTTGAAGCACTAAGCAGCTCCTCATCTATTTCATTGAATTCTGAGTTTTCCTTGCAAGAACTGCAGCAAGGAACCCGGAATTTTAGTGAAACATTGAAGATTGGAGAAGGTGGATTTGGACGTGTATTCAAAGGTTCTCTTCGTCAAACCACAGTAGCAATTAAGTTGTTGAATTCCCAGAGCCTACAGGGCATAGCACAATTTAAACGGGAGGTAAATTTAATGTCTCCTAATAAAAAATATGGTTCAGAGAGAACCAGAGTATGAGTGTATGACCAAATGAAGTTGTACAATTAAGTGCAACAAAGTACGTTGGATGCATTCTAGCGTGGAACCTGTGGTGGTGATTTGTTTAACCTTATATCACATTATAAACTTGCTAATTAATTTTAGTGAAAATGTTTTAAAGATTGTCCTTTATTAATTACAGATTACCATCCTCACTAAAGTGAGGCACCCAAACCTAGTAACCCTTATCGGAGCCTGCTCAGATGTATCGGCACTTGTATACGAGTACTTATCTAATGGAAGCCTTGAGGACCGTTTAACCTGTGCCAACAACACCCCACCTCTGACATGGCAGGTGCGCACCCGCATCATCGGTGAGATTTGCCTTGCTCTCATTTTCCTCCACTCAAACAAGCCTGAACTAGTAGTCCATGGAGATCTCAAGCCTGGAAACATTCTCCTTGACACCAATTTGGTGAGTAAACTCAGCGACTTTGGCATTTCCCGCCTCCTGAAACAACCGGACACCAACTCAACTGCTTTCTTCCAGACTTACCATCCAGCTGGAACATTTGCATACATTGACCCTGAGTATTTACAAACTGGGATGCTGACACCCAAATCAGACATCTACTCCTTCGGCATCATTATCCTTCAACTCCTAACAGGAAAGTCTCCAATGTACATAGCAAAACAAGTGCAAGATGCAATGAGAAATGGGATCCTTTTGTCGGTGATTGATGAGAAAGCTGGGACATGGCCCTTTGAGCAAGCTACGGAGTTGGCAAAGATAGCACTACGATGTGCTGAGTTGTCTAGAAGCTTGCGGCCTGATCTTGTTAATGAGGTGTGGGCAGTGGTCGAACCCTTGATGAAGGCTGCTTCTACTTGCGTGGAACCACAGAGTCGTGGATCTGAGCTTGGAGAAGAGTGCATACCATCACACTTTATCTGTCCAATAAATCAGGTAATTAGTAGTTTTAAAATATTTTATTGGCACCCAATCACAATAGTATATCTAAACCATAATTATAATATTTTTTTTCTTTTTTATATAAAAGCTCATTTGCTGAATCATTTGGTCATTGTCGTGTGTCGATAATCTAAACCGTTAATTTTTTAAAGCCACTTAGGATGCCCAATGATATTTTTTTTTTCAAATTGCACCATATTGAGACACAACTTATCCGAATTATAAGTTAAAATATCTATATTAATTTGCACTCCTCCATTTGATAACCCAACCTTTGTTTTTTATGGTCAACAATTCTTGAATCCATATACCCAGTAAATTCCTGTACTTCCATTCACTAACTCATGTACTGCTTCCCTTCCCTTCTCCAATTTATGGCGTTTCTGACCTCAATGTAATATAGCTTATACTTTATGAAATTAGTTGACTGTTGAAAAATATGGTAGGTATATATAATTAACTATATTAATTTGTTACTTTGGTTTCAGGAAGTGATGAAGAATCCTCATATTGCAGCAGACGGGTTCACATATGAAGCAGACGCAATAAAAAAATGGCTCAGTAGGGGGCACAACACATCTCCAATGACCAACTTGCCTCTTCCACATCATGATCTGATTCCAAATCGTGTGCTTCATTCTGCCATTCAGGAATGGCTTCAGAAGCACCCACAATCAATCTTTCATACGGTTTCTAGTTTTTGAAGTTTGTTAAGATTTGGCGCACACTTGTTAATTATGCCAGTGGATCTTGTTTTGAACTTGTGTTTGTGTGACAATTTTTGATAAATAAAGCCAAGTATGCAAGTATTATTACTTGCAAACAAGAAAATTCAATTTCAATCAACTATACTGTAATCTTTCTATTAAGCTCAACTATATTGTAATTTTATTCAAAGATTTGAAGTAACAATATTTGACATGATAATTTTGGCATTTTTTGTAAATAACCGCTCCAAAATGTTATTATACATGTGTATCATGCATATTATGGTAAGTTTTTGTGCAGCATTTAGCATAAACAATTTAGACTTTATATATGTGTGTCATGCATATTATGGTGAGATTTTGTGCAGCATTCATAAACAATTTAGACGTTTCACAATATATATAGTTGGCTAATAACAAATTGATTATTTCTGATATACTGTACAACTAAGTCATTTTTCAATTTTTAAAGTTTAAAAAGTTGACACAAACATTAAATGTGATATCTATATTAAAATGTGCTTGAATATCAAATTTTATATTTTTTGAATTTTTTTACTATTTATTAAATCACTTCAAAAATCGTAAAATCGCTGATCTAACACTAGCTTAACAAAATCTAAAGAAAACTACCTCTCTTTCTACAAAATCACAAAAGTTGGTTGAACAAAATCTCTCGATTCATTAAAAAATTTAGATACCTAAACACTTTTCAAAATGAACAACTTTAGTAGAAATAAACAACAGCGCCGTCAATTACTCCTCTGTACCCTCTTGATCGTCGTCAAAAACTCAAAATGCTCAAAAGAGACTGTAGAACGATTTTTTTTTGTTTGACGGAGGGTAGTTTTGCGGAATTGCATTAATTCAAAAAATAATTTTTTGAGTTAATGCATTCACCATCTGATTTATTTTAAAATTCGTGTGAATTAGATTCACATTAATATTAAAGAACTTATGAATGCGTTAACTCAAAAGATGTTCTTTTGAGTTAAGGCAGACGATCGTAGTTCGTATCCTCTCAGATATTACGGAGGATTACCCTCATTTTACGGTTTGAGATTAAATGTTAACCGGTTTGGAATTCGGATCACCATAGGGGCATTGTAGGGCTGCACAAAAAATTCGTAGTTCGTGATTCGATTGCGTTTGATTCGAAAAAGTTCGTAAAAAAATTGATTCGAAATAGCTCGAAATTAATTCAAACAAAATTCAAACTGAACCTGGTTAGTTCGAAATAGGTTCACGAACTATTCTAGTTCGAATCTCAAAGTAGCATGAACCGTTGATTTGCAACTTATATTCGTTGATGACTTAAAAGTTAAAATATAAGGCCGTCCAGCCGTAAGTCATAACTTGTAAGTCGTAACTACGATCACTCTTCCTTGTTGTAAAAAAATTCGTAAAATATTCTAAATTGAGTTTGTAAAAAAATCGATTCGAAATTAATTTAAACCAAACTTTGTTCGAAATTAGATCAAACCAAACTCAAATTAGGATAAGTTCGATTCGGTTCGATTCATTTGCAGCCGGGGGCAGTATATTGGGTTTTGAGATTCGTGCCAGGTTAAAAAGAACGGTCCAGATCTAATAATTATAAAAGATTTGGAGAGAATGTGAATTCAACGATGCGGACTCAGTTTTGCGAGGGTTGAAGATCTACAGTCGAAAATGAGGCAAGTCTTTGAGAACGACAAAGGAGATATGATACAATCCAAAAAAAAAAAAAAAAAAGTTAATTTGATGGGTACAGTAGCGATTAACCCAAACTAAAATTTATGGAGGCCCAAATGTAGATGAATACATTCTAGGCCTGTACCAAAGAATGAGAATGTTACCTCGGCTTTTGGAATTTTGGGTGCCAACGATAGCGTCTCCATGACGACTTCTGCTTGACTTTGGGGAGACTCGAGTCGTCGTCTCGTCTTTCCTCCTCCGACCCTCTCTCTTTTATAGTCCATTTCTTCTGTTATTCCTCAGTAATAATACACTTCTACTATTAAATGTGACCCGTTAGATCTAATGTAAACGGGCATGATCGGGTTACCTTTCTGACAGACTACTTATTATTGTAGATCTTTTCCTTCCACTTTAAAAGATTCTAATCAATTATCAAATAGAAGAGGCCCCAATCAAATCAAAGAACAGCGCACTATTATCGGGTTTCACCTTTTTTCAAAGAAGGTTAGTACCCAATGATGAATGGAACCTTTTCTTGCCCCCTCTCTCGCTCCAATTATTACCCACTAAGAGGTTTGTCAAGGTCTGAGAGCTATAATAAGAGGTGTCTATCCATAAGAGTTAGCATTGGCAGCAGTTGACCTCACCAGAAGCTCCGTTGACCACGTAGAGATGTTATAGAGAATTAGAGATTAAGGTGAGTTGATTTGTGCGATCTGTTTAGAACCAGTTTTCTTTTTCTCAGTATGCTATTCTATTAGTCGTTTGTCAGTCTGAGACTCCTTGTGACAAGGGATAAATGCCTAATAGCAAAATTAGAACAGGTTGATCAATTAAATTTATTGAACTTAACAGATTTATAACGTTTTTCTCAACAATGAAAAAAAAAAAATTTAAAAAATTGAACCTCCAGTTATATACTCTGGCATTTATATGTTTGAGAAAAAAAAATTGAAAAGAATTGGCTCTATGAACGTAACAATTTCTTGTCCTTTTTAATGCTTCTGATCAGGTTGCAGCTAGTTGAGTTTTGATGGCAGTACAGAGTAGTGCAGATAAGGTGTTTGTTGCATTGCCTGAGACATATGAGGATGGGTTATCTGCTTTGTCTTGGGTTATAAGTTATTTTCCTCAGGATAAAACAAAAATCATCATCACTAATGTCATGGTTTCACCTTTCAAAGAAGGTTAGTACCTTGGATCTCCCTGCTGAGCATTATAATTTACTTTAATTATCTTTTCATAATTGTTTTAGTGTTTTCCAATTGTAACTTTAGTAACGAAGTTATATTCGTTAAACTTTGCCCTGTATAGACTATTTTCATTTGAAGTAATCATATCAGAGGCAAAGAGATTTCAAATTGTTGTATACTTCCAATGCTGATTGTGTACGAAACTACGTCAAACAGGATTATATGACCCTAGGTCTTGGATAAATGAGAGGGACAAGGTAGAATCAGTTCTGAACAAGTACCTTTCACACTGTGCTGCATACAAGGTGCATTGTACCTTTTTACTTTGTTTTCCATGATTTTTCTTTTTAAATTCTGTCCTCTACTAGACGAAATTGCTTTCATTTCAACTCGTGTACAACTTTTTGTCCTCTTTTGTTTTTCATCAAAAGAGAGATTTGAGAAGCAGAATAATAGCAATAGACATTTTGTTTTTCCTTTTGTTTACAGTTTCGAGCTGAGAAATTGGTCCACATGGCAGACGATATTGCTGAAGGAATTGTACAAGTCATTGCGCAGCATGGAACCAAGAACCTTGTCATGAGATCAGCTGCAGATAGGTACTGACACGAAATTGAAGATATATATCTCTGTTAGTAAAGGGGATGAGTTAGGTAGTATTGAGTTGACCCGTAAAATAATCTGAACTACAAATGTCGTCTAAAATTGTAGTGATATGATGAATCTTGCATCTGAGACAGCAAACAGAGTGATGCAAGAAGCAAATCTTTCATGCAAGCTTTGGTTTGTCTCGGGCAGAAAGCTTATATTCACTAGGTATAATTAACCTTTAAATTAATTTCTTCTGTATTTTGATTTGATAGTTGTAAATTGTTTGATTCAAATCAACATGCTCAAGATGATGCTTTACTGTGCAATTCAAATCAAAATGAGGATTTATGCATCAATCAAGCTTATTTAAGGTTTAAACATATAGCCTCCCACACCCTCCCCTTTCGTCTCAATAAAAATGAAAGGAAAAGTCCACCACCAGCAGCCAAGAAGGAAATAGAAAAGTTCGCCAGCTTGGATCTGGTGCTAGTTTCACCAAACATCTACATATTCTATATCGGTCAGTATGTTCAAATACATGGGCGGTATGGTATAACTTGTTGTTTTGTTAATCATTTAGTTCTTAGTATCTTTTCAATCTGCTTCTGCTCTTTATACTCTTTTGCAGACTAAATTTGTTTTTATCTGAATTTTGAATTGGCTTTCTTATAGGGAGATGAACTCACATAACTTGACACCAGCTCCAACATCTGAAGTGAGGTTCCATAGGAATGGAGGAGCTGAGGCATCATCAAGCAGATCTACCAGATCAAATAGTGAGTCCACAACTGAAGAGGTGATACTATCATTTTTTATGTTTCATATTACTCATTGTTTAGAAAATGTCTGTCGATTCATTTGAGGTCTCACCTTTGCAATCCAACTGTGACAGTATTCTGAACCATAAGAGGGAACCTTTTTATTTGTATTTTCTGAAAATATAGACAGTAAAATGTTAAGAATAAGATCACGAGCATGGTGCCCTTCTTGAGTTTCACACCAAGCATTGAACTACCTGAAATAAACCTGATCTTTCTGTATGTTTTTGTTATAAAACGTTCTCATTAAGATATGTTTTTTGCTATTTTGATTGAGGTTTCCTTTCTTTGTGAGATATTGATGTAGATGCTTCTTTCATTTAGATGCTGCAGGAGGCAACCATAAAAGCTGAAAACTTTGAAAAGATAGCTGAAGACATTTTTGGGGCCCACAAGGAAATGGCCCACCTAGTAGTAATGACCTCAAGACTTTCCTCCTAATATTTCTACTTTTAATTGTAAATTACTGCTTAATATAAGACTTGAACTTTACAGAACAAGCTAGCAAAGAATTTGCAGCAAAAAGAGCAAGAAATGAGAGAGCTTAAGGATATTTTTAAGAGGGAAAAGCAAGAAAAGGATCAATTAAGACGAGAAATTGAAGAGAACGGGCATGATGAACTCCTACGCGAAACAATTGAACAAATCATGGAAGAGAATGACCTCCTCAGAAGCCAGAGAGATGAATATTTCAACCAGATTCAGGTGGCAAATGTAAGGAGGCTTGCATTGGAAGAACAAGTTTCTAATTTTGAACTCGTTATCAAGGATTTGAAAGTTATTTCAGGATCAGGTGGGGACCGCATTGACTCTTTACAGGATGATTTATACAATCTGCAACAAGAAAATGATAATTTGATAAGAAAAGTCGAAGAATTATGCATACAAAAAGAAAATATGCATTATGGCTCCTCCTCCACGTCAGTGAACTCTGAGTTTTCCTTGCAAGAACTGCGGCAAGGAACCCAGAATTTTAGCGAATCATTGAAGATCGGAGAAGGTGCATTTGGACCTGTTTACAAAGGTTCTCTTCGTCGAACCACAGTAGCAATTAAGTTGTTGCGTTCCCAAAGCATACAAGGCAAATCACAATTCCAACAAGAGGTAAATTTTATGTACAGAAATAGAAATTAAGGTTCAGAGAGAACCTGTCACTGAGTATGGCTGAATTAAGTTATCCACTTAAGTGCAGAAAAATACATGGGATGCTATTCTAGGGTAGCATCTACAATGGTGATCCTTGATATACCCTAATTATATATTAAATTATAACCTTGTTAATTTTAGTTAAAATATTTTTAAGATTTTTTCCTTAATTAATTACAGATTACCATCCTCACTAAAGTGAGGCACCCAAACCTAGTTACCCTCATGGGATCCTGCTCAGAAGTATCGGCACTTGTATATGAGTACTTATCTAATGGCAGCCTTGAGGACCGTCTGACCTGTGCCAACAACACCCCACCTTTGACATGGCAGGCCCGCACCCGCATCATTGGTGAGATCTGTCTTGCTCTCATTTTCCTCCACTCAAACAAGCCCCACCTAGTAGTCCATGGAGATCTCAAGCCCGAAAACATTCTCCTTGACACCAATTTGGTGAGTAAACTCAGCGACTTTGGCATTTCTCGCCTCCTGAAACAACCGGATACCAATGCCACGGCTTTCTTCCAAACAATGAATCCAGCTGGAACATTTTCATACATGGACCCTGAGTATTTATCAACTGGGATTCTGACACCAAAATCAGACATTTATTCTTTGGGCATCATTATTCTTCGTCTTCTAACAGGAAAGCCTCCAACGAATATTGCCGGACAAGTTGAAAATGCTATGAGAAACGGGATCCTTTTGTCAGTAATTGATGAGTCAGCTGGGACATGGCCCTTTGAGCAAGCTAAGGAGTTGGCAAAGATATCCCTAAGATGTGCGGAGTTGTCTAGAAGCATACGGCCTGATCTTGTTAATGAGGTGTGGGCAGTTGTAGAACCCTTAATGAAGGCTGCTTCTACTTACATGGAACCACAGAGTCGTGGATCTGAGCTTGGAGAAGAGAGCATACCATCACACTTCATCTGTCCAATAAATCAGGTAATAGTTTTGAAATATATAATTGGCACCCAATCACAATAGTATGTGTATACCATAATTATTATGTTTTTATTTTTTAGAAGCTCGTTAGGTGTTTAATGAAGAAATAAGAGTCTGTTTAAGTTAATTTATATTACCCCAACTTTGATGCCCTATCATGACCACAACTCATATTTGCATCAATAATTTAAAATTTTAATTCCAAACAAGAAATTTTGAAAGACGGATCTATTGTGATCATTTTGCAGCATTGATTTTTCCACGTGTTCATTTTGTGCAAAATGAACTCAATATATTTTCAACTTAAATGCATTACTCTTAAGAAATTACAAATTCAAAGGTTCACATTTGCATTTGAAATTTAAATTTTGATTTATTAATGAAAAAAAAAATGTTGTGGTCATGATGGAGCTCCAAAAGTTGATGTTCTTGGATCCCTCCTCAACTTATATATGGGAAGCGGTATATTGACGGTCATATCAATTATTTAACCACAACAACCTTAAAAGGATTATCACAATATATAAGGTAAAATTGTAGTGATGTTTTCTATAATTTTATATATGTTGTGTATAAATTTGAACAAAGAGTTCGTTATGGCTTTGCTTGGGTGCTACAGTTCTTTTTTTTTTCCTCCAAAACAAATTTAATTCAGTTTGGAATTCATTTGGTCATTGTCACACGTCAATAAATCTAAACCATTAATTTTTCAAGCCACCTAGGATTTTCCAATGATTTTTCAAATTGCACCATATTTGATACCCGATTACCTGAATTATATAAAAAATATCTATTTTGTACTCTTTTTCCATTTTGATAAACATTTGATAGATTTTTGTGGTTATCAAATAAGTTTATTCTCGATGTAAACCATCCCGTGCAGCTTTTGTTTTTTAGTGTCAACAATTCTCGAGTCCTTCCACCCAGTAAATTCCAGTCCATTCACTAAGGCTGTGCTCCAGTATTGCCTCATTAAAGGGAAGGGAGGGAAGGGGACAAAGGAGGAGGCTACCCTCGTAACAGTGAAATCTTACCCCGAATCAGGGTGATAGATTTTGTCCAAAACTGTGTTGTCTCTCCCCTCCGAACAGTGTGCGATCCCTCTCATTCCCCTTCGCTCCCTCTCCGATTCTCCTCTTCTGGAGCAGGGGACTTGATATGGGCTGACCAGATTTTCAGGGTTTTCACCTCTGCTGCCGTTCCTTCCCTCCGCATCCCTCCTTCTGGAGCAAGCCCTAACTCAACCACATCCCTCCCCCTCTCCAGTTTGTAGTTTTTTATCTCAATAGCTTTTACTTAAAATATAGAATTTGTAATTAAATCTAATTTGTTACTTTGGTTTCAGGAAGTGATGCAGAATCCCTGTATTGCAGCAGACGGGTTCACATATGAATCAGACGCAATAAGACAGTGGCTCACTGGAGGGCACAACACATCTCCAATGACCAACTTGCCTCTTCCACATCGCAATCTGATTCAAAATCATGTGCTTCGATCTGCCATTCAGGAATGGCTTCAGCAGCACCCACAATCTTAATCTATGATACGGTTCAAGTTGTACTGAAGTTTGTTAAGACTTGGTGTGCACGCTTGCTATTTCTTTCCCTCTATCTAGCTTTGAACTAATGTTTGAGTGACAAACAGTAAAATTTAGTTTACATCAACTATGCTGTAATCTTTTCTATTAAGCTCAACTATATTGTAATCATATCCAAATATTTTTTAAGAAACTCAAATATAATGGTATTATCTATTATGTATATTAAATTTGCTGAGATTTTGTGTAGGAGACTAGTACTTCCTAAACAATTTAGACATGTGTACTGGTAATTATTATAATACTCCTTTCTACAGTATTAAAGCATTACTTAAATTGCAGGTATCTGTGCGTTCACTCACATGAACATAGTTTCTTGTATCAAAATCATCAAACAAGTTTAATACGCAAGTAGCTTTCTTTGGTTTCAGTGAAGTTGGAGTAACAGCCATTTAATAAAGGATATTAACTTTGCAACTATATCAAAAAAGCTTCTTTTTACAAATAGTTTTCCTTGAAAGTACGTGGGTTCGAATAATGGTCACTTCTATGTAAGAAAGGGGGAATCGAGCAAGTCACGGCGTAGTATTAGAGCAATTTGAGTAAAATGTGTTAAATTAGGATAGCAAAAATTTGAAAATAATTCTCCGAAATGTAGTTCATTGAAAATGAAACAACAAAATAAATAATATTTGATAATCGATTGAGAATATCACCTCCGTCTGGACCGATGATTTGAATCGTAACACATCCCTCCAACATTAACAATCTGTTACTGAAGTAAAAGCTAGTTTATAATTTAGTGGGAAAGAAACAATATTATTCATGTGAGCAGCTTGGCTCCGATTAGTGAATTGCAAACGGGTCGGGTCGAGTAGGTCCGGTCCAGCGGTCCAACAGGTCTATGGGTTAGCACGGTTCGAGTTCGGTAGGTTTAATTTGGAGGAGTTGGCCCAAAGCCCCAAACCCATGCTATACCCATGGCCCAAATTCACAGTCCGATCCGGTCCAGAGTCCGGTTTGGGTCGGATTCGGACCGAATCTGTTTTTATTTTATTTTTTAAAACAGTGGACTAATTTTAGCTAAAACTGGATTGTGCGGGTTTAGTTTGGTCCGGGTCCGATTCTTCAAGGTCTGGTCGGGTTTGGTCCAATCCGGATCTATGTGGGTCTCAAATTAGTGCGGGTCGGGTTTGGACAGGTCTAATGAAAAAGTTCAGCCCAAATTCTTTCTAGACTCATCCCTTGAGTTAATCCGGTCCACAATTCGGCCGGTTCGGACCTGGACCCCTGGGTTTTCTCAATACACTAGCTCTGATGCCTATCGGACCTAATTAAAGATCTCTAATGAATATTAATCAATTTGCTGACTAATATCAGACAAACCACCTTTTTCAGGAATTCGCATTCTCTGAGATATCTCAAACTTCGAGTTGTTATTTTGGAAAATTTCAACCATTCAAATACGTTCAGCACGAATATCAGAGCACAACGAATAGGCACCGGACACGTCGGTCACGCGAAAGTTGAGATATCTCAGAGGCGCAGTCCCGTTTCAGCCCACTAGAATCTTGGCAAATTGTGGGGCCCGGTTTGCCCGACTTTAAGAATTCTTAATACAGATTGTATCATGTTGGATCATAAGTAAAAGATAGAGAACTCTTAGCCCTACTTCCCATTCTAAAACGCCGAATATAACACTCATCTTGTGTATCACAGCTCAATGCAATGAAAAATTAACTTTAAAAGATTCAAAGACATTAATAATTATTTTCCTCGTTGCCTCGTTCTATTTAAACAAAAAAAAAAAAATCAACTGATGCCGCTTTACGTTTATATATGTACTTTTACTGCTCTCATGTCACGCAAAAAAACACCATGGAGAATGTAGAGCTACAAGTTGTTAATCTGAGACGATTTGTTTTCTGTTTGTAATGAAAACAATGAGAGTTCGCATTTATACTACCTCTACCATCTCCTGATATCAGAAAAACAGCTACTTTTCACAACAGTTGGATACTAACGAATAAACAGTTTAAACAAGCCAATGACATGAACCCAAAAAAACCACATGACAAACTGTCATTAAGCATCGCATCATCAAAATAGAGTTACAGTACCAACATTACTAACATTTTTGTTGGGGCTAGATATTATCCACTTGACGAGCTCTACTATGAAAAATGGGCACGCCGCTAATTTAGAACTCCCCTTTATGAGTTGAGCTTCTCAGAAGAATAAAAAATCAGAAACGCTCCTCTTTTAACATTACAGACATTAAGACCCTTCAGTTATCTTCCTACCCTGAATAATATATGAGATAATAATGAAATATCAGAAAGTTAGTACACATAACAACTGAAATGCTTCTCAGAACTCAAAAGGTAAAGAACAATAAAGTGAAGTCCTCTCTATTCAAAAGTAAATTGAATGCAAAAAGAAATAGTCATCTCTATGTCATGCAGTGTGCATGCAAACAACTTTCTCTATATGGTTTTTAGTACCAGGCTGAAAAAGTGAGCATGCAACCTTGAAATTATTTTGAAGCATCATGAAAGAAGAAACACTAACCTTCAGAAGTGCCCCACAAAACTAGAATTTCGCCTTCTCTCTTGGCCTAATGATAATATCTCCTGTACTCTATCTGGCCACATTGAGTTCAGTCTTCGGGCAAAATCCTCAACTTCTCTGAATATAACCAAAAAGATCTACTTAGTACTTACAAGAGAGATTTACCAAAACCAACAGAAAGAAGGTGAGAAATCTAAGTGTGACCAATCCAGATATTTGTACTTCATGTATGCATCCGAAAGGGAAGATAGTATAAAAAAAAAAAAATCCTAGATGCATCGCAGATGCAGATTTTCCAGATGAAACATTTCAAAAATGAATCTAAAGTAGGCAGGTTGCATCACAGATATTCTGACAAATCACAAGTGAAACCTGATTCAGGCTAACCGACAAATAGCACTGTAAGGTTTATCAGATTATTTAGAAACACCCTGTGGTATTTAGAAAGACCCCACTGTTCAGATACATGGAAAGAGCAAGGACATTAATGTCAGAGTGATGGAAAAGGTAAAGGTCCATCTCTCTTCAATGTTTGACATCTGTCATACTATAGCAGGTTTATTTTCTCTAAACTGAGTTAAGCTAAATACAAATTTAAACTGTGTCACAATTCAGATTGCTTTCGTAGCCCTTTGCAAAGACAGTAAAAATCAGATAATTATTTGCAAAAGTAAATTGAAACAATTATGTTTGAAATGTCACCTATCAAGTTCTTCTTGCATGGCAGGGTCTAACTCATCATCAGTGTAATCATCTTCGCCAAGCTTCATAGAAAATGGATCTTGTGCACCTTCCCGCAAACCTTGATTTCGCCTGGGTGAAGAAGATACATTGCCACTAGAGGTGCATGCAGATGACATACTTGCTCTTTCCTAAAAAGTATAACAACATGTATTAAGTATGTATAGATCTGACAAGCAAAAAAGGTCCCATATTTATATTAAGCTGTCAAACAAATACTACACAAAAAGTTTTCATAATTTATATTAAGTTATCAAACAAATACTACACAAAAAAGGTGTTCATATTTATATTAAGCTATCAAACAAAAAGGAGTGACCTAAAAGAGTCACATTGCTGCCCATTAAATAGAGTCTGAATTCATACTACGGTTTTATTAAAAGAGTCACTTCACAATCATTTACAAATTCATAAGGTGAAAATAATTCTCCACGGCATTTAAAAGATCATTGGATAATAACCTTCCGTTCTGTTTGGTATGCATCTGCTGTACTAGAGTCTTTGTTCTGTTCTTTTCGTCGTCTGTTCTTTTTCTTGCCTTTTGTTGCTTTGTTGTTTCCCGAACCTGCAATCAGTTGAATAGAGGAGTTAAGAAAGTATTGTTGGATATTTCAAATCCAATGAATACATTGGTTTTTGAGAAGTTCAAGGCTTAAAAAATAATTTTGCAAAGCAGCCAGTCTGTTTGTATAAAACGAAGCCCTTTATGATCTAGAGCAACTGGCCAAAAATTTAAGACACACCAGGCTTCCTTAAGTATTATTGAGTCAAAATACTATCTATTTCGAGCTCCTTAAAATTTCATTGTCTACATCATCATCTACAGCACACTTGCAATTGGTTATATTTTCCGCTAAGGAAATACCTTCTCCATTTATATAAGACAGAAGCTCATCTACCGACCGCTCATCCTTCCTTTCTTCAATCACCTTAGCTTCCTAGGATAATTCAAAGTACAATAATGTGTAAGCAAACAGGCCTCTATTTAGATGTAAAGTTCAAAAGCAAGGAGACTGCAACCAGATAAAGAAAGCTTTTCACTACCTTTTGCTTCTGCCGCTCCTTTAGCTCTTTTCTTTTTCTAGCATATAATCTGTTCAACAGGCGTATTCTTGGATCGTCATTTACATTCTTCAAGGGCTCCAATTTTTCTTCCTTGATTCATATAAAACACGGTATTAGCAAGGAATTTGAAGTTCAAGAGAATTTTTTTTGTTTTTGGCACAATGACAGCCAACATATTAGCTCACGGCAGCAAATATTCAAGATTCTCATATTTGGAACAACAATGAGCCATTCAGTAAAGGTGATGGAAAATTATACCCTCATCAAAAATTGAATGTGCTCCTAATTCTTTCTTATTTACATATGTGATCCAGACTGGAACTAAAATTAATTAGGGTGATAGATCCCTTGGCTAAATTACAGGCAATACCAGGCTTTCAGGGGCAAATTTGTCACTGTAATTTAAATTTCTTCTTAATAAGTTGGTGGTTGTTTAAAGAACCAAAACTTTATATTGGTCATTAGTTGCAATACAAGAGTTCCCATGATACAGTATAACATTGGGTGTAATATGTAAAGAAAAGAACACCTAGAAAATAAAAATAACAAAATTAGTACCTCAGTAAGATCATCTGGCAAATGAAAGATCTCACGAATTTCCTCGGGCGTTCTCCCTTCTATCATCCGCGCAATTGCTCTGCTTGTCAGATCAACCAATGGCTTTAACCCTAGACTATCAGCGGCTGAGATTAATTCACATAGTTGGTCTGTGTCGACCTTGACAAACTTCTCATCAAATGACTTCCGTTCCTAGACAACAAAGAAGAAAAATGAAAATAAGCAAAAGGAAAAGATAACCAGTGTGCAAATACAGACTCCAATATCATCTAGCCAAGGACAACATGTACAGCATAAGAATCAGCCTATGGAAAGTCAACACACTAAATCAACAAAAACAAATAAAGAAGATGGATATAAAACTCGTGTGATGTCCTAAAATATGAAATAAGAAAACAGTACCGGTAAAAAATACTGATATATACCCCATACTCAGTAGTAAGATCCTTTCTACCTAACGTGTATCTTAAATCTGACTTCTATCAGGTATTGTCTTGCAACTAGTCAACTAGTCCTAAAAGAAAAAACAAATATCCAAAATCTCATATAAAACCGTAAATTTGATAAATCCTCAAGATACAGGACATTTTCAAATATAAACTGATTTCAAAAGTGCATATATTAAATTGTATAAGAAAGATGCTAACACCATTGAGAGAAGCTCAATACCTTTTGAACAATTAGCTATTGCGCTTTTACTGAGTATAAGCATTTTCATGTAGTTAAAAAAGATCCAACCAAATACTTTGTGATCCTAGATGACTTCGTTAAGTTTACAGATGTTCTCCTACCATAGATGCGTACCAATAAACAAGAGACTAGGCCTTCGCAATATCCAGAGAAGGAGATAGGGATCCCCAGTTCTTACTAAACCCCAAAAAATAACTCCACCCGAGAGAGATAGTTTATAGAGAGAGATAGAAGCACACAACAGTGTATAATTAGGTGTTCATTTCTAAATACACAAGCAACTTCATATAAAAGGACGAGTCAGAAAGGAAGAACTACTGACCTTGTTTGAGCGGCCAGCAACTTGATGAAACCGGCAATAGTCAAGTATCAAACTCAAAGTAGCTGGGCTGACTTTCTCAGGTAAAGAGATGGCATAGTTTTTAGAAGAACCAGATCCTGTCTTGAGTATCTCTCGGCATATTGTCGGGCAGAACATTGCCACTTCTTCCTCCACTTGTTGTATTGAACCATCAGCGCATTGAAGCCAAATGTAAGACTTCATCGCCTAACAAGCAGATTAATTCTATTATAAACTACTTTTTTGCAGTACTATCATGAGGCGATATAAACTAAAGGCCCATATTGAAGGAACTACCTCTGGTTTAATGATTGCTGTCTCGCTCTCTGGCATTTGCTGAGAACCTCTGATCATCTGTGATAACAATAAGTTGGCATTTAAAACCTCGATCAAGTAGGGTTCTTTTCCACTGTAAAACAACTCTAGAAAAGTTGAAAGAGATTTATTCGAGGAACAACAGATAAACCAACATACATCTTGAAAAAGTTCCTCTCTTTATTCTTGTCAAAGATTGATCACCTCCTTGATCATCAAAATGCTAAATACAGCACTCCTGGAAGAGGTTAGATTCACAAACATTAGAAGCATGTACGATAACAAGACAATTTCATAACCAACAACAAAGATCTAAATGCAATACAAATTGACAGAAAAAATAAAAGAAAAAAGGCCAACCGAATAAATTTGAACTTTGAGGAAATGCTTCACTCTTGTTGAAATTTAATTTCAGTTCATCTCTTGCATGTTTCTAATTTTTTTTCCTGTATAAACATTATCATCCCACAACAATACAATACAGAGGGCAGCTAACACCAAACAAAAATTCAATGCGCAAAACTAATAAGTATTGATTAGCATCACAGTCGATAACATCCATCGGTGCTTTTTATCTATTATTTATTGGGACTAATTATGCCCTGCCCACTATTTTGGTGCCCACATATTACTAAAAAGAAACCTTCTTTAGTTTCTACTGATACACTATATTGCTATGGGTATTTTCCAATTGTAAGAGTTATGACCTAATTTGGAGAAAGGTATAAAGAATTTCTTTCAGTGTAGCTAGAATTTAAGCACGTTACAATTATAGTAAATATTTGCAAACTTAACATCTTATAAAAGAATTAGGCATTACATGATGGAACTGTAAGAAGAATTGGACAACTCAAATTCAATTAATTCACAAATTAGAGTGGCTAAATTGCAATCTTTTTAAAACATGAGACAAAACCTACCCATAACTGAGCTACTTCCACAGTATTTTTTAAGGATCAAGAATGTCGCCCCAAGAGCTCATTAAATTAAGAGAACACGGAAAATTTAATAGAAATTCACAGAATCCCCCCTTGCAAATAAATAAGTAAATAAATAAAAAGGGCTACAATTCAGAAAATCACATGAAACTAAGAGACCACCAGCAACTATCTGATTCTGATCTGGACTCTCCTTCAAACCGATTTCGGGCTTATTTTCTCTACAAATTGCTAGAAGGAAATACATATGCGTGGCAAGGTACAGAAATGTTACCTGGTAGGTACGCTCAAGCAGCTAGAATGCTCGATTGCAACACAGAGGAGGTGCGAATAGGAGAAAGCTAAGAGCAGCGAATTGGGGCAGCTGAGAATCTCTAGGGGTTTCAGAGGTAGTCACTGAGGTTTATCTTAATTTTGCGAGGCGAGAGAGAGCAGGGAGAGCGACGGTCAGAAAGAGAGAACAGATTTGGGAGAAATTGGAGGCTCTCCTGGAGAGCTCCTCTCTATCTTGCGCCATGCCCTACAGAAGCAATTTGAATGAACCTGGTCTTCATTGTTCTTACGGACATGAGTCACTGAATGGGGTCACTGTAGGTGTGGCGTTCTTTCCAATGCGGTACCATACTCTGTAGAGTGAGATCTTTATCGTCCATTTTATTCTGCCACGAATCATAAAGCAAACCAGCCAGGCTGGGAGTTATTATGGTACCGCAGATAGTATTAAAGCGAAATGCAGGTGGGGCCGGAGAAAGGTGAACCAAATCTACCCAAATAAAGTAATCTTAATTTTTCGCAGAGTCGGCCAGCTAACAAGGTCATAACACGGATCCATTAGGGCTGTAGTGCGAAAACCAGAGTAGATCGGCTAAATAGGTCCAGGCGGGGATGAATGTTGGGTTATTCACTTATTTGAGCTACTGTCCATTTGTATGGATCAAGATCCGACGCTTCATATTACATGCGCAGATGCGCTCCAAGTTCCTTGAATATCTATTGATTAACTC
Source organism: Carex rostrata (assembly GCF_964058835.1). NCBI lineage: Eukaryota > Viridiplantae > Streptophyta > Magnoliopsida > Poales > Cyperaceae > Carex > Carex rostrata. The sequence continues at coordinate 12,319,690 of NC_135920.1, read as the reverse complement.
TCATTTATGCAAACAATTAGATCAAGATTTCTTTTCATAGGGGGTAAAGATTTTAATAGAGTAGGTTTTACTTCATGCAGTACACAGATCAACATACATGATACAGCAGTGCTTTGATTTTTATAATGTGTAAAACCAAAATTGTTTTGTTAAAAAAATTTACTCTTCATAGTTTGTTATTTATTTACTTTTTTTAAAAACAAGGAAGTGAAACAGTTCTGTTGATTTTATAGTATGTGTGCTACATAAATCTAAAACTGATTTGTTAAAATCTTTTGCCCTTTGATATTGTTAATAGTCTCATTGATGCCATATAAAATTAATAAATTAATTATGTGACACATTCTTAATCAGTTAGTCATTAGTCATTTAATAATTTCATTTGTTTTCGACAATAAAACATTGTAGATCGAAACAACCGAAATCTATACCACATAAAAAAATAAAAAATCCTAACATAACATCATATTTTAAAATTTTCGAATCATATTTTAAGTTTTAACTGCTAGCAAGTATCAAAGGTTTAAATAGCGTTTATCGTGTCATAGCGGACTAATTAAAAAAACAGCGTTATGCTCAAATAGCACTGCTATGCTCAAATAGCGCCGCTATAGCGCGGAATAGCGCACTATAGCGCCATAGCTTTTATGGTCTGAAAACGCTATAACGGAACTATAGCGCTCTATTTAGAACCTTGGTAAGTACCATTTCTCTCCTATCGCTGGTGATGTGAGCGGTACATTTTCTCTCATACTGTTAACATTGCTAGCTTTAGGAAAAAAAAATTTATAACTTCTCAAGCATATTTAAAAATCTAATTGAAGTATTCATGGTTAATAATTTTAATACTATATGAAAACAACTTGTTGACTTTGTAATTTTTTGTAATATTGATACTCAATTTTAGAATATTAATTATTGTAAAATAAAATTTTCTAATGAATAATTAATGAACGGTAGAATCAGAAACTTCAACTGAAGTTTTAAGATATTAAATGACATTTTTTTGCAATTATGATTCTATCGATCTGCCGGGGCTAATGCCTCGAACACCACGCCCCTCTATTTCTTTGCGAGTTCTCTGAATTAGGGTCGAACATTCAAATCGAAATTTCCTACTAAAAATTATGGTCATTTAAAATTTGAAAACAATACATCGACAAAAATATCAATGATGCGCAAATGTTTAATACTCCGGTTAATTTCCAGCAACAGTGCATCGATATTTTATTAATGTTTGAAACATTGATATTTCGTAATAAAAAAAAATATCAATAAAGCATCGATACAAATTACACTTCCTAAAATAATCTCTTATTACTGACAATACTAACGGTGCGAGGAAATGATACCGCTCGCATTGCCAGCGGTTGAGTTATGATTCTAAATTTTGAAAATATAATGGTATCTCAACTCTTCATAAAATGATGGAAAAAAAATTCACCGAGTCGAACCAAAATATTTTATTTGCGCATTCATTGTTAGCTCTCTCATCTCTTTTATTTGTTCACTCATTATCAACTTTTACATCTTATTAATATATTTATATTTATGACAGTGCATTTTGTTTGATTTATTTATATTATTTAACTATAAATATTTTTTTGCACCATTACTTTTACTATTTTCACGCCATTAATTTGTTATTTTTTAATGGAACTTTTATTTATAATTTCATTTTATTTTTCTCAATAATATCATATTTTAATTATTAAACTTGAGATTATTATAATAGATCAGAATTTATCAAAAAATATTAATCAAAAAATTATTATTGACAAATGACAACAAGCCTTTAAAAAGGAAAAAAAATATTATTTTCTATGAATATCTTTTTCACATTAGGATTTTCTACAACTAAATCTCACAGCATATCCAAACATTGATTTCAACACGTTCTCATGATCATTATATATATAATTTTATATATATATATATATATATATATAGACACACACACACTCATGAGTACGAGTTCCCATAAACTAATTAGTTTGTTTCTAAATCCATAAAATTTTATCAGGTACAATCTCGTAACAAATGAACACACTATTAAGAGAAAAAAATTGAGTTGTTGCTTTCCAATAGTCGATATGGAGTCTGGTTTTTTTTATTGTTGTTGTTGTTGTTGTTGTGTTCAAATTGCCCATAGGGCATAGACATATATGTTCTAGATTCGAAGGTATATTGCAGACGCAAAAAATATTTGAACTCTGTTTAAATTTTATAATGTACAATGTTATATTTTAACAATATTTTTTGTATTTAGACAAATATTTTTTTATTAATTAATTTTTAGTTTTATCTTATTATTATTTTAATAAAAGTTAGAGGTCAAATCACTCAACTATTTAATATTCATAAATTTTTTTTTTCAAACTTGCAACTTTCTATATATAAAACATTGTCTTTGTCACTAGATAAAAAACTGGTTCTTTTTATATTGTAATTAGAATTACATTTTTTTTAAAAAGTAATTAGAATTATAAAATTTAAAGGAAAATGATATATTGACAATTTACTTTTTGACAACTTTAGACAACAATATATAAACCATCAAATATGTATTGCTATAAATAGTTAAAATTGAATATATGTGAAGTTATAGGGATGGGGTGCGACAATTGTTGTGAGAAAGAGAGAGAGAGAGAGAGAGAGGTTCTCAAAAAGAGAGAGAAGAGATATTTTGTCCCCTTTAATCTCTCACCAGAAATACTGTGTAAAGTGGATACGGTTTTGGGCTGCTCAGAGAAGGAACCTCCCATTACCAATTGATAAGCCCAAATTTCATATATATTTTTGGTAGGATTTGGTCTCTAAAACTATCCCCTTTTATTAGTTTAAAGCCATTTTGTTTAGATATCGCACCAAGTTCGAGATACTGCTATATTTTGATGTGTTTTCAGGTATTATAAGCAAATGAAAACAATTTGGAGCAAGTCCGGACGCGATCGGAACCTAGACGGCACATAGAGACAAGAATTAGAGGAAAATTGCGACCTGCAATGATGGTATTGCGACCTGCAAAGACAAAACTACTTGGAGCAGCTCACTGCCACAATTTTGCACCATTATTGCGACCTGCAATTTCTTCACAGTTTCTGATTTTTGGGTTGCTATAGGCCCATAATCATATGTATAGCCCGGATCTCCTTCCAAAAGGAGAGGAGGCCGACACTACACACTTCTCTCCAGCTGGGAACGATCTCAAGAGCGAGGGTTTCAGATCTAGGGCGATTTGGAGAAGGAGAAGCTTGAGGGAGAAGAGATTTGTGCTTAGATTTGTGTTATCCACTCTATTTTCCTTTCTCTAGACTTTGGTAACAAATTATTTATCTCATTTGTAACTATTCGCCCCCATATGAGAGGCTAATCTCCTCTCTAGAGGCGATGACATGTAAAACTTGAAACTAGGTACACTCTATCTTACTCGATTTGTGGTTTTTATTGACTATTAGCGGTTTACTCTTTTAATGCTTGATTTATACATGGATTGGGTGGTTTAACCTTACTCCTCCAATACATGGATTTAGGGATTTATTCAATGACTAAAAATCACTTGTGTTAATTCCCCGAACAAAAGAGTAAAGAATAGGTTATTAGGACGAAGTACTTAACCGAGAAGTTCGAGGTGACCTAAAGGTACGATATTAGCCCGCGAAGTACTTAACCATGAAGTGCACGCTATTATCACCTTAGATAGGATGCCCACGCATCCTTTAGAAATGCGAATCGAGTAGATTGAGACTCTAGTGGATAGGAATGCCAAAGCCACTGGAACTCCTACACCTGAATCAGACCCAAGACATTTATCATTTGCTTCTTTCGATTTAATTAGATTTAGAAACCAACCCAAACTCCGACGGTCTAGCTTAGTGAATTGGCGAGAACTAGAACTTTACGAGTTGTCCCTGTGGATTCGACACCCGAACTACTACTAGACAAGGTTGTATACTTGCAACCAAATTAGGTGTATTAGGGTTCATAATTAGCTATAGAAAAATACGAACAAGCTTTTGGTGCCGTTGCCGGGGACAATGGTAAATATTGATTGTAGCTTTAGTAATTAAGACTAGACATTTTTCTTTTATTGTGTCACGCGATAGCTAATCTTGAGGAAGAAAGATAAATCACTACCTTGGAAGAACTGCTGCATTGTTGGAGGACTTTTTGGCTCCAAGAAATGATGAAAACCAACCACAACATGAAGATTGTGAGTCATAATTAAATTATTGCGGGATGCAAGAAGAGGTCACTTCAAAGGAACAGAGCATACATTCAGTCGCTGAAGATTGCGGGTCGCAAAAAGTGAGTTTTCAAGCAAAAACTAAACCATCTAAGCCGAATTTCGAAACACCAAAGGTCAAATTGAAACCCCTCCCACATACTCTCCGCTACGAATACCTCAGACTGAATGAAACTTATCCTGTGATTGTCAATGCAAACCTTGACTAAGACCAAACCGAAGAACTCCTTCAAGAGTTGAGGTTACACCACAAGGCACAATTACCATTGCCAACACAATTCGACCCAATGACCTATTCACCTGGCTCGTGCACGGAGCCGTAGCATCCGAGACAGACCACCTAACACAAAATCCAGTGGCAGCCGACACCTCATCCCATACACAAACACGACCAACCAACGGGTGATCCTAGCAACGCCATGATTTATGCCAAGTTGTGTCAGCTCCACGATGATTACACTCAAATGCAGGAGTACAATGAAACACAGGACCGGCTCTTGTACGAGACGTGGTCCCTCACCTGCCGCATGCATGCTTGGCATTTGGAACGAGGTGACTACGAGGAGGAGGAGATGCCCGTTCAGCCGCCTCGACATTGTAACCGCACTCAACAGCAGGACCCACATGAGGGGTCAGATTGAGTCAACCCCCGAAATATTACCATCACCCATTGTAAGATTATCATGTCTCATTTCTTTTTCTTTATGACTAGAATTGGAGCATTGAGGGCAATGCTCAGTTTAAGTTTAGGGGAGGGAAATTGAGATTGTATCTGCATTTGCACGTAGGGTTTGCATGACTTCTATTTGTTTTCTTTTATTTTCTTTTGAGATTGTATCTGCATTTGCACGTAGGGTTTGCATGACTTCTATTTGTTTTCTTTTATTTTCTTTTATGTTTTGGTGGATAATTTTGAAAAATCTGAAAAATTTTGAGAAAAAATTTCAATGGAATTGATCTTGTTTGGGAATAAGGGAAAGTAACAAGGGATATTGATCAACCATTTCTAAACTAACCACGGTGAATGAAATTGGAAACCACGATAGAAGTTAAGGTTTGATAAGTTATGATATTCTTGGGATTAAAGGTTTTGGAATTTGAACTTGTCCTATAAATAGAATTGAACCCGCAAAAAAAATAAATCTGAAAATCAATGTGACTAATCAAGAGAGAGTGGTGTAGTAATCTGAAAATCTGAAAATAAATAGAATTGAACACGCAATAATCTTATTGCGATGCGTGCGGATCGGACGGTAGAGAAACCTTTCAGATTCAAATTTGAGTTCGATGGGGCATTTTATACTTTTAATGAAGGGTAAAATAGGTATTTTATATATTTAGAATGAGTTTTAATATAAAAGACAATGAAATGGGTAAATATGTGAGTTTTTGAACTTTAGAGGGGGGAATACGTAATTTTGAAGTATTTGAGGGGTATACGTGAAATTCCCCCTTTTTTTGAGGTTATAAATATCTTTCTGTATCACGAATTCGTATCCTCTGCATTAACTCAAAAATGAATCGTTCGAGTTAATGTATCTGAACCATCCAAATAGCTTTAAAATTCGTGAAGAATAGATCCGCGCTAATATTAGAAACCATCTGCATCATAGACATGAGGCGAATGAACTCCATTTATAATCAGACGGCCGAGATACATTAACTGAAAAACGGCCGAGATATGGTTCTTTCTCGGACTAGTTGCTAGCGGATTCCGACAAGGCACGCACTGTGTGTGTGAGAGAGAGAGGGATGTGATACAAATTGGCAGCCTCTGCCAAACTTTCAAAGAGAGAGAGAGATTGTCAGGTGATTGATTTTTAAGAGAAGAAGAAGTTGAATAGACGTACTGTGTGAAAGAAATATAGATTTTGGGCTGCTGGGCCTATTTTAGAATTTTATTTAGCTTAAGTTTTAAGTGTTCATGGGCTGCTAGTTTAGACTAAATGGGTGATTTAAGAGTAGTAGTAATGGAGATGTTAGATACAACTGGAGATGTCAGAATTGCCAGATTAACTATATATATGCTATTCCTTCTTACGTAAGCTACGAAGAAAAGGAATGGAAATAGAACCTTCTAGTTATTCCTTTTTCATATTCAATACATTTACATTAAAAATTATATCAAAAACATACAAAAATTCCAAATTCATCAATCTCAGTCACAAGCTCGTGTTATGCTGTAACAGAGATGTGGCCGTTCGTTAGGAAAATACCGTCTGGGTTCTCCTCTTCTTCCACAGCCGAGGAAGTTACTCAAGGAATAGATGGGACAGGCCTCACTGCCATTATTACAGGTATTCTTCTGTGGTTTAGATCATTATATTGAAGGTCTCTCGTCTGATTCAGGTATTATTTTCATTTTCTATGTTTTTGCTAGTTAATCGATAAACGAAATTTGAAAAGGGGTGAATCGTAGTACCTGCTTGGACCCTTTTGTTTGTTAGTCAACGATGCCACGTGTAGCACCAGCCACCAGGTTTTTTGTGGTGTTGACAATTGAAAAATATCGGTGGTCTCAGTTAGAACCTTGAACTGCAAAAATGAGTTAAATTATTTTGTAGGAGATTCTAAACGGTTGAAACCGATCTACTTCACGAGTGATGCATTTTCATTTCAAATTTATAAATTTTTGAATTAATTTAGTATGAAGGCAAGCAGTAAAAAAAAAACATCATTTTCTAGAGCTTGACTTCATACTAAATTGATTTGAATTTTTACAAATTTGACATGTAAATGCATTACTTGTGAAGTACATCAGTTTTGATTCATCGTATGAAGTCAATCCGATAGGTTTTGGTGTTGATCTCACCAAAGGGCTTGGTGAGCTTAAGAACACCCTAGTTCTACTCTTAGTTTATGCCTGCCTGTCTTTACCATTTAAATTTCCCTCTAATTCCAACAAGATACTTTTTTTAGGTGCATCAAGTGGTATTGGCATTGAAACGGCTCGAGCACTTGCACTTAGAGGTGTACATGTGGTGATGGCTGTACGCAATGTCTCTAGTGGCAATGTCGTGAAGGAAGCTATAGTGAAAGAAACTCCTACTGCAAGAATTGATGTTCTAGAGTTGGATCTTAGCTCAATGGCATCTGTACGAAAATTTGCTTCAGAGTTTGATGCATTGAATCTTCCTCTTAATATCCTGATGTAAGCTCTCTTTTATTTATGGTAAAAGTTCAACATAATTTAATTGTTGGGATTAGCTGGGCTACCTTCTTCTTTTTCTTCTTCAAACCCTTTATTTCCAAACAAGTTGGATAGGCTAGAAATGAAACCCAACCAGAATAAGCAACACTTCCCAGGAGGTCATCCATCCCCCAATTCATGAGGGTTTCATTTCCATAAAGAGGATGTTTTTTGACAGCCGGCTCGAACCCTCCTCCTTTTTCCTGGCTTGGGACAGGTGTGCTGTGTAGAAATTACACAGGCGGAGATTGAGAAAAAAAGAGATTGAATAAATAAAAGCCTTTGAGTATCATAGGGTATTCTATCATCTGAGTTGGTTTGGTTGGAATTAGAATCTGTAGTTTCATGCATAAAACATCAAATGGACCGTAAATGAGCCAAGAACAATTGAATTAGGATACCAGCATGGCCAGACATGGCAGTATATCCTGGTAATGTACTGCATGGAGGGCTTGAGAGGTAATGAATCAAAATCTGATCTGGTAATTCTCTTTCCTGGCTTCCATATGGTTTGAAAGGAATATTAACAAAATATATTGGAAGATATTAAAAAATAATACTAACATGTTTCTTTCTTTTGTTCAAGAAACAATGCAGGAGTACTGGCAACTACATTTTCACTTTCTCAAGATGGATGGGAGCTCCAATTTGGGACTAACCACATAGGTATACTGTTTTTCTGTTTTTGTTGATTCAAATTGCAAGTTGTTCCAAAAGTTGCACTGAATCCAGCACTGACTTTAATTGGGGTCAAATTGGATCGAGGATTTAAAGTACAGCTAATTTTTGTTTTGTTTGTGCTTTATACATTCCGAGAAGTCTGTTTTTGTAGGGCACTTTCTTTTAACGAGTCTCTTGTTGGAAAAAATGAAATCCACATCTCATAAAAGTGGTATTGAAGGCCGCATCGTCATTGTTTCTTCTGAGGGACATAGGCTGACTTATTGGGATGGAATTCGTTTCAATAAGATAAACAACGGAGCTAAGTAATGCATGATGAAGAATGATTTTTTCTCAAGTTATTATCATATCTAAACAATTTTAATTTTAGTGATTGAAATGGCTTTTAATTTTGCAGGTACCAAAGGTACCTAGCTTATGGGCAGTCTAAACTTGCTAACATTTTGCATGCTAATGAGCTTGCAAGACGCTTAAAGGTACATCTTTCGAGTATTCCAGACAAAATGTTTGATAAGCTTTGATCTTAGCACTTTGTGCACAATATCTAGGAAGTATGTTCTTAATTATATTTTGGAGAATGCATTTGATACCCACAAGTACTATACTAAGCAGGAGGAGGGAGCTAATGTAACAGCTAATTCACTTCATCCTGGACTCATTATGACTAGTATTTTCCGCCACCAAACTTCTATTATTAATGGTAATTTGTTGCTTTAACTTTTTCATTTTTCATTTTTAGTACTTCAACTAAACAACTTAAAAGTAATTGGGTGCTGATTAACCCACCCTTATCAAGTAGTACTGTGCCCTTTGAAGAACCTCAAAATATTGAATCCAAAAAACACACTATTGATCACCTTTAGCTATATTCTTCCATAAATAAACTACATGTTTGTCCTATCTGTTTGTGGGTAAAATAAAACAACAAGACAGGAATTTTAGGTTGGTTTAGATGCTCTTGAAGAAGTTTATAATTTGAGACAGGGTGGCTAGTGATGATATTTTCCATTTTAGTACGTGTAATGTGAGATTTTCTTGTTTGAAGGTACTACATATTACTCCTTGTGTTTTCAAGCCTGGCTTGGAAGTAATCAGGTTTATATAATCCAGGAAGATGATTTTAATATCGATAACTGCTTTTTTTGTAGCTGCTTTAGGTGCAGTTGCAAAGCTGGCTGCTAAGACAATCCAGCAAGTAGGGCATCTCTAACTTACGATTCTTTTGAGAAATATTGTAATAGCAACACATAATGATTGCATAACAGCCTTATGTGTTGCATTATAGGAATTTTTTTTATCGGGGCTTGATCCAACCTGTACTGATATAACATAAGTTTTCCTGTATTTTTGGTGGTGGTAGTGGTTGTTTAGGATTTTTTATTTATTTTTTTTGGTCGGGGGGTTGCAACTGATGGTAAATTCTCTATTAGCCCATGATATATGATTTGCTAAAACATTAATTAGATGTCGAGGAAGAAAAAAGAGGTCAGTCTGATTTTTTTTTCCTCTTTTAGTAATGTTCTTGTGATATCTGTAACTTTATTATTTGTATTTGCAGGGTGCTGCGACGACATGCTACGTTGCGATGAATCCAGAAGTTAAGGGCGTAACTGGAAAGTTCTTTAAAGACAGTAATGTATGCACACCAAGCTCCCAGGCTTTGGATCATGAATTGGCAAAGAAGTTATGGGATTTCAGCATGAACATCATTCAAGCTTGATTTGTTTTGCTACAGCCATAATACATTTTTATTCATACTTCTCCCTTAATAAGCTTTTCTTGCCAACAGCTAGCAATATTTGTTTTCTATGATTGCTAGCCTTTTTATTTGCTTTTTTTTTCTTTTGTTATCATAATCGGTCAGCGGATTGAGAGCAATGCAAATGATTTAGTGGCTATACATCTGGTAAACTTAACTAAATTTTCACAAAGTTCCAGCTAATAGAGCCGTAAAACGGATTCACGGATTCATAGCCTTAGCTGCTGGCATTACAGCTTGAGGCACGCAGACACTTGGTTGTAGTGGGTCGAATGGGTTGGGATAGGGGTGTCAACGAGCTGGCTTGGTCGGAGTTAGGTGAGTCGGAGTTAGGTCCTAACTCAGCTTGTTAATTATGAACTGAGTTTAACCTAGGACATTCGAGCTAAAATCTCAGCTTGAAATCGTGACAAGCCAACCTGAGTTGGCTCGTTGAGTCTGGCTGGATCTTGTTTTAAGAAGAAAGTAAATTCTACAAATTTTTTTGATCGAACTGAACTAAGCTAGACAATATAAAATGCATACAAATTCACAAATTAATGCCTTGCAGAGCTGGTGAGCAAGTTAGGCCTCAGTTTGAACTCGTTAATTTTGGACCGAGCTAGTGACAAGTTGGCTCGTTAAAAGCTCAATTCAGTAACGAGCAAGTCACGATCGAGCCACGAGCTTTTTTGCCATCCTTGGGTTGGGTATATCTCCCTTTTGCATGATCAATTGCAGGATCAATTGCATTGCAACAATTTGCTCATAGATGCTAAGATTTATATTTTGTTTGCCCAGATTATTACACGATTAGAAACACTTACTAATAGGTCGTCTTGAGATTTGAACACTGAACCTGATCTCCATTAGATCTTTGCCAGATAGCTATAATTAATTCACAGAAATTTATTTAAGTGTTCTATCTTCATATGAAATTCATAATGTACACAAAGGTGTCTGTTTCGTTCCCGAATTTTTTTTTTTTTCTGTAACATAAAAAAATTAAACCTTTGACATTAAAACTGGGAAATTTACATATCTCATAACCACTGGACTTCATGCAAAATGAATTCCCAAATTTATAAATTTTGTGTGTAAATGCATCATTCGTAAGGTAGACTGGTTTGAATGATTTGAATTTGTTGTTTGAAGTCTATTTAATGAATTTTGGAGTCACTGTATAACACCAATGTCATTTTTCTCAAAAGTACATGGGCTCGGCCCGTTGAGTGAACTCCCCCTTATAAACAAATAAGGCCCAAGCTCAATATATATATTCTGTCATAAAGGGACAAAGGATCTGTAAAAAAACCGCCTATTTTGCGCTGTTAACTGAATAAAATAACCATCGATGGATATAGAAAAAATTCAAACAAGAATAGAATATGTATACGAGTAAAGCTAAGGTGTGATGCGCTCACCAAAAGGATTTGGTGAGCACAACTACAAAAGTATATCGGATCGACTTCAAATATCGAATTTAAACCGTTGAAATCCATGTACTTCATAAGTGATGCATGTACACGCAAAATTTTAAAAGTTTTAAGTTTATTTGCTACAAGGTCAAGCGGTCAAAGGAATGAACATTTTATAGGTTAATTTATAAGTTGTTTTATATATTCAATTTTTATCATTTATTTGATCGCTTGACCTTGTAGCAAATAAACTCGAAACTTTTAAAATTTTGCATATACATGCATCACTCATGAAGCATATGGATTTCAACGGTTTTGATTCGATATTTGAAATCGATCCGATATACTTTTGGAGTTGTGCTCACCAAACCCTCTTGGTGAGCACATCACACCCTAGCTTTACTCTATGTATACAGTATATATAACCATTTTCCGAAGATAGCACACTGTTAGGACTAAATGGAAGACAGACCCTTTGTCATTCGCAGTTCGCAACAAAATTTACTTTCATTGTTGTTTACATTCCATTTATATTTTATCTACTTTTCTTTTCTACTTAGGTCTCAATTGTTTTGAGACTACTTTTTTTTAATAGTAATTTTTCTGTTATAAAACTCTTGTAACGGTTTATCATCAATGAGATGAAGACTTGACTCTTGTTTTTCCTAAAATCAGTTATTGACTGAATGACATTTGATTATTCTTTATTGATTCTTTATACCCTTTTCTGAATTTTTTTTTTTAGAAACCATACATAAAAAAAATAAATTTTACCAAACCAACTTGATTGCTTTGTTTTTTACAAAAGCCATAAGAACCGAGATGCCAGTTCGGTCCGAGATCTCATTTTTTTTCTGACCGAAATGACAATTCAGTCCGAGTCGTTTTCATAGATTTTAGAAAAAAATACGTTGAAAAATTATGAAAATATATCGGACCGAATTGCTATTTTAGTTTCAGAAAAAAAAAAAATTTTGAACCGAAATGGCATTTCAGTTCGTATAACTTTTGTAAAAAAAAATAATCATGTTGGTTTCAAAAAAAAAATATATATATATATATATATATATTTTTGGAAAAATTAATTATTTGCCACTCCAAAACCTTTAAATTGTAAAAATGCCACTCTTAAGCTTTATTAATTTATAATTTGACCACTCCTAATAATTAATAACTAAAATACCCTCCCTCTTCTCCTCCTCCTTTTTTTTCTTCTTCAGCCTTCTCTTCTTCTCTTGCCACGGCGAAACAACATATCTCCCTTTAAAGTCTAAGTCAGCTTCTCCAATAGAAATGTTCTTCAATTTTCTCTTTTGCTATTCTTCGGAGACAGTAGGCCCCTTTAAGTCATGGGCCTCTAATTTTGGACAATTTAACACAATATACAACTACTCGGTACATACTCTGCCTTCAATTTTATGGGCCAATATTTAAATGGCCAGCTGAGGTAGACTGTCATTAAGAAAATCAAGTTATTTCTTTTAATTTAAGTCAAAACTAATTAAAAATACAAAATTTGACTGGAAAAATATTCAGACCTACATTCCTGGTTGAAAGGTTTTTAATTTTGCTACTTGTTTTGTTCATTAATTTAGCGCTTGAATGAATGACGAGGCTTCAAAAGGCGTAAACCTTCTGTTCAAGTGATTAATTATTTTACTGTTCAAGTGGTTTTCTAGATCGAATAGGCCTTTTGCCATGGCAGGAGAAGAAGATGAGGCTGGAGAAGAAAAATAGAAGAAAAGAGGATATTTTAGTCATTAATTATTTGGAGTGACAAAATTACAAATTAATGAAATTTAGAATGACATTTTTACAATTTGAAGGTTGTTGGATGATGGCTGTTCCCTTGATTGGGATAAAAGAAAGGACTAGCTACCAATATTACAGAACTCTGTAAGCATCCAAAATATATATGTCCCTGGATAAAAGAAAAGACTAGCTACCAATATTACAGAATTCTGTAAGCATCCAAATTAAATACGTCCCTGGATAAAAGAAAGGACTAGCTACCAATATTACAGAACAATGTAAACATCCAAAATTATACGTCCCTGGCGATGGTGGCAAGTCGACACCGCCAACCGAATCAAGCATCATTTCTGATGTTTATTTCAATTTTACAGTAAGTTTTGTTTCACATTGCTTGGCTGTACTAGCAATAAGAATTTTCTTTATCTAGGATTGCAGATGTAAAAAAAGACACCGTTATCATTATGGGTACTAGCTAGTGGGTCGTTAGTCAATTTACACTAAGGGTGTGCTCTAATTGAGGTTACGTGGAGGGAGAGGAAGGAAAATATACTGTGCGGAGGTGAACGATGCCTCAGACCGCAGCTGCCCGAAGGTTTCACCTGCACCAGAACTGAAGAAGCAAAGAGGAAGCGGAGATGAACGCGTATTGTGCGGAGGTGAACGCATAGTGATTTTTAGCGACAATCCTCACCCCTAAAACGAAGTGTAAAGATTACTGTTCGGAGGTGAGCGTCTTCCTTCCCCTTCCATTAATGAAGATTTTCACCCTCAATTGCGGAGCACACCCTTAAGGGTCATACAAACATTCATGAGAAAACTGCACAAGTTATTCACATTTCTTTTGATTAATTGATGCATATTCTCAAAACTTGCATTGATGGAAGCTTAGAATGCGTATCCTCTGCATTAACTTAAAAAAAAAATCTTTTGAGTTAATGAATCTCAACCGTCTAATTTTAAACAAAGCCAATTTGACCTTTGCTTATGACATAGGGGGTACTTTAATATTAGTGCAGATCTTGTCTGCACGAATCTTAAAACAAATCGGATGGTCAATATTCATTAACTGAAAAGATTCCCTTTTGAGTTAATGCAGAGAATACAAATTCAGGAAGCTCATGGTGATCAAGAGATATCTCTTTGGTAATGGTATTATATATTGATTTTGTTCCTTTCATATCTAAACTTGTAGTCAGTACCAGGTCCGGATCCAGACTGTCTGATCAAATCAGGACGGTTCCGAATCGAGTTAGGATTTGTGAGATTCCTTTAATATTCGTGTAGATTTTGATTAGATAGTCCAGATCTAAACTTAGCGGATCTGAATTTGTGTTACAAAGAATAGTTGATATATATACTGAAAGGCTCCATTGCATGGAGAAGCAGGGTATATGATGCGCATTGGATCAAATTCGTTTCTATGTCTGAGTCATTTGATTTGAGTGGAGGTTCGTATAAAAAATTAATATTGTAAACTGTCTGCAGAATCTAACCACCGGATACACAAATTTGACGTGAAAAAGAGAATCATAATAACAGATTCTTTGTTCTCTTGTAACATCAAATGAGTTCGGCTCAGTGGGTGAAGCTCCCATATGTAACACCAACCTTTTTTTGTTCTTTTTTTATGCATGGTTAAATTAAGCTTATATTAACCGAGAAGGCGAGAACTGAAAATATTTCAAATATATTAAGGACTTAAGCTAATCATGATCAAATCCTTACGCACTTATACTCACCCGAACTTTTTTTACCATCTTTAAATAAATAAACAATTTAATCGATTTTTTGTAATTTAAGATTTTACCATTTCCACAGGTTATATTTGCAAAGCCATCAAGTTGGTTATGCAAGTATATATAAACTGCGGGACCAAAGTGCATTATATATGACACTGAGTGTATTAATTTGATCCCGCAGTTTATATATACGGAACCACCTTGCTGGTTTTGTAGGTATAACCTGCAGAATTAGTAAAACTAGAAATTAAAAAAAAAAAAGTGTTTAAAATTGTTTATTTTTTTTCAAAGATAGTAAAAAAAAATCTTTGAAAAAAAAATCGGTGTACACACAAGGGGGAAAACACAAGCTGACAGTTCCAACAATTATAAACGGGCAGAATTAATAAATTGAGATTGAATAAATTACTGTACTGTAAGAATATTTATAAAATATACGAATAAAACTGTTATTTTAATGTACAAGAGCAACTCAATAATTTCTAATTACTACTTAGATCTGCCAGATTGAAGTAAACAATAAGAATTGTACATTAAAAATAAGAGAGTTTCAATACCTAAAGCCTTTCATATTTTGTATTTTCGTTTTCAAAGTTTAAACTATCGATCTGAACATCTCAACATGATATCCATACTAAAATACGTTTGATGATGAAATTTAATAATTTTTAAAAAAAATTTAATATCTTTTAAGATAGGTACAAAATTACTATTTCTGGACCGTTCAAAAACAGTGATTTTCTACATATCTAAAAAATAGTAAAATTTTTCAAAAATTATAAAATTGGGTCTTCAAACATATTTTAATATGGATATCATGTTAAGCAGTTCAAGTCGATAGTATGGACTTTGAAAACAAAAATATAAAATGTGAGACATGATGAGATATTGGAACCTCTAAAAATAAACCAGATACAATGAGGACTATGAAGACACGGCGTGTCTCAGCTGTGTCCGTACATTAACCGTGTCTTGACTGTCAATAGTCAATTGACCCCGCATTTCCCGTTTATCTATGATAATTTATGATAATAATGTTGTCAGATTAGACACCACCACGACATGTTACTTCAAATGACTATTAGAAGAGATGGCAAAATCTCTTCCTTTAGTACCACTTTGACGACAAGTATATCTTTTAATTTTGTCCGTTAGGAGATTGATTAGCAAACCATGCTCAATTATGTATCGTAAAGGTGAGAATATAACAAAGATATTCGATTGATAAATGGTGTTCAACTCAAAATAGTAAGGCTCTTACACAGGTGCTTTAATTTGCCCCAAACGCAGGTGATTCCGTCTCGATAAAGATTGAAAGGATCAGATACAACAAACAAATCCCAATGCATCCTCAAAATATTATGCGGAGTTGTTCTTCCGAAATTTTTAAATGTACCATTTTCTCAAAAATAATAAACCAAAAAACTCTCTTTTTTGAAAAATTTGAATTCTCTATAGCCGCACTTAGTGGATGTGGACTCATTTACTGGAGGCCGCATCTTGCGGATGAAGCCCCATGATAGAATTCGCATCTAGCGGATGATATTCTAGATCTCATCTGCTAGGTGCAGACTTTATCTATTTTACATTTTTTTAGATAGGTAGAAAATCACTTGATCTAAAAAATTCTGCACTATTTAGATATTTGATTTTCTATCTATATAAAAAATAATAAATTTTTTTCAAAAAATATAAAATTTAGTCTCCAAATACATATTAATATGGAGAACAAGATGAACGGTTTTGATCGACCATTAGAATTTTGAAAACTTGAATATTGAGTCATAGCACCGTAGCCCTCTATATGCAACCCATAGCACCGTAGCCTTACTCCTTTTTGAGATTATTCATATTCTAATCTTTTTTTTTTTGCTCATTCTTTTGTATTAAATTCTGACCTTTTAAAAAAAATGAAATTTGAAATGCAATAATTTAAATATAATCTATATGATGCATATAATATATTTATCAAAATGATGAGATTTAATGTATGTTTAATTATATACATCAAGCGATTTTATGGTTCAAAACTGACAGTTATTAATGCAATACCAAATAATAATTTAATTGTATGAAATTTGATTGTTCGACCACATATATATTGAATAACATATTTATATTATTATTATTATTATTTTCAATTTTCAATCTTACTTGAACTGGTCGCAGTGACCATGCATCATTTCATTTGAGAAAACTTCATAATCTATATATGTTCATACATATTATAAAAAAGACACCAATTAAAATATATATGCCTCTCATATCTATTACCTTTTTTTCTTCTGAAATAAGTTAAATTAGAATTGTTTGATCTTAAGGTTGTGCTCCATAACCACTCATGTAAAGAGAAGAAAAGAAAAAAGAAATGAGAAACATAAAATTAAAGTTGACCTTGGCTATTTTATACACATGTTTGATCAGTTTCACCTTCTCTCCTCGATCTTCTTTCCCTCAAATTTTCCGGTTCTGAAACAAATAAATTCCTCGATCGATCGGTCAGGTCCAGTCACGATGCCTCTCCAGTCTCCCCTCCCTTTCTCACCTTTTTCTTTAATCGCAGAGTTCCGAAGCACAACCTACCAACCTACCATGAACCATGAACCATGAACCATGAACCATTCAAAGGTTCAGATCAGATTACTGTTAAATTGCAATGACAGAAATAGACGCAAACTCAGGAGTACTGACAACAAGGTCTTGGGTCAAATCAGGGATATGCATTTTAATTTTAAGTCTCAATTAATATTATTAATCCCCTCTGATTTCCCTTTTAATAAGTGCTACTAGTTATCTTCCACTAACCCTCAAAAAAAATAAGTGCTACTAGTTTGAGTTACGTTGCCAGGTCTCTTTCTTTTGTTAATGCAGCACGCCACTAATCAATTATCAATACATTAAGTTTATTACTATATGCTGCGGCCTGGGGCCCATATTTTCTTAGGATATAACATTAATTAACAAATTAATTGGGATTATTCGTTTAATTAGAAATAATATTCATACTAGAAGCCACTAATCCGACTTGATTCATTTGCAATTAGTTTAATTAGTTTACTAGAATTAATTAATTACCACATTAAGTAAAACCTTACATCAACAAACCAACGTAACAGTATAGTGACTAGTAACCTGATTGAACTAATTAATATAAAAGTAGTTCATTTTCTCAATCACCTCGGTGAAACAACAAATAAATCTAAATTTTTATTTACTTGAGTGTTAAAGCTGGTGTTGCTAATTTTTTTTTTACATGAAAAAAACGGATGAAATAATTATAAATAATATAATCGTTATGATGATTATATTGCGTGGCGAGCCATCGGTTAAAACAGTCTTTTTATGGAAATGAACCCAATCTGAATATTGTTGTTGTTGTTGTTGTCGTCGTCATAATTAATCACAATTTTTATGAATAATTTAATACTCTTATTAATATATACAGAAACATCCGTAAAAAAAATGTTATCTATCTACTCTATAATAAAACATAATTTATAAAACATATATTCCATAGACTTTATAAGATTCAGCATTATATATAGTTAATATAGTTCAAATTAAAATTTTAATAATTATACGGCTGATCATGAAGCACATTAACCAAAAATAGCCGACTAATAATTATCTTCACTGAAGATATTGAATTTTGAATATATAATTTCCTCATTGAAATATAATTAATATATTAATCAATAAGCACTTGACGTACGTAGTTCATGGAAATTTTTTATTAATTAATTAGTCTTATCTAAGTATATTTGTATTTGGGCTTGGTGATAAAAAAAAAAAATATAGATTTATTAAAGTGGCACATCGATTAGTTAGACTTAATCTTATAATTTTTCTCGGCACTTGTGTTTTGAACTTGTTGGATAAAAAAAAAAAAAACTAAATAGTGTAAATTATTTTTGACAAATATGAAAACGTAAAAAGAGAAATTGAATTCATTTCAGGTTTTCAACCTATGAAAAAAATGTGCAATTTTTTTATTCATACCTCTGTAAAATATTTTTTTTTCAAATAAAAATTAGAGGTTAAACCACCTAATTATTTAATATTCTTGTTATTACAACAAAATATTTTTTTCATATGAATTTCGAACTCATGACTTTTTACATAAAAATTATGTGTCTTTAGTCCTAGACTAAAGACTAGTTCTTTATAAAATAAATTATTCTATTCAAATGAGGACTAAAATATAAAATATAGGATCTTAACTATAAATTATTGTTTCAATTCTACTTTTTTTTCTATTACATTCATATTTTTTTTTTCCTTTTTGATAAAATGAAGTACAAACCTCTTAATTTTTAATATCCATAAAAAAAAAAATCAATATGAGTCTGTGACCTCCAACTAGAGGATTAATTTTGCCCGCCTAGGGCATGCCCGTCCTGCCCGCCCGTGTACCCGTGCCCGAGCCCGGCTATAGGTCGGGTACACGGGTACGGGCAAAAAACGGGCCGGACTCGATTTTTTGGGCAAATACCCGACCATACCCGGACCGACCATACCCGTACCCGACCATACCCGTACCCGTGTACCCGTGCCCGTACCCGTTTACCCGTTGTACCCTACCCGGGTACCTGTACCCATTGTACCCTACACGGGTACCCGTACCAGTTTAAATTCAAAATTTTCAAAATTTTAAAAATTCCCCCCAACCCATTTAAATTCTGTTTTTTTTTTTCTGTTTTTTAAATTCTGTTTTTTAAATCTATTTTTTTATTTTTGTTTTCTAATTTCTGTTTTTTAAATTCTGTTTTTAAATTCTGTTTTTTAAATTCTGTTTTAATTTCTGTTTTTTAAATTCTGTTTTTTAAATTCTGTTTTTTAATTTCTGTTTTTTAATTTCTGTTTTTTTATTTCTGTTTTTTAAATTCTGTTTTTTAAATTCTGTTTTAATTTCTGTTTTTTAAATTCTGTTTTTTAAATTCTGTTTTTTAATTTCTGTTTTTTAATTTCTGTTTTTTTATTTCTGTTTTTTAAATTCTGTTTTTTAAATTCTGTTTTAATTTCTGTTTTTTAAATTCTGTTTTTTAAATTCTGTTTTTTAATTTCTGTTTTTTGATTTTATATGTTAGATTCATTTTTAATAGGTTAAAAAATTGGTTTTTTAATTTATGTTTTTGACTATGTGAAGTAATTAGATTTGTTTTTAATAGGTTAGATTTTATTTTTGAAATTCGGATTTATTTTTAATAGGTTAAAAAAGATGTTAGATTTATTTTTGTGAATATGTTACATTAGATTTTATTTTAAAAGTGTTAGATTTATTTTTAAATAGATTAGATTTATTTTTGAAAATGTTAGACCTATTTTTGAATATGTTAGATTTATCTTGAATAGGTTAGATTTAATTTTGAATATGTTAGATTTATGTTGAATAGGTTAGATTTATTTTTAAAAATGTTAGATTTATTTTAAATAGGTTAGATTTTTAATTTATATTTTATTGTTTTAAAGTAATTGATTTAAGATATTTTTTATTTATATTTTATTTAACATATTAAAAATAAATGAACGTTTACAAAATATATTATCAATTTAAAATGAACGTTTAGAAAATATATTATCAATTTAAAATGTAAACTAAACATTTCAAGATATAAATAAATTATGAAACTATATAGTTAGAATGAGAATTTGAAAATAAAATAAAATGACTCGTGTAAAGAAATAAATAAACACATTTGTACTTAGCCGAATAAACATACAAATTTTTGCAAGAATAATTTTTATATATAAGTTACAAATTTTATTTATTTAGGAATTATAAAGATGTGACTTGATAATTTTATGTATATATATATGCACTATTTGATATTGAAGTATTGAACTATTCATATTTTAAAAGTCGAATTATAAACACGTAATAATATTTATACGACACTGTTAAAAAAAACAGAAAAAAAATATCCTAAAATTAAAAAATATATTAGAAATTGATCAACTTTTGATCTATAAAATAGTTCTTTTAGACAAAATCAATTGTCCTAATCTGAAAATAATTTAATACCTAATTCTCAAATGAAAAAATCACGTTTATGCCTGAATATCTGTCTTTGCTCTCTTCAATGATGGAAATTAATTGTTTTGCTAATATTTTGTTTTGAATTTATTTGATTAAATATTAAGTGATATTTGACAATTTTCAAATTAAGTAATGAAAATGTTGAGTTTAAGAGTAGAAGAAGAAAGATAACAAAAATAAACTCAAATATTAGTTTTAGTGAAACTAAATAATTTGTCAAATATCACTAATTGACACAAATGTCATACACTAGAATTGCATAACACTTTTTATTATAACATTAAAAAATACACAGAATTGACACAAATTTCAATTTATTTGGATTTTTCTACAATTAGTTATGAATTTTCAAAGTTCTACCGTAAGAAAAAACTTCAAACATCTATAACTTTGGCTATGAGTGTCGGATTCACGCGTTCTTCGACTTTTCGGAAAGGGGAGAACTAGACGGATCCGATTTTGCAATAATAATTAGAATGAGAATTTAAAAATAAAATAAAATGACTCGTGTAAAGAAATAAATAAATACATTTGTACTTAGCCGACTAAACATACAAATTTTGGCAAGAATAATTTATATATATAAGTTACAAATTTTAATTATTTAGGAATTATAAAGATGTGACTTGATAATTTTATGTATATATATACACACTATTTGATATTGAATTATTCATATTTTAAAAGTCGAATTATAAATACGTAATAACATTTATACGACACTGTTAAAAAAAAACAGCAAAAAAAAACCAACAAAAAAACAGAAACAAAAAAACCAGAAAAGACAGCAAAAAAAAAAAAAAAAACCCGTACCCGCCCTACCCGTACCCGGACCGCTCTACCCGTCAAGGGTACACGGGTACAGGTATAGGACGGGTAGGGTATGGTTTTTGAAAAAAAATACCCGACATACCCGTACCCGTATACCCTAGTACCCATCATACCCGTACCCGAGACGTACCCGTACCCGTGCCCGGGTATACCCGGGATACCCGTACCCGCCCGACCATTAATACACTACCTCCAACACTGAGAATATTATTATTAACTACTAAATCTTTTTCCAAAAATTTATGTCATTCAAATATTGTTCGCTAACTATTTCCCAACAAAAATTTATGCCATTCAAATATGTTCGCCAACTATTTCACAACAAATCAACACTCCTTCCCTGTCTGACAGGTCCTTTGTTACGGGGTGGCAAAAAAGCTTGTAGCTCATGCCTTGATCGTGATTCGCACTTGACTCGCTCGTTACTGAATTGAGCTGTTAACAAGCCAGCTCGCCATTAGCTCGGTTCAGAATTAACGAGTTCAAGCTGACCTAGCTTGCTCGCCAGCTAGCTCGGTTAGACATCAATTTGCGAATTTGTATAAACTTATGTGTATTTTAAACTGTTTAGTTCGGTTCAGCTCAATCCAAAAAGTTTTTAAAATTTATTTTCTTTTTGAAACAAGATCCAACTAGATCCAGCTCGTCAGCTCGCGAACTAGCTCGGACTAACTTGTCACAATTTTAAGTTAAGGTTTTAGCTCGAATACCTTAAATTCAGCTCGCTCGACTGTAGCTCAGTCCAGAATTAACAAACTAAGCTAGAATTTAGCTCAGACCGAGTCACTCGTTGCCACGTGAGGTCCTAAGGTTCGAAACGACTGCTTGAACTTTAAGCACATTTTACAAAATCACTATTTCATGGTTAGTGAGGGCCTTCCGATGGATCAATTTGCACAAATTTTGATGTGGATTGGACGATTCTGACCTCACATCGGACTGAATTGGTATGAAAGCCATCGAACCGCTCCCAATTCTTTCATGGATCCGTGTCCTCCCAGGTACTTGACTCAAAAAAATTGAAATGCACGGCCCAGATTTAATATCAGCCGGTGCCTGTTCGGGATGATGAAGGGAGCGCAGTATTATTTTTGCTTTGAGATTCGTGCAAAGTTAAAAATTTCAATCTCGGGCCGTCCGATTTAATTGTACTCAGTCAGGTTACCTGAGGGGATGTGAATTCTTCCTTAATAGGCCCTTTGATCAGGAAAATGGAAGTAAGGAACGAAGTGATGTTGCTTCTATCAGTTTTTTTTTTTTAAAAAAAGTGATGTTTCGTCTCCCGCCCAATCCAATCCTGTGTGTTCTCTGTTCCATAATTAATAATGAAACTGATACGTTGAAGTTACGTACTATTGTTTGAATTAGGTCTGGAGATAACTTTAAAAATGATTTCAACAGAGAAAAAAAATGAAAGAGAGAAAGACAAGTGGTATCAATTCATTGTCTCCTCCATAAGACACGAAAATCATATATGGTCCCTCTTATTAATTGAAGTTTTAGAAGCTTACATCACAACACACTCTCTCTCTCTCTCTCTCAAAGAAAAAAAAAAGCATAATATTTGTCAAAAGAAAGGCTGGTTTACTTTGTTGAGATTATCATAAAAGAAACCAGACAAGAATCAGAAAGAAAAAAACATTTGTTGAGTGCGTATCCTCTGAGATATCTCATATTTTGCATGACCGACGTGTCCGGTGCCTATTCGGGGTGACGTAGGGGGCCAGTATTATTTGAGCTTTGAGATTCGTGCAGAACGTACTGCAACGGTTGAGATTTTCCAAAAAGTCACGCAAAATATGAGATATCTTAGAGGATGAGAATTCGTAAGTTCAGGGGTAAAGAATTTAATATAGCAGTTTTGGCTTCATGCAGCGCACATACTATAGAATCAATGCAACCCATGCTACATGTGGTTCGTACTTCGTACGCTGCATGAAGCCAATACTGTTCTGTCAAAACATTTACCCGTGGTTCAATAACAGGTTTAAATTAAAAATAAAAGGTGCTTCTATATATCTCGGCCTAGCTCGAATGCTCCAGCTAAAAGAAAATCTAATCCAAATCCTTTTCCAATCTCGTACCGGTACTTAGGGGCGGATGTATATGTTATATATGGAAGTCAATTGACCTCCATTAATTTTCAAAATACATATACTTATACAGTATATACGTAATTTTCTATATAGTTTAGAGTAAAATGCTATGGATATAAATTGATCCCCATTCGAGACATGAATATTTTTTATAATT
This sequence comes from Carex rostrata, assembly GCF_964058835.1. Taxonomy (NCBI): domain Eukaryota; kingdom Viridiplantae; phylum Streptophyta; class Magnoliopsida; order Poales; family Cyperaceae; genus Carex; species Carex rostrata. The sequence goes on along the minus strand of NC_135920.1, from coordinate 12,295,802 downwards.
CACCTCCATAATTTATAAAAGCCTGGCTCCGCTCCTGCCAGTAATAGAGAGACAGTAATTATATCTCTAAAAATTGTTCATGTTTACTGCTCTGTTCGTCCAATTAAGAAATATACAACAACAGGTGGTGCTAGTGGGACATTTTGGGAAATTAGAGAAACTGAATCGAAAAGTGCAAAAGGATAAAATTAATTAATTTTTCTGTCATATTCAAACCATTTCATTACTTCAGACAAGAAAAGACAGAGAAAAAAAAAAGCATTTGTCGAGTGCAAACAGTGGTTCAGTTACAGGTTAAATTAAAAAAAGATCTCTATGTTTTCTAATTAAAATTGGTGGGAATGCCCCACTTTTTTCAAAAAAAATAAAAAATAAAATCGGATCCAAGTCCATCTACAATCTGGTACTGGTACTAGAGTGCCAGTAATTATATCTGCACAAATTGCTCATGTTTAGTGCTCTGTTCGTTGAATTTGGAAATAAACAGTAACAGTTGCTAGGGGGACCAATTTTGGAAAATTAGAGAGACTGAATCGAAAAGTGCAAAGGGAGCAGCTTAATTAATTTTTCTGTCATACTCAAACCAATATATTAAACCAAAATATCAAACCATTTCATTCAGATAGTTTGGAATGAAACTACAGAATCTTAATTACGATGAAATCTAAAAATCTGCCATTTCTTGCAAGCACAAATGAAAATGCATATTACAGAAACTTATATTATAAAATTTTAAAATAGCACAATTGTTTTTTTTTTGAGGGGAAGCCAGTAGCTAGGCTAAAATAGCACAATTGAAGCCTAATCAGATCATACAGAAAGTACAAAGGACCCTTGAATATTTTTCGACAATGAAAAGCATTTCATTAGCGCAGTACGAACCATGAAGACCATGAATATTATACAGACAGACTCTTGGATATTTATACTTTTTGACAATTAAAAGGATTTAGCGTCCTTGGATGAGCGGAAGGCCGATGGCTGTAACAATAATCGTCGATGGAACACCGAACAAAATGTGCTGCCAGAAAGACAGGTTGTACCTGTGAGAACACAAAACATCAGAAACTTCTCTTTATACCAACAAAATATAAGAATTTCAGTTTAGTTCTCCATCATTTTCGGAATTGTAGTTTCTATGAAATTATTTACATTGTCAACATTATTTGGTCAATTTTGCATAACATGTATGTTCGAAAAATTGTGATAGAGACATGGTACTATTATGTTCTTTATAGAAAACGTTCTGAATAGCTAAGATATCTATACTTACCCGTGAGTTGGTGATCGACGAGCCTGTTCACACACGATCAAGTTGGCAGCAGAACCGAGAAGTGTAAAGTTTCCTGCTACTGTGCTCACCCAAGCTAGGATCAACCATGACCTTGTTTCAGCTGCCGGTGATATGGCTGCTGCCGATCTCGCCACTTGGACTCCCAAAAGAAGCACTGCATATTCCTCATGATATTAGAAACTATTGTTTATCATGTTTGCAATTATTATATGAATACATCGATCACAAGGTACGAACTAATGGCTCACCTGTCGGAACATTAGACGCTAGATTGGAGAGTAGTAGAATGACCAGAGAGAGAACAACTACCCCACTGGTATGGTTGATTCTAGCATAAGGCTCCATTAAGTTCCAAAATACACTCGGTATGCCAGTTCGGTTGAAGCCATCGACAGTTATGAACATTCCACAAAAGAATATAAGCAGAGAGTAGGATACCTGCCAAATTAAATGATGACAAATGATGATTAAATAATATTTTGAAGTCTAAGCTACAGCTGATTAAATTGATTTAAAAAGGTACATATCATTATGAATATGACACAACAAATTTAAAGGCCTATTGTACTAATATCATGGGTATAGAAAGAAACGGCTCTTTTCTAAAATTACTAAAATCTGACACAACAAAATTAAAGGCCTATTGTCTTAATTAATTTTGAAAGCTCATGTATACATAACAAAAGAACATGTAAAGAACAACTAACCTTATCGAGGCAAGGACCGGCATCTCTAAAATCAATCACCACGAGTGCTAAGGCAGCAGTTATAGCGACCCACGACATGTTAAGTCCCATGAGCAGAGCTGCGAGCATGCCTATTGCTACAACATACACAAAGGCCTTCAAGATCAGCGACTTCTTTGTCAAGCACCTCTGCATGTCAGCGCACTGCACTGACCCTCTACCCTTTTTCGACCGGGACTCGTGCGGGGGGGTCAACTCCTCAGGTGCGGGGCTCATGTGCGACATTCTTGCTGGAGAGAATTTATGCGAGATGACGTCTTCTTCTACCACTCCTTCCTCTATCATCTCTTCTTCACTTTTTCCGGAAAGTTCCTTCCAATACATGCATAATAACATCACTATGTTGACCACAACCCCAATAAGCATTGCCGGTGCAATACCGAAGAAGAACTTGAGGAAAGAAATCTTGCTCTCAACAGCTATGACGAGGTTTTGCGGGTTACCAATGGGGGTTGCGCTAGACCCGATATTAGCGCTAGATGCAAGGGCCAGTAAAAATGGTTTGGCAGGGAGATTATGCTGCCGTGCTAACTTGAGGACAAATTCAGTTAGCACAATGCATGTTGTATCATTTGTAAATAATGCACTAGCAAAGGCAGATATGAGGCAAACACGGCAGAGTAGATCCTTGCCGCCTCTACTTTTCCAGGAAAGCAGACGGCCCAAGTACATGAACATATTCGCTTTCTCAAGGTAGATGCTGACAACCATCGTGCCAAAAAGGAGGCCGAGAATCGGGAGATCTATTGAGGCATAGGCTTGTGAAGGGCTAATGACTTGAAATATGACCATGAGCATCGCACCGAGAAGAGAGCCAGCGGTACGACCGATTGGGAGGAAAGGGACAGCTGGAAATACAGCCAGCATCCAAAAGATACCGAAGGCAATTGAGCCGAGTACAACTTCGGGGATAGAAGCTAGCTTCATTTTTCTTGGTTATTTTTTTTTTCTTTTTGGAATGTGAAATATATAGAGGAGGTTTCGTTCACCGTAACTTGGTTCGAATTGGGAAGCTGGTGTTTAACGGATAAGAGTTACAAATGTCCTCTTGTCGATGCGAGCTTTGAGAAGGAAAAAAAGTAAGAATAATATCAGTACTAAACAATTACAAATTCTGCAATCTTTTTTATAATGGTGATTAAAGTGCATGATGCAAAACTTGGTAAGGCACTAGTATCCACACTTTATTTACTTAATCCTGCTTCATTTCATTTCATAGGTGATAGCAAAATATACGAGGATTCAACCTAATCGATCTTGAAGACCATCTTTGTTTTTTTTTTTTTGAGCGGGACATCATGTTTATCTAGTTAGTAGCTATTTTTTTAGAATATGATATTCGAGAGACAGTAAATGCTGAACAATAAATTAATTAAGAAGGCAAAAAGAAAAGATTAGCGTTATGCTACCGAATTTTTTGTACAAAATAAAAGCTGGTTACTTTATCATCAGAATCATATATAATTAAATAGAAGACTATAGAGGCATATCCTGATCTAAGTAATGTTATGGAGAATGAAGTAATGAAACACTACCAAAGAATTTAGACTAAAGAGATAGAGAGAGATTTACCTGCTTAATTTCTCTTACCAGATTTGCCGGTAAAGCAAAAAAGAGCGGGAAAAGTTTCATATGCTGCACTAACTTGAGTTGCCATTTTATAGAGCCTGGTCTCATTAATTATACTTGAGGAAAAATTAGCAAAAGTACCCTTCAACTATTACAAATACCAAAATAATTCTTCAGCGCTGTGGCAGTTTTTTTTTTCTTCATTTTTCAGTTATGATTGATTAACTGATTCTATACCAAGTTATGTTATATATGGTATACATTTTATGAGAAAAATCTTTCAGGTTGCAAAAGTATATCAATGAGCTAGCAATAGCTTTTTACATTTCACTTTTTATAAATATTTATCAATATTTCAAGCTTTTATTTTTTGCATTATATAGACAATAGTATGATAAGTATTCAACAAAAATTCTGAGTTGAAATTTGTGGGATTGATCATTCGATCATCTATTAATTCATCAAAAAAGAAATTTCGTCTAAGTATTTACCTATTCGATGTTTAATCTATAGCAACTGTTTTTCATCTCAAATTATAATTCAATATAAACCTAGAACAATACATACTAAATATGAATTATGTATTTAAGTGACCAAACTCCAAAGTGCAAATTTAATGAATCTTACGGTCAATTTTACAAAAGCTAAAGGAGTTGGTAATTAACTGATTAACTCAGTTGAACATGCTTTATCTATTCTACTTACTAATTAATGGAAAGGATTAGATTACCATATTATATATTCAACAAACCCACAGACCTAAGCTCCTATTGGAGAAGAGTGATCAAGCATTATAAGTTTTAAAGTTTCATTTTATTTATTTACGCTTTTGTCTTTTATCACCAAGTGACCCAGCTGTGAACTTTGCACTAGCTGAGAGGAGAGGATTAGATACCAGGAACAAGTGACATCCTATCAAATGCAAACATTTTTTTTCTTTTTCTCTCGTTGATATTTCTTTGGCAACGCACAAGGGCTTGATTTTCTAAACGTGGATTATTATATATTTATGTCCCATTTTTATACAGGAATGATGCATTGGTCGGTTTGAAAGCATACTTTATATAACTTAGATAATATAGTATATATCCAATTTGTTAGAGTCCTATAATAGAGAAAAGGTACCTTTGGATAGTAAATTAAGTACATAAATATCATGCTAGCTGGCTATAGTTCTAATATTAGGTATATATATAAACATCTTGTTTGCAGCCTATAACATGCTACTACCTTTTTACTTCCTATTGATAGCATTATAACATAGCAAAATAACAGCATGTTATTCACTACAGCATATTCAGACCCATTTATGTTTTCCAACTGTAAAATTATTTGCAAAGCAATCTAATTCCAATAATTCGTTTGTCTCAAGGAACATATTTCTGTTCTTCTTCTTTTTTTCACTACAGTAGATGCAATCTTGATTGTCACATAAATTTGGACCGAAATTTTTATTAATAACAAATTAGTTAATTAAATATCGATAATGGAGAACGAATCTGAGTTTTTTCGAGATATAGGAAAAACATGATAGTTTATAAAGTTCTCTGAACGTTATAGACTATCACGGCCTAGAACAGTGTCAGTTCATGCCAAAACAGGGTTTGTTTCTGATAGAAACAGAGGCCGAAATAGGTTGTTCCTGGCCGTAATAGTCTATAATGTCCCGAGGACGTTATAAACTATCACGTTTTTCCTATATCTCGAAAAAACTCAAATCTGTTCTCCATTATCTATATTTATTTAAATAATCTCCTATTAATAAAAATTTCGGAAATTTGGATGAAATATGATATTTGAGCTAGATCGCACCTAGCTATAGCAGATGCTCCTTATAGCTGGCTAGATCACACCTACAGCCCTGCCCACTACCATATGGTCCATATCACATGTTTTTTATTTATCCTTTAATTTGTTCATATGTTAATTGAACTGTCAGTTTCTTTTGAGCTTAATTTATTTTACATATCATTAGCTCTCATTTAATTTAGAGAGGTGCTAACTGTCTTCAGAAGTCATATGTTCTGGCTGGCTCCTCCATGGGTGAACAAAGTAATTTATCTGTATGTATTAACCTGCAAAAATTAATCTTACTTATATTATATAAAATTATGTACAAAAATTAATGGGAGAGTATCCGCGAGGATAAAATTGACTATCTGCGAGGGTATACCGATATAAATGTGTTTTTTTTATTAGCAACAATAGTATCCGTGAGGGTATACCGACAGTATTGGTCGCGAATACTCTCCCATTCTTGTATGACTCAAGACTTATTTCAAATTTGATGTTATTTTGTGATAATGTGACACAAATTTGTTACTGTGCAAATTGGAGGTAATTAATCTGACTCTTGACGATTGAAATCAGTCCTTTTAATCTAATAGTTATCCACGTAACATAAATTTGGTTCTAGTAATTGTAGAATGCTTTGTACGTTGTGTTTAATTTCCAGTAGTCATGTTGATCTATTATGATTTGAAAATGCAAATATGCTAGGTTACTATGACATGCAATGATTATCTTGCTTAAAATTGTAATTAATTGCAACAAACTAATAGTTTCCTTAGTTGGGAAAGAAAGTTATGTAATTAAACAAAAGAAAAAAATATATATATTGCTATGTAAAATGTTTGCTGGTAATGGCACTTCCTCTTCGTTGCTCTTCAATGATTACTATCTACAGTCATATTCAGCCGAACTTTTTTACTTTTTAGAAATATAAAAAAAAATGCCAAAAATGAGATAGATTCCTTTTTTTTCATCGCATGAATGAGAAAAAACAATTAATCAGAGGCGGATTCAGAATTTTCGCCAGGAAGATAAAAAAATAGTAAATCGGATTTAAATAACTAATTAGATTTTTAACAATTAAACTCTAATTGATTCTAAATTTTCAATATTCCAACTTCTAATATTAACTCTAATTTGAACTTTCAGACTTTCACCCAATCACAAACCAGGAAACAAAAAAAATACCGAATTGATAAATGAATTTCAATTAGACCAAACTTGTGAGCGAAGAGAGAGAATTGATGTCTTGGTGAGCGGACTTTAGAGAGTCAGATAGAGACTTGAGAGAGAGAGAGAGAGAGAGAGAGAGAAAGCTTCAGAGAGACTTGATTGTATTTATGTTCTTCTTATTTATTTTTATTGTTATTATGGCCATGAGAGGTTAAATTTCTCATCTCTAGGTTGAGGGATGTACTTGAATTCTTAATTATGCTTTAATACTTGTTCGTTTATATCTTGTTTTGTATTTATGATCTGAATTTCTATTGCGCTTTATACTTTATACATCATTGCATACATAGTTCGGTCTACAGATTGTCAATGATCTTCACGTGCCTTCAATAAGTAATTCAGAAAAATATGTGTGAGGAATTACTCATAAGTAGTGATGAGATTGAGGCTAACGAGACTTGATAGCGGTACAAATACTAGGGTTCGAACCCAAGGTGTTCCCTTGGCAGGATAGTATAAATTGCATTTAGTTTAGGACTAGTCACCCCCAGATTAAGCCGACATCTAATACATAGACTAAGTAGTTTAATCGCCCCTCTTTGTTAGATTAGGCCTTAGTTAGAATAACATTAGAAAACTCAATGTGGAGTCTTTAGAATTATTTCAACAACATGATAGTATAGGAAAAAAAAACATATTTCATACTTAAAATACCTTAGTCTTTGTAGCCCTAAAGCTGATCGAAAGATCAGGAAAAAACTCAGATCGCATAACAAATATCCCAGTATACCGTGCGGGGTAGTAATAGTGTTGTATTTGGGATATGAAGAAGACGAAGTCTATACCGTACACGACAGTGATAGTACCATATGCGGTATAAATAAAAGTGTATTTTGCATAATTAGGAAGGATAGAAACCTGAACCCCAGGGACTTTCTACCTAATGAAATACTCTATGTACTTATTTTGCTTGATTACATTTATCACCATAAAATCTTTTAAAAAACCAACCAATTTAGACTAGTAAAAAACTTAATGCACTATATGTGTGGATCGACACTCTAATTAATACTATACGGTATAATCATACACTTGTGATATGATTGTAAGTTTAATTAGAATTTATAAATATCAAAACTATAGTTCTCCTTTCGAGTCATCATCCTCCCGTTGATTAGATTTGTTTGGGTTTATTTTTTAGTAAAGGTTAGAGATAAGTCATCCAACTATTCAATATCTACAAAAAAATCATCCTTCTGAATTTTTAACTCACGACCTTCCAAATAAAAAAAAATATTAACTTTGTTACTAGTCATATTTAGAGTTTTAAAAGAGACCGAATCAAATCAGTCCCTACGGTTTACATAATGTAATTTGAAAGTTTGTCACATAAAAAAAAAAGTACCTTAAAGAGAGTAAATCATTCGATCCATCCATGAGATGAAAAAAAAACCTATATATATACTTTCCGATATTCTATTTTTACCATTTCTAAAAATAAAAATAATTTGAACGAATAAATTAGTTCGGCATATTCAGACCAGTCCACAAATCATTTGAACAATTATGGGAGCCAGGTAGCAAGAGCACCTCCATCTAACTTACCAAATGGAGAGGAAAATAATATGAGGAGACATACTAGGAATTAAATGCATTCGTTTTATGGCGATACAAAGGTCACTTTACTTGCATCCAATTCGAAGACCAAAAAGGGTTTCAATGATAAAGGTCATGGACCAAAATGCTCAGTTCATGTGCCCAGTGCCTCACCAATAATGTCGTTTAATTTGGGAATTCTGATCCTTTTAAAGTAACTCAAAGTTTGAGTTTGAATCCGGACCGTCCATTTTAATATTCACGAATATTATTAGAACACCGTGGCTGAATTGTAACTTGACCTAATTGGTCTAGATTCTGACTGGACGGTCTGAATTCTCTCTCAGTTTCGCTTGTAAATTAGACTGAGAGAAGCTCTAGGTATCGTAAATTATGTCCAATCATTTAATAAAAGAATTTATATATTAATTTTAACTGCAATCATATTTTACTTGACTTCGTGTTGAGCTTAGTGAACTGACGCAAAGGAGTCCCGTTACGATCTTATCCGGTAAACTCACGTACTGATTAAATAATAATATAGAAGAATAAAAAATAAAATCTCAAATAAAGACACAAATAAAACTTTCTATTTCAAACTTCACTGCCCCAACAGGGGAGTCTCGTTACATGTTTATGGTAAAACAAAAATTAAAAAAACATCATAGGAAATGCAAACTATTAAATACTATTAGTGCTAATTTCTAGATGATATATAGTCAAACATTTTAATTACTTCTTTAAAGACCGCCATGGCTTCAATGAAAGTTGTCAATTTTAATAAATCATTAATTCAATACGGCTCATGCACCCAAAGTAGTTGAAATCAAATTTCAAGTTGTACATATAACTCCTTAATTGATATGGATCTGGTGTGGCTATCATTTACATCTGAATCTGAATCGGACATATCTTCAATACACACCGCGTCATGAACTCCTTGAATTCAAAAGTCTGATCCTTCATTTCATTTTTTTTAATGAAAATGACAAATTAATTTAAGCTTAGGATGAAATTTGAAAATCCGATCCTTTAAAAAAAAAATGTTTCAGAATAAAATTATCATGACCGGAATATTTTTATTTCAACCTTTCTATATTTCAAAGTTAGTTTGATATATTTTTTTTTAATTTTAATTTAAAATTTTACATCCCTTAAAAAATGACAAACGTGCGAAATACACTTGTTATTGGATTGCATTAGGTCAAGATTGGATCGATTTTTTTTAGGATCAATATTAAATGTTAATGTTTACTATAATATATTTGGGGGAAAAAAAAAACCCCCAAAATGAGGGAATTCACATTTAACTGGGTTGCTAAGCCAATTTGCAGCTCATTTATGGGGGGGCGCAGATTGACTTAGCGGTCCGAATAAATATAAATTTCCCAATTTTGGGATGTTTTTTTTTTACAATTAATATGAAAAAACAAATCTACTTTTACATTTAAATAATTAATACAGATTTCAAATTTCAAATACTTCCATTTTGTTATGGACTAATTCAGAATGTAATCTCTTCATTTATAAAAGATGAAACCAAAAAAAAAAAAAAATGAAAAGTCAAGGTCGGATCAAATTTTAATCAATACTTCACATATGACACAGTCAAAAATATATATATATACATCCGAATATCCAATACTTCATAGCTCCAAAAAGTTTGAGAATAGTGACACAATGCTACCAACATTATTATAATCTATAGGTTGCTATCAAAGATTGAACTTTGATTATTTTTAATACCATGCAGACTTTTTTGTGATGTCAAACCTAAATTCATTGTCAGATTTTGATTGGATAGACTCTGCAGGGCAATTAAGATACGGGATTTTTTTATTCATCCAAGTTCATTAAAAATAAATATAGGAAAATGAGCAAAGCTAGAGTGTGATATGAGTGTGATATGCTTATCAAGAGGGTTTGGTAAGTACAATTTTAAAAGTATATCGGATCGACTTCAAGTGTTGAATTCAAACCGTCGAAATCTATGTACTTCATGAGTGATGTATGTACATGGAAAATTTTGAAAGTTTCGAATTTATTTGCTACAAGATCAAGCGGTCAAAGAAATAAACATTTTATAAGTTATATAAAACAACTTACAAATTAACTTATAAAATATTCATTTCTTTGACCGCTTGACCTTTTAGCAAATAAACTCAAAACTTTCAAAATTTTCCATGTACATGCATTCCTAATGAAGTACATGAATTTTAACAGTTTGGATTTAGCATTTAAAATCGATCCGATATACTTTTGAAGTTGTACTCACTAAAACCTCTTAGTGAGCACATCACACCCTAGCTTTACTCTAGGAAAATTTATGAATTGTCTGAAATTTTTAATGTGAATTACAAATCAAACATTTAGAGGGAGAAAAAAAAAATTCAAAAAAGGACAAAGTCGATCGGAATATCCCGATCTCTAAATCCGCCCCTGCTCATTCACACATTTCACTCTCATTACTTAAAAAGTCAATTTTCACCCCCTGAGTGTAGTAACCCTTCTCTCTCTCTCTCTTTCTTTTCTTTTTTTTTTCATAAAAGCCCGTAGGCAGATAAGTACAGAGTTCAAGTAGCAGAAAGCTCATTCTATCCTCTGTGCAAATAACGGAAAGGTAAAACCAGTGACATCCCACCCCTTGTTTTAACAAGAAAAAAAGAACTAACGTTAAAATAGAACTAGTTTTAATGAGATTCAAAAATTACCGTTTTAATTAATAATCTGAATTAAAAGTTGGTGGTTTTAATATGATATCTAATGGCTGTACGCATAATATTACTTGCTTGCGGGGTACAATAATCAATTATAAAAAGATAAATAATATAAAATATTTTGAGTGAGGCTATGTAATTGGCATGGTGCATATTGGTCCAAAGGATGAATACTTTCGTTTACAGATTCCATACAGTCAATTTGAATATGATTTTCATATGAAAATATATTTATTGAACTAATACTTTCGTTTACATATTCCATATAGTGAATATGAACATGATTTTCATATGAAAATGCACTTACAAACTAAATTTTAAATTTTTATTATTTAATTTACTGTTTTTCTAGATAGATAGAAATTTATAATGTTTGAACGGTCTAGAATATTCAAACTAAGTAATTATTTATCTGTCTAAAAAATAGTTAAAAAAAAAAAATGTAAAATCTGGTCCATGTAAATATTTATACAAAAATCATGCTGAACAATTCAGATCGGTTGTTTGAATTTTAAAATAAAGATATTGATTCATATTATGCATAGTACCGTATCCTCGCTCAAATATTGTTATCTTACAAACATTACTTGCACTATATTAATCTTACAAACATTACTTGCACTATATTTATCTTACAAACATGTCCAATTTTTTTTAAATGAAATAGTCCAGATTAAGTATTAATTGAAAGGTCAAAAATGGCTTCTATTTTCATAATAAAATTATTTCTTCTATTTTTTTTTTGCCATTGACAACTTTCCCAATGCAAAAAACAGGTGTCTAACATTTGGTATTAATTAATTGATTGATCAAATAAAAGAACGATATGCCAAAATTATCTCTTTTTATTAATTGCTGATTATAATTTTTCTGTTTTTAATTGATCTATTGGTCTGAAAAAAGGTGGTGAATTAGATACTAATCTTCTTCAGTTGAAGGATGAAGCTGCGATGTGACTTTCGTATATGGAAGATCAAAAATTCATCAAATTGGTGGGTTGAGAATTGAGGGTTTAGGGTTGAGGGTTGAGGGTTGAGGGTTGAGCGTTTTAGGTTTCGGGTTTTGGGATTTGGGTTTCAGGATTCGGGTTTTGGGTTTCGGGATTCGGGTTTTGGGATTCGGGTTTTAGGTTTCGAGTTCTGCGTTCGGTGTTCCGGGTGCAGGGGTTCAAGGTTTCGGGGTTCGGGGTTCGGGGTTCGGGGTTCGGGGTTCGGGGTTCGGGGTTCGTGGTTCGGGGTTCCGGGGGTTCGGGATTTTGGGGTCCGGGGTCCATTCAAGGAGTAAATTTACTATTTAATCTTCTCTTCAGCTTTTAGTTTCTCCTCCGTCTGCATTCCATTGTATTACCTTCATAATCCATAATTCAAATAAATAAAACAAACAAACTAAAAGCCATGGCACCAAAAGGAAATGGAAATGGAAATGGAAAAGGAAACAAAAAACAAAAACAATTAGCAGCAGTAGCAGAAGGAGGTTCTCTAGACAAGAAGCAAAAGAATGTAGTAGGCTTATTATCCAAATCCAAACCCAAATCTAAATCCAACAATGTGGTAAGAATTTGGACAGAGGAAGATGAAACAATCCTCCTACAGGCATTGGTACAATATCACCACCAAAACCAATGCCTACCTCATCGAAACAATTATGCTTCATTCCTCTCAAATTTGGGGCACCCTTTCTCCTTCTCTTTCCAGCCCGACCCATCTCAGCTATACAACAAAATTCGTGTTCTTTGACACTTCTACAGGAAGCAAAAGAAGAATCCTCAATCTGTCAAAGAAGGAAATAATAGGTATATATATCATATATTTAAAAAAAAAATCAAAATTGCTAATTACTGACCTGACCTGACCTGATGTACCTTTTCTTTTTCAAAATTAGACTTGTCTATGACATGTGCCACAAGCTTTTTGGCAAAGGTGATGATGGTGTTGTTGCCGAGGAAGATGAAGACAATTATACTAATCTTCTTCAGTTGAAGGATGAGGCTGCGATGCAACTTTTGCGACTTTTGTATATGGAAGATGAAAAATTCATCAGATTGGTGGGTTGAGGGTTAAGGGTTGAGGGATTCGAGATTCGTGTTTTGGGTTTTGGGTTTCGAATTCAGGGTTAGGGGTTCGGGAGTTCGGGAGTCGGTGTCCGGGGTCTGGGGTCCGGGATCCGTTTAAGGTGTAAATTTACTATTTAATCTTCTCTTCAACTCTTAGTTTCTCCTCCGTCTCCATTCCATTGTATTATCTTCATAATCCATAATTCAAATAAATAAAACAAACAAACTAAAAGCCATGGCACCAAAAGGAAATGGAAATGGAAAAGGAAACGGAAAACAAAAACAATTAGCAGCAGTAGTATGAGGAGGTTCTCTAGACAAGAAGCAAAAGAATGTAGTAGGCTTATCATCAAAATCCAAATCCAAAAATATGGTAAGAATTTGGAAAGAGGAAGATGAAACAATCCTCCTACAGGCATTGGTACAATATCACCACCAAAACCAATGCCTATCTCATCCAAACAATTATGCTTCATTCCTCTCAAATTTAGGAAACCCTTTCTCTTTCTCTTTCTAACCCGACCCATCTCAGCTATACAACAAAATTCGTGTTTTTTGACACTTCTAGAGGAAGCAAAAGAAGAATCCTCAATCTGTCAAAGAAGGACATAATACGTATATATATTATATATTTTAAAAAAAATTCAAAATTACTTATTACTGACCTAACCTGATGTACCTTTCTTTTTTCAAAATTAGACTTGTCTATGAGATGTGACACAAGATTTTCGGCAAAGGTGATGATGGTGTTGTTGCCGAGAAAGATGACGACAATTATACTAATCTTCTTCAGTTGAAGGATGAAGCTGCGATGTGACTTTCGTGTATGGAAGATCAAAAATTCATCAAATTGATGGGTTGAGAATTGAGGGTTTAGGGTTGAGGGTTGAGGGTTTTAGGTTTCGGGTTTTGGGATTTCAGTTTCAGGATTCGGGTTTTGGGTTTTGGGATTCGGGTTTTGAGATTCGGGTTTCAGGTTTCGAGTTCTGCGTTCGGGGTTCAGGGTGCAGGGGTTCGGGGTTCGGGGTTTTGGGGTTCAGGGTTCGGGGTTTGGGGTTTCGGGGTTCGGGGTTCCGGGGGTTCAGTTGTTCAGAGTTTCGGTGTTTTGGGGTCCGGGGTCCATTCCAGGAGTAAATTTACTATTTAATCTTCTCTTCAGCTTTTAGTTTCTCCTCCGTCTCCATTCCATTCTATTACCTTCGTAATCCATAATTCAAATAAATAAAACAAACAAACTAAAAGCCATGGCACCAAAAGGAAATGGAAATGGAAAAGGAAACGGAAAACAAAAACAATTAGCAGCAGCAGCTGGAGGAGGTTCTCTAGACAAGAAGTAGAAGAATGTAGTAGGCTTATTATCCAAACCCAAATCGAAATCCAACAATGTGGTAAGAATTTGGAAAGAGGAAGATTAAACAATCCTCCTACAGGCATTGGTACAATATCACCACCAAAACCAATGCCTACCTCATCCAAACAATTATGCTTCATTCCTCTCAAATTTGGGGCACCTTTTCTCCTTCTCTTTCCAGCCCGACCCATCTCAGCTATACAACAAAATTCGTGTTCTTTGACACTTCTACAGGAAGAAAAAGAAGAATCCTCAATCTGTCAAAGAAGGAAATAATAGGTATATAGATCATTTGTTTTTTTAAAAAATCAAAATTGCTAATTACTGACCTGGCCTGACCTGATGTACCTTTCCTTTTTTTCAAAATTAGACTTGTCTATGAGATGTGCCACAAGCTTTTCGGCAAAGATGATGATGGTGTTGTTGCCGAGGAAGATGACGGCAATTATACTAATCTTCTTCAGTTGAAGGATGAGGCTGCGATGCAACTTTTGCGACTTTTGTATATGGAAGATGAAAAATTCATCAGATTGGTGGGTTGAGGGTTAAGGGTTGAGGGATTCGAGATTCGTGTTTTGGGTTTTGGGTTTCGAATTCAGGGTTAGGGGTTAGGGAGTTCGGGAGTCGGTGTCCGGGGTCTGGGGTCCGGGATCCGTTTAAGGTGTAAATTTACTATTTAATCTTCTCTTCAACTCTTAGTTTCTCCTCCGTCTCCATTCCATTGTATTATCTTCATAATCCATAATTCAAATAAATAAAACAAACAAACTAAAAGCCATGGCACCAAAAGGAAATGGAAATGGAAAAGGAAACGGAAAACAAAAACAATTAGCAGCAGTAGTAGGAGGAGGTTCTCTAGACAAGAAGCAAAAGAATGTAGTAGGCTTATCATCCAAATCCAAACCCAAATCCAGATCCAAAAATGTGGTAAGAATTTGGAAAGAGGAAGATGAAACAATCCTCCTACAGGCATTGGTACAATATCACCACCAAAACCAATGCATATCTCATCCAAACAATTATGCTTCATTCCTCTCAAATTTAGGGAACCCTTTCTCTTTCTCTTTGCAACCCGACCCATCTCAGCTATACAACAAAATTTGTGTTTTTTTGACACTTCTAGAGGAATCAAAAGAAGAATCCTCAATCTGTCAAAGAAGGACATAATAAGTATATATATTATATATTTCAAAAAAAAATCAAAATTACTAATTACTAACCTGACCTGATGTACCTTTCCTTTTTCAAAATTAGACTTGTCTATGACTTGTGCCACAAGCTTTTCGACAAAGGTGATGATGGTGTTGTTGCCGAGGAATTATATATGATATTATTTAAAGCATGTTGGGTTGAATTATATATAATATTATTGTCTGAATTTTTTTACTATTTATTAAGCCACTTTGAAAGTCGCTGATCCGATGGTCCAGAAATTTTTACTGTTTTTTTACTGTTCACAGCAAAACAGCAATTTTTAAAAATGCTTAATAAATAGTAAAAAAATTCCAAAAAATGTAAAATTTGGTCTCCAAGCACATTTCAATATGGATTAAATATCTAACGGTTCGGATCGATCGTTTGGACATTGGAAGCGCAAAAATGAGTTATAAACATATGTGGGGATATGCTTATATAAGCATAGGTACCAACCTCTATATATATAGAGAGAGAGAATATATATATATATAGAGAGAGAGAGAGAGAGATGGGCTATGGTGCATTGCAATGCATGAACCCTTTTATGCATTGCACTATAAATCATGGATTTAAAGTCCAAACGACCAATCCGAACCGTTCATCTTGTTCTTCATATTAATATGTACTTGGGGACCAAATTTGACATTTTTTGGAATTTTTTTACTATTTATTAAGCAATTTTGAAAGTCGCTGATCTAATGGTTCAGAAAATTTTACTGTTTTTTACTGTTCACAGCAAAACAGCAATTTTCAAAAATGCTTAATAAATAGTAAAAAAATTTCAAAAAATGTAAAATTTGGTCTCCAAGCACATTTCAATATGGATTAAATATCTAACGGTTCGGATCGGTCGTTTGGACTTTAAATCCATGATTATAGTGCAATGCATAAGGGGGTTCATGCATTGCAATGCACCATAGCCCATCTATATATATATATATATATATATAGAGTTAGGCTGGGGTGCTATGGATAGCATAGTGGCCTCTATGCTACGGCTCAATATTCGAGTTTTCAAAATCCAAACGGTCGATCCGAACCGTTCATCTTATTCTCCATATTAATATCTGCTTGGAGACCAAATTTTATAATTTTCTGAATTTTTTTACTATTTATTAAGCCACTTTGAAAATCGCTAATCCAACGGTTTTACTGTTTTGTGCAGCCACCGTTGGATCAACAATTTTGTAAAATACTTAATAAATAGTAAAAAAATTCAGAAAAATGTAAAATTTGGTCTCCAAGCAGATATTAATATGGAGAATAAGATGAACGGTTCGGATCGACCGTTTGGATTTTGAAAACTCGAATATTGAGCCGTAGCATAGAGACCACTATGCTATCCATAGCACCCCAGCCTAACTCTATATATATATATATATATATATATAGATAGATAGAGAGAGATGGGCTATGGTGCATTGCAATGCATAGGCCATGGTGTGCATTGGACCATAAATTACTGATTCAAAGTCCAAATGACCGATCTAAACCGTTCATCTTGTTCTCCATATTAATATGTGCTTGGAGATCAAATTTTATATTTTTTGGAATTTTTTTACTATTTATTAAGCCACTTTGAAAATCGCTGATCCAACGGTGACTGTTTGGAACAGTAAAATCAGAAGCCACCGTTGGATCAGCGATTTTCAAAGTGGCTTAATAAATAGTAAAAAAATTCCAAAAAATATGAAATTTGGTCTCCAAGCACATATTAATATGGAGAACAAGATGAACGGTTTGGATCGGTCATTTGGACTTTGAATCGGTGATTTATGGTCCAATGCACACCATGGCCTATGCATTGCAATGCACCATAGCCCATCTCTATATATATAGAGAGAGAGAGAGAGATGGGCTATGGTGCATTGCAATGCATGAACCCTTTTATGCATTGCACTATTAGTCATGGATTTAAAGTCCAAACGACCAATCTGAACCGTTCATCTTGTTCTTCACATTAATATGTGCTTGGGGACCAAATTTTACATTTTTTGGAATTTTTTTACTATTTATTAAGCAATTTTGAAAGTCGCTGATCTGATGGTCCAGAAAATTTTACTGTTTTTTACTGTTAACAGCAAAACAGCAATTTTCAAAAATACTTAATAAATAGTAAAAAAATTCCAAAAAATGTAAAATTTGGTCTCCAAGCACATTTCAATATGGATTAAACATCTAACGGTTCAGATCGGTCGTTTGGACTTTAAATCCGTGATTATAGTGCAATGCAGAAGAGGGTTGGTGCATTGCAATGCACCATAGCCCATCTCTCTCTCTCTATATATATATATATATATAGAGTTAGGCTGGGGTGCTATGGATAGCATAGTGGCCTCCCGTGCTACGGCTCAATATTCGAGTTTTCAAAATCCAAACAGTTGATCCGAACCGTTCATCTTATTCTCCATATTAATATCTGCTTGGAGACCAAATTTTACATTTTTCTGATTTTTTTTACTATTTATTAAGTATTTTACAAAATTGTTGATCCAACGGTGGCTGCACAAAACAGTAAAACCGTTGGATTAGCGATTTTCAAAGTGGCTTAATAAATAGTAAAAAAAATCAGAAAAATGTAAAATTTGGTCTCCAAGCAGATATTAATATGGAGAATAAGATGAACGGTTCGGATCGACCGTTTGGATTTTGAAAACTCGAATATTGAGCCGTAGCACGGGAGGCCACTATGCTATCCATAGCACCCCAGCCTAACTCTATATATATATATATAAATATATATAGAGAGAGAGAAAGAGAGAGATTGGCTATGGTGCATTGCAATGTATAGACTCTTTTGTACATTGGATTATAAATCACTGGATTCAAAGTTCAAATGACCGATCCAAACCGTTCATCTTGTTCTCCATATTAATATGTGTTTGGAGACCAAATTTTACATTTTTTTGAAAAAAAATTTACTATTTTTTTAGATTTATTGAAAATCACTGTTTTCAGACAAATTTGAATCACAAATTTTATTATTTTTTTTAGATTTACTGAAAATCACGGTTTGAATTGATTTTTTTAGATTTAGGCTGCGGTTGGCCAAAGGTAATTAGGTATTGGGTGGGGAGACAAAATCAGGTGGGAATTTGCATTTGCTCAGAGAAGCAAATTTCAGAGTTCAAGCCTTTTTCTTCTTAAGCCAGACAATCAAACGAATGAACGATGTACTTCTACCTGGTATTAATATAACAAATAAAAATCCAAATTCTAGATATATAATGTTGCTAATTTATGTAGCTGATCAGGTAGACCAGAGGCCTAAGCAAATTGAGTCCAATTCGAGTTATTGACAAGTGGGATATATAGTTTTGGGGTCTCTTTGATTGTACGAATGTATGAGATATATTGTTGTAAAAATGAGGCTATGGTATTATGCATAACACCTATTAGTTGATATTATGAATTAATATTTGCTTTTAAGTTCTAAATAATCGATCTAAATATGTTAACATGATCTGAATCTTTTAACATAATCCTCATAAAAAAAGATTTGTAGATTAAATTTTATATTTTTAGAATCTTTGTACTTTTTTTGTTGGTAGAAATTTATGTTTTTAAATGGTATAAAATATTTATATAAAGTGATATTTTATTATCTATCTAAAAAATAATAATTATTTTTACAAAATATAAAATTTGATCTACAGATATATTTTTATATGAAGATTGTGTTGGACGGTTTAGATCGAACTATTAAGACTTTGAAAATAAATATATCAATATATAATATGGACTGTTTCTAGAAATATGGTATTAAAGTTGATCTATTGTGTAATATCTAGTGGTTTGAAAAAACCCGACCGGGTCAGACCTGACCCGGCCGAACCATGGACTGCCCCCGAACCGCCCCGAACCTAGCTAGACCCCTGGACCGGCCTGAACTAACTTTAGGGTTGGGTATGGCAAGGGTTTGAGCCGGTTTTTTGAACTAGACCCCCGTAAACCCGATCCGCCCAAACCTCCGACCCGACTAGCCCCGAACCCCCCCCCCCCCCCCCCCCCCCCCCCCCCCCCCCCCCGCCCCCAAAAAAAAAAAAAAAAAAACCCTCAAAAATCCCTAGAAATCCCCAGCCCCGACCAAGACCCGACCCGCACCTGATCCGGACTGACCCGTGCAAATTTTGGACTAAGCGTCTAGCACGGATTTGATCCAACTTCCAACTCCCCAAATGGGATCCACCCCCGATCCAGCCGAACCCGTAGACCCGACCCGTTTTCACAACACTACGTAATATCAAATGAACGATCCATAACTTTAGTAGCTAAAGATAATTCAAACACGTTGGATTAGTTCCTAAGAGAGCTTTTTGGTCATTGATGGGCCACTCTTTACGGCTACATCCGGTGCATGTCAATTTACTTACTAATGTTAATCATTAGTTAACTTTTTGGTAAAGTCTTTTTGTTAAATTTATTTTTAGTGTAATATATAACCAATATAATATTTTTTATTTGAGAGATTGCTGATTTAAAACTTGATTAATTTTTCTTATAAATATTTGAAGTTGAATCATCTATGTACCTTTTTGTACGATAGGTGGTACCAGTCCGTACGCTTTTGTATGGTTTTCTATAATGGAAAATCAGTGGGTTCCCCACTTCTATCAAAAAAAAAAAAATTGAAGTTGAAGTTGAAAGATTTTTATTTGAGAGATTAATGTTGATTGCACTTTTTTGTTAAAATAGTAGTTGGTAATGTCTTTTATTTGAAATATTATAGATTTAAAATTTGGTTGAAACTTTTTTACGGATATTTAAACTTGATAAATATGACTATTTTATCTCCTAAGAAAAAAAAATTCTTAATGTGAAACAACTTTTAACTTGCAACTTAGAATTAACTAGGGGTCTATTCGAATATCACTTTGTTGTCGTGTTATTGCCTTTTAATTAGAACAAGATAATACCAATCCACACTAATAAATGTTACCCATGCAAAAAGGTGATTGGAAAGAAGATTAATCCCCGTAATTTATCTTATGTGACGCCACTAATAAAACTTTTCGTGGTGTCCTGCTGAAACTCAATGAAGTCGTTACTACTTACAAGAGAGCATATTAGCCATTCCGTCGATGACATGTTCCATAACATTTTCATTAAAGGAAAGGAAGGAAAAGAAAAGGAAGTGGAAGTGGAAGTGGGAGTGTGATTGTACTTGTCCGGCACCAATTACTTGCTTCAAAATTTAAAAAAAAAAATGTTTTAAAAATAAATTGAGGGAAGCAAATGTGAATTATGTGGATAAATTTAGCAATTTCGTTTATCTCAGTTTAAGATGTAAATGAGGCGAACTTTTCTGTATTTTGTTCTGCTTCTCGTTTCTTTTCATTACGTAATTGATCGATTGTGGAGCACAACCTAAACCTAATTTGCTTTACCATTGGCAAAAATATAAACGACAGGGAAGTTGCAAAAAAAAATCACAAAGTTGAAACGTGCTATATTAAGTAGTCTTTTATCTCAATTCAAGATGTGAATGAGGCGAACTTTTCTGTATTTTGTTTTGTTTCTTATTTTTTTTCATTACGCAACTGATCGATTGTGGAGCACAACCTAAACCTAATTTGCTTTACCATTGGCAAAAATATAAACGACAGGGAAGTTGCAAAAAAAAATCACAAAGTTGAAATGTGCTATATTAAGCAGTCTTTTATCTCAATTCAAGATGTAAATGAGGCGAACTTTCCTGTATTTTGTTTTGTTTCTCGTTTCTTTTCATTACGCAACTAATCGATTGTGGAGCACAACCTAAACCTAATTTGCTTTACCATCGGCAAAAATATAAACGACAGGAAAGTTGCAAAAAAAAATCACAAAGTTGAAATGTGCTATATTAAGCAGTCTTTTATCTCAATTCAAGATGTAAATGAGGCGAACTTTCTTGCATTTTGTTCTCTTTCTCGTTTCTTTCATTACGCAACTGATTGATTGTGGAGCACAATCTAAACCTAATTTACTTTACCATTGGAAAAAATATAAACGACACGGAAGTCGCAAAAAAAAAATTCACAAAGTTGAAATGTGCAATAAGCAGTATTTTATCTCAATTCAAGATGTAAATGAGGCGAACTTTCCTGCATTTTGTTCTCTTTCTCGGTTCTTTCATTACGCAATTGATCGATTGTGGAGCACAACCTAAACCTAATTTGCTTTACCATTGGCAAAAATATAAACGACACGGAAGTCGCAAAAAAAAAATTTACAAAGTTGAAACGTGCTATATTAAGCAATCTTTGATTATTAATTACTTTGAAAAATGTATTTTACTTTGTGACAAAGTCTCTAGGTTAGTATTATATAGTTACAAGAAGATTAGTTTACATGAGAAATATCACTATGATTATTGTTATAATTGTTATCACCATATGAAAAGAGCAATGCTTATGTTATATATGCTAGGCCCAAGGTTCTAAATAGCTAGCTATAGCTTTTTCATACCTCAAAAGCTATAATCCTATTAACCATTTTTCTTTTATAATGATTCTAAATAGCTAGTTATTGTTGCGTTATAACTTTTTCAGACCTTAAAAGCTATAATGTTATAATCGTTATTTAGAACCTTCATGTTAGCTAATAATTAAGCTAAAACATCTCTGCACTTTTCGTATTTGGAACAATGGAGCCTGAAAGAAATCATATTTAGCTTCTTCATTTTTCATTTTCAAGTCATTATTAATTACTAGAGTTATTTTGAAAACCTTTTCTGAAATAAAAAATAATTATAAAAAAAAACTAAAATAGCATGTATTTATTAATTTTGTATAGAAAAAAGGTTCTTCGTTTTTGGCAACACTAAAGATCTTACAATGGAAAATTTATACCATGATAAATTGTACAATAATTGCTGCAGAAAAATAGAAATGAATTACAACACTTGGTAGTTTTTTGTACTTCAGACTTATCAAATACATCCCTTCAGATTAATGAAGAAATAAACATTAAAATATAAGTCGTGTGGTCTTCATTAATAAAAAGTGAGAATCAGAAGGGGACAAATATAAAGACCTAACATAGTTAAGAATATAATAAACTAAATAAAGATTATTTGTTTACGGGTTCAAATGCTATTACTTTATGCTCTAATCGTACCTCAGCATTTTTATTTTTTATTTCAAAATTCAAATGCTCTATTACTTTATGCTCTAATCATTTATTTGTTTATAGAGGATGGCTCAAATACCCTATTACTTTATGCTCTAATCGTACCTCAGCATTTTTATTTTTTATTTCAAAGTTCAAACAAAAGATTTGAACCGCTCAACATGATAATTACGTTAAAATGTACTTCGAGATCAAATTTTAATTTTTTTTTTATTTTTTTACTATTTTTTAAGATAGATACAAAATCACTGATTTTAGATGATTCACAATTTCCTAAAAATATTGATTTTGAGCCTTTGAGCCCTCCTCTTATTCATACATATAATACATAAGTTCGAGTCTAATCTTGTTTGTTGATGTATAAAGAACAAGATTGGTATTATTGATAATGTATTACCTTGACAATCTTAATATAATAATGCTAAAAAGTTCGGTATTTTTCAAATCTTATTTTTGAAACTCAATCGATACTATATATATATTTATATCATGCACATAAAATTGATGGAACTTGTTTAATTTTCATTAATCAAACGACTTATATAAACTTGCAACGATGTGTATTTAACAGTACGTTTGATTGAATATCAAATAACACTTAAATTGGATGAACTTTGGTACACCATTTTTCTACAACAAAATATATATAAATTTTTTCTAAAGTTTTTAATTTTCTAAACACGATTTAACAACATATTTATCAGGATCAAAAACTTAACATTTAAAACTCAAACGTCAAAATAAAATTGATAAATATAATATTTATCGTTTTCCTATATACACATGTAAAATATTACAACATTTCGATTTTATTTTAACTGACATCAAGAGCTTTCAAAAAATACGCTAATATAGATAATTTCTTACCGACAATTTTTTAACATACTAATTCATATAAAATAAAGTCAATAAGTGGTAATTTTTATGAAAATACTATTAATCACATCTAGAAATTTTATATGATATTTCAATTTACACTTTTTCTTATTAGAATTATAAAAACATAGAAACCCTCCTCTTATTAAAATACTCTCTGTCAAAAATTTGAGCCCCAAAAAATGAACGAGAGAAAATACTATTGTTTACCAAATGGAATGACAATTCTCAGGGGCGGATCTACTGTAGCACCAGAGGGAGCAGCCGCCCCTCCTGGATTTCGAGTTTTAGTGATGCTATATTGATACCGATCGACTTTGCCCCTCTCTGGAAATGTTTTTGCTCCCCTCGTCTGGATGTTTGATTTGTAATTCGGGTTAAATTGAGTAATAAAATCAAAATAAATTTCTTGAATTATAATTGGTAATATTAATTATAAGTTATAGAATCAGAAATTATAAGTCAGGGTATTGAAAAATATAAGTCAAAACATTATTTTTTTATCGAGTACCCAATTAGTTAATGGGTATAAATCCGATAAGTTATTTAAATCCGATTCGATATTTTTTTACTTCCCCTGAAGAAAATTCTAGATCCGTCCTTGACAATTCTATAAGCTAGTACAATAGTACAAGAGAGGGATGCTCAACTATTATATATATGCATGCATCACGATCGAGTTGTCTCTTATGCGCAAATAGGTAACGAGGGCCGGCTTGGCAGAATTTCTCCATAATATGATGAAATTTGAAATTAATAACAAATATACGAGACTAATAATCCTTTTCGTTGACTAACTCTACCTCAAATATATTTAAATGCATGATACCTAATCATGAAAGTTTGTCTCTCTCTCTCTCTATATATATATACATCTCTTACTAGCTCACACGTTTAAATTTATTTTTGCAAGAGTTGACTGCAAGGGGGGTGTGTGTGTGTGTATAGATATATACATAGCAGACCATGTAATGTAATATGTGCGCATGCACGATTGAAGAGATATATATTCTGCTTCTGTGTTTTATTCCTCAATTTTCTCTTACAGATTGACATATGGCCATTAAGGCTCAATCAACTCTCTTGTCACAAAAAAAAAAAAAAAAAAAAAAAAATGAAAGAGTAGATAATTGAATCCATAAATTTTTGTGGTGCTTAATTGAATCTTTAATTCTTGTGGTGCTTAATTAATTAATTACATTCTGGTGATAAATATCATATACAAGCGTATCCACAATTTTCATGTGGTGATTAATTACAGTTTGATAAAATCATAAAGCCAATTTAAAAGCATATACATTCCTGAAACTATTAGAGTTTCTGATCTGATGTTGCAGTTTTTAATCCAGTTTCAGGGATCTGAGAGAGTTTCTCATTTAGAAACTATACAGTAAAGTTTATTATTAAGAAACTGTTAATAAACTCCACGCTGATTAAATGATTGGCTTAAATTATTTCTCTTTTTTAATTTGTTGCTGACGTGACTTAATAGAAACTCTAAAATTATTTTCAGAGATGTAAGAGTTAGAAACTTTAAAAACCTTAATTTGTAAAAAGTGATTAACAGTTATCTAAAAAGTGGTTAAGTGATCACTTATAATATTTATATTTATATCTATAATTAATTTGAAAAGGATGTGCATTCAACATTCAATTGCTATTAATTAAATTAATACTTACCTAGTTGAAAATGTATTCTATATATATATACATATCACCAATAGGATGGTTCACATACAAAGGTCATGTTTGATTGTGGAATAAAGTTAATATGGATTAAATTTCTTACTCCGAGTTAAGATTATATTTGGTTGGAGTTTAGTGGAGTAAACTCATAAAGAGAGAAAATTATAACATGGTGTACTCTAACCGCAGAAATGGAATCTTAATCTGGAATAACTCAAATATTACTGCATCTTACTCCTTCAAATTTACTTTTCGTTTGACTCCTTAATAGTGGAGTAGAGGGTATACTCTACCACTTAATTACTCCACAACCAAACATGACCAAAGTGCATAAGATGAAGTGCTACAGAAAATCAGACTAATAATTAAGTAAGTGACGCATTAAGTTGGGGGTTAAAGATATCAACAAAATATATTGACAGATCAGTAAATGTATCAACAACAACCATATCAAGGAATGGTGTTAAAGACTTATTAAAGTAATAGCGCTCTAATCCTGCAACGTATGGTAATGAAGTATAAATAAACATTGGATTAGTTATTTTTTTCTGCACTTGATTACATATTTAATTATTGCCGCCCAAATGATTGTTGTCCATACACGAATTTCAAATAATATTAACAGGAACCGTTACAACTAATTAAATATGAGGATCCTCTTACACACTATTTCTATGAAATCATTGTTTTCAAACCATTGAATTTTTGTATCCATCTTAATAAACAGTAAAAAAATTTAAAAAAATATAA
Source organism: Carex rostrata (assembly GCF_964058835.1). Taxonomy (NCBI): domain Eukaryota; kingdom Viridiplantae; phylum Streptophyta; class Magnoliopsida; order Poales; family Cyperaceae; genus Carex; species Carex rostrata. The sequence continues at coordinate 12,269,893 of NC_135920.1, read as the reverse complement.
ATTTGATCTGCAAACACATTTTAATATATCCATCATGTCGAACGGTTTGGATCGACTGTTTGGACTTTGAAAATGTAATTAAGGTGTAATCTGGTACGTGTCACAAAAAAAGGATGTAAGTGGATCCCTCCTCATTAAATATATATATATTTGGTTGCAGTTTTGTCGAAAGGGCTTTGGACAAAGTCTATTATTTAAAGCTGGTTCTAAATTGTCTTATTCATGTCAAAATTTGTACAAACAATTTAGATTTACGGAATCGTTCAAAATTGTATGATCAGTGTCTGATTTGACACAGATTAGACGATTTAAACATAATTTTGGATAAAATTTGTCCAATTTTTTTTTTGAATAAACCCAATTCTTATATATTTTGCAGATTAATACAAAAAAAATATATAATTAATAGCATCTTGCATGCCTTCCTTTTTTTTTATACTTCCACCATAGATGTCTTTAATTTGAAAATTTGAATATCTCAAATAGTAAAACTCAAACATCAGAATAAAATCATCATATACGATTTTATTACTGTTTATATGTATATAAAAATTTATGACATTTTCATTTTCTTGTGATTAGCACCAAACAAATTTAAAAAATTTCTAATGTGAATAATACATTAAATATTCAAGCTATTATTTCTCTTAAAAATAAAATCATTTTTTATAATATATTTTCATACACGTGTCAA